>NC_133131.1:105489174-106132811 GCF_048418815.1 Hemitrygon akajei
CAATAAAAGCTGATACCTCGCTTTTACGTCTCAGAGTGAGTTATTGATGGTGCATCACACTATCCCCTTATTCCCCCTTTCCACAACTCCCAGTCATGATTTTGCCTCAGTGTACAGAATCATTCCCCAAGCCCAGTCAGGCTGCAGTCTGCTCCATCCTCACTAATGCTCTGCAGCAATGAGATATGGCAATGGACTTAGAATATTTGAACTGAGCTAGAATAAAAGCCAGCTGAGGCTCCCATTCTTCATCAAAATCCCTATAAGGGGAATATGGGAACCAGTCAAGCTTTGCTCTAATGTTCCTTACTGTTCACTGGTAGGTAGATTTTGAATGTTGTGGACAATACCTGGGCTGGTCCGTATGATTTGGTAGCAGTGCCCTGCTGCATTACAGAACATTATCTCTGCAAAATTAATGAAGTGAACTAATAGCTGAACATTAAAGACAAGACCGTGATAACTTTTTGAATTGCATGTCTTAATTTTGGGAATGTTTGATATTTTTCTCAAATTAAAATATTCAGTTAATGCTGGACAGATGTTGGATTATGTATTTAATTATTCAACTTTAAATTGTTTTACAGCTGTTTCTGTCTTTACAAACAAGACAATATATGCTACATATTCTGACATCATATTCACAGCTATAACTGCAGAGGAAGACCCACTGCAGTTTGTCTGGTACTTTGGAGACAAGCCGCCAGTGAAAACCACATCACGCAGCATAACCACAAGATATTCAACTCCAGGGAAGTATGTATAAACAAGTGAGATTGAATTGCTCAGCTGCACCTATACATAGTGTGGTCACGTGAACAAAGTTCACTGGAGAGACGTAGCTGGTAGATATGGTGTAGTCTTTTATTCAACAAAATGAACACTGCAGGCACCATATTGAGACCCTTTCGGGGAAGAGGCCTGCTTGATCCAACACTACATGATGCTTTATATACTAAAGATCAAAGGACAATTCTATATTTACAATGTACAGTATATACAATGCTTCCTTTGGAGCACACAAAAGTTCCCTTTCACACCCACATTCCAGACAACGTTAATCAACTTTTTCAATCAACTGCTGTTTTTATAGCTCTAGCATCTGATCGTTCAGAGCTGCAGTTTAAATTTAATCTGCACTCTATATTCAAATCTGAAAATTGGTGGCTGAAGATACTTGCTGAAGTTATTTGCTATATGACCTAACCCCAAAAATGCCCTAACAGATAGCTCCTTTGAATTTAAGAATTTTAAGTAATATTGAAAGTTGTGTTTTGACGTGATCGGGGCATTAAACACAAGCCCCGAATTCTGGTTGACCTGTTTTGTGAAAGACTGAATAATTACTCATGCATATTATCTCCTGTGCAAAAAGCTTCCATGTTCTTTTGTGCTGGATTAAGCATCACGTCAGAAGCCAAGTCTGACATAAAACCTGGCAAGGCTCGGAAAATTAATTAACTACAGTGTGAGGTTTGGATAATTGATCTTATTTTCAGGCCTTCAAGCAGACACTGAAATATAAAGATTTTATTTAAAGCATGGGTTGCATATGAGCATGTTTTAAAAGCTTTATTTTGTTTTGATTTACTAAGAAATTGACTGCTGTTTATCAATATAATTGGAAAGTTGTTCTGTATAAGTCTTAGGCATCATCACATCCCATCCCAGGCTGATAAATTAAGGCAAAGGAAACACAGTAACTAATCGTTCATTATATATTTTCCATTAAGTTCAGTGATTAGCCAAAATACCTTCTTTTTGTTGATCATTTTCTCAGCTTCTACAATATATTTTTGGTTCTCTTAAAATATTATACATAATAATCAATTAAAATTCAGGGATTAAAAACTGAAAATGTAGGAAGTAGCAGCAGTTCAACTTTTGCAGAGAGAGAGAGAAATGTTCGGGTTAATGCACTTTCTTCTAGTGCACATTATGATGTTCTGTTTAAGTGTGAATTTTTGGCCGGAGATATGCACTATTGATCCAGTTCAAACACAACAGCTGCTGGAGTTTAAATTTAAGTAATTGAATAAATTTGGCATTCAGAAACAAAAAAAAAATTGTTGTAATTGTTATTAACCATAGACTATGGATTGTTTTAAGAAATTATCAGGTTTTTAATGTCCTTCAAGGAAATGTGCCACCTGAACTTGGTCTGGTCTTTATTTGACTTCAAATCAAGAGCACAGCAGATGCTGTAAATCTGAAATAAAAAATGAAAATGTTGGAAAAACTCTGCAAGTCAGCATGTGGCTTCAGTGGAAAGAGAAACAGAGTGCTCAACCTGAAACATTAACTAAGCTGGATTCAGGACATTAATGTGCCCCCACGAGGAAATCTGCAGATGCTGGAAATTCAAACAACACACACAAAATGCTGGTGGAACACAGCAGGCCAGGCAGCATCTATAAGGAGAAGCACTGTCGACATTTCGGGCCGAGACATCGACAGTGCTTCTCCTTATGGATGCTGCCTGGCCTGCTGTGTTCCACTAGCATTTTGTGTGTGTTGTATTAATGTGCCCCTCTGTTCCAGGCTAGTTGGCAATAATCAGTAATTCGTGGCTTTATACCAGAGACATCCACATCTGATGAATATATAAATGAAAATAAAGATGCAGGGAGTGAGAGGAAAAACAGCAAAAAAGGAAGTACATATAAAAGGCTGGGTGTCAAAAGTACTTACCGTAAATTACAGAAGAATTAACAGAACTATCGGGTGGTAATAAGTCAAGTAATAAATTAGATTTTGATCTTTTAAAGTTCTATTTACAGCAGAATTATAACCAACAAATATTGTTCAGGTAAAATGGGAGAAGTGATCAGGATCTGAAATTGAGTGCTGAGGGGTCAGAGTGGGAGCTGTGTGAAGATTTGAAATGACAAGCTTGCTGTTTGGATGGGTATGTTCAATGAAGCAATTGTATTTACTGCAATCGATCCTTCACTATAAAAGAAACTGCATCTTGGGCAAGTATTAAATTGAAAAATTGCAGGAAGTGTGAATAAATTAATTTATCCTGGAACCTGTGATCATTGGGGTCCAAGTCACTGTCAGCATCATCAACAGTATCCATCCCAGAATTAACGCTACTGTCACCACAATCCTTAAAATCGATGTTTCCTAGGAACGTTATCAAAGAAAAGGTTGGCACCATCCCATCTCAGCAGGCGTGAGAACAAAGTGCGTACATTTTAAAGAGTGTCATTTGGGAGGGAAGGATGAGTGGATTTAGAGTGGAATTCCAGAGTTTGGGGTTTGCGGCTAAGGATATGACCATCGGATCTAGAACAATTACTTCTGGGGTTCTTAAGAGGCCTTAGCTGACTGAGCAGACCCAGGATGGAAAGTTACGGAAATGAAGGAGATTATAGAAATAGGGAAGGTGACAGCATGCAATGTTTCTGAAAATAACCCCAAAATCCAATGTAGTTTATGGTCGCAGAGTAAGTTAAAAACACAACTTTGATTGGGCTTTGGCATAAATTAGGACAAGGACAGGAAAGTTCTAGACTATCTCAAGTTTAAAGGAAAGAAAGAGGGAGCGGATCTGATCGGACAAGACCAGAGGCAGTATTTGAATGGATGGGAGTTTCAACAGTAGGCATATTGTAGTCCAGTAGTGATAGAGGCAGATGTATGAAAGCAGATAGTTTTATTCGAACTAAAGTTGTTGTCAGAGGAGGAAATAGGCATAAAGTAGATAATAATGCACACAAAATGCTGGTGGAACGCAGCAGGCCAGGCAGCATCTATAGGGAGAAGCACTGTCGACATTTTGGGCTGAGACCCTTTGTCAGGAAGTAGATAATAATTGACATTTATATTAAGCCATGGAGGCAGAAAAGATATAGAGGGAATCAGTGATGGACTAAATGAATGCAAGATAGTTGGTGTTGGGAGTTGGCAGAAAATATGATGAAATGTTACATTTTGGGATAAGATTAAGAAACTATTAACCCAATAGCTTGTTAGCTGCAAACCTGTAACCTCATGGTTGATATGTTATAACAAAATTGTACAAACAAATCATATCATTTCAAAATAAAGATCAGATGGCCACTAACTTGGGGAAAATATACCAAGTGGGTTTAGTTAACTGTAACTTGAGTTGTTTTTGTTTTGCAGGTACAATGTAATAGTGAACGCATCAAACCAGATTAGTTCATTCACATCAAACATCTTTCCGATAGAACTGCAGCAGGCTGTTGAGCCGAACAGACTTAGAATAAACAATCAAGATCTTACCTCAGTTCTCTTAAACTCCAGTATTGCTGTGGAAGTTCGCATTAACTATGGGACCAATCTCACTTACTTGTGGAATTTTGGTGATGGTACTGTGAGAATTGGGAGCAGAAGAGAGTATCACTGTTATGATAGGTAGGCAGATTCTGAGATTAGGCTGAATTCTCACATGCCCACATGTTCTTAAAACAAGATTCTTTGTAGAGTGCTGATATTTTGTATTATTGTTGTAACTTACAAATATGGAATTATTTGTAATTATATGATATTCTTAAAAGCTACTTCAAAAAGATTTGTTCATGAATTAACCTACTACATGAGATTTTCTTTACAGAAATGTATGTTCTGTGATTGGGATTAAAATATTTATTATGATTATTCAATTTTTTTTGCAGAGAAGGAGAATTTACAGTTGAAGTAGTCGTCTTTAACAACGTGAGCTCTGCTGTGCTCTCTGGCCAGCTGTTTGTTATTTCTGAGAATTGTCAACCTCCTCCAGTTAAAAGCTATGGGCCATCCAAAATAGAGGTACTGTGAGCTATCATTTCCACTTAAGAATATCAGAAGTTTTTCTTTACATTGTGTTTTATAGAATTATATAGGGTCTTGGTGAGACTGCACTTCAAGTGTTGCTTGTAGTTTTAGAATCTTTATCAGAAGAAGAACGTTCTTACTAAGGAGGGAATTTAGTGTAGATCCCTGAGATGGTAATCAGATAATTCAATATATTCAGCAAGGGGTTGAATATTTTTCTTTAGGCCAGTGGGTTCACGTCTCAAAGTTCAAATGGCCTACTTCTACTCATATTTTCTATGTTTCTCTGTGAATAACCAATGCAAAATAAAGTACTGAGGGTAAAGAAAATACGTTTAATGAAAAACATGGGAGAATGGGGAATCTAGCCTTCAGTTAAATGAGAAAGTGGTGCTTCAATTTACCCAAACCCGAATTTAATAAAAAAAGAATATTAAAGGAGAGATAATCAAAGAAAGCAGAGCTGGTGCTCTATGGAATGCACTGAATGACAGACGAGAAGAGGTAAGTTCAATAGCATTCATCAATATAGAATTGGGGATGTACATGCTGGGATAAATGTAGGGCTGTGGACCCTGATCAGTATGTGAATATCTAACGAGCTGATGCAAATGCAGCTGCCACCTTCAATATTTAGTTGTTCTATCATGATGCTTTTACAGTGTATTTTCTTTATTTTACAGTAACTTCTAGGATTTTTTTAAAACCTTGAATGAATTGCCCAAAATAATGCTTGGGTAAAGAACAGTAAAACAGAATAGAGAAAACACTCAAATCAGAAAAGTCGGAGTAAGAATTCTTCTACTGTCAGCTATTAATATTAAAAAATGTACATTGTAATATATTCAGAATAAGATTACTTCCTCAGCATGGGGATTATGGGTTAAGCCAAAGAACGTAATACAAATGGCCTCTGTGGCTCAGATCACATTTGATAATGTAAATAAACTGTCATCAGCCTGATACCATTTTCTGAAAAGTTGTAGTAAAGAACACCAATTCTCTGATAGGTTAGAAGATACCAGTCCTTCAAGCTTGGAGTTACATTTGAGAGTGAGTTTGTCTGTAATATCTCAAGAGGAATACAATACAGTTGGTCCTTCTTTACACCAGAGGATTCGCTGGTCATATTGGCAGAGGTCGATGTTAATAAACAATCTATAATCATTCCGGGCTATCTGTTGAATTATGGAATCTATCTTGCAATTGCCAGGGTAAGAAATATCTGAAAACATAATATAATTGTGTGGTATTAACAGAATATTTTCCATTTAAATGCCTGTAGAATCTTACATTTATAATATATATAACATTTGTCTGAAGTCCTAATTTTAGAAATAAATAATTCTGCAAAAATACCATAATACATTCTCATCAAGCACTCAAAAACAGTTGATCTTGTGTGTCTTAATAATTTTCAGAAATATTCTAAAACAATTCATAGAAGTTCATTATTTGGAATACGGTAAAACTAATTACTTGGACATTTTTGAAAGAATTTTAAATTCTGGTCAGATGAATTTGGTGTTCCTCTTTCCTATCCACCTAATGTGCTGATAGGTATGGTTTAATGTCCCGTTTGAGGCAGATAAATCAGACAGTTAGTATTACTTCAGTTTTGCAGTGAAGGTATTTAGTCTGAATTAACTCCAGGAAAGGACATGAATAATAATAGTAATAATAAAATAGAATTTGAATTTAGCTTTGTTAATAATTACAGAAAGTATGAGTTGACTACAAAATAATGGTATTGTGAAGGATTTTGTTTTTTTTCTCTCTGATTTCAGTTTCTCATGCATCTGTTGCTTTATTTGCCATTTGTGTTACCGATATGAAATACATTAAGATTTTTTAAAAATGGAAAGAATATTAACAATGTTGCCAAAAAATGAAATTTATCATGCAATTTAAAGCTTATATATGCTCTAAAATTACTTCCAAACTGCAGGTACAAATTGTTGGCAGTGTGGTTTATAATAACTACACTGTATGTGTGGAGATCCTTGCGACCCCACCAGTAAGTGTGATTTCAGGTGGCACACAGCTCTTCATAAATTACAAGCAAGAGTCCATGATCATTTTGAATGGGTCAGAATCATATGATCCTGATTACCCAGGTACTGCTGAGCTCAGGTGAGTCATAATGGGGGGAATTCTCAAAATCTACTCTAACAAAACAAAAGGAAAATATTGTGCCTACAAAATACCTTCAAAATGGATAAGTCCCTTATTGATGTATGCAAAATAAACAGGATTTATTAAGAACACATTCAGTAAAGAATCACTTGCAGTTGAGGTTGAATGATGTTGAGGCGATTGAAGAACTTGGTTATGGTCGTGGGTAGTGTATGGAATTTAAATAAAAATTTAGTTCAGTGAAGCTTTGTGATTTGGCAGTGCAAAGGTGACTACACAATTTGTGTGGCAGGTAGTGAATAATTGTAATGAGGATTTTGTAGTTAGTGTTTACAGGTATGCCTCACCAAAGGTTCCGATACAGATTCAAGATTGTTTAATATCATTTTCATTACACAGGTATAAATGAAAACCAAATAATTGTTACTCCAGATCTGATACAGCACAAAAATAAGAATAAAGAGCACAATAATAAAAAAACACATAAAGTAAGATTGCTTATATACAACATTTTAAAAAGGAGGCTTGAGAAGCTGGAAGTTGTATTACATATTGGTAACAATGACATAGTAAGAAATGGGAGGAGGTCCTGAATGCAGAATATAGGGAGTTATATAGAAAGCTGAAAAGGAGGACCTCCAGAGCAGTAATCTTTGGATTGTTGCCTGTGCCATGCACAGTGAGGGTAACAGTAGGACGATTTGGCAGAAAACCGCGTGGCTGAGGAATTGGTGCAGATGAAGTATAAAGGAAAGCTAGCTAGTAATTTAAAAGAGGATAACCAAAAGTTTTTTTTTCTCAGATATATAAAGAGTAAATGAGAGGTGTGCATGGATATCGGACCGCTGGAGAGATTGTAATGGGGATCAAAGAAATGGCGGAGAAACTTAAATATTTTGCGTCAGTCTTCACTGTGGAAGACACTAACAGTATGCCAGAAAGTCAAGAGATTCACCGGGTGTAGTTGCTATTACTAAAGAGAAGGTGAAGGGAAGCAAAAAGGTTTGAAGGTAGATAAGTCACCTGGACCAGATGAGCTACATCCCTTGGTTCTGAAAAAGGTAGCTGAAGAGATTGTGTCGTTAGGAATGACCCTTCAAGAATCACTAGATTCTGCAATGGTTCCGGAGGACTGGAAAATTGCAAATGTTACTCCACTCTTTAAGAAGAGAGGGAGGCAGAAGAAAGGAAATTATAGACCAGTTGGCCTGACCTCGGTGGTTGGGAAGATGTTAGAGTCTATTGTTACGGTGAGGTTTCAGGTGGATGATAAAATAAGACAAAGTCAGCATGGTTTCCTGAAGGGAAAATCTTGCCTGATGAATCTGTTGGAATTCTTTGAGGAAATATCAAGCAGAACAGACAAAATAGAGTCAATGGTTGTTGCTTACTTGGATTTTCAAAAGGCCTTTGACAAGGTGCCACACATGAAGCTGCTAAACAAGATAAGAGCCTGTGGTGACCCACTTCCCAGCGCACTCGAACCGGCTCACAAAGCGGTGCACGCCGGCATTGAGGCCGGTCCCAAAGAGGGCGCCAAGCCTGCTTCACCAGCAAGGGGAAAAGCCCGCGCGCGGGACTGTGAATACGCGCCCCCTACAGCATTCCCGCCCGGGGAGGGCGGGATCAGGAAGGCTTTAAAGCGAGGCCGCGAAGTTTGAATAAACCTCTTTTGTAACTGCAGCTCACCAACTCCGTGTCGTTATTGCAGCGCTGCGTGTAGCACACTGCTACAATTGGTGACCCCGACAGCCCAAACAATATTTGGACCGGAGATGAATGACGCCGCATCTGTTCATGCAGTGTCGTTAAAACTGCCAAGCTTCTGGACGCTGCGACCTCACCTATGGTTCCAGCAAGCAGAAGCCCAATTCCACATTCGGCAGATAATCTCAGATGCCGCATGTTACTACTACGTGGTGAGTTCCCTGGACCAGGAGACAGCTGCCCAGGTTGAGGAGTTCATGCAATCGCCCCCAGCGGACGGCAAATACACGGAATTCAAAGCCTTGCTCATAAGGACTTTCGGACTTTCACCACGCGAGCGAGCTGCCCGCTTACTGCACCTGGATGGTTTGGGAGACAGGCCACCGTCGGCTTTGATGAACGAGATGTTGTCCCTGGCCGGAGGTCACAAGCCCTGCCTCATGTTTGAGCAGGCATTCCTGGAGCAGCTGCCCGAGGACATATGCCTGCTGCTGTCTGACGCGGATTTCAGCGACCCTTGGAAGGTGGCGGATGTGCTGTGGAAAGCCAAGAAGGAGAGTGGGGCGTCCGTCGCACAGATCACCAGGCCACGCTCCCAGCAGCAAACCAGACCAGGCCCGGCTGCAGAGCCCGCTAACCCCAGAGGCAGGGGTGAGGAGACCAACGAACAATGGTGCTTCTACCACCAGCGGTGGGGCGCAGAAGCCCGCCACTGTTGCCCGCCCTGCAAGTTCCCGGGAAACGCCAGGGCCAGCCGCCGCTGATGGCTACGGCGGCTGGCCATCAGGATAGCCTCCTGTATGTGTGGGACAAGCAGTCGGGACGCCGCTTTTTGGTTGACACCAGAGCCGAGATCAGCGTCTTACCTCCGACGAGTTACGACACCCGCAACAGGGCACCGGGTCCCACCCTGAGGGCCGCGAACGGCAGCACAGTAAGGACCTACGGCACCCGTACGGTGCGGCTACAGTTCGGCTCCAGCCGGTTCACGTGGGACTTTACACTGGCCGCCGTAGCCCACCCGCTCCTGGAAGCGGATTTTTTGCGAGCTCACAGCCTACTGGTCAACCTGCCCAGGAAGAGACTGGTCCATGCCAAGACCTTTCAAACGTTCTCCCTGGGTGAAGCCCAGTTGCCGGCCCCACACCTAGACTCCATCACGCTGTCCGACAACGACTTCACCAGAGTCCTGGCGGATTTCCCATCGGTTCTGGGACTGCAGTTCACGGCAGCCATGCCCAGACACGGCATACAGCACCACATCCTGACACAAGGACCACCCCTCCACGCCCGTGCTCAAAGGCTTCCCCCGGACAAGCTCCGGCTGGCAAAGGAGGAGTTCAAGAGGATGGAGGAATTGGGGATCATACGGCCGTCCGACATCCCATGAGCCTCCCCCCTGCACATGGTGCCCAAAGCAACAGGGGGCTGGAGACCATGCGGCGACTACCGCAGGCTGAACGAGGCTACAACACTGGACCGCTACCCTGTGCCGCACATTCAGGATTTTGCAGCAAACCTGCACGGCGCCCGGGCACTGATTGCCACCTGGGTATCTCGCTTTGGTGTACCAGCCCACATTACCTCCGACAGAGGCGCCCAGTTCACCTCCAGCCTGTGGTCAGCTATGGCCAGCCTTTTGGGGACACAGCTGCACCACACCACTGCCTACCACCCACAGTCGAACGGACTGGTGGAGCGTTTCCACCGTCACCTTAAGTCGGCTCTCATGGCCCACCTCAAAGGGCCTAACTGGGTGGACGAGCTCCCCTGGGTCCTGCTCGGAATTCGCACGACACCCAAAGAGGACCTGCACACATTGTCGGCCGAGTTGGTGTACGGCGCACCCCTGGTCGTCCCAGGAGGGTTCATACCAGCCCCAAGGGGGCAAGAGGAAGAACCCGCAGCAGTCCTGGGCAGACTACGCGAGAGGCTCGGTAACCTGGCCCCCATACCCACTTCACAGCATGGGGAGAACCTGACCTGCGTACCCAAAGACCTGCAAAACTGTAAGTTCGTTTTTGTACGACGGGGCGGACATCGGGCGCCACTACAGTGGCCCTACGAGGGGCTGTTTACGGTGATCAGAAACAACGGGTCCACATTCGTGCTGGACATTGGGGGGAAAGAGGAAGTTTTCACGGTGGACCGACTCAAACCGGCCCATGTGGACTTGGCACAGCCGGTTGAGATTCAGGCACCGCGGCGCAGAGGCAGACCTCCCAAACAGAGTCCGGCCCAGACTGTGGACATTGGGGGGGTGTATCGCCGGTTTTGGGGGGGGGGTTATGTGACGACCCACTTCCCAGCGCACTCGAACCGGCTCACAAAGCGGCGCGCGCCAGCATTGAGGCAGGGCCCAAAGAGGGCGCCAAGCCTGCTTCACCAGCAAGGGGACAAGCCCGTGCACGTGGGACGGGACTGCGAATACGCACCCCCTACAGCATTCCCGCCTGGGGAGGGTGGGATCAGGAAGGCTTTAAAGCGAGGCTGCGAAGTTTGAATAAACCTCTTTTGTAACTGCAGCTCACCGACTCCGTGTCGTTATTGCAGCGCTGCGTGTAGTACACCGCTACAAGCCCATGCTATTGCAGGGAAGATACTAGTATGAATGGAAGATTGATTGACTGTCAGGATGCAAAGAGTGAGACCTAATCCTTTCATGATATATGTCAATGATTTGAAAGACAGACTTGATGGATATATGGTCAGGTACAGACAATGCAAAGACAGTTGGAGGGGCAGGTAGTGTTGAGGATGTAGGGAGTCAGCAGAAGGACTTAGACAAGAATGGGCAAAGAAGTGGCAGATGGAATATAGTGTAGCGTTATGCAATTTGGTAGAAGGAATAAAGGCATAGACTATTCTAAACAGGGAGAAAAATCAAAAATAGCAACGACAAAGAGACTTGGACGTCCTCATACTGGATTCCCTAAAGATTAACTTGCAGGTTGGGTGGTGGTAAGGAAAGCAAATGCAATGTTAGCATTCATTTTGAGAATATAAAAGCGTGAATGTAATGCTAAGGATTATAAGGAATTGGTCAGACTGCACTTGAGTATTGTGCACAGTTTTGGGCCTCTAATCTAAGAAGAAATGTGCTGGCATTGAAGAAGATCCAGAGGAGGTTCGTGAGAATGATTCTGGGAATGAAAGAGTTAAATCAATCTGGTGTGTACCTTAACTATCTAGATTAATTTTACTTTTGCACTCTTCACAGGTTTTCTTGGTCATGTGAAACAGTGAGTGGATTAGATATCCCTTGCTTCAAACATAATGCAAGTGATACTCTGAATACAAACTCCAGTACCATCAAGCTCCCATTGTCTACACTAAGAACTGATATTGACCAGTTTCTCTTCAAGTTAACAGTCAGCAATAATAACAGATATTCTTCAGAAGCACAATTGTTTATAACAGTTAAAAAAGAAGATAACTTAAGGCAAGTACTTGATTATTCTTGAACAACACTTGCGAAAGCAGATTGTCCATTTGGAAGCATATTTAAGATTTTTGTATTAATTCTGCACTCACTCACCATGTATTAATTAGCAAAGTCTTGGGAGCCCACTGGGAGAAAGTACTTACTGATTGTCAATTTCCTAAGTTTTAAGATATTACACTGAAATAACAACAGGAAGGGGGCTGCTAGTATGTAAATTTGATCTTTTGGAGCCAAGTTGGTTTCAAGGTTTGGCAAAGGGAATTTGATATTAAATCAGCATTCTCTGGTAGATTAGGTCATCTGAAAGTGTGCATAATGCCACTGGGTACAGTTGATCACATAACAACCAGAAAGGTTTAGGCATGGGACTTGGAATAATGAAGCTGAATATTGATGGGGAAAAAATAGTCTTGAATTGCCAATATTAAAAAATACTGCTGGTGATTATGCACCTCCTCTGATATCTGGTTTCTTTAAAGTTGTTTACTTAAAATGCCCTAAAATGAGTGGGCTGCTCCTGCTTTACATGTACAAGAAGAGATTTCACCACTGAAGGTTCCTTTTGGCTTTGACTGGGCTATTGTGTCATAATTATGAGATATGCTTGGCTGAATCATGTACATTTATGATTTCCAACTTACCTATCACTTAATGGTTGGCTTAATAATATAAGCAACGTCACCTTTGTCTACTTCAGAATAATCAAGCCTCCTACTTGTTTCACTATGGCAAAATTTATTTCTGAAGTATCATGCACTTTGTACAGTAAACAACCAAAAGAAATGCAGAGGTCTACTGTATCACCATGTAAAGGTATTTTTGCAGATTAATGAAGTTACAGCACTGTTAGAGTGAACAAGAGAAAATCTGCAGATGTTGGAAATCCAAGCAACACACACAAAATGCTGGAGGAACTCAGCAGGCCAGGCAGCATCTGTGGAAAACAGTACAGTCCATGTTTCGGGCCAAGACTTTTCAGCAGCACTGGAGAAAAAAGATGAAAAGTCAGAGTAAGAAGATAGAGGGAGGGGAGGGAGAAATACAAGGTAGTGGGTGATAGGTGAAACCAGGAAAGGGGGAGGGGTGAAGTAAAGGACTGGGAAGTTGATAGGTGAAAGTGATAAAGGGCTGGAGAAGGGGGAATATGATATGGGAGGACAGAAGGCCATGGAAGAAAGGGAAGGGGGAGGAACACCAGAGGGAGGTGATGGTCAGGTAAGGAGATAAGGTGGAAAGTGAAATGGGAATGGGGAATGGTGAAGGAGAGGTGGTGGGGAGCATTACCGGAAGTTCAAGAAATTGATGTTCATACCATGAGGTTGGAGGCTGCCCAGATGGAATATCAGGTGTTGTTACTCCAACCTGAGTGTGGCGGTAGAGGTGGCCTTGGACTGACATGTTGGAATGGGAAAGGGAAGTAAAATTAAAATGGGTGGCCACTGGGAGATCCCACTTTTTCTGGCGAATGGAGAATAGTTGCGCGGCGAAGCAGTCTTCCAATCTACTTTGGGTCTCACCGATATTCAGGGGACCACACTGGAGCACTGGATACAGTAGATGACTCCAACAGGCTCACAGGTGAAGTGTTTCCTAACCTGGAAGGACTATTTGGACCTGAATGGTGGTAACAGAGGAGCTGTAGGGGGAGGTGTAGCACTTGTTCTGCAGGAGGGAGGTCAGTGGGGAGGGACGAATGGAGAAGGTAGTCGTGTAAGGAGTGATCCCTGCGGTAAGCAGAAAGTTGGAAAGATATGCATGTTGGTGGGATCCCATTGGAGATGGCAGAAATTCCAGAGAATTATGTGCTGGGCATGGAGGCTGGTGGGGTGCTAGGTGAATGGTAGTGGCCAGCCATTTTAAGTCTCTTTCCCTTTCCCATTATGACAGGCCAGTGCATAGTCTCCTCCACTGCTGCAAAGAAGCCTCACTTAGATTGGAGGAGCAGCACCTTATATTCCGTCTGGGTAGGCCTCCAATCTAATGGCATGAACATCGATTTCTCAAACTTTTGGTAATTCCAGCCTCCTCCTCGCTTCACCATTCCCCATTCCCATTTCCCTCTCTCACCCTATCTCCTCACTTGCCCATCTCCTCCCTCTGGTGCTCCTCCCCCCTTTTCTTTCTTCCATGGCCTTCTGGCCTCTCCTATCAGATTCCCCCTTCTCCAGGCCTTTATCACTTTCACTTATCAACTTCCCAGCTCTTTCCTTCATCCTTCCCCCTCCCTGGTTCCACCTATCATCGACTACCTTGTAGTTCTTCTTCACCTTCCTACTCTGACTTCTCATCTTTTTTCTCCAGTCCTGCTGGAAGGGCCTTGGCCTGAAATTTCGACTGTTTCCTCTTTCCTCATAGGCTGACTGGCCTACCGAGTTCCTCCAGCATTTTGTGTGTATTGTTAGAGTGAAAGTAGCTTTACAGTAAAAGATGTTGTCAAGCAAATTTGTGTTTTATATTTTAATTGGGTTGTTTCACTGTCACTGAGAATAAATGTAAAAACAGATTTTTCAGTGAAGTGCCCTACACTGGTTGGCCTCTGTATTCTTTTGTGACATGCTGTCAGCTACAATTCCATCTCATCGGATCAGGGTGGAATAACTTGTATGTAAATTTATTTCTGGCTTTGCTACTCATTAATTACTTAGTATTTGATTGGGTGAAAAAGCCAAGCTCTTACAGTCTGACCTCCTCAGCCAAAGGTACTCCTGTTTATATTGTTAATTGAGCAATAGTTGAATACCAGGCAAGAGGAGGAACATATTCACTTAGTGATTTATTGTTGCCTAACTCTTTGTGATCTTTTGAATACACAATGCTTTTTACAGGCTGGTGAAGCTCCTTTGTGTTGAATGTGTGAATAATTCAGTCAATTGGAATGATGCATTTTCTGTCAAGGCTGTGTGTGAGGAGTGCTCAGAAACTACGGACCTTTCATATTCTTGGAAGTTATTCCTAGTGAATGCAACAGAATTGGAATTTTTTGAAGGTGAGTCAGATAAAGTGTTCCAGAACATTCCAGTAACCTCAGAATAATAGGGGATACATTAGTTTTTATATTCAGTATTAACATTTCTATAGACATGTAGACAGTGGTTCAGTGACAGAGCAGTTTTACCCACACAAAATGCTGGAGGAACTCAGGGCTGATGAAAGGTCTTGGCCAGAAACATCAACTGTACTTTTTCTCCAGAGATGCCATCTGGCCTGCTGAGTTCCTTCAGCATTTTGTGTGCGTTGCTTAGAGTTCCAGCATCTGCAGATTTTCTCGTCTCGGTTTTATCCATGAACTTTTCAAAAGGATGAAAGTACATATCCTGCCAAATAAGGCTGACGAATTACAATATTATTATCTGTATAAAATCACTCATCGTCAGATTTTCTGCTCTGTGGTTGCCTGCTTGCGAGTGACCGTGTCTAACTCAATGGCAATTTTTTTTGTTGGCCTGTGCAATGTTCAGTAAATTACAGTAGTAAATAGATAATTGTGGGGACAATCTGCTGGTTAATGCATTAGCTGTGGGGAGAAAAACAGAGTAAACGTTTCAGATTGTCAACTCCTCATCAGAGTAACAACTCTGGAATTCTCTTCCCCAGAGACTTGTGGGGGCAGAGCCATTGAATGAGTCCAAGGATGAGACTGACAGACATTGGAACTAACAATTTGCGGGGGTTGAGTAGAAAGCAGGAGGACCAGATATAATTTTATTGAAAGGCTGAAAGTGCTCAAAGGGACAGTTGGCCTATTTCTGCTGATTTTTTAAAATGTTCTTATTCTGAGGGCTGACATGACCACCCATACAGAAAAGGCACATTTTCCATTACATCTCTCAGTCTATGGTTTGCACCAACTAACTTTCTGTTCAGAAACTTATTTTGTTAAGGATGTGACTTGCAAGTTTTGCAACGCATATAATAAATAAAAGTCAGGATAAACAAATCACATCTTTTTTCAAGAATCAAGACTGCTTCGGTTCAATCGATTGATTTTTCTCTCGTGTCAGGTAAAATAATTTTTAAATATTATGTGTTTGCTTTATAGTTCCCTTCTGTAGACTGGTGATGGACAACTTGCATTCAAATTTATTTGGTCCCATTGTGACTGATGATTCTCCTGCACTGGAAGCAACTTCCAGCATACAAACATCACTGGTGACAGCTGTTCACTCCAGCATTCAATTTACAACCAGGCAACAAACCAAAGACACTCACAGTACTTCGATTGGTCCACTTGATAGAAATAATACTGGCAATGCTACCAGCACTACCACAGTTTCAATTTTCCCCTTTACTCCAGTTCATACCCTGCTGACTAACACAACGAACAGAATCAGAAGACCTACTACCTTACAGGATCAATTCCCTTTTCCGATTCCTGAAGAGCAGGTATCTGGTGGAAGGCCTCAGAGGAGAATTCCCCGAGCTGCTAAGTCAACAAGTTCTTCATTCAATAATGCTTCAGGTAAAACTTTTAAAATTCAGATGTTCGTATGCAATGTTAATGTTTTCACCCATTTATTAGTTGCAAAGATATCTCATTGTATTGGTTCTAAAAGGTCTGTAAATGTGTGATGTAAACTTGATTGGACCAACTGTAAAAGTGCTTTTGATTTGCGTTTAACATTAGCTCACTTGTTGGGTTAGAGTATATAATGTTTTTAAAGATAGTGTCAGGCACTCCCGGTCTCCATCCAGTTAACAAGAGTCACCTGCCACTCATTTCAAACTCATCACCTGCAGCCTATTTAAACCCAGCACTCATCCATAGTCCTTATTCACCCACTGAACCAGCCAGTTGCTTCTAACCTACAGTTGCCTTGTTACCTGTGGTGCTTAGTATCTGTTTTCTCCTGTTTTGTGGCTACTCATGGTTTGTTATTTTCACAGTCTATTATTAAAGTTGTTGTTCATTGCTGAAAGGTCTCTGCTGCTTGCTTTTGGGCCAAGCCTCCTCTACATTTCCTGCCAGGATGGGTGAACCAGTAATTGACCTTGCAGAGTTTGCTCGCCGAAAGGAAGTTGTCCGCCGACATAAGTCCACGACCCAGAAGCAGCAGGAAACCATTAACTATCTGCTCACCACTCTCAAACAACTCTCTGTCTCCTTACAGCAACCTCACACTGATCAACCTCTTCCTTCAGAGTCCCTGATTCCAGTGCAGAAATTTCCTGTCCCAGTACATTTGTACACTTTGAGTTCCAGGCATCCCTGTATTCTATGGACTGAGCCAAGGTTGCCTTCATCATCTTTCTTTTGAATGGGCGAGCCCTGACCTAGGCCACTGCTAACTGGGACAATAAAAACACCATTTGCAATAAATATAAGGAATTTACCACTGAGAAATACTGGGTTTTCAACCATCCAGGAATTGGAAGGGAGATAGTGGACCGGATACTTTGTCTACAGCAATGCTCACGCTCGGCAGTAGACTACACCGCAGAATTCAAGATGATTGTGGCGGACTGTGGCTGGAATGCGGAGGCACTGCTGGTTGCGGCCCTTCAGCCCTCCAGTTAACATGCATCATGTGGAAAGAGCCTCCAGCTCACCAACCAGTACCCCTGTTCCATTTCCAGAACTATTTCAGGCTGCAAAACCTTCATTGGAGATGCCTCCAGAAGCCATGCAGTTAGGGAAAGCTCCCTTCACCCTACCCACTCCCAAGAGTGTGAACACCAGTAGAGAAACAATTTGTGCACCTACAATGGAGCAGCTGATCACCCATGCATCAAATGCTCACTGCATCCAGGAACACTGCATCACCAGGGAGATGCGATGGGCTTTCTGTCTGGTAAGCTCCCCTTGGGCCCTCTTTCCAGCACCATAGCCTGACTGACTGTCTCTGGTGGATTCCAGCACAGCAGGATATTTCTGGACGGGAGTCTGTGTGTGCACCCTGGATTCCCTACCGAGCCGATCTCAGAATCAGAATTGGGTTTAATATCGATGGCATATGTCATGAAATTTGTTAACTTAGGGATGGCAGCACAATGCAATACATGATCATATATAAAAGTCAGTAAATCCATTACATAAGTATATATGTATATCAAATAGTTAAATTTAAAATAGTGGAAAAACAGAAATAATATTAAAATAACTGAGGTAGTGTTCATGTGTTCAATGTCCATTTAGGAATCGTATGGCAGAGGGGAAGAAGCTATCCTTGAATTGTGCCTTCAGTCTTCTGTACCTCCTTTCTAATGGCAATGATAAGAAGAGGGCGTGTCCTGGGTGATAGGGGTCCTTAATAATAGGCGCCGCCTTTGTGAGGCTGCACTCCTTGAAGATGTCCTGGGTACTCTGGCGGCTAATTTTACAACTTTCTGCAGCTTTTTTCAATCTTGTGCAGTAGCCTTCCCCCTCTCCCTCCATACCAGACAGTGATGCAGCCTATCGGAATGTGCTCAACATTACAACTGTAGAAGTTTTCGAGTCTTTTAGGTGACAAGCCAAACCTCCTCAAATTCCTAATGAAATACAGCCACTATCTTGCTGCCTTTATAGCTGCATCGATATGTTAGGACCAGGTTAGACCCTCAGATCTTGACAGTCAGGAACTTGAAATTGCTCACTCTCTCCAATTCTGATCCCTATATGAGGATTGTTTGTGTTCCTTTGTCTTACCCTTCCTGAAGTCCACAATCAGCTCTTTGGTCTTATTGACATTGAGTGCCAGGTTGTTGCTGTGACACCACTCAACTAGATGATATATCTCACTTCTGTATGCCCTTTTGTCACCATCTGAGATTCTGCCAGCAATGGTTGTATCATCAGCATACTTACAGATGGTATTTGAGCTATACATAGCCATACAGTCATGGGTACACAGCTGAGCACACATCCCTGAGGTGCACCAGTGTTGATTATCAGCGAGGAGGAACTATTATTACCAATCCACACAGATTGTGGTCTTCTGGTTAGGAAGCTGAGGATCCAATTGCAAAGGGTGGTACAGAGACTCAGGTTCTGTAGCTTTTTGATAGGGTCTGTGGGAATGATAGTGTTAAATGCTGAGCTATAGTCAACAAACAGGTGCTCATATTGACTAGCTGATCCAAGACTGTGAGAAGAGCCATTGTGAGCTATCTCTCACTCCTGACAGTGAATAGTGACTTGTCAGTTTGAATCGCTGCATGCGGTACGGAAGGGGTTAACCAGCACTCCATGCAGTAGAGGTTGCATGCTGTCCTACCGTCCCTCTGATACAGTGCCATAGTTCCAAAATCATAGGTTTTGTTTACTAGAGCCTGTACGTTTGCCAGCAATATAGTCAGTATTGGGAGTTGGAACTCCCAATTTTTTAAAAACTCACTTTTAACCTGGACCAGCAGCTCCATTTCCTTCGAGGAGTCTGACAATAAGTACGGTCATAATTGGTATTGTTTCCAACAGTTTTAAGCAGCAATAGATTGCTCAATCACATTAAAAAGTCTTTATTAATTGTACAGACCTTGGATGCTTTTGGATGGTCAGAGTGCACAAACAGCCTACATTCGAGCATCAGAGAGCACTGGAAGCCCATCCAATTCTTACTTACTGACTCACTCAACACTTTAATCTTGGCTTACCCCGCCTCTCCGCTCATGACTTTCACTTCACATGGTCAGCCAGTTCAAAGCTGAGTTGGGGATCCACCTGCCTGCAACCACAGTTGACTTCACCCCATGAATCCAAGGAGATAGAGGAAAGCCATGACCTCACTAATCTCCAGCAGGAGTACCATGACTAAGCCATCATCTTCAGTAAAAGGGAAGCCAGCAACTCGCCACCTGCAGACCATACAACTGTGCAATCGATCTCCTCCAGGGTACCGCCTCTCCCTCTCCCCTCCTGAGACCCAAGCCAAGAATGACCACTTTACTGAAGCGCTACAGCACAGCTTCATGCATCCATCCGGGAACCCAGCCAGTGCAGGATTCTTCTTTATCAAAAAGAAAGATGGGGGTCTCCATCCCTAAATCTTCTACAGTGGACTCAACAAAATCACCACGAAGAACCGTTACCCTCTCCCCTTGATGGGATAGTGTGTTTGAAACACTCTGTGAGGCCCAAATCTTCACCAAACTGGATCTATGGACCAATGGTCACAGAAATAGCAAATTAGCCAGCAGAGAAGTCTTTCCACATGCATGAAGTATCTGTTCTAGGCCAACTGTCCCATAATCTACACACCTCCTCTGCCATGGCTATGTCACACTTTGAAGTTCTTCTTGGCTACCAAAACACAATATTTTCCATGGAGGAGTCAGCAATGGTGGTCTTGTCCATGTGAATGCTTGGCAGAAGGCACGGAGGGCCATCCCAGCTGACATCTGTATCTACTGCCAAAAGGAACATCACCAGTGACTACACCGGCCTGGGGACCGTGCCTGCCTGTCCACCTGAAATCAGGCCTTGCAAACTCTCTCCCTGGTTCATTGGTCCCTTCAACATTACCCAACACATCAATCCAGTTACTTACCCTCTCCAGCTGTCACTGCCCCTCAGGGTCACACCTATCTTCCAGGTGTCCTGCCTGGAGCCCAATGTTTGTGGTTGAAGAAAACCCTGAGGTCCATGAGCCAGTCCTCATTGGAGGATCAGAGGTGGAGAGGGTCAGCAACTTTAGATTCCTTGGCATTATTATTTTGGAGGACCTGTCCTGGGCTCAGCACGTAACTGCAATTATGAAGAAAGCACGGCAGTGCTTCTACTTTCGTAAGAGTTTGTGAAGATTTGTCATTACATCTAAAACTTTGACAAACTCTTTACATGTGCAGTGGAGAGTATATTGACTGGCTGCATCACAGCCTGGCATAGAAATACCAAAGCCCTTGAATGGAAAATCCTACAAACAGTCATTGATATGGCCCTGTCCATCAGGGATAAAGCCCTCCCCACCATTGTGCATATATACATGAAATGCTGTTGTAGGAAAACAGCAGCCATCATCAGGGATTCCCACCACCCAGGACATGCTCTCTTCTCACTGCTGCTATCAGGAAGAAGGTACATGAGCCTCAGGAGTCACACCACCAGGTTCAGGAACAGTTATTACCCCTCAGCCATCGGGCTTTTGAACCAAAGCAGATAATTTCAGTTGTCCCATCATTGAAGTATTCCCACAACCAGTAGACTCACTTCCTCAGGACTCTTCATCTCGTATTCTCGATATTTATTCCTTATTTATTATTATTATTATTTCTTTCTTTTAGTATTTGCACAGTTTGTTGTCTTTTGCACACAGTTGGTATGATCTTTCATTGATTCAATTTTGGTTATTATTGTGGATTTGTTGAGTAATGCCAACAAAAAATTAATCTCACGGTTGTATGTGGTGACAAAGTATGTATGTTGATAATAAATTTACTTTGAACTTTGGATTCATTGTCCATTCAGAAATCTAATGGCAGAAGGGAAGAAGCTGTTCCTGATATGTTGACTGTGTATTTTCAGGCTCTTATACTTCTGTCTTGATAATAGCAATGAAAGGAGAGCATGTCCTGGATGATGGGAGTCTTTTGTGATGTCTTGAGTCTTTCATTTTTGAGGTGTCGCCTTTTGAAGGTGTCCTCGATGCTGGGAGGCTAGTTCTCTTGATGGAGCTTGCTGAATTTACAACTTTGTTCAGCTTTTTCCGATCCTGTGCAGTGACTGCTCTATACCAGGTGGTGATGCAACCTGTTAGAATGATCCCCATGGTACATCCGTAGAAATTTGTTAGAGTCTTTGGTGACATACTAAATCTCCTCAAATTCCTAATGAAATATAGCCATTGGCGTGATCTTCAGAAATGTTGACACATAGGAACTTGAAACACCTCAGCCTTTCTGTTGTTCTGTTGTGGGACTGCTGTTGTTCCCTCTCACCTCCCCTTCCTGAAGTTTACAAACAATTTCTTGATATTACTGATGTTGAGTGCAAAGTTGTTTGTTGTGACACCATTTAACCAGCCGATCTGTCATGCTCCTGTAAGCCTTCGCACCATCTGTGATTCAGTCAACAACAATTGTATCATTGGCTAATTTATTTATTTTCATTTGATCTGTACCTAGCCACAGTCATGGGGGTAGAGACAGTAGAGCAGTGGGCTAAGTGTGCATCCTTGAGGTGCACCAGTATTGATTGTCAGCAAATAGGAAATGTTATTTCTGATCCACGCTGACTGTGGTCTCTGATGAGGAAGTCAAGGATCCAGTTGCAGAGGGAGGTATAGAGTCCCAGGTTTTGAAGCTTGTTGATTAGCACTGAGGGGATGATGGTGTTGAATGCTGAGCTGTAATCAGAAGACAATAGCTGTCTATTGCTGTTGTGTCCAGGTGGTCCAAAGCCAAGCAGAGAGCCAACGAGATTGTGTCTGCTGTAGACCCATTGTGGAATAGGCAAATTGCAGCAGGTCCAGGTCTTGCTTAGGCAGGAGTTGATAATTGTCTATGACCAACCTCTCACAGTTAATGTGAGTGCAACTGGGTGTTAGTCATTCGGCTTTTCTTGGGCAGTGGTATGATTGATGCCGTTTTGAAGGAGGTGGAAACCTCTGACTGCAGCAGTGAGAGATTGAAGAAGTCCTTGAAGACTCCGACTGGTTGGTTGGCACAAGTTTTTAGTTCTCTACCAGGTACACCATTGGGGCCTGATCTTTGTGAGGTTTCACCCTATTGAAAAATGTTATTATGCCAGCCTCTGAGACAGACATCACAGGTCACCAGATGCTGCTGGGATTTGTAGAGCTGTGGTTTTATTCTGCCTTTCAAAGGATGCATAAATGTTATTAAGCTCATCTGGGAGTGAATCATCACAGCCATTTATGATGTTAGGTCTCACAATTGTCTGCAAATCCTGCCAGAGCTGATGTGCATCCGATTCCATCTATAACTTCAATCGAAGTTGCTTTTTCCTCTCTTAAAATAGCCTTCTGTAGGTTGTATCTAGACTTCTTGTACACTTCTGGATGGCATTGAATGCCATGGATCTAGCCCTCAACAGATAGTGCAACTCTGGTTCAGCAATGGTTTCTGGTTTGGGTATGTCCAGTATGTTCTCAAAGGCAAACAGTCATCCATGCAGAAATTTATGAAGTCTGTGACAACTCTGACATATTCTTTCAGATTTGAAGATGAATTCCTAAATATTTCCCAGTCCACTGATTTAAAGCAGATGCCCCTTGACCATACCTTTGTGGTCCTCACCACTGGTGCTGTAGAGGAACAGCCTAAGGCACTGTACATGCTAATCAAAGCCATGCAAGTATACACATGAATAAAGACCTAACACTCTCATATCACTTCATTTGAGATGTTAGAGAATAAGTGTAAGAATATGAATAGGACTAGGTGGGAAAAGATGAATATTTGGTGAGAAATGAATTGTTGGAGTCTAAAATTGTGGGTTTTGTCAAAAGGGTTCGGATCAAAAGGATAGAAGATGATTGAAATGCTATATCAGGTCAAAGAGTTAGCCAGTATAAAAATAGCTAGTATATGTTTCTCCTCTGCCCTTCTCCACTCTTAGCCTGAATACAGGGTTTTTGCAACTCCTTTCCCCCAACATATACCACTAGGCGCACCGGGTTCCTCCAGTAATTGATGCTTCAGATTCCAGTCTCTTGTGTCTCAGTGATTTTCTGATTCTTTTTTCTGTTCATCTTGTCAGGAAGATGACGACAAGGAGTGCAGGGGTAGATAGGTGAATTGAAGAAAGAGTCCAAGGAGGATAAGAGCTGAGGTTTTGGGGATTCCCTGGGGAGAGTAGACTGCTAGGGAGATGACTGGGTGTGGTGTTAAAACAACAGCATGGAGTACGATGGTGACTGGTCATTGATATAATAACTTCGAGAAGGGTCCTACGTGGAGTAAATGGACTCATTGGCTTGTCAGCTGCCATCAGGGCAACGTAAGCCCTCCAACCACTTTATACAATCTTTGGGGAATACCTTAGGACTGATGCCTTCTGGGATTACTGTGCTAACTGATGCACAAAACTGGGTGAGATAGAATAGAATATAAAATGTAATACAGTACAGCACAGGAACAAGCCCTTCAGCACACAATGCCAGAAATAGAAACAAAATCGGTTTATTATCACGGACATTTCATGAAATTTGTTGCATTCTGACAGCAGTACAGTGCAAGAGATAAACAAAATTACTGTAAGTTACAAACCAATTAATCGTGCAGAAGAGGAATATCAAGCCAGTGTTCATCGACAGTTCAGAAATCTGATGGCACAGGGATGAAGTTGTTTCTAAAACGCTCAGGCTCCTGTATGTCTTGCCTGATGGCAGTAATTAGAAGAGAGCATGTCCCAGATGGTGAGGATCCTTAATGATGTATGCTGCCTCCTTGGGACACCACCTCTTGAAGCTGTTCCAGATAGTGGGAAAGGTTGTGTCTGTGATGGAGCTGGCTAAACCTACAACCTCCTGCAGCCTCTTTCGATCCCGTGCACTGTAGCAGGCCGTGACGCAATCAGTCAGAATGTACATCTGTCGAAATCTGTTGGAGTGTTTGATGACATGCCAAATCTTCTCAAAATCCCAATGAAGTGTAACATATCTATGCTGACCATGATGCCAATTTAAACTGCACATCTGCCTGCATGTGATCCATTTCCCTCAATTCGGTGTCTGTCTAAATGCCTCTTAAATGTTGTAATTGCACCTGCTTCCACCATTTCCCCCAAAAGTGCATTCAAAGCACCTACTACCCTCTGTGCAAAATGTTTCCATGTAAATCTCCTTAAACTTTCCCCCTTTCACCTTAGAACTATGCCCTCTAGTACTTGACATTGCCTTGTTATGACCCCAGCCCCCGCCTTTGTGAGATTCGCAAGAGCCCTAGTCAAGTGGGGGTCAAATGACCCAAGAGAGAGAGGGAGACGTGCTGAAGACCACGTTCCCCCGGGAAGCAGAATAAAGCGATTCTTTGACTATTGTCTCATGAAGACCAGGTGTAAAGCCCTCGGGCAAAGTGGGCTGGTCGCTCAACAAGACAAAAGCCTCGGACATAGCCATTGTCTTGGGAGACACCTTTGTGGGATAAGGAATTGGCCTACGTGCAAAATCTCAGGGCAATGTGAGATGGGTGATGGGGGAAGGATTGCCTCGCCCCCCCCATCCTGATGGACATCTACAACCCTGCCAGCCCAGATAAAAGGTGGGCTGCCGAGGCGGGGCGCCAGACGCACCAGAAGACGCGCTTGAGATCCTGTGACAGCCGGTGGTGGGGTTCGTGTGCGTCTTTTCCTTGCCTGGCATTGGCGACCCCACAACGGAAGAATGGCTTAGCTACAGGGGAGGCCACAGATGAGCGTTCATTCCCCCAACGAGGCTCCGACAAACCGAACTCCACCAGGTTGGAAAACCTGTTGGGTAACTCTTTCATCCCCCCTCTCTCTCTCTTTCTAACAAAAGTGCACCAACGCGACACCACAACCGATGGCGGCTGGTGGAACTGCAGTGACCGCAAAAAGACTTTTAAATATCCAGTAAACAATATATATCTACATTACCCCTAGACAACTGTAGAGCTTATTTCTGATTGATTATTGCTATACCTATGCTTTAGATTGAGTTGTGAGGACGTATATGATCTGAATGTTTTGTATTAACCATACGTTTGTGCCCCTTTATAAATAAAAACGTTTGAAAATAGTAGCATCAGGCTTCGGTGGATCCATCTATCTTTGCTGGAAAACTACTCGGTTACTGGGGAACGTAACAGCCTCTCTGGTGAAGAATGACTCTATCTACCCAGTATATGCCTCATAATTTTAGAGATCAGATCCTTCCCCACTCCATATTTATCTAATCTCTCCTTTGATAGTTGCATGCTCTAAACATACCCCTTCCTGAATTAGCTATTATCAATAACCTTCGCTATGAGGAATACCAGTGCAGATTAGTCATTTAAGTACCTTTCCTATTTCTTCTGGCTCCGGGCATTAATTCCCTACTTTATCATTCAATGTCCTCATGTTTCTTTTTACTACTTCACTAAATTTGCAACATCTCTCATCATCCAAGGTTCCTGCACCTGTCTTCTTCTCCTGATGGTCACCCATCTATCTGAACCTTCACTGTGACCACCTCCCTGAAACTTGTGTCTATAGCATGCTCTGCTGGATCTACTGCATGCTCCTCATTGAGTCAAACTGCTAGTTCCTATGATCTTTAAGGAACAGCAGTTGGACACACTTTCTGACTCCTCCATCTCACGGGTTGTGATCCTCTGCACTCATCAGGAACTATCAAGTTCCATTTTGGGTGTAAGGCACTCCAAAATGGCTTTAAAGTGAATATTGGCTAACCTGGTAGATTTTCTTTGTGGGGGACAGCTGTTAGAGCGAAAGCTGGACATGGTTTGGCACATCAAAAAAATGGGAACAAACTAATTTCTCACCATACTTTTCCAAATATTCCTTCAAAGACCCAATGCCACAGTCTTAAAATTAAAAATGCCAGAGTTGTATTCTATGTTTCAGACTATGCCTGATACACTTTACAATATGCATGATTGATACTGAAAATATCAATTTGAAAAAGCTTCACTCCCTCTATCCACTGACCAACAATAGAGTAAGTTGAAGTCCATCCTGATTGTTCCAAGGGAATTTAGTTTGCTTCTTGGATGTGGTAATGACTATAAATTTTCATTTTGTTTCAGATGTCAATGAATCTCTGAATGCAACTAAGAGCGAGAACGCCTCGGCTGAGAATGAACAACTGCAGACCTCATCAAAGCCTGTGCCTGCTTCTCCCAGCATGAATGGTTCTCGCATGGAGAGCAGCGAATCACAACCTGAGCTATCAGGGAGCAGAGTCAGTAAAAGCGGAGGTAAAGGTAAAGCCTTTCTTGTAAATGAAAACACTGGACAAATAAAAGCTTTCAGCTTAGCTGTTCGATTAATTTTACATTCCTAAAACAAAACTAGAATTCTGTAATTTTAATGCAGCACGTTGGTGTGCAAGGCCCTTTGTTGTTTTAGAACACAGAACACAAAATCTACAGCACATTCCAGGCCCTTCAGCCCACAATGTTGTGCTGACCATGTAACCTACTCTAGAAGCTGCCTAGGATTTCTCCATTGCATAGCCCTCTAGTTTTCTAAGCTACATGTACCTACCTAAGAGTCTCTTAAAAGACCCTATTGTATCTGCCTCTACAACCTACACTGACAGTGCATTCCATGCACCCACCACTCTCTGTGAAAAACTTGCCTCTGACATCCCATGTACCTACTTCCAAGCACCTTAACTATAAGCACAAAGCACACTGCAGATGCTGGGGTCAAAGCAACACGCACAACACACTGGAGGAACTCAGCAGGTCAGGCAGCATCCGTGGAAATGAACAGTCAATGTTTCAGGTCCTGACGAAGGGCCTCGGCCCGAAACGTTGACTGTTTGTTTCCATGGATGCTGCCCGACCTGCTGAGTTCCTCCAGCGTGTTGTGTGTGTTACCTTAAAACTGTGCCCTCTCATGTTAGCCATTTCAGCCCTGGGAAGAAGCTTCTGGCTATCCAAACGATCAATGCCTCTCATCATCTTGTACACTTTACCTCTCATCCTCTGTCAGTCCGGAGGATGAGAATTTTGGAGATGTTTATTGTCACTTAGTTAAAAATAAGTTTTCCTTTGTATAAATTCAATTAAACATTGGGGCAACCGATCATTCCTTCAATTTGTGACTGGTAAATCTTTCCTTCCTGGTCAGTGGCTCAAGCTGCTGTAGACTATTTCACCTCCTTATTTAAAGCTGAGTTTCTGACCCCATATCCTCTCCTAATCCACTCCTCTGTCAGTTAACCTGCTGAGTAAACCACATTTATCCGATAACTGCTCTCAGACACAACTCTTCAAATGCTCTTCCACCCTGCCTCTCACCATCCATCATCCATAAAATTGTCCCATAATAATGCATTGGCAAGGAATAGTGAAATGCCTGTGTTGTGCAGTAGCAGAAGGAAGATAGTGTAGCAAGGATATAGAAGGGGGGCACTTAAGGGTTGATACCAGGCAGGAAAAGGCTGGAACAAATTCAAACCGACCTAAACTACAAACTCCAGATTAATCTGAACCCATAGTAAACTTGTGTCTGGTTACCAGCCTGACTACAATCCCATAATCTCCAGGATGGACATTTACCACTGTCCATATAAGGTAAAGGGGGAATTGCACATGGGGTATTGTGATTGATGGTTCACGTGGCAAATGGGTGTTGAAGTATGTCACTGCAAAAGGCTTGCCTCACTCTGTATACACAGCACATGCGGGATAGAGATAGTGGGGGTGGGGAGGGGGGAAGATACAGCAGAGATCATAATACTGTAGAAGAAATAGAAGTAGAATAAAGTCAACTTTGGATCAGGGAGCATTCGTTCCAGGATGAGTGACTCGCATGTTGGTGTCAACTCAGAATAAAGATCAAGCTCGTTCTGAAGGTAAACCCCAGACTCCGTGTGAATTCTTTTTGTCGTCACTGAAGGAGCAGACTGCATCAGGTGGTGGCCAGAACAGGCCTTACCTGTGTGTCTCCCATTGGAACTATTTCGACTGAGAGCCCAGCAATGTTATCTGTCAAAGCTGTAGAATTTTTCATTAAAATACTTCTTAAAAGAATTTTTATCCAAGTAGTAATTTATAAGGATGAAACAAACAACCTAAAATAAGTATTATAGTCATTGTTGCAAAGACAAATTATTTAAAAAAAAATCATTATTTATTTTATTCTCCTATTTGTTTCTTGCAGCAGTAACATCACTATTAGAATGCTGGATTCTAATGCGTCTCAGTATCCAAGAGCAGATTTGTTAGGAATTACAACAAACTTTGGTAAATTGCTAATGCAGCTTAGCCAGAAGTTCCAGAACTTTAGAGTTCACGTGGAAATTCCAAATTTATTTGAGGAGTGAGTGGAACGGCCTCTGTGGGGATTTTTTGTGCCACTATGCATACCACCTTAAGATGTGCAGAAGTGCACATTTGCACAAAACATGCTTTGTGCAACTCAGATTTAGATTAATTTATGTCAGTCACACAATTAAATTCTTGAGTGAAGCTCATGATGTAAACAGTATACATTATGTTGTTTTGCACTCATCACCGTATTTATAATAAATGCAACAATAAATACAGCAATCGGTACAAAACAGAATAGTGCAAAGTATGGCCGTGCAAAATGAGGTAGTGCAAAAAGAAATGTTAAAGTGACTCAGAGAAAGAGGTTGAATTAAGGGCTCAAGAATGTGGTAGCATAACTGGGAAAGGAATCAGAAAGAGGTGTTTGGTCCAGGACTACGTTTTAGAAATGTAGCTACTCAGTGTTGACATCATCATTCTCAAAGAAAATAATTAACTGATTTCAAAACTCCAAATTAAAATAAAGATAAACAATGCAAATACAGACTCTTCTCTTCATATTTTCATTTGATTTTAATACTTGCCCATCTCGTCTTCCCTTTAAAACTTAAAGGGTACCAAGATTATCAAAAGCAAAACATTGAAGATGTTAGAAATCTGCATTTAAAACAGAAAATACTACAATGTTCAGCAGCTGAGGCAGCATCTCTGGAGAGAGAAGCTGAGTTTATGTCATTGAGCAGAAACATTAACTCTGAGACTTGTCCCATCACCTTAGAGACTTACTTTGCTGCAAGCAGATTGCAATGTGTCCAATAAAGAGGAAAGCACTACTTCAACTCTTATCTTCTTTGGCAATGTGTTCCACACCTGCTGTGCCTGTTCCCTCAAAGGTTCAGGGAAGCTGGCTTCTGGAAAATGCTGTCGTGGAAAGTTCCCCTCCCATCACACGTCATCCTAGCATGGACGTATATCCCCATTCCTTTACTGACTGGATCAAAATTCAGTCAACTTTTGTTTTACAGTGCTGTGATAACTTCACTGCTCAGAGAGTTGTGTTTCAGTAAGGTGGTTCACATCCATCTTTACAAGAGTAATAATGGATAGTTAATAAATTGTTTTCATAATGACCTTTCTATCCCTTGAGTAAGTGAATAAGGTATTCAATGAATCCTATTTGTTAATAATAAGTTAAAGTTAATTAGTAATCCCCTTAGCTGAATATCAAATTTTATTTTATCAAAACTTGCTTTATAAATATCCTGAGGTTTTTACAGATTCATTGTTAAACTTCTTGTTTGCAAGTTGCATCGGCCTAATCTATTTATTAATTGTATCTAAATTCCATTGCTGAGTTCCACTATTTATAATTCTGGGAAGAGTGCAAGAAAGATTGTGTCTGAAAGCTATACTTCCCTTCTGATTTGCCCGGAATACTCATCTGTACTGTTAACTTTGCCCTTTCACCTTGGATTCTCCATTGAAAAAAAATTGAGGAAGATTAAGATGTTTTCAAATGAAAACTAACATCAATAGACTTGACTTCATTCCTTGCTCAACTTTCTCAGCAGCAGTCAGCAACAACACCAGTATCAATATTATTGGAACTGCCTTTGGAGAAGGTTCTTCTAACGGAACGGAGAATGCCATTGATTCATCAGGTAATTGGTTCTTGCCATCTTTTTGTTTTGTCTGCAGTTAAATCTGTCTCTCACTGCAAACATTGCCTGGCTGTTTCCATTTTGGTACTTTTGTTTAAGAATAGTGTATACAAGCTATGTTTTTATAATCTAATCCACCCTTCCTTATATTCATCCTTCATGGAAAATAGATGAGTGAAGAATATTACATCACAGCCAAACAAGTGCTTCTAAGATGGTAGCCAAGACTCTGGCAGTTAAGACAGTGAGTCACTTGAGGCAGAAAATCATGAACTCTCAATATCCAAACACTAACATTGGTGTTCACTTGCCATCATCATGGACCAGAAACTTAAATAAGTTCTACCACATAAAGTGTCTGGCTACAAAAATCATTAGAAAGCTGAGTTTCCTACAAGTTTACAAGATTGTTGCCAGAGTTTGAGGGACTGAGTGAAGGACAAAAGTTCAGTAGGTTGGGACTTCATTCACTGAAGCAGAGGAGAATGAGTATTGATATTATCGAGGTATATAAAACCATAAGTGGCATAGATTTGGTGAATACACAAAACATTTTTCCCAGGATTGGAGAATCAAGAACTGGAGGATATGGGTTTAAACTGAGAGGGGAAGAGATTTTAATCAAAATCTGAAGGGCAACCTTTTCACCCAGAACATAATCAGTATATGGAATGAGCTGCTAGAGGAAGTGATTTGAGTGATTAATGACTTAAAATGCACTTGGACATGTAGATGAAAAGGAAAGGTTTAGAAGGATACAGAACAAGAAAAGCATAGTTGGACTTTCTTCAGTGGAAATCTTACCAATCGGACAAGTTGGAGAGGAGGGCCTGTTACCATATTGCATGACTCAATGACTCTAAGTTACTCAATGCCAAAGTGCCAAAACCTTTTTAGCATCTAATAAGCACATGTTGGGATTGTAATATAACTCTCTTCACTCAACTAGATGTATGGGTCTCCAACAACTCTAAATTCTTCATTTTTCTATCTTTTTATTGATTTTCAAATAAAGAATATACAAATCAGAGGAGGAGTTTAACAAACAGATAATATAAAAGACATAAACAGCAATAATAAAAACAGAAAGTATATAATATCAAAATCAAATAGGTAAAATATTACGCTGTTATATATACAATGGTAAAAAAAAGCTACAACTCATCATAGCAATCATTAAAAAAAATTGGAAATTATATTAATAAAAGAAAAAAAACCCACTAACTAACCTGAAACAAAAAAAAGAGAAAGGAGAAAAAAAAGAAAGAAAAAGAAAGATTGGGCAGTCCAATTGAGGATAAAATTAAAAAGAGAGAGAGAGAGAAGAAACATCCTTCCAGTCATCTCCGTACCTTCATGGATAAGGATTTTCCCCAAACTCTAAATCCTAACACCATCTGGAACTATCCAGCTCAAGTGATTGAGGCACTATCCACAATGCTAAGTATTAATTACCTTGACTTGAGTACCATAGCTGTAGTGTGCACCATCTGTACAATACACTGCAGTTGATCGCCGTGGATATTGCTCAGAACAACTCCTTTTTAGATAAAACAGCACCTGAAAATGCCATCACCTGCAGATTCCTTTGCGAGATGCGCATAATTCCGACTTGGAAATATATGGATTTGAGATCTGAATTCATTTGAGATGGGCAATAAATGTTAGTCGTGCTAGTGACGCCACTTTACGCAAATTAGTGAAAAAGAAGAATCTCTACCTGATATAATATTTGTTTTAACATTTCCATATCCTGATGTTTATTAACACCTTGTTTTTATATCATGATGTTGATTAGAAGTAATAGATATCATTATTATGCACAGCTGCTGTCTGTTTAAAAAGTATGCTATCTTAGGATGTACAGATTATACACTTGTATTTGAGAGAACCAAAAGCCTATATTTCCATTTTTATAGGAAAATAGCTTCTAATCTAAACACAATCTAGACCAGGGGTGTCAAACTCATTTTAGGTCACGGGCCGGATTGAGCAAAATGCAGCTTCATGCGGGTCGGATCAGTCGGACGCGTACGAACGCAGCTTTCATTGCCTCCGTTTTTTCAGCCTGCTCTCATGTGTCTCAGTCTCTGCTATAACTACAAAGTGTTTCACTTTACAAATTCCGTTTCTTATGAAGAAGACTGCCGAGCAAGACTGCCGAATAAACACTAAAAACCCTGAAAACCTGGTACCTGAATAAACTCAGCATTAGCCATATCATACGCCATAGGCGCTTCGATTACTGGGGCCAGCTTTAATAGTAATTAGATATTATCTCGCGGGCCAAAGATAATTCCACCGCGGGCCGGATTTGGCCCGCGGGCCTTGAGTTTGACATATATGATCTAGACTGTATATTATTATTTATTCCATTTTTACTCTGAATACTTTATGTGTCATTTTTTGTGTAGAATATGACACACATTATAACACGGTAGAAGGAACCTCTGGTTCTGGTGGGAGACCAGGATTTCAAGGTAAGGTTGTAATTAATTAGTAGGTCAGTTTTTGATGAATAGAATTTCTTTTCTATTGCAGTTTCATATTTGTCTCTCGTTCTGTACTTCACACTTCACCTACATGGTTGAATGATCAAAACTGCAGATGTTATTTTATTCTCTTTCAATGGGATATTCCAGCCTTATCTGAATACTAATAAATTAGTAACATCTCCTGAGTTTGATCTGGTACCAGCAAAGTAAATCTTTGACGATAGTCACTAATGGTCCATGAGGGTGGTTATCACTCACCCATTCCTGAGAATTCCAAAACATAAATCAAAGTCTTCAGTAATTTTCTCTATGGTGTTTTGCATATGGTATTATTCTGCTCGGAATGACATCTTCTTGAGAGGGTTTTGCATGTTGCAGGTGTTAGATCCAGAAGAGCACTGTTTTTGTTTCCTAGGATATTATCAGTTACAAGCAATACTGTGGTATTTAGTATTTGCAATGTGCAATTATAAGCACAAGGAAAACCCTTGCTAAACAGTCTTTCACCTGAGCACTTTTGATTTTTTTCTAAATTTCTGAGTCACAGGAGGTGGATCCAGTGGAAACAATATTCACTCAGGATCCAATGCAGACTCAAATGAAGGATCCAATTTTGGATCGGAAAGAGGAGATGGTGATGATGTGCTCCCAGATGTTCAGCCTCCATCTCCATCCAGACCCACTCCCATGATCGAGTGGACTAAAATACGCATTAATGACGAGAAGTTTGAAACATTCACAACCACAGGTAAGTGGACTGTTTGAGAACGGAAAAGGAAATTGGGCTAATGTGTTACCCAAAAAGTTGTGATTGGAGTCGCTCGGCATATGTGCTGGTATGTGTCTACAATCGGCATTGCCACACATCCTGGTGGATATTCCTCATTCAGGAATTTTACCTGGTTATCCCGTTTACATGTTTAAGGTTCATAATCAGTACCTAGGAGAACAGAAGATATAGCCCGGCTAAGATGCTTTGTCAGGCCTTTCCTTTGTCAGATAATGAAAATGATTACACAGCACCACGCCAAGCTCACCAGGAAGTTTTGGATGCCTAGCTTTCAATCTTTACACAGACTCCTATGTGTGGAGTGTTTCTCTTACATATACCACTGCAATCTGCATTCCACACCTTGATGAGGCAGTTGACATAGAGTCATTCAATATAGGAAATTCTTTTCCCATTCTTTACCTATTCTGACTGCTGTATTGGGTCAGGACCTACTGCTGTCCCCATCAGACCTACTATGAAACAGTATGCATCGTATCAGTTCTAGCATAGTTCCAGCTAATTTATTGGAATTCTGCCAAGGATGTTTTAATGACTTCAGCAAAGGTTTGATTTTTAGCTTTTCACTTCAGATCACTTGCATATCCAGTTTATATTCATCTGGTTTTGTAACTTCTCAAGTCACATATACTTGTCACTGATCCCTGCAACTTAATATGCCCATTGGAGTAAAGAGCTTGTGCATTTTAAAGGTTTCAGTCCATTTTGTGCTGCATTGTTTAGAATATTATTGGAATGGAATTCTTATCCAATGGATAATGAAGTGATTGACAGTATCTTCCTCAATACTGGTAGTAATCTTAATCAAAGCCACACAGAACGATTCAAATATGAGGCAGATTTGGAAAAATAAGCAGTCGTTTGGTCGGAAGTAATTGTTATGTGTTTTGATGATTTTAAATGAAGACTTTGGCTCGAGCTGAGTCAGAGTTAAATAAGTCCAGCAATATACCTTGATGTAATTCTTTGAGGTGGTTAAGCAAATAGGAATTGAGGTGAAGTTTGAATTGGAGAAAACATTGCAGCCTGGGGTCAATGTAATGTGAATAGCAAAGGGATATAAACAGAAACCTTTGTCATTCCACTGAGGAATATGTTGTGTACCATCGTGGCAATGGAATGAAAATTAGGCACATCAACAATAGAATACATCTTATAGAAAGTTTTCATTATTTAGGATACTCAAAGAATTATTTAATTATAGAATTAGTAGAGTGCTTGCGATGAGAAAAGGAAACTGTGACCTATACAGCTTTGTCTCCATTTCCAGTCAATTACATTGTAATGGATATTTGCTTTTTGGTAAGACCGTAAGATACAGGAGCAGAATTAACCACTTGGCCCATCATGTCTGCTCCGCCATTTCCTCATGTCTGATCCATTTTCCCTCTCAGCCCTTATCTCCTGCCTTCTCTCCATATCCCTTCATGCCCTGACTAATCAAGATTCTGTCAACTTCGGCCTTAACTATACCGAATACCTTTGCTTCCACAGCTGCCTTTCCACAGATTCACCACTCACTGGCTAAAGAAACCTTCCTCATCTCTATTCTAAAAGCACGTCCCTCTGTGTCCTCTGGTCTTAGACTCTCCTGCCGTAAGAAACATCCTCTCCACATCCATTATGTCAAGGCCTTTCAACTATGGATAGATTTCAATGAGGTCACAAGGTTAGCTGGAATGTGGAAATCAAGTTACTTGAATTGTGAAATTACTGCCACAAGTAATTTCTGAAGTGGAGTTCTTTTTAGCACCAATTACTTGGTTACTTAAGAATATGAATTATTAAAACAAGAAAATGGGAACAGACATTTTCAAACATACTGGACATATGGTATCCCAGGATGGAATGAAAGGGATATTTTTGCGCCCCCCTCCCAACTGATTTCTTAATTAATTTGCCTTTTTCCACAGGTATAAAATCACAAATATTGACATTTAAACCTTTTGGCCTGCAAAGGAAGAAGGTTTACATGCTAGAAGTTGTTGGTGAGTAAGATTTTTATAAACACATTAGATAAAAGCAAGAAATAATGGAATCTCTGAACATTTTAAATGATTTTTTTCTGTTTACAAAAGATATGTTGATTGAGTTTGTTACAATCTGTTTTCTCATCTCTATACATCAACCAGTCAGAGGCCAGAATGAGAAAGGAAAGGCACAACTTTTTCTTTTTACCAACGACAGTCCTCAGGGTTTGATGTGTGAAGTACGACCCAGTAAAGGATCAGAGATTCAGACACATTACAGCATGTTCTGTACATCAGGGAGGAAGGTGGGTTGTTGTGTTATGAGCATAATATTTACTGTTTCTGAAAGCATTCCCTTGGTAAATGAGCTGGGTGTATTAAAAATTAAATTATTATTCCTCAAGTCTCAAAGAAATGCTCCACATTATATTCACTTCTAGATTAGTCGAAGAGATTTATGAATTTTGAGCAATTTAAGTAATCCCTGATATGATTAATACAGCGATACTTTATCTCAAGGATGAAGAACTAAAAGTACATTCGATTATTTTCATTGCAAGATGATGTTAATTTAATTGATCTTGATTTTTCAACCATTCTTTTAATGGGTTGTGGTTCAAATTCTTATCAATCAACAGCTGGTTAAATGTGATGAGGTTTTCATAATGTTTAATACATGTGTATTAACAGTTTCCATTCAAAATGCTGTAGTTTATTAGTGTTTGCTTCTGACAGTTTCTTTTTTCTATTTGTTCCCTATTTCAATCTCTTCAACATAATCTCAGTTCAGATCCAATACTTAATCATCAGAAAATTCAAACAGTGTTAATGTTTTAAAATCTAAGCTATAAACAGTGATCAAACTGGAAACTTGATTCCAACTCACACATCGTGTGTGCAGGCTTCTACATAATTCAGATCTAAACAAACTACATTTGTCAGGCACTATAGGTGTACTTTTAAAAGTTACTTTATGAACTCTAATGATCTGGAAAAATTACACTGTGGTGTTTAACTAGTTGTTTCCTTTTCTTGTTCAAGGATTTGCATTATGAGTATAGCTATAGTATTGGCAATTCAACTGAAACTCTCCTGTATGAAGGAAGAGATCATGAATATTACTTTCAGTTACCTGCTGGAGAACCAACTGATGGATACAAGTGTGAGTACCATTTGAAACAAAGGCCTGCATTTATGCTGAATACTTAGCACAGATAATGTGTTTAGAAGCATTAACAAGCAGAAAATGGGTACAAGGTCTATTAGAAAGGTGACTGGAACCATGATTAAATGGAAGAATTTTAAAGTACTTCTGACAATGTGTAGAATGAGGGTTTTACAGAGAATAGGGGCAAAAAAGCAATGAAATTTTAAAGAAAGATTTGGATTGATGTTTGTTAATGAAATCAGGAATGGAAATGTTGAGGGAAGCCACAGATACAAAGCTGAATCGAGGTAGTAATGGTTCTTTCTTTGGTTGGGGTTTCTATTAATAACATTAATTTTGAACTCATTATATTGATTAAGGTGACCTATCTAAGGTGCGTGTGTGGCAGTTTTAGTCTTGGGAGTTTTAGTGCAGGGGAATGAGACTTTGAACAAATTAAAGTTAGTGAAGGGTGGAGTCCAGAAGCTAAGGAAATAGGCTGTAAGGTAAGGAGAAATCTATAGTGATGATTCCATGAATATAAGTTCATTAGGTAAAAAGCATACTGCAGATATTTTGGAACCTGACAATGGAAGAGATTTTGTGATGTTGAAGCTCAAGCTTGGGGAATAGTAGCATACAGTGCTGAACATATGGAGCAGTAGCTACAGACACGGAGTTTGAGGCAGACCAAATTGATTAATGACATTATTTTATGAGCTTTCCTTTTTGAAGAAATTGTCAAATCTGAGCAAACACAAGAGTAAAGTGGAAACCCAAGCGAGATTGAAGAAGCAGGAAACCTGGATCAACACACAGAATGTCAGAGATCTGCAAGTCAGGTTGCATCTAGGGAGTGAAATGGTTAGCTGATGTTTTGAGTTCTTCAAGACTGGAAAGTGAGAGAGGAGATAGTCAGGGGATAGAACAAAAGCAAGTGGGTGATTGGTAAAACCAAGAGATGGGGGAAAGTAGGCAGGAATGGGAATTCCAGCAATTTGTTTGTTGGTTCAGATTCTAGCATCTGCAGTCCCTTGTGTCTCCTGACACAAACTTAGGTCTTTGGTCCACTGAGATCGAGAGAAGAATTTGAGACCACAGAAGCAGCATTGCTTAAGTTTCCATACTATCATCTCTGTCAGACATAGGAACAGAAGTAGGCCATTCAGTCCATCAAGTCTGCTTTGCATTCCATCGTTGCTGATTTTATGTTCCCTCTCAACCCCATTCTCACAACTTCTCCCCGTAACCTTTGACATCTTTACTAATAAATAACCTATCAACCGCTGCTTTAAATATACTCAAAACTTGGTCTCCACAGTCATCCACAGCAATGATTTACACAGTCACCACCCTCTGGCTAAAGACATTTTTTCTCACCTCTATTCTAAATGGACATCATTCTATTCTGTTTCCTCTGGTCCTGGACTCTTCCTCTATTGGAAACATCCTCTCCATCTCCACTCTATCAAGACTTACAATATTTCAGCAGATTTCAATGAGTTTACCCCTTATTCTTCTAAACTCCAGTGAGTGCAGGCTCATAGCCATTAAAACTTTTCCTTAACCTTTTCATTCCCAGGATCACTTTTGTAAACATCAATTGCCAGCACATCCTTTCTTAAATATGGATCCTCAACTTCTCACAGTACTCTATGTGTGATCTAGCCAATGTCTTATAAAGCATCAAAATGACATCCTTCTTTTTATATTCTAGTCCACTTGAAGTGCGTGCTAACATTGCATTTGCCTTCCTTATACCAACTCCATGGGGAAGGTAACCTTCAGGGAACCCTGCACTAGGACTCTCAAGTCCACTTGCACCTCTGAATTTGCTCCCTGTTTAGAAAATCATCTGTGATCATGTAGATCAGCTATTCTCAACGGGGACCATATGGCCCCCTTGGGGGCCCTGGCACATTTGAAGGGGGCCACTGACTGAAAACTGTGAGAAAGGGAACCCCAAGTGCTTATAGGGGCCCTGTAACTGAACTGATGAAATACCCAAACAGCATACTTCATTGGAGTCAATAGTTTCCTTGACAAACTCCAGGAGCAGAATTGATATTGCAACAAGAGGTGGCCTCTGACTGTCATTGTCTAATTTGGAGCCGGATATCGTGAAACTTGCAGAAAAGCACCAAGCTCAAGGATCGCATTAGGCCTGATAGATGTTTAATTTAATACAGTCTTTTTTCGAGTTTTGTCCAGTATGTCGGAATGTTCAAGGTTTCTTGGTGTTCAATAATAATGATTTTCTGTCTATCTGTTCGTGTTGTATCTCTGTTTGAAAGGGGGGCCCTGAAACCTGAAAAGAACTTCTAAGAGGGCTATGGCAAAAAAACGGTTGAGAATCACTGATCTAGATTATTAACATATAACACAAAAAAATAACCTCCAAGTATCCCAAAACCTCATCCTTTATAATAGATTCTCAGAAGCTTTCCACTGTCTCATGATATGGTCTTTTTGCCATTCACATTGTCTTCTCCATTCAAGGCTGTATGTGACAAACAGTGCAAAAGAATCTGTAGCTCTGCATAAAAGAAGTCTAATCTCTGGGAGCAGGAGTAGGTTGCAAGGCTACTATGTAGAGCACGATATAGAGTTTGAGAAGGCCAGATCAGCCATGGTGTTTATCTCATTATGAGCCCAACTCCACTTTCTTGTTTTTGATTCATTTGTAGTCCAGTAATAAACAGTACTGGTCAGGAATATATGCAATAATTCAGCCTCCAGACCTTTGAGGATAGAGAATTTCAAAGATTGACAACCCCCAATAGACGAAAACAACCTCCTCATCTTTTTAAAAGACTGAACCATCATCCTGATGTTTTACTCCTTGTTGCAGAGTTTCACATCCTTACTGTGCTTATCCTGTCAAACCCCCTCATAATTCTACAGCCCCAATCTATTCAATCTAGCCTCAGAAGACAATCCTTTCATCCAGGATCAATCTTGTGAACTTGTTCACAACTTTCAAGGCTAGTATATACATATTTAAATAAGAAGATCAAAACTCTGCGCAGTATTGCCTTTGGCCTGAAAAACTCTAGCAAGATTTCCCCACCTTTTGATTCCAGTCCTTTTGCAATCTAGAGCAATCTTCTATTTGCTAAATATCTGTGCTCCTTGTGCAAGAATACCCAGATTTCTTTGAATATCAGCTTTCATTAGTCTTATACCACTTCAATAATATTCTAATTTTCTGTTTTTCCAAACAAAGTGGATAACTTCACATTTCTTAATACTCCATCTTTTTTTGCCCACTTATTTAACCTATCTTTGTGGCCTTCTCACAAATTTTTATCCCATTTTCTTTATAATGTGACGCAATGCACACAGTTCCTTCATCTATTTAAATTGCAGTGTTCGGATCTTGGGTCCAATTTCCTCTATTTTTCACATTACACTTTCATCTTGGCTGTTTAAGAAGTAGATATTTGTATAGTATGTGATATATAACAACAGCTGATCAATCATTAGTTTATTTATATGCTTCACTACTTTAATGTTCTGTGCCATAGTACCTTTTTATTTGACATTTCTTCACTTTTTATGCTTGTAGTGAAAATCAATACTGTGATCACAGATCTACTTGGATCCAAAACAAAGCCTTGTTCAGTTACTGCAATTGTTTTGCCAACTATTAAAACAAATGAAGAACTGTAAGTAAATGAGTCTTTCAGGAGGTCTGAATCATGTGTCTAATTTCTGAAATATATTTGATTTCTCAACCCCTGCTTATTGCAAATAAATTAATAGAAGTTTAAGAATCTACAATTTGCTGAAATGTGATTTTGGAACATTGCATTTTATGCAAAAAAAACCCTTTTATCCCAAAATAAATATCATGAAATTATATCTAGCAATTTTTTTAACTAACTGTAGACTTTATCAAGTATTTTAGTTAATTTCAGAAATTACATGAGTTTTTCGTTTCACCATGCAAAAAGCTTTCATTAATTCTGATCCTTTTGTCTTCTGTTCAGATACACCCAGGGTCTTCAGAATCTGTCAACTCTAATTTTGTTAGGTAATCAAAAGGAAACAAAAAATTACATTCTGCTGTTGAACAGAGTCCTCCATCGACTCCATAAAGAGGGAAGTACCAGGCTAGATTTACAGAAACAAACCAGAAATACATTAATAGCAGCTCTTTGCAGGCTAACTATATCGAATCAGGTATGTTTTACATAAGCCTGTGTTTTCCAGCATGCTATTGATCCTTAAGGGTGTCTATTAAGATTGTGTTACTTTCTTGAAATATTTTTCACATGTACTGGTAATTTAGCAACATTGAGCTCTGAAAACAATGAACTACAATAATTAAAATGGTTCAGTTTAACATCAGAGAATGTATACCGTATACAACCTGAAATTCTTACTCTTCACAGAGACATCCATCAAACAAGAACCCCAAAGAATGAATGACAGTAATATCAGATCCCCAAACCCACTCCCCTCCCACGAACAAGTAGCAGCAGAAGCTGTGATCCTTGCCCTCCCCCTCACTTGCACCAGCAAGTGCACCAACTGACCCCCCCCCCCCCCCCACCATGTAAGCAATAGCAAAAATCTGCAAAGAGAACTTGATCTTGAGTCCATCAAAAACTCCAGTGCATAAAGCAGCACCCTGGTATCTCAGAAAGACTCACTCCCTCTCCATCGAGGGAGAGACAGGTTGTTCCTGCAACAACGAGAGCGGGAGACCAGCAGCTGCCTATTCTGGCGGTACAATCTTCTGCATCACATCTTTGAGTAATTATTTTGACTTTAACATTTGAAATGTTTTAACTCGAATTCTGTAATGGATGTTTGTTGAGTAATTTTGAAATGTGTCTCATGCCCCATTACAGAATGTCATTCATATTTCCATTTTTATGACACTTACCCATCAATAGTTCACTTCAGTGATATGTATCGGGTATTGTTTTCAGAGTCATTTTCCAGTTCATTGCAGCGTTTTGCTTTTATTTTAGCAGAGACCTAAAAATTAAAAGTTCATTTCTTCTGAAAACTAAATATTGTCAATGTAAAGAGCGCACCATCAGTATTGTTATTACTAATAAGCACTTCTCGGGCTTCCAGCCGGGTACAGGTATCGATTATAACTGACGCTTCGCTGACAGACTCTGTCATCTTCTTCAAGGATGATGCCTGGGCATGCCTTGCATTTTTTGAGGAATAGAGAGCATATCCGTAGGGTTAGTGCTTTGCTGTGGGTGTCAGATCTTCTAGTATCCCAGATAGCCACATCTGCACCAGGTGCACCGAGATACAGCTTCTGAGAGACCGTGGTAGGGATCTGGAGCTGTGGCTTGATGACCTACAGCTTATTAGGGAAAGTGAGCAGGAGAGAGAGAGGAACTACAAGGAGTTAGTTACCCCGAGACTGCAGGAGTTAGATAAGTGGGTGACTGTCAGGGAGGGGGTGGGAAAGCTCAGATAGTAGAGAGCACCCCTGTGGCCCTCCCCCTCAGTAATCATTATCTCGTTTTGGATGTTGTTGAGGGGGGTGACCTGACAGAGGACGACCATGGTGATTGGGTGTCTGGCACAGAGACTGCATCCGTGGTGCAAAAAGGAGAGAAGAAGATGAGGAATGTGGTAGTCATAGGGGATTCCATAGTGAGGGGAACAGCCATGATAGTCAGTCAGCCTGCATGGTATGTTGCTTCCCAGGTGGCAGGGTACAGGATGTCTCAGATCCTTGTAAATGTCTTGAATCATGGGAAGTTCACAACTACAGATGTGCTGGGCCATCCGCACCACTCTCTGCAGAGTCCTGCGATTAAGGGAGGTACAGTTCCCGTACCAGCCAGAGATTCAGCCAGTCAGGATGCTCTCAATTGTGCCCCTGTAGAAAGTTCTTGGGATTTTGGGGCCCATACCAAACTTCCTCAACCGTCTGAGGTGAAAGAGGTGCTGTTATGCCTTTTTCAACACAAAGGCTGGTGTGCACAGACCATGTGAGGTCTTTGGTGATGTGGATACCGAGCAACTTGAAGCTGTTTACCCTCTCAATCCCAGATCCATTGATGTCTCCATTCCTCCTGTAGTCCACAACCAGCTCCTTTGTTTTTGCGACATTGAGGGAGAGGTTGTTTTCTTGACACCACTGTATCAGAGAGATGATCTCTTCCCTGTAGGCCACCTCATTATTGTTTGAGATAAGGCCAATCAATGTGGTGTCATTGGCAAATTTAATTAGCAGATTGGTGCTGTGGGTGGTGACACAGTCATGGATACACAAGGAGTAAAGGAGGGGACTCAGTACGCAGCCCTGAGGGGCTCCTGTGTTGAGAAGGAGAGGACGAACAGACTGATGTCTTGGGTACATGTTTGTACCAATGACATAGGTAGGAAAAGGGAGGAGGTCCTGAGGAGAGAATTCAGGGAGCTGGACCTCCAGGGTAGTAACCTCAGGACTGCTGTCTTTGCCACGTGCTAACGAGCACAAGGATAACATGATCAGGCATGGCTGAGAGACTGGTGTAGGGGGCAGGACTTCAGGTTTCTGGATCATTGGGGCCTATTCTGGGGGAGGTACGACCTGAGACAAAAAGGATGGGTTACACCTGAACCCAGAGGGGTTCAATATCCTAGTAGGCAGGTTTAATAGAGCTGTTAGGGAGGGTTTAAACTTATTTGGCAGGGGAATGGGAACTGGAGTGATAGGGCTGAGGAAAGGGAAAACAGAAATAAATCAAAGATAGCATGCAACAGAGATAATAGAAAAGACAGGCAGGAGATGAGGCATAATCACAGCCAGTGGGATGAGTTACAGGGCAATAGAGGCATGGTGCTGTTAAAACAGAAAGCAACAAATACTGGACTGGAAAAGTTATATTTGAATGCACGCAACATAAGAAATAAAAAGGACAAGCTTGAAATTCAGCTACAGATTGGCAAGTATGATGTGGCCATCTCTGAAACTTGGCTAAAGGATGGCTGCCATTGGGAGATAAACGTCCAAGGATATACGGTGTTTTGGAAAGATAGGTTAGTAGGCAGAGGGGGTGGTGTGGCCCTGTGTATAAGAAATAATATTAAATCATTAGAAAGGGATGACATAGGATCGGAACGTGTAGAGTCTCTATGGGTTGAGTTAAGAAATGGCAAGGGTAAAAGGACCCTAATAGCAGTTATATACAGGCCTCCAAACAGCAGCCAGGATGTGGATTACAAATTACAGCAAGAGATAGAATACTGTGTCAGAAAGGCAATGTCAGGATAATCGTTTTTGGATTTTAACGTGAAAGGGGATTGGGAAAACCAAGTCAATAATGGACCTTGAGAGAGAATTTGTAGAATGTCTAAAGGATGGCTTTTTAGAACAGCTTGCTGTTGAGCCCACTAGGGGATCAGCTGTGCTGGATTGGGTGTTGTGCAATGATCCGGAAGTGATAAGAGAGCTTAATTTTAAGTCACTCTTAGGGAACAGTGATCACCATATGATTGAGTTCACTTTGAAATTTGAGAAGGAGAAACTAAATTCCAATGTGTCGGTTTTTCAGTGGAATAAAGGAATAAATGAGAGGGGAACTGGCCAAAGTTGGAAAGTATACTAGCAGGAAGGAGAGCAGAGCAGAAAGGGCTGGGGTTTCTGTGAAAAACCAGGGAAGCGCAATTCAGATATATCTCAAATAAGAAGAAATTTTCAAATGGAAGAAGGACACTACCATGGCTAACAAGTGAAGTCAGAGCCAAAGTAAAAGCAAAAGAGAGGGCATACAATGAAGCCAAAGTTAGTGGCAAGGTAGAGGATTGGGAACCTTTTAAAAACTTGCAGAAGAAAACTAAGAAGGTCATTAGGAAGGAAAAGATGAATTATGAAAAGAAGCTGGCAACTAATATCAAAGAAGATACTAAAAGCTTTTCTTAAGTATATAAAGGGTAAAAGAGGGTAGATAGAGGTCCAATAGAAAATGACACTGGGGATATTGTAATGAGTGACACAGAGATGACAGAGGAACTGAATGCGAATTTTGCCTCGGTCTTCACAGTGGAAGACATCTGCAGTATACTGGACATTCAAGAGTGTCAGGGAAGTGAAGTTTGTGCAGTGAAAATTACAACTGAGAAGGTGCTCAGGAAGCTTAATGGTCTGAGGGTGGATAAATCTCCTGGACCTGATGGAATGCACCCTCGGGTTCTGAAGGAAGTAGCTGGAGAGATTGTGGAAGCATTAACAATGATCTTTAAAGAATCGATAGATTCTGGCATTGTATCGGATGACTGGCAAATTACAAATGTTACTCCACTATTTAGGAAAGGTGGGAGGCAGCAGGAAGGAAACTATAGACCTGTTAGCCTGACATCAGTGTTTGGGAAGTTGTTGGAATTGGTTGTTAGGGATGAGATTAAGGCGTACCTGGAGGCACATGACAAGATAGGCCAAAGCCAGCATGGTTTCCTGAAAGGAAAATCCTGCCTGACTAACCTACTGCAATTTTTTGAGGAAATTACAAGCAGTGTAGACAAAGGAGATGCAGGGTACTTGGATTTTAAGAAGACCTTTGACAAGGTGCCACACAGGAGGCTGCTTAGCAAGATAAGAGCCCATGGAATTACAGGAAAGTTACTAGCATGGGTGGAGCATTGTCAGATCAGCAGAAAGCAGAGATTGGGAATAAAGGAATCCTATTCTGCTAGCTGCCAGTTACCAGAGGAGTTCCACAGGGGTCGATGTTGGGACCACTGCTTCTTATGATGTATATCAATGATTTGGACTCTGGGATTAATGGATTTGTGGCTAAGTTTGCTGATGATGCAAAGATAGGTGGAGGATCAGGTGATGTTAAGGAAACAGAGCCTGCAGAGAGACTTAAATAGTTTAAGGGAATGGGCAAAGAAATGGCAAATGAAATACAATGTTGGAAATTGTATGGTCATACACTTTAGTGGAAGAAATAAACGGGCTGACTATTATTTAGATGGAGAGAGAATTCAAAACGCAGAGATGCAAAGGGACTTGAGAGTCCTTGTGCAGGATACCCTAAAGGTCAACCTCCAGGTTGAGTCGGTGGTGAAGAAGGCAAATGCAATGCTGGCATTCATTTCCAGAGGTATAGAATATTAGAGCAGGGATGTGATGTTGAGCTCTATAAAACACTTTGAAACCACTCTTGGAATGGTTTGTGCAGTTTTGGGTTCCTTATTTTAGAAAGGATCTGCTGTCATTGGAGAGGGTTCAGAGAAGATTCACGAGAATGATTCCAGGAATAAAAGGGTTACCGCATGAGGAACTTCTGGCAGCTCTTGGGCTGTATTCCCTGTATTCCGGAGAATGAGGGAGGATCTCATAGAAACATTCTGAATGTTAAAAGGCCTGAACAGATACGGCAAAGTTATTTCCCATGGTAGGGGAGTCTAAGGAAAGAGGGCACAATTTCAGGATTGAAGGATGTTCATTTCAAACAGAGATGTGGAGAAATTACTTTAATCAGAGGGTGGTAAATCTGTGGAATTTGTTGTCCCTAGCAGTTGTGGACGCCAAGTCATTGGGTGCATTTAAGGCAGAGATAGATAGGTTCTTGATTAGCCAGGGCATCAAAGGTTATGGGGTGAAGGCAGGGGAGTGGGGATGACTGGAAAAATTGGATCAGCCATAATTGAATGACGGAGCAGACTCGATGGGCCGAATGGGCTAATTCTGCTCCTATATTTTATGGTCTTATGTCTAGTCTGGTGATATTTATACCCCTGTAGTCCGTCTCTCCTGAAGGGTTAGTCCTTATTCAGTCCGGTTTCCACTCTCCCACCTTGTTAACAATCAAATTCGAGTTCTTAATTAGAGTGAGTCCCTTGTCTTTGTAAAAATTCTTTTCCTCTAGTTTTATTTGAATAACTTCCTTTACCAGATGGACCCAAAAGCCATTGGCGTGGCACTGTGGTTTTGTGATATCAAAGTCAATCCTATGGCCATTGCAAATGCAATACTCTGCGACCACCAATTTCTCCAGGTAACCCAAACGGATGCATCTCCTGTGCTCCTTGATGCGGGTTTCCACCGTGTGTCTTGTCTTGCTGACATACGTTGCTCCGCATTCACAGGGAATCCTATAAATGTCGGCCTACCTGAGTCCCAGGTCATCTTTGACCTACATAAGCTGTGACCTGGCGATGATCACGCCTCCCAAACGTAGAGTGGTTCTTTCTACTTTGTGCGAAACTATTTCGGACCTGGAGAGTCTCCTTGAGGAAATAAGACGATTATGAATGACGTTCCTACAGAGTGGCCTCATGGCTACAAGGTGAAGAAAACCAATCAGGCGCTTAAAAGGGCTGACAGAAAAGCCAGGAAACCTAATGATGAGGAAGAACCCATCGCCACCCCCTGTCATCCCCATATTTCCCCGGTTTCTGGACGGATTGCCAGGATGCTGAAGAAATACTGGACTAATACCATCCACAAACCCGTAAGAAGCTCAAATGACAGCCAAAGAAGATGGCAGGGTTTATCATTGAAACGTTGGTTAAAATTGATACCTGTACCTGGATGGAAGTCCAAGAATTTTATTCATCAAATACACCAGGAAAGCACTAGATCAGGGTGGCCAACCTTTTACATTCCATGCGTCAATTTTTTCATGCACAGGTTCAGAAGCGCCAAACAACTTTTGCACCCCCATTCAATTCTTGTAAAAATATGTTAATATAGATATATTTAGCATTTTTACATGATATATTGATTTAATATAAAACAAGATAAATATTACCTTAATGAGACTTTTAACAAATATATTTTGTCTTCTTTTGATTTCTTCCTTTTTCTTAATCACATATTCTTTCCGTAACTCAGACCCAAGCACGAGCTTCAGTTTTCCTTCTATTTCAGTCTGATGTTGTGTTTTACAGTGTCTTTTAAAATCATGTCTTCTATTATGTGAGAAAGTGTTTTCACAAACAATCACAACGGTTTTCCTGGCGGACCCGCTATAAATAAGAACTCATCTTCCCACTGTTCATTGAATTCACGCTTACTATCACTTCCTGCTTTTCTTTTGCACTGTGATGGGTAACTGAATGTTAAAAACTAGGCTTAATTTTTGAAAAATACAAAACCGCAAATGTTCACAAAGGACGAACAAAGCACAACTCTGTAGTGCACGAGTGTCAATTGTAAACTGACTGGCAAAAACCTGTGATGCACCGCTGGTGCAGATGCCTGGCGCCTCCAGATCAAACAAGTATCAAACGTGTATTGAACAGTTATGAAACGACTGCAGAACAAAAGTCTTTCTTTCCTAGTTTGACTCATTGAACATTTTTTAAATTGAAAACAGATTAATGTGAAAGAAGATAACATTCGCCAAGAGATGAGCACGAAATAATAAAATCGCTAAAAATAATTGCCAAGTTTTAGATTTAATCTTAGCTTTAAGCTACTTGAATTCATGTTACAGATTTTTTTCCTATAAATCGGTTTTTGGTCAATACTTTTTGTATGAGTAGGCTTACTTTTTTATTATTATCACTGGGGTGCAATGCGCCACTTTTGGCACATGCGCCAGAGGTTAGCCATCCCTCCACTAGATCCTTTCTCATTGTTACTACTGTTTAGAATATTTTCCAAGACATCCTCATAGTTGAATATGTACAGTATATGAAAAATATAACTGAATCTTTAGTGAGTGTTTCCTATAATCATTGAATGAAGCCAAATGTGATAAGAAGTAACAGTTATTTGCATTGTATTGAAGGTAGTTTACTAGAGTGAATCTCCTTTCTTTTCCTTTACTGCATTATACACTGAATTCTATTCAATGTCTTGAAATGCAGAATTTGGAAGTTTTCTGGAAGAACTGGAATGAAAATGTTGGTATTCAGCAAATTCTTCCTGTTGTTACATTCCCTCTATTAAACAAAACACCCTATTATCCACAGATTTAAGCTAAAAATTAAATACAGTTTTCCCTTTTGTTGCTAGCTTTCGTTCATTAAAGTGATTTGTTTGTTTTAGTAGATTTACCAAATGCTATTCTTGAAAGCTTTATCTATTCATGCAGAAAGAGATAATGAACCCAATATTGGTGAATATTTGGAATTTGAGAAGAGGTCTTCATTGACCATGTAATACTTGAAGTAATTGCTTTCAGGATGCACTGTAACACGTGAAGTAATAGAACATATAGAACATAGAAAACCTAAGCACAATACAGGCACTTCGGCCTACAAAGCTGTGTCGAATATGTCTTCTCAAAGTTCAAGAAACTCTTTAAGGTACATTTATTATCAAAAATGTATACATTATACAACCTTGAGATTCGTCTCCTAACAGGCAGCCACAAAACAAAGAAACCCGAAAAAAACCTAGTAAAAAATAAGAATGTCGATCCCCCCATGTACAGAGAAAAAAAAACAAATAATGCAAACAATAAACACAAGCAAGTAGTGTTCTGAACTGAGCCCATCCACAGACCCTGAGTTCAGCGCTGAGGGGAGCAGTGCTGGAACTTATAATCCCCTTTCAGTCTGCTACAGCTGAGAACCACAACTACATCCAAGGTCTGTACAGTTAGTATCATGTTAATACCATTAAAAAATCTGTTGCTACTTCAAATCAATGGAACTTAAACAGACTCTGGCCGTGAAAGACTCAGGAAGAGAAGTTGCCACTCTGGTCTAAAAGTTCATCTCAGGAGGCGTAGATTTCGACTCTTGCTGGCTAACTTACAGTCTCTGGTAAATAAAATTGAAGATCTCAGAGCAAGAGTGCTGTTCCAGAGGGACATTAGGATCAGTTGTGCTTTTTGTTTCATGGGATCTTGGTTAACTACTTCCATTCCAGGTGCAGCGATTCAGATTGATAGTTTCACAATACACTGCCAAGATAGGACTGCTGAGCTTTTAAAGACAGAGGAGGTCGCGTATGCATCATTATCAACTCTTTGTGGTGTACAAATGTGGCAGTTCTGACCCAGTCCTGTTCACCTGACCTGGAACATCTCACAGTCAAGTGTTGTCCATTTTATCTGCCGCAAGAGGTTTCAGCGATTATTTTGGTAGCAGTGTACATCCCACCTCAGACCAGTGTCAAACAGGCTCTAGATAAACTGAGCGAACAGGCATGAAACAGCATATCCTGATGTTTTCCAAATCATTTTGGGGGATTTTAGCCAAGCCAGCTTAAAAAAGTCTCTAAATAATTATTATCAACAAATCATTTGTAGTACCAGAGGAGCCAACATACTAGATCACTGTTACACCAGCATCAAGAGTGCTTACCGTGCTATCCCTCACCCACACTTTGTGAAGTCTGATCACCTGACTGTACTTCTACTCCCTGAGTACAGGCAGAGACTGAAGACTGCAGCATCAGTAGTGAGGACCGAGAAAGTAAGGACAAGGGAAACACAGGAGCACTTACAGGACTGCTTTGAATCGGTGGACTGGACTGTATTCAGGGATTCATCTTCAAGTATGAATGAGGACGCCACTGTTGTCACTGACTTCATTAAAACCTGTGTGGATGAGTGTGTATCTATGAAAAAATGCTCTACGTACCCAAATCAAAAGCCGCAGATGTACCGGTAGATTCATAGTCTGCTGAGGGCTAGATCTGTGGCATTCAAGTCTGGCAACCCAGGTGCAGAGAAGGAAAACAGGGACGACTGGTGGAGGCCTATTTCAAGAGCTAACAAACAATTTCGAATGAGGCAATATCTGAGGTAAAATCAGATGTACGTCAATTCTGGCAGAGTTTGCAGGCTGTTACTTCCTACAGTGAAATCTAACACCTCCAGACAAGCTCAATGCCTTTAATGCTTGCTTTGAAAGGGAGAATAAAACTACAGTTATGCAGATCCCTGTCCCTGTGATCTCTGTCTCAGAGGCCGATGTCAGACTGTCTTTCAAAAAGGTGAACCCTCGCAAGGCATCAGGCCCCAGTGGAGTACCTGGTAGGGCTCTGAAAGCCTGTGCCAACCAACGGTTTGGTTCAATCTGTCATTGCTACAGTGGAAGTTCCCACCTGCTTCAAAAGGGCCACAATTATATCAGTGCCCAAGAAGAGCAGGGTGGGCTGCCTTAATGTGTATTGTCCAGTAGCGCTCGCGTCTACAGTGATGAAGTGCTTTGAGAGGTTGGTTGTGGTTAGAATTAACTCCTGTTTCAGCAAGGAACTCAGGGGGGGGGGGGGTGGGGAAAGCCAGACTTTTAACACTGTAAATCAGCGAGTTGTTTTATGATGTCTTCCCTCTCGCTGTGAAAGGAGACACTTCTTTTTCCCTGTATTAAGGGAAGAGAGAGCCGTTGTTGAGTGATCGATTAGTTTTTGTTGTGCCCCAGACCATCGTCTTTATTGGGGGCTTTGTTATTGTATGCTTGGTGGGTGGAGGGTGCCGATGGCTTTTTGTGAAAGTTGGTGCAGGTGGGGGAGGGTTGCTCCTTTGTTGCTGCTTGTGCGTGGGCAGGCTTTGCAGCTCTAATGATTTCACTGCCATTCATTCTTTGGGGCATTCCTCTGTTTTTTGGATGTTCGCAAAGAAAAAGAATTTCAGGATGTGTATTGTAGACATTGCTCTGATATTAAATGGAACAATTGAACAAGAGAGATTGTCGAGTACACAGCCTTCGACCGCTGATCTGCTGTTCCAGATGTTCCGTTCGTTCGGCAGCGCCCGGTCAGAATCAGCCTGTTCCCCAGTACCATGAAACAGAACCCCGCTTGTCTTCTAGGGGTTATTGATAAGCGGCTGGTCATGAGCCCCCAGGAGTGGGTCCCACCACCGCAAAGAACCAAAATCTGAGTGTAACTCCAGGTCATGGTCTTCCAACAGAACCCCATCCACCTGAAAGGGAAAAGGAGAGACATTGAAAGTAGAAATTAAGCAGTTTCCAAAGATGAACGTGAAGGAGTCACAATTTAACACCATCATGACTTTGCCTCCACCTATATTTGCTGTAATTCAGTTTTTTTTCTGTGTTATTATGTATTGCATTGAACTGCTGCCACAAAGTCGACAAATTTCACAACATATTCCGGTGATATTAAACCTGATTCTGAACCCTTGCCTCGGGCCTTGACACCCTGACATTTTCAATCTAGCCTGTCGCTTTTGCTTTAATCAAGTACAGTCATCGGGTTCTGTCACCTTGATACGCTCTGGGGCCTGGACCCTGCTGCCTCGATTCTGCCTGTGTCCAACCATTCTGATTCCGCACAGCACTTCAGTTGACTGAACCTCGGGTCTTCTGTGTTTTCCGCTGCCTCGCCTCACTTCATTTCGAATTGCTTCCAAGTTACAGACTTTTACTTGCGATGGTTGTTTGCCAGAAAAAGTGTGATTAACAAAGTATTAATCCTGCCATATGTTACTAGAAGCGCAGATGTGTTTTATTCTGGACAGCTTTGTTTCCAATCACTTAACATCATGAAGACCAAGGAATTGGGTGTGGATATCAGGAAAGAGAAGTTGGGAAAACACACATCAGTCCCCATTGAGGGGATAGAGATGAAAATGGTGGCATCTTCAAGTTCCTGGTCAAAATCCTCAGAGGATCTATCTTGGGCCCATTACATTGAAGCAATCATGTAGAAGGCATGCCAGCAGCTATACTTCATTTAGGAGTTTGAGGAGAATTGGACACCAAAGACGATCAAATTTCTATTGATGTACAGTGGAGAACATTCTGACTGGTTACATCACAGCCTGATATGGAGGATCCAATGCACAGGATCAAATGAAGCTGCGGAGGGTTGTAGACTCAGTCAGTTCCATCACAAGCACAGCCCTCCCCACTATCAGGAACATTTTCAAAAGGAGTTATCTCACGAAGGTGACATCCATCTTTAAAGACAGTCAACATCTGGGATATGTAGTTTTTTCATTGCTACTAGGAGCCTTAAGACCCACATTTAACATTTTAGGAACAGTTTCTTCCCTTCTGTGATCAGATTTCTGAACAGTCTATGAACCCATGAACACTATCTTGCAATTCCTCTTTCACACAGTTTATTTGCATTGGTTTCTGTAATACAATGAGACCAGTGCATTTTAGCCCAATTAAGCAGCTGCCCCAATTTAGTGAAGTTTCATAGAAGTATTGAAATCAATATAAAAAAGACAAAATACAATTTAACTGAGGAACAAATTGAACAAAATGTATTTAAATGAAATACAAAATAATTGGAGCACTTCCAAAACAACTATGGAACTATAAAACTGTATTAGTTCCCAATAGTTAATTTCAGAGGAATTAATTTGGTGTACGCTGATGTGTTCTTTTGATTGACTGTAAATGAACAAAATCAGCACAAGCACCCTAGTGCACTGCCTTCAAACAATACTTTCACCAATTGCATCCTCCAAATCTTCATTTTAATTGGAACGTTCAAGATGATCGTCGATACTCTCAAATTCTCTATAATTCCTGCCTTAGTAAAGTAGTGAAATTGTTTCATTTTCACTCCTGGCCATTTCTAGCATCTCCAAGCCTAAATGCTTGAAACTGCAGTGAGCATAACAGTTCTGAATTGCCTTACTGTTTATCACTTACTGTTTATTTCTTGCCTGTTTATTACTTGCTAGCTATCAGTGACAAAAATCACATACAACTGATGCCATTTTAAAAACTGTTCACTCTGAGCATAGTGTGGTATCTAATGGCCACACAAGAGCGGATGACTGATGCTAGTTAGGAACTGTTCAGCAACAGCCTCATGTCCTAACTTAGGGGCATAGTGTCCCAAATAAATGAAGGGAACCCTGGCTATTTTCTTGATTTGTTTGATTTGCTTTGGTTCTTTAAGAGCGCTCCCAAATAAGTGGCTGCCTTGATCAACCAGGATCCACTGTAAACTGCCTACTCCCACCAACCTGCACCAGGACCATAGAGTGGCCCTCCATACCTATTCAAACTTCACTTAAGTATTGGAATTGAGCTTGCATGCACCACTTCTGCTGGCAGATCATTCCATACTCTCACGGCCCTCTGAGTGAAGAAGTTTCCCCTCATGTATGCCTGAAACTCTTCACCTTTCACCCTTAATCCATGACCTCTAGTTGTAGTCCTATCCAACCTCAGTGGAAAAAGCCTGCTTCCATTTACTCTATCTATACTTCTCATAATTTTTGTATACCTTTATCACGTCTCCTCTCTGTTATTTCTACCGACATATATCAGTGATAATAATTTTGACTCTGAGGAATATTTCATTGAGATTTCATACTTACACATCCTTAATGTTGCCCAACCCCAATCCCTTGTCGCTGCCTTTGATCTCTCTTAATTTTATCATAGAACATAGAAAACCTACAGCACAATACAGGCCCCTCGGTCCACAAAGTTGTGCCGAACATGTCCCTACCTTAGAAATTACTAGGCTTACCCATACCCCTCTATTTTTCTAAGCTCCATGTACCTATCCAAAAGTCTCTTAAAAGACCCTATTGTATCCACCTCCACCACCATTGCCAGCAGCCCATTCCACCCACTCACCACTCTGAGTAAAAAACTTACCCCTGACGTCTCCTCTATACCTACTCCCCAGCACCTTAAACCTGTGTCCTCTTGTGGCAACCATTTCAGCCCTGGGAAAAAGCCTCTGACTATCCACACGATCAATCCCCCTATCAGGTCACCTCTCATCCTCCATCACTCCAAGGAGAAAAGGCCAAGTTCACTCAACCTATTCTCATAAGGCATGCTCCCCAATCCAGGCAACAACCTTGTAAATCTCCTCTGCACCCTTTCTATGGCTTCCACATCCTTCCTGTAGTGAGGCAACCAGAACTGAGCACAGTACTCCAAGTGGGGTCTGACCAGGGTCCTATATAGCTGCAACATTACCTCTAGGCTCCTAAATTCAATTCCACGATTGATGAAGGCCAATACATATGCCTTCTTAATTACAGAGTCAACCTGTGCAGCTGCTTTGAGCATCCTTTGGACTCAGACCCCAAGATCCCTCTGATCCTCCACACAGCCAAGAGTCTTACCATTAATACTATATTATGCCATCATATTTCACCTACCAAAATGAACTACCTCACACTTATCTGGGTTGAACTCCATCTGCCACTTCTCATCCAGTTTTGCATCCTATCAATGTCCAGCTGTAACCTCTGACAACCCTCCACACTATCCACAACACCTCCAACCTTTGTGTCATCAGCAAACTTGCTAACCCATCCCTCCACTTCCTCATCCAGGTCATTTATAAAAATCACGAAGAGTAAGGGTCCCAGAACAGATCCCTGAGGCACACCACTGGTCACCGAACTCCATGCAGAATATGACCTGTCTACAACCACTCTTTGCCTTCTGTGGGCAAGCCAGTTCTGGATCCACAAAGCAATGTCCCCTTGGATCCCATGCCTCCTTACTTTCTCAATAAGCCTTGCATGAGGTACGTTATCAAATGCCTTGCTGAAATCCATATACACTACATCTACTGCTCTTCCTTCATCAATGTGTTTAATCACATCCTCAAAAAATTCAATCAGGCTCGTAAGGCACGACCTGCCCTTGACAAAGCCATGCTGACTATTCCTAATCATATTATACCTCTCCAAATGTTCAAAATATTCTGCCTCTCAGGATCTTCTCCATCATCTTACCAACCACTGAGGTAAGGCTCACTGGTCTATAATTTCCTGGGTTATCTCTACTCCCTTTCTTGAATAAAGGAACAATATCTGCAACCCTCCAATCCTCCAGAACCTCTCCCGTCCCCATTGATGATGCAAAGGTCATCGCCAGAGGCTCAGTAATCTCTTCCCTCACCTCCCATAGTAGCCTGGGGTACATCTCATCTGGTCCTGGCAATTTGTCCAACTTGATGCTTTCCAAAAGCTCCAGCACTTCCTCTTTCTTAATATCTACATGCTCAAGCTTTTCAGTCTGCTGCAAGTCATCACTACAATCACCAAGATCTTTTTTCCATAGTGAATACTGAAGTAAAGTATTCATTAAGTACCTCTGCTATTTCCTCTGGTTCCATACACACTTTCCCACTGTCACACTTGATAGGTCCTATTCCTTCAAGTCTTATCCTCCTCCTCCTCACATACTTGTAGAATGCCTTGGGGTTTCCTTAATCCTGCCCGCCAAGGCCTTCTCATGGCCCCTTCTGGCTCTCCTAATTTCCTTCGTAAGCTCCTTCCTGTTAGCCTTATAATCCTCTAGATCTTTAACATTACCTAGCTCTCTGAACCTTTTGTAAGCTTTTCTTTTCTTCTTGACTAGATTTATTACAGCCTTTGTACACCATGGTTCCTGTACTCTACCATAACTTCCCTGTCTCATTGGAATGTACCTATGCAGAAATCTATGCAAGTATCCCCTGAACATTGTACATTTATCATTGTACAGACTATCTGTATTCTCCATTCGTAAACTAAAACTCTGCGAATGTCTAAATTTTACCCTTCATCTCTTCACCTGCTGATTTACAGTAACTTCTGAAAGAGCAACAATTTGGATTCTATAATTTTTATCTTTATTTTCTCAGTTCTGCAGTAAGCTCATATTTCTCCATTTCTGTCATCTCTTCTAGACTTAGATTCTGGTACAACACTGATTTTGATTGTTCTGTATATTTGAATGCAAGTGTTACAGAAAAGGTGGATGTTAGTGCTGAAGATGAGGTAGCTGGTTTACAAACAGAGGCAAAGATACTGTTGATCAGGCAAAATTGCAGTCAACAGGATGAGTTGCAATGTAAAAGGCAGACAAAATCGAAAAGGGTGAATACAGGACTGAAGGTGTTAGATTTGAATGCAAGCAATATACGAAATAATATAGATGTAGCACAGCTGCAGATTGGCAGGTATGATGTTGTAGGCATCACTGAATCATGGCTGAAAGAAGATTATAGGTGGGAACTTAATGCCCAAGAATACACATTGTATTGAAAGGACAGGCAGGAAGGCTGAGGGGTAGTGTTGTTCTGTTGGTAAAAAAAAATGAAATCAAATCATCAGAAAGGGGAGACATAGGGTTGGAAGGTGTTGAATCTTTGTGGATAGAGCTAAGGAACTGCAAGGGTAAAAAGTCCCTGATGGGAGTTGTATACAGCCCCCAAACGGTAGTAATGATGTGGTTTACAATTTACAATGAGAGATAGAAAATGCATGCCCAAAGGGCAATTTTACAATAGTCATGGGGAATTTCAATATGCGGGTAGATTGGGAAGGTCAGGTTAGTGCTGGATTCCAGGAGGGGTATTTTGTAGAGTGCCTATGAGATGGCTTCTTAGAGCAGTTCATGGTTGAGCCCACTAGGGGACAGCTTTTCTGGATTGGGTGTTGTGCAATGAACCAGAATTGATTAGAGAGATTAAGCTAAAAGAACCCTTTGGAGCAAGCGCTCATAATATGATTGACTTCACCAAGAAATTTGAGAAGGAGAAGCTAAAGTCAGATGCATCAGTATTGCAATGGAGTAAATGGAATTACAGAGGCACGAGAGAGGAGATGGCCAGAATTGATTAGAAAAGAACACTGGCAGGGATGATGGCAGAGCAGCGATGGCTGGAATGTCTGGGAGCAATCTGGAAGGCACAGGGTATATACATCCCAAAGAGGAAGAAATATTCTCAAGGACAATGACACAAACGTGGTCATCAAAAGAAGTAAAAGCTAATGTAAAGACCAAATAGAGGATATATAATAGAGCAAAAATTAGAGGGAAGTTAGAGGATTGGGAACTTTTAAAAGCCAACAGATGGCAACTAGAAGAGTTATTAAGAAGGTAAAAATGGAATACAAAAGTAAGTTAGCCAATAATATTAAAGAAAATACAAAACAGTTTTTGAGATACATAAAGTGTGAAAGAGAGGCAAGAGTGGATATCGGACCGCTGGAAAACAAAGTTGGAGAGGTAGTAATGGGGGCAAGGAAATGCCAGACGAGCTGAGTAAGTATTTTGTACCAGTCTTCACTCTGGAAGACACTAGCAGTATGGTGGAAGTTCCAGGTGTCGGGTCATGTGTAGTTATCATTACTAGAGAGAAGCTTCTAGGGGAACAAAGGTACGAAGGTAAGAAAGTCACCTGGATCAGGTGGTGTACACCCCAGGGTTCTGAGAGAGGTGGCTGAAGAAAATGTAGAGGCATTAGTAATGATCTTTCAAGAATCACTAAATTCTGAAATGGTTCAGGTGGACTGGAAAAATGCAAATGTCATTCCACTTTTCAAGAAGGGAAGGAGGCAGAAGAATGAAAACTATAGGCCTGTTAGTCTGACCTCAGTGGTTGGGAAGATGTTGGAGTTGATTAATAAGGATAAGGTCTCCGGGTACTTGGAGGCATATGATAAAATAGGCCTTAGGCAGCATTGTTTCTTTGAGGGAAAATCTTGTCTGACAAATCTGTTGGAGTTCTTTGAGGCATTAACAAGCAGGATAGACAAAGGAGAACTGGTTGATATTGTGTACTTGGATTTTCAGAAGGCCTTTGACAAGGTACCACACATGAGGCTACTTAACAAGCTATGAGCCCATGGTATTACAGGAAAGATTCTAGCATTGGCTGATTAGCAGGAGGCAGAGAGTGATAATAAAGGGAGCCTTTTCTGGTTGGCTGCCAGTGACTCATGGTGTTCCACAGGGGTCTGTGTTGGAACTAATTCTTCTTATGTTATATATCAATGATTTGGATAATGGAATTGATGATTTTGTTACAAAGCTTGCAGACAATTAGAAGATAGGTGGAAGGGGCAGGTAGTTTTGAGGAAGTAGACAGGCTACAGAAGGACTTAGGAAGGACAAAAAAATGGCAGATGGAATACATTATCAGGAAATGTATGGTCATGCAATTTGGTAATAGAAATGAAAGGGTTGACTATTTTCTAAATGGAGAGAAAATACAAAAAACTGAGGTGCAAAGGGACTTGGGAGTCCTTGTGCAGGATTCTCTGAAGGTTCATTTGCAGGTTGAGACTGTGGTGAGGAAGGCAAATGCAATGTTAGCATTCATTTCAAGAGGACTAGCATATAACATCAAGGATATAATGTTGAAACTTTATAAAGCACTGGTGAGGCCTCACCTGGAGTAATGTGAGCAGTTTTGGGTCCCTTATCTTAGAAAAGATGTGCTGAACCTGGAGAGGGTTCAAAGGAGTTTCAAGGAAATGATTCCATGATTGAATGGCTTGTCATATGAAGAGTGTTTGATGGCTCTGGGCCTGCATTGACTAGAATTCAGAAGAATGAGGGGTAACCTAACTGAAACCTATTGTATGATATAAGGCCTTGACAGAGAATTAGAATCAGGTTTATTTTCACTGGCATGTGACATGAAATTTGTTAACTTAGCAGAGGAAGTTCAATGCAATACATATTATGGAAGAGAAAACATAATAATAATAAATAAATAAAATTAAAATAATAAAATAAACAAGTAAATTAATTACATATATTGAATAGATTTAAAAAAACATGCAGTAAAACTGAAATACTGTATATTAAATAAAGTGAGTTAGTGTCCAAGGGTTCAATGTCCATTTAGGAATCAGATGGCAGAGGGGAAGAAGCTGTTCCTGAATTGCTGAGTGTGTGCCTTCAGGCTTCTGTACCTCCTACCTGATGGAAACTGTGAGAAAAGGGCATCCCTGGGTGATGGAGGTCCTTAATAATGGAAGCTGCCTTTCTGAGACACCGCTCCCGGAAGATGTCCTGAGTACTTTGTAGGCTAGTGCTCAGGATTGAACTGACTAGATTTACAACCCTCTGCAGCTTCTTTCAGTCTTGTGCAGTAGACCCCTTCTCCGCACCAGACAGTGATGCAGCCTGTTAGAATGCTCTCCACGGTACAACTATAGAAGTTTTTGAGTGTATTTGTTGACCTGCCAAATCTCTTCAAACTCCTAATGAAATACAGCCGCTGTCTTGCCGTCTTATAACTACATCGATCTGTAGGGACGAAGTTAGATCCTCAGAGATCTTGACACCCATGATGTGGAGAGGGTGTTTCCTGTGGTGGGAGAGTGTAAGACCAGAGGACACATCTGCAAAATAGAAGGCATCCTTTTAGAATGGAGATGAGGAGGAATTTCTTTAGCCAGAGATGCATGAATTGATGAATCTGTGGAATTCTTTGCCACAGGCAGCTGTGGAGGCCATTTCTTTATGTATATTTAATGCAGATGTTGATAGATTCTTGATTGGTCAGAGCATGAAGGGATACCAGGAAAAAGTAGGAGATTGGGGTTGAGTGGAAAATTGGATCAGCCATGATGAAATGGTGGAACAAACTTGATGGGCCAAATGGCCTAGTTCTGCTTCTATACCTTATGGTGTTATGGTGTTATATATTGGCAGCCATGGCCCCAGATGTATACCTTGAATTTGCTGCTCTGACTCTCTGCCCGTTTTTAGTTTTAAGAAAACCTCCCTTATCTGATTACCATTCGGTCATCTACTTCAATGTTATCTTTTGTAACTGAAGTTGATAATGCTCTTGGAAGTGTCTTGAGACAATTTTGAGCAACATAAGTATAACCTGGAAGGTACTGTGTAAAGTCAAGTTCTTTTCTTTCCATTGATATATAAACTTTTATCACTACTAGACAATTGAAAAAAGATGTTCTTTTCCTGGCCTGGAATGTTTGGTAATGATAGTAATTTATTTATACAGTCGGCCCTCCTTATCCGCGGGAGATTGGTTCCGGGACCCCCCGTGGATACCAAAATTCATGGATGCTGAAGTCCCTTATTCAACCTGTTTCAATCCGGTGGACCTTAGGACCCAGCGGAACCCCAGACCTTATTTAACCTGTCTCAGTGCGGTGGACGTCAGGACCTGGTGCCAGAGCTCTGAATGCGCAGTGTTTCTGTTCATGAAAATAATCATGATCACGATTGAAAATAAAGTGGAAATAATAAAGCGATCAGAAAGAGGTGAAACACCATCGGTCATTGGAAAAGTTTTAGGCTGCAGTCGGTCAACGATCGGAACAATTTTAAAGGATAAAGTGAGAAAGGCTCTGCCCTGATGAAAGCTACGATTATTACTAAGCAACGCAGTGGTTTAATTATTGGGTTTTGGGGTTTTGAGTTTTTGATCCTCCACATCACCCCGGCACGGTGGAGAGCGCACTAGGGAACGATCTGTCCCGAGTCCTGAGAACTTCCGTTCCCGAGCCCGGCGCAAACATACGTTCTTAAGTGTTTTATATGCTAGAAAGGTAAAATATATACTGAGACAAACGTTTGACTAACTGACGCTAAATAATACTGGATGTATCTGTTCCGACTTACTTAATAAGAGAACTTCCGATTTTTTCGATCCCGATGCATGATAACCCATGCACATCCTCCCGTATACTTTAAATCATCTCTAGATTACTTATAATACCTAATACAATGTAAATGCTATGTAAAATGGTTGTTATACTGCATTATTTAGGGAATAATGTCAAGAAAAAAAGTCTGAACGTGCTCGAACAACAAGTGCTGGAAGAGCACTTTCGGGTTTTCGCGATTCGCGGTTGGTTGAATTTGCGCATGCGGAATCCGCAGATAAGGAGGGCCGACTGTAGATGCAAACAGGAGATATTTCTTTACACAGTGAGTAGGGAATGTGGAATTCTCAGCCCAAAAGGCTGTGAAAGGTACTTCAATGAATATATTTAAAACAGAAATTGATTGATTTAAAAGGCACTCAAGAGATACACAAGAGACTGCAGGTGTTGAAATCTGAAGCTGAAAACAAACTGCTGGAGAAACTCACGGGTCCGGTAGCATCTGTGAAGGGAAATGAACAGTCAACATTTCAGGTCAAGACTCTTTTTCCGGACAGAAAGATAGGGGGAGACAGCAAGTATAAAGAACATCGTACATAGGACATGACTGCATAGTACAATCTCCTCAGCTCACAATCACCTTAAAATTTTGCCCCTTTTTATTAGCTTATTGTCACCCTGGAATAAAACCTCTGGGTGTCCATGCAGTCTATGCCTTTTATCATCATGCACACCTCTATCGAGTCATCTCACCCTCCTTTACTCCAAAAAGTAAAGCTCTACTCTCTCAACCCTTCCTCATCAGTCATGCTCTCTAAACCAGGCAGCATTTTAGTAAATCTCCTCTGAACCCTCTTTAAAGCTTCCACATCATTGTTATAACGAGGCGACCAGAACTGAGCATAATATTCCAAGTGTGGTAAACCAGGCTTTTATAGAGCTGCAACATTGCCTCCTGGCTCTTGAACTGGAGGTGAAGTGAAAATGTAGAGAAAAAGGTGGGAAATGATAATAAGACCAGTGAGGTTGGGTGTTAGGCAATTGGATGCGTAAGTGTGGGTGTCGCAACAGAGGCCAGGAGGTGATAGGTGGAGGCACAAATTGCTGCAGATGATGGAAACTGATAGGAAAGGGAGGTGGAGCATGAAAAGATGGAGTGCGCCGATAGGAACAGTAAGGTGAAGGGATTCAGTGGGAGAATAGTGTCAATAATGAGCAGCCAGCGTGAGTGAAGGAGAGGAAAGAAGCATGTTGTTAGGACAGTGGGGGTGATGTAGAATGGACTGGAAGGGATGTGCAGTCCAGAGTCATGATTCGAATGGTCCTTGTAGAAAGTGCAAAGTGTGGGGAGGGGAAGTTGCGGCTGTGATGGGATCACATGGTAGCTGGTGGAAGTGTTAAAGAATGCCAGATGCTGGTGGCGTGAAGAACGTGCAGTCTAAGTAACTGGGAAATGTGGGCGATACGGTTCAGTGCAGGTGAAAGGTGCTGGGGTAAGTATCAGCCAACATCTTGATGAACAACAAAGCAAACACAAGGAACCACATGCAGCACACACAAAGTGCTGGAGGAACTCAGCATCTACGGAAATGAATAAACAGTCACCATTACCTCTCCATAGATTGCTGCCTGACCTGCTGAGTTCCTCCAATGCTTTGGATGTGTTTCTGGCATCTGCCGAGTCTCTTGTGTTTACAAGGAACCGCATGCCTACTTCTGATAACTTTTCTTATGTTTTTATAATGAGTAAAACAAGTCTGGAAGATAAATAAAATTAAGGATTTTCTTCAAAAAAAAGTTAAGCTGTTAAAAAGTTAACTGTTGTGTCCTGTTAATTATTTGATCCTGTAAAAACAGAGTGATTAGCTGTTAGCTGTTGCCATGGATAACAATTGAGTTTTGGTTTTCTGTAAAAACCTTTCTACAAGCTTGATTATTATTGTTTGTTACAGAGGGAACTGATGGGAACAGTATCTGCATTGCAAGACCTTATTAACATAACCAGTGAGGTAAAGAAACTCTGTAAACAAGCTGAATTTATTTTTTTTACTCAAAAGAGAAATGCTTGTCTCCTGATTTTTCTGAGGTGGTGCTTTGAGAGCTTTGAATTACAGTAGCAATTGGCTTTCCTTATAGTGATTAATTTGTAGAATATATTATCAGTCGATTCTTCTAATATTGTTTTCAAAAGCATTTAATGAAAACCCTTTTCCTGATGCTTGCTAGCTCTACTCATTTAGTGACTATTGATGAGCAATGGAATCGACCATTGTCAACTGAGACAAATGTACACTGCAGCTGGAGAATCTAGGTTGGAGCCAGCACCAGTCCTCTTCTAATATGCCAATATCCTTTGTTTTTGTGAGCTGAAATTAGCTTATCTTGCTGCAGGGTCTAAACCTATAATTTGGTTCAATCACAGACCAGATCCAATGATAGCGTTTATCATCTGAGAAAGCTGTCTTGTAAATGCTTATTTTGCAGTTAATGCTTACTGTGCCCTGTGGTAACTATTAATGATAGATAGATATATAGATACTTTATTGATCCTAAAGGAAATTACAGTGTCACAGTAGTGTTACAAGTGCACAGACATAAATATTAGAAAAAAAGTAGAAAGAGTAAAAAATAAAAAATAAGTTACCATGAACAGTCTGACTGGAATCTTAATCAGAGTAAACTGCTATGCATTGCATGGTTCTGGTGCACAGTTTGTCTATTAAATATTATTCCTTTGCATCATCAATTATTTATAAAATAGTCAAAAGTTATTTATCACCAAATAAAAGCATTGACCGCCCCATGCGTAATACAAGTGATATTATCTTAATCTGCTGTCAAATATGATGTGGGAACTATTTGCTCTTTAGTTAAATGTGTTTCTGTTTGATTTACTCATGATAGGTCACTTCAGAAAGTGCTCTGACTATAACAAAAAAAGTTAAAGAGATGATTAAACTTTTTAAAGAATCTGGGGCATTCAGACTGCATGGAGAATTAGTGAAGAAAATAGTCTATCTGGTTGCTGATGTAATGGGAGTGTCTGACAACGGCACAATAAATTCAAGGAACCTATTATTTAATGGTCTGGAAGTGACAACTGAGCTTTTATTGGTAAGAAATGACTACTGGCATTTTTCTATGACCTAATCTTCTATAATTCTATATATTCTACAAACTTTATTTTTTAAGCAGGAATATTAAAAGTTGCTACAAAAGTATTCCTGAATATGTTTCCCTGCGCTCCTACTAATTATCTGATCTTACAAAATTTATGAAATAATTCACACTCTATAAGGTATTTTCATGATAACACATACCTTGTTATTTCTTATAGTGACAAATGAATGCATGGTTATTCTAGTTGCCCTCCACACACCCCCACAAAGGCCTTTATGAAGTATTGCAGCTATATCTGTTGCAGGAACATAGGACATGGAATACAACAGCACTCTGACAATGACCACTCCACAATGGCTGCTACACTTGAACCTAGCTTCTTTATATTGACTCTTAACAAGTGCCTATTAACCCAAGCAACCGAAATCTCCTCAGAAAGTTCTGACAGGCCTAGCTTGCTTTTTAAATCTGGCGCTTAAACTCCACAAAGGACTGCGTATGTGATCTCAGTCTTTACAAAAAGTTCTGACAGGCCCTACTCACTTTTAAAAACTAGCACTAAATATTCGTTACTGCTCCATTCATAAACTATTTATGCAACACATACAAAATGCTGGTGGAACGCAGCAGGCCAGGCAGCATCTATAGGGAGAAGCGCTGTCGACGTTTCAACGTCCTGATGAAGGGTCTCGGCCCAAAAGGTCGACAGCGCTTCTTCCTATAGATGCTGCCTGGCCTGCTGTGTTCCACCAGCACTTTGTGTGTGTTGCTTGAATTTGCAGTATCTGCAGATTTCCTCGTGTTTGCCTTTCAAATAAACTATTTATGTAGCTATTTTATTCCATTGTATTTTGCTATATTATTCTTCTGTTTAATATAGGCTTGCTTGTTATATTTAATTCTTTTGAATTAAATTAAATGAATCCAGGAATAATAAATAATGGAATAAAGCCAAAATGGGCCGGCAACAAAGGGAGTATACCAAAGAACATTTTGATTGGGGGTGATCTACAGAAAACTGGAGGAGAAGATGGGTGAAGAGCAAAGAACTGCCATGTGGAGCACTGGACTGGGGTAAAAGGTGGAATCGGGAATGGGCAACAGCATTTTGGATGCTATGATCAGGGTTGAAGTCGGTAATCAGCAGACTCAGTTGAGTGGAGGGAAGACTATGAAAATTCCACCAAGAGGAAATGTCCATCACTTGACTTGGAAATACTTCTGTTAAGGCATGTGCCTTGCAAGCTGTGTTAATTTCCACATCAATGTTATTTTTGTCTCATTTTGTGCCCAGTGACTCCGTGTCTTGTACACATGGAGAATCGAGATCAAACACCTGGAAGCATGGCACCAGTAGACACAGTAGAGATGGAGTTACCTCTTAAAAAATATATTGGTTAAAAACTGTAATTATATGTATGTTTTAGATTAACAACTAAAGCCAGTTTCCAACATCGCTGGATAGCTGTCAAAAGGTCAAATTCAATTGTCCCAGGTTTTAGGCTACACTTCCAAACAAATAAATGTTATTTCCCATTATCCTAATATCTCTTGTTGAGGTAGAGATTCCCAGCACCACTGAAACTGGGTTGTTGGCTGGGATCTTTGCACATACATTTTCTAGGCAACTGAAATAATTATAAAGCAGCTGTCATTTTTTGCAAAGTTTCTAGCAAAGCTTGTATGTACTGTATTTTAAACTAAACAAAATAATTCAACTCTAGAATGAAAGAATGTCTCTTAAAATTCATCTCTTTCAGCAATATGTGCAAATCAGCAATCAATCACAGTTTTATGTGAACACCAATTTAATGGAGCTCCAGACTTATCAAAATCATGGTTTTCTGAACACAGTGCAAAGCACGCATTCTGCCAAATTTTTCCTTCCTGACTCTTTGGATAAAAAGATTACTGCAGGAACTGGTGAAAGTAATAGTTGTATCATCAGCCACTTGATCAGCTTCAAAAAAAATCCATACATCTGGGGAAAATCTCCAATGGAGGTTAGTCAGCAACAGAGGTACTTTGGTGCGTGAGTGTTGTGTACTTTTATAAAGGTTAAATTTTGAATATTGATAAGATTCATGAGAAGTTGTTTCAGACAATGCAGCTGTACAAAATCTTGGATGAACCAGTCATGATGAACTCTCAGATGTTCTGCGTCACCACTGAGGAAGGATAAAGTGATCACTTTGACTTAACAGAAACTTAATTTGACCTCATTAGAAAGCTTTTAAGGGTATGAGGGCTAAATTAAGAGAAAAGATGTTACAAATTGCATTTTAATAACTTGGATATATTTTCCAAGATATTAAGAATAGTTAATGGAATGCTTTGCAATAAATAAAGTACTTTGTTAAACATCACTAACATTTTGTACTTTTTCAGAAGAAAATAGCTTTGATAGAACATAGAATAGTACAGCACATTACAGGCCCTTCGGCCCACAATGTTATGCTGACCCTCAAACCCTGCCTCCCATATAACCCCCCACCTTAATTTCCTCCATATACCTGTCTAGTAGTCTCTTAAACTTCACTAGTGTATCTGCCTCCACCACTGACTCAGGCAGTGCATTCCACGCACCAACCACTCTCTGAGTGAAAAACCTTCCTCTGATATCCCCCTTGAACTTCCCTCCCCTTACCTTAAAGCCATGTCCTCTTGTACTGAGCAGTGGTGCCCTGGGGAAGAGGCGCTGGCTGTTCACTCTGTCTATTCCTCTTAATATCTTGTACACCTCTATCATGTCTCCCCTCATCCTCCTTCTCTCCAAAGAGTAAAGCCCTAGCTCCCTTAATCTCTGATCATAATCCATACTCTAATCCAGGCAGCATCCTGGTAAATCTCCTCTGTACCCTTTCCAATGCTTCCACATCCTTCCTATAGTGAGGCGACCAGAACTGGACACAGTACTCTAAGTGTGGCCTAACTAGAGTTTTATACAGCTGCATCATTACATCGCGACTCTTAAACTCTTTCCCTTGACTTATGAAAGCTAACACCCCATAAGCTTTCTTAACTACCCTATCTACCTGTGAGGCAACTTTCAGGGATCTGTGGACATGTACCCCCAGATCCCTCTGCTCCTCCACACTACCAAGTATCCTGCCATTTACTTTGTACTCTGCCTTGGAGTTTGTCCTTCCAAAGCGTACCACCTCACACTTCTCTGGGTTGAACTCCATCTGCCACTTCTCAGCCCACTTCTGCATCCTATCAATGTTTCTCTGCAATCTTCGACAATCCTCTACACTATCTACAACACTACCAACCTTTGTGTCGTCTGCAAACTTGCCAACCCACCCTTCTACCCCCATATCCAGGTCGTTAATAAAAATCACAAAAAGTAGAGGTCCCAGAACAGATCCTTGTGGGACACCACCGGTCACAACGCTCCAATCTGAATGTACTCCCTCCACCACAACCCTCTGCCTTCTGCAGGCAAGTCAATTCTGAATCCACCTGGCCAAACTTCCCTGGATCCCATGCCTTCTGACTTTCTGAATAAGCTTACCATGTGATGGTAACAGAAGATTGTATTTACCATCATACCGAGTTCAGTAAGGATAGTGTGCTTGTTCTCCCTGAATATAGCCACAATTTCTTTTTTTCTATATCAGTAAAATCTTTTCCTTTATTCACATAATTTGTGGACTTTATCTATAAAGCATTGTCCACTGGGTCAACTAAATTATATATGGAGTTGTAACGAGAAGAAGGCATTCACTACCCTGTTTATCACAGAATTTAATTATGAATAGCTCCAAGTTCACATAACATACTTCATAAATTAATATGTAAATGAATGCAATTAATTAAAGCTGCTTATCCATTTTGTTGAGTAGGTGTTGTTATTCTTTTTCTTGTAGATTAATGGTGATGTCGCTGACCTCACGCTGTATAATTGCACTAACAGAAGAAAAGTTGAAGTTAAAGGCCTCAGAACACCTGTTCTAATTGAATTTGAAAGGAAGGACTCAAATGTAAGTTTTATCACATTGAGGTCAAGTAATGTTAGAAATATAAGACTCTTAAATGGTCCTCTTGTATGATACAGTTGAACTCTTGATCGCTCAGCTTACTTAATCGTAGGCCTTGCCCTTTATTTGTCTACCTCAGCTGTGCTTTCTCGGTAACACTATATTCTGCTATTGTATTTGTTTCCTTTGTATTACCTGTATGGTGTGATCTGTCTGGATGGCATGCAAAACAGACTTCTTCTCTGCATCTCAGTACATGTGACGATAAGTACCAAATTCACATCTTTGACAATGTGTGGTTTGAAATTCCAGTGCTTTCCAACTGGTAAACCCTGGAAGAACTTGCTTCCTTCAATCTTTTTTTAATAATCACCTTTAGGATCTGAGAACTGCTAGCAAGTCCATTTCCCAGATACATAATTACCCTTGAGAAGGTTATGGTCAATTTCTTTCTTGAACCACTGCAGTCCTCGAGGTGAAGGTAACGTATACCCATAGGGATGGTGGGTAAGGAGTTCCAGGATTTAGATCCAACATCAGTGTACGACCAATTTAGGTTTCTAAATCGCTGACTTAGAAATCCTTGTCAGATTTCTGAGTATTCAATATTTTAACACTTTTATTCTTGCCTCTTCTATTATATTTTTGGTTATTTTGTTTCAGTCCTCTCCTGAAAACTCTTGACTTTGGAAATGAAGTGGTACATCAAGTGTATGGCAACTTTCTGGTACAATAAGTAAACTGCCATTTTAAACTTAGATTTACAAAGTTGTACAGCATAAAAACAGGCCCTTCGGCCCATCATGCTTTTACCAACCAACACGTCTTTCTATATTAATCCCACTTTCCTGCATTAATTCCATATCCCCCGGTATATTGTTCACTCAGATAGTATCCTGATATCTCTTAAATATTGTTAATGTTCTGCCTCCATCGTCTTCTCTGATGCACAGTCCAGTTACCAGATGCCTTGAGAGCTTGAACAGTGGGAGTCTGTTTTACCATGTAAGCCATTATCTGTAATGACTTTCCTTTCACTCAGTAAATTAATTAACCCTCAATAATTTCAATGTTACTGTTTTGTCAAACAAAGCTGAACTTCTTACTGGATAAATGCCTTGTAATTTTCGACTTTCCAATCTGTTGGCTGCAGTGAAATGCTGAGAGCTCTTCAGTCAATAGACCAGAGAAATTAATTGAGGACAGTTTTTATTTCTTGCCAATATTATCACTTGTTTAGGTGTTGCCTTGTTTGAACTTACAAGTTCACACATAGCCTGAAGCTTGAATTGGGTGGAATAACCATGAATAAACTCTACAAGAGGTTAGAAGTCCTGTTTTTTAATCACTTTTTAATCACCAGTGATCTCCCATGGGATTGCTTATATCCCAAATGAAATTGGTGCCGAATGGGATATCAACAATCACATGAAATCTTAACTCAAAAACATTAAACCAATTATTTATTTGTTTGACTTTATTTTGAGATACAGCACAGTGACAACCCCTTTTGACCCAATGAGACCGCACTATCCACTTACGCCCAATTAACCTGTCTCTGGGATGTGGGAGGAAAATGGAGCACCTGGAGGAAGCACGCATGGTCACAGGGAGAACATACAAACTCCTCGTGGACAGTGGCAGAATTATGTTACATTAGCCAGCATACCACCGCACTGCTCCATTGGATATATATATCATGATACATCCAAGATCAGTTAATTAGCGTGGGTCGTGGATTGAACTACCTTTGCACTAAAATATATATATCTTGTTCTAATTGTGTTTGTTCTTGTAAATATTATGTACAAATTGTGTTTTTTGTAAATGCTGCTTATGCAATGCCATGTACCTGTGATGCTGCTGCAGGTAAGTTTTTCGTTGCGTTTGTGCTAACATGTACTTGTACTCATGACAATAAACTTGACTTTGATTTTGAAAGTGATATCTTCTGTTTGTTCCTTACAAATAGTAAAGGAAGATTAATTGAAGTTGGAGCAACAGTGATTCAATTTTATTGAATATATGTGCAATTGGCTATCAGTATGCCTGTTGGACCATTTCTCAAAGCAATCTGCTGTTTCAGATAAAACTGCTGACTTCTTTCCTGTTTTGTACCAGGAACAGTTCAATGTACATGTCCTCCATCGAACCCATATGAATGTTCATATCTTGCCAGTGACACCAGCCAACCTACAGCAGGCTTTGGAGATTAGAGTGAATTTCATCAGGCTTAACCAGGAGGTGTTTCCTGTCATGCTTCTAGTGAGGTATGAAACAGTTTACACCTTTGTATATAGGCATCCCCATACTCTTGGGAGTTGAATTTGCTGCTGAAGATGTTCAGCAGTGTTTCTTGTTGTAAACTTTCAGAATGGTTGCCCAGGGACAGTAAAGAAACAGTGATTTATGAGTAAATCAGCTTGGCTTATGGCTTTAAAAAAACTTGGAGGTGAAGCCGTTTTCATGTGGCTGCTGTCATTTTCTCTTAATGCAGGGTAGATTATAGTGGTGGTTGTCAGCGGTTAATCTTCATACAAGTTACTATTTTACTTTTATTTTTGAAGCTAATACTTTATATGTTTCTCCAGATCAAATAAAGAGCCAACTCCAAGTAAATATAACTTAAAACAAGTCCACCACTGGAATGGAGATGCAATCCAATTGTTTATTCCTGCAACATCACTCTTGGGTTTGTCACTCATTCTTAAATTTTTATACTTTAATGTTTGATATTTTAAGAATTTAAATCAAGCTAAAGGGATGTAGGTAGTCAGGAATTTAAAATGAAATGTATGAGATCTATATAATAACTTTCATGTCATCTTAGCTCCTTTTCTTCAACTCAACCAAATAATAAAGTATGCTTAATTTAGACAGGAATTATCTTGGCAATCCAGAAGGAGAGATTTTATCTTGTTCACTGTTTGGAGTGAGATTTATAAAGTTTACTTTGGTGGTATTGCTACAAAAGAGCTGCTGGATAACTTGTAAGTTATTATCATGTATGTTTTGGCACTGAATGCTTGCAAACATACACAGTACTCATTATGTTGAACTTGGCTCTGCCTTTTAATAGATGTCAAAGCCATGGATGTCCTTTCCAGCATTAATTTCATGGTTGACTGGTATCTGTAACTTTCAGGGAAAGGGACTCAAATCACCAGAAGGATGCCAGCAACAGTGTTTGCATGGAATCCTCCAAGTTTATCATCAGGATAAAGAGACCATCTGTATCCTCCACTCAGCCAACACCTCCACCATCGGTGTTCTAATTATACTCAGCCAGCTATGCAGGCATACTACATAATTTGGAGGCCTGACAGCAGACTCCTGAAACTGACACATTATTCCAAAGTGTATTTCTAGAAGGGAGAAGCTTCAAGGATGTTATCAATTCCACTTCATCTTGCAATCAACGCAAGTCAATGAATGGGGCATCTGTGAAAGTTCTCAGAACTTGAGTTCTTTTCTACAGTCCTACAGAAGCCTGGAAACCAGGGGACCTTGCACTTACCATAGCAAACCAGTGTAGGACTTGTACAATGAATGTTAGGACACTGGGAAGTGTAATAGAACAGAGGAACTTTGGAGAACAAATGCATTTTTTGTTGAAAGTGACATCACAGGTAGCCAGGATGGTGAAGAAAGGGCGTTTCGCATGTTGGTCTTTATCAATCAGAGCACTGAGTATTGGAATTGGAGCATTATGTTGCAGTTGTACAAGTCATTGGCAAGGTTGCACTTGTGTACAGTTTTGGTGGCCCTGTTAGGGGAAAAATGTGGTTAAAATGGAAAAATTGCAGAAATGATTTTGAGGATGTTGCTTGGACTAGAGGGTAAGTTATAGGGAAAGGTTAGCCAGGCTAGGTTTTCACTTCATTGAACATAGGAGAATGAGGAGCAACCTTATAGAAATGTTTAAAATTATGAGAGGCAGAAATAAGGTGGATGGTAATGGGAGGTGGGAGACCAAAATTAGGGGGAATAGAGTTAGGGTGAGAGGGTAAAAAGTTAAAAGGGATCTGAGGGCCAATATTTTCATGCAGATGGTGACGAGTATATGAAATGAGCAGCCAGAGGCAGGTAGAATAGTATAATTAAAGATAATTAAAGATGCACTTGTTTAGTTACCTGAGGGTGGGGGAGGGGTGTTGGGGCATTGCTTAGAGGAGTACACTCTGGAAAAAGAGACTTTCTGAGTAGATACCACGGACTACATGGACTCATTGAGATAAGGGCTGAGTCCATGCTTTATTGCTCTATGACTCTGACTCCATCAAGCACCTCCTACTTCATCTGTGATAGAGTCTGTGGGACCACATTAGTTCATTAATCATCTAGGAACACACAGAACTGGACTGGAAGGGAGTCATTCCCATCCTGAGCAAGCACTTAAAAAGAGGAACTTTATATCTTCTAAAAGAGAACAGAATGAAATAAACATATTTCTGCATTATTGAAAATTTTGGCAAATGTTCGTTTAACAAACAATATTTAATGTTTTTATTTTATTAGATTCTTGCCCAAAGGTTTGTAACATTTTGAAGTACATAGTGACATTGAAATCAGTGGTCTAAGTAAGCTGCAAGTTGGTGCAGCACACCAGTAAAGGAGTGATTGATGCAATAAGTATACATGGGTACCAATGTGACCATAGCAGTGAGATATTTAAGTTAAATACACATGTATCACAAAGAGGTCTGGTTCTGCTGAGCAGAATCTCTGATTTGTGTATTTTAGCTCATTTTACCACATTCTATGCAAGACAGAATATTGAATAAAATAACATAGTCACAAAACTTAGAAGTAAAGGCCTCTATTATCAGTTAAATTTGATAATCTGTTTTTCATTACTATTCACGCCAGGTACTGGGACATATTATCTTGGCCTCTTAGATGCAAATTACAATAGAAAGCCCAAAAATAACTATCTTGCCAACAATGTAAGTTACACTCTGAGTATCCAGTGGACTCAGTGTTTGTACTGGGATGATATCAAGGAGTGGAAATCTGATGGCTGTTCACCCCGTCAGGAATCAGATTCACAGAAAATAAACTGCAGGTATGATTATTCTCAGTGATGATGTTTCTTTGGTTTGCATTTGATATTACCTTATGCAAAAAGAACTCCAATAAAATACAGCAATCTAAAAGTACGGGAACTTCTGACAGTAACTGTTGGCACTTTCCTATAAGAACTTGAGGTGATGTGGCCTTCTTGCACATTCAAAACACATATGCGCCAAGCTTGTTCAACCCCACATCAGATGCCTCAAGGAATCCAGTGTGAGACAATGTGACTTGATGGGCATTCCCTGTCACCTACACTGGAGTATCTGGTTGAGCGACCCATGTGTTCTACCTAAATGCCAAGCTGTCCTTTGCCATTGATTCTAATTGAGGAGATTAGTTTGAGAGACTTAGGTACAAGAGAAATAATGTGTATTGTAGTGGTTATAAACTATTTTCAATAGTTTTAATTAATACAATTGTTTTTAAGTACTTTAACTGCTTTAATTATATTAATTGTTTATTATTTTTTGTTGTAAATGATTTTAATAACTTGGGTATTTTCAAAACATTCATAGGTTTGGAAAACTCTTGATAAAGTTTTAAAGACATCTTTCCAAAAATTATCCACCTTTATGCAAGACCAAAACATATGAATTAAAGTGGCCACCTCAATATTACATCAAGAGCAAATAGGATTGATATTAGGAAAAATACGGGCTAATTTATCCTTTGACATATGTGACCGATGCACTACCTTGAACTGTATCAAGGAATGACTAGCACAAATAGATGAAGTAATTACCAAATGAAAAATTTTACTCCATTGATTATCTGAAAATAACTCTTGAAATTCCAATTCCCACACACCTTTAATTTTATCGTTAGATATCATTCATGAATTCAATAACCATTTATAAATTGTAGCTATCAATCCTTTTTGAAGTGGTTTATCCTGAAAAAGGGTATCTATCATGTTAGGTGGATAAGCAAAGGGGTAATTTGGAAGGAAAATATGTTAAAAAATTCCTAATTTGTAAATATCTTTAAAAAAGTGTGCATTAGATAAATCATATTTATCTGCTAACTGAGTAAAAGACATTAAACAATCCCCTATAAACAAATCTGAAAAAGTTATTATTCCTTTGGTTTTCCAAATTAAAAAGGCCTGATCTAAAATTGATGGTTTAAAAAAATAGTTAAGTTGGATTTTACTAGAAAGAATAAAATTATTTAACTCAAAAAAGTGGATAATTTTTGGAAAGATGTCTTTAAAACTTTATCAAAAGTTTTGGATCTGGACTTACAACCAAATTTACTTACAGTGATTTTTGGGATTATTCCATCGGAAGCAGGATATATTCCTGTTTCCGCTCAGCGAATGATAGCCTTTTCAACTTTACTGGCTGGGAGAGCCTTTGGAAGGATCCTAATACACCTACTGTTTTTTATTGGCTTTCCACCATCATGTCCTGTTTAAATTTAGAGAAAATAAGAAGTCGGACATTTGATACAACTTTTAAATTTGAAGAAATCTGGCAACCTTTTATTCAATATTTTCATATGATTTGATTTATTGATTTTTGTAATGACTCTCTTCCAGTTATTTTTTCGAAGTTTTGGATTTGATCAGAAAGTCTTTCTTTTCTTGGTTTTACTCTCAGGATGGACTGCCCTGTCTTTTTTTACTTTTTGTTTTTGCTTGTATTAGAATAGTGGTTTTTTTTCACATAAAAATTTCATGAAGTCTTTTTTCTCTTCATGAATTGATAAGAGGAGTATTAGTTATCTTTTTCCTTATTATACATTCTATATCAGATTAATACTATACATGATTTTGATCATGTTTATTTCACCTTCTTTATGTATTTGTTATAGAACATAAAAAATAGAACATAGAACAGTACAGCACATTACAGGCCCTTCAGCCCACAATGTTGTGCCAACCCTCAAACCCTGCCTCCCATATAACCCCCACTTTGAATTCCTCCATATACCCATCTAGTAGTCTCTTAAACTTCACCAGTGTATCTGCCTCCACCACTGACTCAGGCAGTGCATTCCACGCACCAACCACTCTCTGAGTAAAAAACCTTCCTCTAATAACCCCCTTGAACTTCCCTCCCCTTACCTTAAAGCCATGTCCTCTTGTACTGAGCAGTGGTGCCCTGGGGAAGAGGCGCTGGCTATCCACTCTATCTATTCCTCTTAATATCTTGTACACCTCTATCATGTCTCCTCTCATCCTCCTCCTCTCCTAAGAGTAAAGCCCTACCTCCCTTAATCTCTGATCATAATCCATACTCTCTAAACCAGGCAGCATCCTGGTAAATCTCCTTTGTACCCTTTCCAATGCTTCCACATCCTTCCTATAGTGAGGCGACCAGAAATGGACACAGTACTCCAAGTGGGGCCTAACCGGAGTTTTGTAGAGCTGCATCATTACATCATGACTCTTAAACTCTATCCCTCGTCTTATGAAAGCTAACACCCCATAAGCTTTCTTCACTACCCTATCTACCTGTGAGGCAACTTTCAGGGATCTGTGGACATGTACCCCCAGATCCCTCTGCTCCTCCACACTACCAAGTATCCTGCCATTTACTTTGTATTCTGCCTTGGAGTTTGTCCTTCCAAAGTGTACCACCTCACACTTCTTCGGGTTGAACTCCATCTGCCACTTCTCAGCCCACTTCTGCATCCTATCAATGTCTCTCTGCAATCTTCGACAATCCTCTACACTATCTACAACACCACCAACCTTTGTGTCGTCTGCAAACTTGCCAACCCACCCTTCTACCCCCACATCCAGGTCGTTAATAAAAATCACAAAAAGTAGAAGTCCCAGAACAGATCCTTGTGGGACACCACCAGTCACAACCCTCCAATCTGAATGTATTCCCTCCACCACGACCCTCTGCCTTCTGCAGGCAAGCCAATTCTGAATCCACCTGGCCAAACTTCCCTGGATCCCATGCCTTCTGACTTTCTGAATAAGCCTACCATGTGGAACCTTGTCAAATGCCTTACTAAAATCCATGCAGATCATATGCACTGCACTACCCTAATCTATATGCCTGGTCACCTCCTCAAAGAACTTTATAAGGCTTGTTAGACAGGATCTGCCCTTCACAAAGCCATGCTGACTGTCCCTGATCAGACCACGATTCTCTAAATGCCCATAGATCCTATCTCTAAGAATCTTTTCCAACAGCTTTCCCACCACGGATGTCAGGCTCACTGGTCTATAATTACCCAGACTATCCCTACTGCCTTTTTTGAACAAGGGGACAACATTTGCCTCCCTCCAATCCTCCGGTACCATTCCGGTGGACAACGAGGACATAAAGATCCTAGCCAGAGGCTCAGCAATCTCTTCCCTTGCCTCGTGGAGCAGCCTGGGGAATATTCCATCAGGCCCCGGGGATTTATTCGTCCTAATGTATTTTAACAACTCCAACACCTCTTCTCCCTTAATATCAACATGCTCCAGAACATCAACCTCACTCATATTGTCCTCACTGTCATCAAGTTCCCTCTCATTGGTGAATACTGAAGAGAAGTATTCATTGAGGACCTCGCTCACTTCCACAGCCTCCAGGCACATCTTCCCACCTTTATCTCTAATCGGTCCTACCTTCATTCCTGTCATCCTTTTGTTCTTCACATAATTGAACAATGCCTTGGGGTTTTCCGTTACCCTACTCGCCAAGGCCTTCTCATGCTCTCTTCTTGCTCTTCTCAGCCCTTTCTTAAGCTCTTTTCTTGCTACCCTATATTCCTCAATAGACCCATCTGATCCTTGCTTCCTAAACCTCATGTATGCTGCCTTCTTCCACCTGACTAGATTTTCCACTTCACTTGTCACCCATGGTTCCTTCACCCTACCATTCTTTATCTTCCTCACCAGGACAAATTTATCCCTAACATCCTGCAAGAGATCCTTTAACATCGACTACATGTCCATAGTACATTTCCCTGCAAAAACATCATCCCAATTCACACCTGCAAGTTCTAGCCTTATAGCCTCATAATTTGCCCTTCCCCAATTAAAAATTTTGCTGTCCTCTCTGATTCTATCCTTTTCCATGATAACGCTAAAGGCCAGGGAGCGGTGAGCACTGTCCCCCAGATTCTCACCCACTGAGAGATCTGTGACCTGACCCGGTTCGTTACCTAATACTAGATCTAGTATGGCATTCCGCCTAGTCAGACTGTCAACATACTGTGACAGGAATCCATCCTGGACACACTTAACAAACTCTGCCCCATCTAAACCCTTGGAACTAATCAGGTGCCAATCAATATTAGGGAAGTTAAAGATAACAACCCTGTTATTTTTGCACCTTTCCAAAATCTGCCTCCCAATCTGTTCCTCAGTATCTCTGCTACTACCAGGGGGCCTATAGAATACCCCCAATAGAGTAACTGCTCCCTTCCTGTTCCCGACTTCCTCCCATACTGACTCAAAAGAGGATCCTGCTACATTACCCCCCCCCCCCCTTTCTGTAGCTGTAATAGTATCCCTGACCAGTAATGCCACCCCTCCTCCCCTTTTCCCCTCTCTCTATCCCTTTTAAAGCACTGAAATCCAGGAATATTGAGAATCCATTCCTGCCCTGGTGCCAGCCAAGTCTCTGTAATGGCCACTACATCATAATTCCATGTATGTATCCAATCTCTCAGTTCATCAACTTTGTTCCTGATGCTTCTTGCATTGAAGTACACACACTACTACCTTTACACCCTTTATTCTGCTTCTCTTTCCTCAAAGCCTCTCTATATGTTAGATCTGGCTTTACTCCATGCACTTCTTTCACTGCTCTGTCACTCCGGGTCCCATCCCCCTTGCAAATTAGTTATTGATATATATATTTGAGATAATTCTCCTCTTGCTTTCGTGCTCAGTCCACTGCTGTTCACTCTGCTGACCCACGACTGTGCTGCAACACACAGCTCGAACCATATCATCAAGTTCGCCGATGACACTACCGTAATGGGTCTTATCAGCAAGAACGACGAGTCAGCTTACAGAGAGGAGGTGCAGCGGCTAGCGGACTGGTGCAGAGCCAACAACCTGTCTCTTAATGTGAACAAAACAAAAGAGATGGTTGTTGACTTCAGGAGGGCACGGAGCGACCACTCCCCGCTGAACATCGACGGCTCCTCGGTAGAGATCGTAAAGAGCACCAAATTTCTTGGTGTTCACCTGACGGAGAATCTCACCTGGTCCCTCAACACCAGCTCCATAGCAAAGAAAGCCCAGCAGCGTCTCTACTTTTTGCGAAGGCTGAGGAAAGTCCATCTCCCACCCCCCATCCTCATCACATTCTACAGGGATTGTATTGAGAGCGTCCTGAGCAACTGCATCACTGCCTGGTTTGGAAATTGCACCATCTCGGATCGCAAGACCCTGCAGCGGATAGTGAGGTCAGCTGAGAAGATCATCAGGGTCTCTCTTCCCGCCATCACGGACATTTATACTACACACTGCATCCGCAAAGGAAACAGCATTATGAAGGACCCCACGCACCCCTCATACAATCTCTTCTCCCTCCTGCCGTCTGGGAAAAGGCTCCGAAGCATTCGGGCTCTCACGACCAGACTGTGTAACAGTTTCTTCCCCAAAGCTATCAGACTCCTCAATACCCGAAGCCTGGACTGACACCTTGCCCTACTGTCCTGTTTATTATTTATTGTAATGCCTGCACTGTTCTTGTGCACTTTATGCAGTCCAGTGTAGGTCTGTAGTCTAGTATAGCTTTCTCTGTGTGTTTTTTTTAATTAGGTAGTTCAGTCTAGCTTTTTGTACTGTGTCATGTAAACCATGGTGCTGAAACACGTTGTCTCATTTTTACTATGCACTGTACCAGCAGTTATTGTCGAAATGTCAATAAAAGTTGACTTGACTTGACTTGACTTGAATATATGCTCTTTTTAAATCAATAAAAAGATTGAAATAGAAAGAAGGGTTTGGCAAACTTAATAGTTGTTTATGTCAAGAATATGTCAACAATTAAACTGACAGGAAACTGTTTTCAGTTGTTTTGAGAGTCAGGTTTGTTCTATCTCCTCGTTCCACAGTGCAGTTTACAAATTGGAAGTCACTGCTTCTGCGTTGAGCTTTGGCACCAGGGATGGAGGCAGATTTTCTCAGGGAGATGTCCCAGGAATTGTCTAAATTAGGCAGGAAAGGTGACAGGCTCACCATTGGTAACAGATTCTGACCCAAAGACCTTCACAGTTTTGTTTGTGATTTGTGCTAATTAATGCTCATTAATTATCATTCTGAGTGGAACAAACAATTAGAATGAGGAAAGCAAAATGCATCTTTACTTCGATGAGTTCCACAAAAACGTTCACTGTTTTGTTTTACTCACAGTTTGTACTGTAAAATGCATAATTAATCCATATCGGTCAGATTAAATGAATTGAAGTTCATGATTGATGCTTTTGCTCTTTTCCAAATAGTTATTTCTGTCTTCTTTTCGATAAATATATAATTGTAAATTTTTTAATTTTTAATTAGTTGCGACCACATGACGACATTTACAGTTGCACATCAGTCGGTTAAGATGAAGGATGTCAAATTCACAGATATATTGATATTTATCAGGTGGGTATCGCAACAATTAAGGATAGTTATACTGACTTAATATTTATGCCCTCTGGAACTGATTAGTTGCATAATTAGTTATTTACAAAGAGAGTGAATAGAATTTGTGTAGTATCAGCACTGGATTATTACAAGCAAATGTGTCAGTAAGGAAAGGCAAAATTAAACAAAAATTCCTTTCATTGATACATTAGAAATATTCTGAAGTTGGTATAATAGACATATTGGAGATCAAGTCTTCAATTTGATACAGAGGTTTCATACCATTGGACTGTCCACTTGAGATGACATAAACTTACACTCATGGCTACATTTCCAAAGACGAAATAAACTGAATACACTTTGAGGCTCCGAGTATTGAATCACTATGCTGATTGCTGATTGTACTTTAAACATAGAAACATAGAAAATAGGTGCAGGAGTAGGCCATTCGGCTCTTCGAGCCTGCACCGCCATTCAGTATCATCATGGCTGATCATCCAACTCAGAACCCTGTACCTGCTTTCTCTCCATACCCCCGATCCAAAATCCAAGTTATCTCCTTTGCTCTGCTGTATCTTTTCCAAATTTAGGAAGCAAGTGCTCTTTTTATTTATTTTCAGTTATTTTTACCTCTTGACTTTTACTTGACAACTTTTCTGAGCTTTAGAATATGGTACTGATTATCCTAAATTTGAGATTACAAATAAGCATGCATCCCACTTTAGTTTTTATTAAAATATTCCAATACTCAATACTTGCATAATGAATAAATATTACTTTAATAGAACCCAGTCAGCTGATGAATATTAAAAATGTTATTAATTCAGGCCAGATGGCAAAATAACCCTATTGTCCATATTTCTGATCATTATCTATGTTTTTGGAGATTCTCATTATTTATTTATTGCTTTGCCAGTGCTGTTGAAAACTACGTCACTTGCATCACTGTTCTGTTTGCACTGACCTTCTACATTCTGCTGGTTATCTTGTGTAAGCATAAAGATCTCATCCTTGAGACAAAACCTAAAGTTATTGTATTGCAAGACAATGCTCCGGCTGACCAGTACCTGTATGCAGTCATTGTGGAGACCGGCTTCAGAACAAAGGCTGGAACCACTGCCAAGGTATTTTATGTCATTCTTAAAATCATGTTGTTTTTCTTTAATTTAACATTGGCAGTATCAAATTATTGAAGAGGTATAAGAAAGTAGAAAATATTGTTCTACAAAATAAATGATTAATTCCACATGTTCTTCTGGATGGACAATAGAACACAAATGTATTTAAAGGAATAAAGTGCCATTTTACAGGAATATCATATGTATTAGACCAAATGGCCCTGCTCAACAATATCTCTCTTATGATCCTTTTATATGTGTTTATTATCAGATTTTGTTGCTCTGTTTTTAGCCATTCTTGTGCAAGCACATGCATATTGCTGTCTGACTACAGCAACTAGGCATATGTCAAATCTGTTGTTGTCCCCATGTATTATTTCGTATACTGCAGTGCAGAAGGAAGCCATTTGGCCCGTTGTAGCAAAACTTGCTCTTAGAAGTCCCAACATTCCTCACCTACAACATCCTCCCAACATTCGCTCCACCCCCACCAGACTCAAAAACAGTTTTTCCCCAAGCAGTAAGACTGGTTAACACCTCCACTCACTAACTCCAGTATTACTTAATTATTTCCTGTCAAAGTCACCTTCTGTACAGCCTGGCTTCATTTTATGGACATACAATCAATCTATGTATATCAGCTATCTTACATATTTATAATTATTGTGTTAATTTATTATTGTTGTGTTCTTTATCTTTTGTGTTTTTCTTCTGCACTGCATCAGATCCAGAGGAACAATAATTTAATTCTCCTTTATATTTGTGTACAGGAAATTACATTAAACAATCTTGAATCTCCTTGTCTCATTATAGCCTATTTGCCCTTCAATATCCCTCTGATTCTTTTGTCACAAATACCCTGAGGAGTACCTTGCAGTAACAGAAAACCTACCTGCAGATCTTTGTAAGTTTCAAGGAAATTGGAGCACCTAGCAGAAATTTACAGTTACAGGCAGAACGTGCAAATTCTACATAGACAGCAAGTGAGATCAGAGTTAAACCTGGTTGGAGGTAACAGTACTGACTGCTGTACCACAGTGATGCCTTTGAACTTATGTAATTCTTAAACTAAACTGCTGGTAAATCTGTACAAGTAGATGGACAGTGTAATGATATACAGTAAGTGAAGTGTTTGTTCAGTGTCTTTCTCCCTCTAGACATAATCCAGTAAATCGCCTGGAGTTAGACACTACAGTCTATTTTTGGAACATCAAATGCAGCAGGGGTTTAACCGGTTAATGCTACAACACTCATATCATGCAGAATTTAGAAGCATTTGTGAGCAGAATCCAGCAGAATTAACACCAAAAATTCAATACAAGAGTGGAGTGCAAGTGTGTGTGTCCTATTAACATAAAAGCAATGCACATGACATACATCCTCAATTTCCTCACTTGCAGACCACAGCCAGTTCAGGTTGACAGCAGTGTCTTCTCCACAACCTCCATCAGCATTGGTGAACCACAAGGTTATATGTTTAGCCCCCTGCTCAACTCATTTTGCACTTATGACTGTGTGGCCAACAGATAGGAGGGAGATTGAAAATATGACTGAGTGGTGCCACAACAACAACCTCTCACTCAATGTCAGCAAGACCAAGGAGCTGATTACTGACCAGGAAGAGAAAACCGGAGGTCCTCATTGAGGGATCAGAGGTGGAGAGTGCCAGCAACTTTAAATTCCTCATTTCAGAGGAGCTGTCCTGGGCCTAGCCCGTAGGTGCAATTATGAAGAAAACACTGCAGAGCCTTTACTCCTTAGAAGTTTGTGAAGGCTTGACATGACATCTCAAACTTTAGCAACCTCCTATAGATATGCGGTGGAGAGTATATTGACCGGTTACATCACAGCCTGGTATGGAAAATCCTACAGAAAGTAGTGGATACAGCCCAGTCCATCTCGAGTAAAGCACTCCCCACCATTGAGCACATCTACACGGAAAGTTGTCGCAGGAAAGTGGCATCCATCATCAGGGACTTCCACCACTCTTCTCACTGCTGACATCAAAAAGCTGATACAGGAACCATACCATGAGGTTCAGGAACCGTTATTACCCTTCAACATCAGGGTCTTGAACCAGAGGGAATAAACTCACTCAACTTCACTTGCCCCATCACTGAACTGTTCCCACAACTTATGGACTCACTTTCAAGGACTCTTCATCTCATAATTTCAATATTTATTGCTTACTTGTTTATTATTAATATTTTTCTTCTTTTGTATTTGCAATTTGTGGTCTTTTGCACATTGGTTGTCCACCCTGACAGATGGGCTCTTTTATTGATTCTATTATGGTTATTAGATTTATTGAGTATGCCCACAAGAAAATAAACCACGCGGTTGTATATGGTGACATATATGTACTTTTGTTATAAAATTACTTTGACTTTTTAACTTTAGCTTTTCAGAATGGTTATTCTAACAGTTTGTTTATCAATCATGTTTGATAACAAATCTGAACTATTTTTAGGTATATATCAAACTTTATGGAGAAGATGGTGTTTCTGAAACTAGAGAGTTATACCACTCTGAGAAGCAATTATTTGAGAGGAATTCGAGATACACATTTATACTGAGGTACGACATTTAGTAAGAGGTGAACTGGACCAAAATACTTCTTTGTATTCAGCTCATTAGATGCCTTGATGAGTTTGAATCCTTTGCTTGTTTGGTGCCTGTGTCTTAAGTGATGCCTTGCATTTTTATAAGGCGTTTTCAGCACATCCACAACCCTTCCCAATCTACCGGCCAATAGGAGCAGCCAAGCATCACTTGAGCATAACAACAGACCAAATCAATACATTCTATTTCTTTTGATGACGTGATGCTTTCAATTGGCTGAAGGAATACTGTATGTCATAATGGTCATGATAAAAATGAGCCTTTCTACTGAAGCTGAAAGAATTCTATGCTATGGATTTAAATTTGCTAATATTTACTTATCCCTCCATAAATCTTGTTTGACCTGCTTACATCCCTGTTACTAATCCTCCTCATGGCCAACACTTTCTTTGAATTACTTTGATTATAGATTTATTCACTTCCTTCATGATATACTTTTAAACTCTCATCTTGTGAACTGTTTGTGATATAAAAGATATAAATCAATAAAGGCAATCACTTCCAGATAATTAATTAACATTGAAATGCCACAGTTTTTGAGATCCAAGTATCTTACAACCTTGTTTATATGTCACAGGAAATTTGAATGGAAATTGCCTTGACAGTTCTTTTAGCTTCTAGTTTTTGCAAAATAGCCTTCTATATGCCCCCCCCTCTCTCTTTTCATACGTTAGCTTGGAAAGGTATTATTTACCTTAGCTATTTTCTGATTATCTGCTTAACTCATACAGTGCCTATAAAAGGTATTCACCCCCACACCCCCAGAAGTTTTCATGTTTTATTGTTTTACATCATTGAAACACAATGAATTTAATTTGGCTTTTTTGACACTGATCAACAGAAAGACTCTTCTGTTTCAAAGTGAAAACAGATCTCTAGGAAGTGATCGAAATTAATGACAAATATAAAACAAGAAATAATTGATTGCATAAGTATTCATTCCCCCTTAAGTCAGTAATTAGCAGATGCACCTTTGGCTGCAATTACAGCCTTGTGTCTGTGTGGATAGGTCTCTACCGGCTTTGCACATCTTGAAACGGCAATTTTTCCCCATTCTTTGCAAAACTGCTCAAGCTGTGTCAGATTGCATGGGGTGCATGAGTGAACAGCCCTTTTCAAGTCCAGCCACAAATTCTCAATTGAATTAAGGTCTGGACTCTGACTTGACCACTCCAGGACATTAGCTTTGTTGTTTTTAAGCCATTACTGTGTGTCTTTGGCTTTATGCTTGGTTCATTGTCTTGCTGGAAAACAAATCTTCTCTCCAGTCGCAGTTCTCTTTCAGACTGCATCCAGGATTTTCCTGTATTTTGCTGCATTCATTTTACCCTCTATCTTCACAAGCCTTCTAGGACCTGCTGCAGTGAAGCATCCCCACAGGATGATGCAGCCAACACCATGCTTCACAGTAGGGATGGTGTGTTTTTGATGATGTGCAGTGTTTGGCTTATGACAATCATAGTATTTAGTCTGATGATCAAAAAGCTCAATTTAGGTTTCATCAGACCATAGAACCTTCTTTCAGCTGACTTCAGAATCTCCCACATGCCTTCTGACAACTCTAGCTGAGATTTCATGTGAGTTTTTTTCTCAACAATGACTTTTTCTTTGCTACTGTCCCATAAAGCTGCAACTGGTGAAGCACCCGGACAACAGTTGCTGTATATGCAGTCTCTCCCATCTCAGTCACTGAGGCTTGTAACTCCTCTAGAGTTGTCATGGATCTCTTGATGGCCTCCCTCACCAGTCCCCTTCTTGCACGGTCACTCAGTTTTTGAGGACAGCCTGCTCTAGGCAGATTTACAGCAGTGCCATATTCTTTCCATTTCTTGATGATTGACTTAACTGTACTCCAAGGGATATCCAGTAACTTGGAAATTTTCTTGTATCCATCTCCTGACTTGTGCTTTTTAATAACTTTTTCTCAGAGTTGCTTGGAGCGTTCTTTTATTTTCATAGTGTAGATTTTGTCAGGATACTGACTCACCAGCAGTTGGACCTTCCAGATACAGGTGTATTTTTACTACAGTCAGTTGAAACACCTTGACTACGTGCACTTGCAACATTATGTATTAGACAGAGTGGTCAACTGCACTGGGGCTCCACAGGGGACTGTCCTGTCTCCCTTTCTTTTCACCATCTACACCTCGGACTTCAACTACTGCACAGAGTCTTGCCATCTTCAGAAGTTTTCTGATGACTCAGCCATAGTTGGATGCATCAGCAAGGGAGATGAGGCTGAGTATAGGGCTACGGTAGGAAACTTTGTCATATGGTGTGAGCAGAATCATCTGCAGCTTAATGTGAAAAAGACTAAGGAGCTGGTGGTGGACCTGAGGAGGGCTAAGGCACCGGTGACCCCTGTTTCCATCCAAGGAATCAGTGTGGACATGGTGGAGGATTACAAATAACTGGGGATACGAATTGACAATAAACTGGACTGGTCAAAGAACACTGAGGCTGTCTACAAGAAGGGTCAGAGCTGTCTCTATTTCCTGAGGAGACTGAGGTCCTTTAACATCTGCCGGAAGATGCTGATGATGTTCTATGAGTCTGTGGTGGCCAGTGCTATCATGTTTGCTGTTGTGTGCTGGGGCAGCAGGCTGAGGGTAGCAGACACCAACAGAATCAACAAACTCATTCGTAAGGCCAGTGATGTTGTGGGGGTGGAACTGGACTCTCTGACGGTGGTGTCTGAAAAGAGGATGCTATCCAAGTTGCATGCCATCTTGGACAATGACTCCCATCCATTCCATAATGTACTGGTTAGGCACAGGAGTACATTCAGCTAGAGACTTATTCCACCGAGATGTAACACTGAGCATCATAGGAAGTCATTCTTACCTGTGGCCATCAAACCTTACAACTCCTCCTTTGGAGTGTCAGACACCCTGAACCAATAGGCTGGTCCTGGACTTATTTCTACTTGGCATGATTAACTTATTATTATTTAATTATTTATGGTTTTATATTGCTATATTTCTTCACTATTCTTGGTTGGTGCGGCTGTAACGAAACCCAATTTCTCCTCGGGATCAATAAGGTATGTTATTATGTATCGGAAACTGGGATCAAGTAAAACTGGCGTAGTGGGATCAGCTCTGGACTTCGGGGCGAGAGGTTCAAGTTCGAATTCGACTGACTCCCTTGCACGCTCTCAATCGTGTGACAGATGTCATCATAGCCTAAGAAATAGTAGATGGAATTGATCAGATCATTGCCAATCTGAACTTGGCATTTTCTGCCTAACACTCATTAAATGGTATTCCATATAGTCTGTCACGGCCTTGAATAAATTCAATGATTTACCCTCCACAGCTACATGGATAGAGAATCCTATAGATTCATAATCTATAATCTAAAGATTCATAACCTCATTTCTGTCTTACATTTTCAACACCCTATTCTGACACTTTGTTCCCTTCCCTGAGTTTTCTCCCCATGACTGGAAACATCCTTTCAGCATCAGTATCATCAGAGTGTCTCAGAAACGTGCATCTTTCATTGAGGTCTTCCTAGCACAGGGTTTCTGAACCATTTTAAGCCATGGACCGATCGAGCAGATTGTCCTCGGCATCAACAATACCATTCAGCGTTCTTCATTTCTCACAGTGTGTTTTCCCTGAGTCATTCCTTGAGGCTATGTGGCCTACCTGTGGAAGACTAGGCATATAGATATGATTTGGTGTCCTGGTGGTTCCTGCTCCAAAATAGAAGCATAATTGCATTTCATGATTCATTTCTGATTTTGCCATGCAGCATTGTTAATATTTATGCTATAACTAATATGTCCCTTTAAAATTTGCTTTGTTTCACCACATTTTTAACACTCCTTTCCTTATAAATTCCTGCACGATGGAAGTGGTTTATGATTGCACTTTCACCTCTGGAGACAACACAGAGATCGGGTGAACCTCGCTTTGTTTTTTTCCTGGCTCCTTACTGTAAATCACTTTGCTTCACAAATTACCAGGGGTTTTGGGATTAAACTGTTAAGTGTAAATTAAGATAAAATTATTGCATTTACTTAAGAAAGATATTTTTTTAAAATAGCAACCAACTTTTGTTCTACATTCTCTAAGCCTTGTTTAAATGAAAATTGTGCCTGACTAGAGTTTTACATTCCATGAAAGTATTTTAAAATTTTTCTTAGTGTTCCAGATAACCTTGGTCCAATTTGGAAGGTTCATCTTTGGCACAATAATGGTGGTCATTCTCCTAGCTGGTATGTTACCTCTGTGATTGTTAAGGACGTGCTAAATGGCACATGCTGGTTCTTTCCTGCTGAATGCTGGCTTGCGGCCGATGAAGGAGATGGAAAGGTAGAACGAGAACTGGTCTCACTCATCCATGCACCTGGCTTTAAGAAAGTAATGTATTATTTTTCTAAGATAACTATTATCATTAACATGTATTGACCTTGCAAATTAAGAATGTAATGTTTGGCTTAATGCATGGTTTGTGACACGAGTGAATTTAATTTAGACATAGGAACCTTTAGATTTTAACAAATTGGGACATTTCTGATGGTGTGGCAACTCAGAAATTTGAATGCTGACTGATACTAATCATAATGTAGTAAAGTATGTGCTTAATGTTCTGACAACAAATTTCAAACACAGCTGAAACTGTTACAGCTTTGCTATAAACCATCTTTCAGCTGATGGTTCAAGGACCAGTGGAGATTAATTTAAAGCAGGGGTTCCCAACCCTTTTTTATGCCATGGACCAATTTTATTAGGCAAAGGGTCTGTGGACCCCAGGTTGGCAACCCCTGATTTAAAGTGACAAGTAGGTACAGAGGAGATGTGAGGAAAGAACTTTTTAATATAAAGGGTGATGATGATCTAGAGCTAATGGGTTGAAGGAAATTGAGCCATTCAGAGTTTTAAAAGGGGATTCGAAAAAGCACTTGAGAAATAATTAACTTTGTGGCTGTGGGTAACAGCAGGAGGATGGGACTGAATAGATTCTTCTCATGGGAGTTGTCATGGACGTATTTGGCCAAGTGTGTTCCTTTGTGCTGTAACAACTTTTTAATTCAACCCACAGTTGCTCTTCTATATGTCAAAATCATTGACAATCTAAAGACAACTTTCATATTTTGTAACTGTTTAAAATTATGCATTTTTGTTCTCTGCACTAATTTTGTATTGCATAAACTTTGTACAGTCAAATAATTTTTGAGATAATTATAATATGAAAGGTCATAGCTTTAAAATGTTGAGACATTTAAAAGAAAAAAGGTCAAGCATAAACATTGTATACTTTGCAAATGCAAAATGCCACTTGTTGCAAAACCTGATTTATGTTCTCCGTGAAACAGATTTTATTAAAACATTTAATGGTTTCAATTAATGAGCTATTCTTGTTTTTTACAGCTTCTCTATAGTAGACTAACTGAGTACCTGGAAGACTATCACATGTGGGGATCGGTATACAGTCGCCCACCCTATAGCTCTTTTACACATACTCAACGCCTCACCATCTGCCTTTGCCTTCTGTTGGGTTATATGTGTCTCAATGCTGTGCTGACCAGTCTCAAGAATGAGGAGGTGAAATATCTTCCCAAACTTCAATATTCATCTTGCTTTCAAAATTATGATCATGTTGTGTAGTTACATTTTGAAAATGATGATGAGGCTCTACCTTTGGGTTGATCAAAGTCTTCAGAATCCTATTCTGACCTTAGCTAGTCTGATGAATAGTCTGATCAAAATGTAAGCACTTAAAAGTGAAAGTTCATCTTCTGGTGCCGTTATTGGTTGGGGTATTGAATAAAAAAACTGAAATGTCATGTGAAGTATAAAAGTTTGATGAGTCCAACTTGGAATATTTTGTGCATTTCTCATTGTCCCATTACAGGAAAGATGCAGAGGCTTGGAGAGAAGCAGGGTGTTGCATAGTTTAGAGAGTATTAGTTACATGGAGAGATGGGACAATCTTAGATTGTTTTGTCTGGACAATCTGAGAGGCGATACTGATAGAAGTATATAAAATTAAGAGAAGCATAAATGGGGTAGAAAGTCAGAATCTTTTCCTAGGGTGGAAATGTCAAACACTAGAGGGCATTAGTTTAAAGTGAGAAGGGAAATTTTTGAAAGAGGTTATAAGGTAGGATTTTTACACCAGAGTGCATGGAATGCACTGACGGGAAGTGGTGGAACCAGTTACGATAGCAAGGTTCAAGACGCATTTAGACAGGCACGTGAACAGACAAGGAATAGAGGAATACAGATATGTGCAGGCAGATGAGATTAGTTTAATTTGGTGCCATTGCTGGTGCTGAAGGGATTGTTCCTATGCTGTACTGAACAATGTACAGTGTCCTAATACTGAATTTAAAATGTAGCAGAAACTTGATTCCACTGAAATCAATGGAGCTGAATCTTGGAAGTGAACTAAGTCAGTTGCATTTATCCTGCAATACTGCTGCTGCCACTATATTGCAGGTTTAATGGAGGTGATTGATGTTGAATTCCAGAAAGCGTTTTTATTTCTTTATTTTTTATTTCAACGTTTTCTATGTTATTCTTTAAGATATACTATTTTTGTGTCTTTTCTATTTATTTGCATGTACTTTGTGATTTTAGTTTCTCTTTTCCTTTCCCTACACCATGAGTGAGTACTGCTATATTCCGTTAGAGCCTGTAATGACATGGGATGTATAAAGCATAGAACAGTACCATTGGGAACAAACCCTTTAATTCACTATGTCTGCACCGACCATGAAGCCAATCTAAGCCAATTCCATCTGGCTGCACATGGTCCACGTTCCCCAATGAACAGTGATAGTACAACATCAACACTATCCTCTGGTCTTGTGCCGCACCTGAATAAAGGAAGACTGAATGATTATGACCAACGTCTATGTTGTTTTACCTTTGTCCTTTCTCCATAACTTAACCATTTTATCTTCACATCTTGTTCTTCCTTTGTGTAAACAAATGCGAAGTAATAGTACAATTATTAAGCTAACATAACTGTTCAGTCAGGTTACCTGACCTTTTCTCTTTGGCTCCACAATAGGTTTACTTATGTCCTCCATCCTGTCATTGCCTCATGAATGACTCTTGTATTGTTAAATATTTCTTTTTATTTCTAGTACACTGCTGAATTGGGTCTCATTGATGTCTCAGCTGCCTCCTTAGTTACTGGCTTGATTACCACTGTAGTAGTACTGCCAGTCGTATTGTTACTATCGTTGCTATTCAGATTTAGCAAGGTGAGATTATGCATTGTTCTAAACCTGTATTTTTCATTGATTAAGGGTGTAATAATGGTTTCACCATTTTGATTTAGAGGCAAATTGCACTGCAATTTGTATCCAATTCCAGATATTCGTAGAATCTCTAAAATTTGCCTTGTGATGAGATGAAGGGCAAGATTTAGAATGTTTTTTTTGTAATCTGCTGTATTAATAGATGGGCCAAATCTTCTGATTTATACTGGTGCTAATGAAGGATGTACCCTCACTTCATTTGGAAGTCCTGATGCCCAGTGCAGATGTTGTCCTAACCAACACCTGCCCTGTTACCAGTGCAACCGGTTCCCCTACTCAGCACTAGTAGGCTCCTTAGCAAGTCCAACCAGGCCGTGTGAATGTTCACAGGCTTTCTCCTTCTCAGCCTGGGAAATCTGTACGTGAAACAGTCCCATTAAAACAGACAGAAAAAATATCACCTTCCTTTTGGAAGGAAGGCAAATTGAGCAATTTTTGTTCAGTTAATTATATTAATTTTAAATCCGTGATCCCAAACTTTTTTGGGTTCTTGCCCCCTTGGCTCCTGGACTACATCCCCAGTGCCCCTTCGGTCTTTCCAGCCATTACATTAAAACTATAAAGAATTTTGCTTAATGATGCACAGAGAAAGAAAACAGGAACTGCAGATTCAAAGCAGTACGAAATAATTACAAAATTATTCAAATCTATTTACAGCAACAACTAAAATTATTTTAACATTTAATTATAGTAAGAACAATTTTCATCAGCAATTTCAGAGCAATTTTTACAGTACATTAGTAATCCAACTATTCACTACTTTATTGTTTGTTCACCTTTCAGTCAGATGGATGGGCTTGGTGCAGTGATATCAATTGCTCAACATCAGGCTGAATGCCACTCAGAGTGAAGCCTAGATCTCCAATTTCAGTCATTTGCAGTCTGTTTTGTTGTTTTGAAAGAAGTTGGCTGGCTGCACTGAAACTGCGATCCACTAAATATGATGTTGGAAATGAAATTAAGAACACCTTGACCTTTTTCCGCAGCGCAAGATAGTGTTCAGAGATTTCTTTCTGCAACCAAATGTCTTGATATGATTTTTTTTAACCTTGACGTCGGGTCAAAGTTAATTTGTAGCGAGATCAGTTCTCCCTCCATGCTTCCTGTTAATTCCTCATTACAAGTGTTCAGCAATGGGTTTATTACCCAATCTTGAATTTGGATCAAGGGAAATCTCTCTTCCATGTCCTTGTGCAGCTCACTCAGTAGGCACAGTATTCTTGAAGATCATCATATGGTATTTTTTCGATCTCTTCCAGATCAGAGAGGGGCTCAGAAATTGGAAAAGGTTGCAGCGGCTAATGGTGCACTTAAGTAGGGTTAATTTGAACAAAAATGTGGTGATGACTAATTTGACTTTAATAAGATTCATGTTATGTCCTTGCATTTGAAGATTAATTTCATTAAACTTTATGAATAATTCTGACAAATAAGCAATATCATACTTAATATTCTTGAGTTGATTACTGAATGAAGTATTCGAGTCTTCAGAGAATTTTATCACAGTTTCAAAAAGCACATAAAAGCATCTCAGGCAGTTTCCTTTGAGAGCCACCTGACTTCTGTGTGCAACTGCAAGTGTTCAAACTATTCATCATTCTCAATACATACCTGTCAAAATAGTTGAGAATTGAGAACATGGGACTGGATTTTATTTACCACTGTGATAACAGTATTTAATGATTTGTGCAGCTGATCACTTAGGATTTTTGTGACAAGATTTCTGTGAATTACACAATGAATAGTGGCACATTTCAACAAAATACATCATGATCAAGGATTTTATTTGGGAACAATGGGCAGGGTTGGCTTTTAAAAATAGCATTAAAAATTGCAGAACCTCTACATTGAACTAACTTGCATTTTTATTCCTACTAGTTATTAAATTGTGCTGGTGAAACTTTTTAGAAACTTAATACAAATGTGTGATTCACCTTTTGTTATGGTTTCTTTAATTTAGGTCAAATTACTGCAGGAAACTTCTACTGTAGAGCAATACAGGACCACAAGAGAATCCAATATATATTCTATTGAAGGTAACAAGAAATTAGTATTATATTCAAATGATCAACAAAGAAATTAATTGTCCCAAGAGTGAGAAGTGTTCTAGATATTGAATGATGTGCAACACAAGAAAGAAAGTAGTTCACACTATACCAACAAACAACTCATTTTGGCTATTTAAATAATCTTTGTTGCAAAATACATCTTCAGCTATTTGAGATGCTCTCTTATTCTCAGACAGTACAATTGAATCCTTCCTGTCCTGGCAGAACTTGCAGCAGTGGGCCCAGGAGGCATGGAGAAAAAAGTATGAGGTAAGAACTAAGTTTCAGATGGGTCCAGACAGTTCTTGTCAAGATAATTAAAGAATAGTAACTTATATTTACAAAGTGATTTTAATGTTGTACAATATTTACAAAATCATAGATAAGGTAAATGCTAGCAGGCATTTTTCGCTGAGGTTGGGTGAGAATAGAACTAGTGGTCTTAGGTTAAGGGTGAAAGGTGAAATATTTACGAGAACCTGAGGGGGGACTTCTTCACTCGGAGGCTGTTGCGAGTATGGAACAAGCTGCAATGGAAGTGGTGGGTCCAGGTCTGATTGAAACGTTTAAATTTGGGTAAGTACATGGATGGGAGGAGTATGGAGAACAATGGTCCAGCTGCAGTCAATGGGAGCAGGTAGAGCAACAGCTTGGCACAGACTAGATTGGCTGAAAGGCCTGTTTATGTGTTGTAGTGCTCTAAGACTCTATTTCAAGTATATTCTTAAAAAAAATTTTCAAACAAAATCTTATCACCAAGCCATAGAGGTAGTAATTGGGCCGGCATTTCCAGCAACAACTATCTGCCTGTGGCCACAACCCTCGCACTCACGGTGTTCACGGTTGCCTTGAGAACTCACTTGTCCTCAGTACCATGCACTGCACACTGCGTAGAAACATAAGATAAGAAGTAGAAGCAAGTGTTGGTTATTTGCCCCATGAATCTGCTCCGCCATTCTGTATGGCCACCACTGATCTTACTTTGGTGCCATTTCCCTGAGCTATCACTAAGTCCCTGGATTGCTTAATATCCTAAGATCTATCAAGCTCCATCTGGAATATGCTCTGCAACTGAGCCCCGACATCCCTTGGTTGGAGAACTCAAAGGGTTCTCCATCCACTGGATGCAGAAACTTCTCGTCACAGCCTGATTTGCCGATCCTTTATTCTGAGAGTGTGAGCAGTGCCTCCAGGCATCAAAAACACTTCAGTTTAGCCCTTGTATTCAGAAACAGTGAAAAGGGTAAACATAAGTATTAAAATTAATCCAAGAATGGAAAATTCTATTTTGATTTTAAAATTAAAACACAGACACAATTGCAATCAGTTAAGGAGCAAATTAATTAAGCAACTGCAGATTGCATGATTTGTATTTTAGAACATTCTCTATCTGCTGTGGAGTTATCAGAATTTCATCTCTCTGCATGACCACTAGGAAGCAACTAGACTCATATGTAGGGTAATTTTGCCAGCACCACCAAAGTAAAAGCTCCAGTTTCAAAGTAAAAATTTATTATCAAAGTAGGTATATGTTACAGTATAGTACCTTGAGATTTATGTTCTTGCATGCATTTACAGGAAAATAGAGAAATACAATAGAATTTACAAAAAAACGATACATAAACAAAGACTGACAAACAATGTGCAAAAGAAGACAAGTTGTGCAAATTAAAAATAATATTGAGAACATGAGTTACTAAAAAGTTCTTGAAAGTGAGTCTGTAGGTTGTAGATCCAATTCAAGAGTTGTGGTGAGTGAAGTTATCCCCGCTGGTTCAGGAGCCTGATGGTTGTGGGGTAATAACTATTTCTGATCCTGGCGGTGTGGGAGGGGACCCTGAGGCTTCCGTACTTCCTGCACCCTTGTAGTAGTGAGAGGAGACCAAGGCCTGGATGTTGGGGGTCTTTGTTGATGGATGCTGCTTTCTTGTGGCAGCACTCCCATGTGAATGTGCTCAATTGTCAGGAGCACTTTGACTGGTTGTATCCACCAGCTTCTGTAGTATTTTCTGTTCCTGGTCATTGCTGTTTCTATAACTGGCCAGTTAGAATACTCTCCACTGTGCCCCCATAGAAGTTTGTCAAAGTTTTTGGTGACACTTCTTTGTGATTGCACTTACATGATGACCTTAAGACAGGTCCTCTGATATGTTAAAACCAAGGGTTTTTAGTGGTACTGACTATCTTCACCTTAATAATATTGAATGATGGATCTATGGCTTCTTCCTCCTGTTTATTGTTGATAATACGCTCTATGGTTTTGCTGATATTGTGTGAGAGGCTGTTGTGGCACCATTCAACCCCAGATTTTCAATCTCCCTTCTATATTCGTTACCATCTTTGATTCAGCCAGCCACATTGGAGCTGTACTTAGCCACACAATCATAGGTATAAAATGAGCACACTAGGCACACTGCCCTGTTGTGTACCTGTGTTGATGCTGAGTTGTAGTCAGTGATGAGCATTTTGATGTTTGTATCTTCATTGTCCAGGTGTTCCAGAGCTGAGTGAAGGCTCAGTGAGGTGGCACCTACTGTGGACCTATTGTAACAGTAGGCAAATTCGAGTGGATTCAGGACACTCCTCAGACAAGAATTGACCATCCTTTCGATGCACTTCGTTACAGTGCATCTAAGTGCTACAGGATGCTGATCACTGAGGCAGGTTACCACGCTCTTCTTAGGCATTAATTAAAGCCTGCTTGCAGCTGGTGGGTATCTCATACGGCTGGAGCGAGAGGTTGAAGATGAATGTAAACACTCCAACCAGTTCATTAGCACAGGTCCTCAGTACTTGACCAGTTACACCATCTGTACCAGATGCTTTCGATGGATTCACCCTCCAGAAAGATGCTCTCATGTCAGCTTCCGAAAATGAGATTACAGGGTCATTGAGGCCTGTGGGGGTTGATGTTCTGTCAATCGAAGTGAGCACAAAAGGCATTGAGCTCATCTCAAAAGCTAAATCAGGGAGATCTGGGCCAGGTTTAGAATGGATATGCTGAGCTTGGGGCCTAGGTGACTGAAGAACTGGCTGCCAAAAGTAGAATGATAAAAATGAACAACACAGTTATCAGTCAAAGACATGAAAAACACTGGTATTAATACAGCACAGATCATGTATGATTGTAAAGCAGGAGAATGTTACAAACATAGAGAAGTGTGAGGCTAGACAGGATCAGAAATTAAAGTTGACATTAATTAAATGATTTCTCTGTAGCCTTGTGTTTGCCTTTCCACAGCGAGGTATATTGGGCTCTCATGCTCCCAGTATTCATTCAGTGCACTACAGCGATGGAAGCAATGAGAAGGGTGGAACTTGCTCATCTGAAGGCAGCTCAAGTGGATTTGAGGATTGCAGTTCACGGGAAAATGCCAGGCCAGAACCAAAGGTCTCAAAACATAGCTCCAGTGACCTACGATCAGATTATTCATCAGGTGAAAATAGATCAAGAATTTGCATATTGACCATTGTAGCTTTTCTTTAGAATGCAGACAAAACTAATGATACTGCAGCAACTGCATCTAAAAATCATTGCTGACTAAAAAAATAATAATCCTGTAGAAATGGATCTTCACTTGTTAAATTAACATTGATCTTTAATACAATGTGCATTCCATGCTTGGTTTTATTTGGAACATTTGTATTTCCCACGGCTCCAGTTCCCTTCCTCTAACATAGAGCATCAGCTTTGGGAGAGTTGTGGCCATATTGAATACCTTGCAGCTTATCCCTAATTATTCTTCATAGATAATCCCAGGCATCCTGCATTCTCAAGTAGATGTTTCTGAGTATAATCTTTAAATCCTCTTTCTTTTTGTTAATATCTCTAGAACACAGCAGTTTGTTTGGACAACCTGTGGCAAATAAAAGCCAACATTTACTCCCATCTTGGTGCTGTTACTTGGCGTGGATTGTCTGCCTCTTGATTATCTTGGCGTGTGTGTTGATAACAAGTATATTGGGACTGCGGTAAGGAGGACTGGATGCTGTGTTTACCAACTGCTTTTTTTTTTAAACCAGAAATTTGATTTGTTTTGAATTATAAGCATGAATATTGAAACAATTTGTCTTACTGATTTCAGGTTTGGACCAACCAAATCTATACTGTGGTTACATTCGCTGTTTTTTTCTCTCCTGTACTGTGTCTTTGTCATCCAGCCTATTGCAGTAAGTGATGCGAAATTCAGTGTTCAATTATATAACTGCTTCACTTTGCTTCTACAATAAAAAAAACTGACAGAAGATGTGTGAAAGGTAGGAATATCACACTCAGAATCATTCTAAGTGCTTCTTCGCACATCCTGCATGAACACAATTTAGCCTCATACTGGTTCAAACATTAAATCAGTTAATTGCTACCGTATACCTCATCCATTTATCACAATTTAAATTGAATATGGTAAATTACATGGCAGAGTGGATATCTACACTAAAGATGACCATACTGAATTGGTCCTATCATCAGTCAAGATAACTCTCAGATGATGTATTCAGCAGCCAGTTTTTCATTTGCATACTGGGAAAGAATCCTTACAGAGGAAAGCATTTATTCCAAAGTTGAAATTTGTACCAATAAATCATTTGGCACATCTGCAAGCAGGAATGCACAGTTCACTGACTGTTCAAATTCCTTTTCAGATTTTCTGTATGGCAGCTGTAGTCGCACTGAAAAACAAAGATTGTATTGACTTTTACGTTGACGACATTGATTCAAGTACTTCATCAGACGTCTGCAAGCAATGGAATTCCGAACCTGGTTTTCTTTCAGAGAGCTGTCCCATTGATACCCATTACAATCCATACTCTGACCCAATGGATCTTGACAGGGTAAAAAAAAATCTATTTTACACACAAACTATTTTGCACAATTAATTTTACTTGTATCTGGTATTTTTTGGTAATTCTTGTAAAATTTTACAAGTTTTGGAAATTTCTCTTCTGGTTATACACTAATGGCTCTTGCTGGATAGTATTTGGATGTAAGATAAAGAGAGGATCAAACTTTGACCCCATGCTAAGAAGCCATCAGTATTCGCTGCCAAGATTCCCACATAAAAGACATCTGGAGGGAAGCTGTTCTCTTGAAACAATCACACATGAGGAGAGGAGAAAGTTATTTAATAATTTGAACATTGTGCCATAGTTTATTGATTCATTGAGCACTTTATATGAGTGTTGGCAAAGTGAAAAGACAATACACAATAGACAGTAGGTGCAGGAGTAGGCCATTCGGCCCTTCTAGCCAGCACCGCCATTCACTGTCATCATGGCTGATCATACATAATCAGTACCCTGTTCCTGCCCTCTCCCCATATCCCTTGACCCCGCTATCTATAAGAGCTCTATATAACTCTCTCTTGAATGCATCCAGAGACTTGGCCTCCACTGCCTTCTGGGGCAGAGCATTCCACATATCCACCACTCTCTGGGTGAAAAAGTTTTTCTGCATCTCTGTTCTAAATGGCCTACCCCTTATTCTTAAACTGTGGCCTCTAGTTCTGGACTCGCCCATCAGCAGAAACATGCTTCCTGCCTCCAGTGTGTCCAATCCCTTAATAATCTTATATGTCTCAATCAGATCCCCTCTCATCCTTCTAAATTCCAGTGTATGCAAGCCCAGTTGCTCCAATCTTTCAACATATGACAGTCTCGCCATTCCGGGAATTAACCTTGTGAACCTACGCTGCACACCCTCAATAGCAAAAATGTCCTTCCTCAAATTTGGAGACCAAAACTGCACACAATACTCCAGGTGGGGTCTCACCAGGGCCCTGTACAGCTGCAGAAGGACCTCTTTACTCCTATACTCAATTCCTCTTGTTATAAAGGCCAGCATGCCATTAGCTTTCTTCACTGCCTGCTGTACCTGCATGCTTGCTTTCATTGACTGATGTACAAGAACACCTAGATCTCGTTGTACTTCCCCTTTTCCTAACTTGACTCCATTTAGATAGTAATCTGCCTTCCTGTTCTTGCCACCAAAGTGGATAACCTCACATTTATCCACATTAAACTGCATCTGCCATACATTTGCCCGCTCACCCAACCTGTCCAAGTCACCCTGCATTCTCATAATATCCTCCTGACATTTCACACTGCCACCCAGCTTTGTGTCATCAGCAAATTTACTAATGTTACTTTTAATCCCTTCATCTAAATCATTAATGTATATTGTAAACAGCTGCAGTCCCAGCACTGAACCTTGCGGTACCCCACTGGTCACCCCCTGCCATTCCGAAAGGGACCCGTTAATCACTACTCTTTGTTTCCTGTCAGCCAGCCAATATTCAATCCATGTCAGTACTCTGCCCACAATACCATGTGCCCTAATTTTGCCCACTAATCTCCTATGTGGGACTTTATCAAAAGCTTTCTGGAAGTCCAGGTACACTACATCCACTGGCTCTCCCTTGTCCATTTTCATAGTTACATCCTCAAAAAACTCCAGAAGATTAGTCAAGCATGATTTTCCCTTCATAAATCCATGCTGACTCGGACTGTTCCTTCTACTGCTATCCAAATGTGTCGTAATTTCCTCTTTTATAATTGACTCCAGCATCTTTCTTACCACTGATGTCAGGCTAACCGGTCTATAATTCCCTGTTTTCTCTCTCCCTCCTTTCTTGAAAAGTGGGACAACATTAGCCACCCTCCAATCAGCAGGAACTGTTCCTGAATCTATAGAACATTGGAAAATGATTACCAATGCGTCCACGATTTCTAGAGCCACCTCTTTAAGTACCCTGGAATGCACACCATCAGGTCCCGGGGACTTATCAGTCTTCAGACTCAACAGTCTATCCAACACTGTTTCTTGTCTAATATAAATTTCCTTCAGTTCGTTGTTTACCCTAGTTCCTTTGGCCACTATTACATGTGGGAGATTGTTTGTGTCTTCCCTAGTGAAGACAGATCCAAAGTACCTGTTCAACTCATCTGCCATTTCCTTGCTCCCCATAATAAATTCACCCGTTTCTGTCTTCAATAGCCCAATTTTGGTCTTAACTATTTTTTTGCTATTCACATACCTAAAGAAGCTTTTACTATCCTCCTTTATATTCTTGGCTAGTTTACCTTCGTACCTCATTTTTTCTTGGCGTATTGCCTTTTTTGTTATCTTCTGTTGCTCTTTAAAAGCTTCCCAGTCCTCCGGTTTCCCGCTCATCTTTGCTATGTTATACTTCTTCTCTTTTATTTTTATACTGCCCTTTACTTCCCTCATCAGCCACGGCTGCCCCTTACTCCCCTTAGGATCTTTCTTCCTCTTTGGAATGAACTGATCCTGCACCTTCTGCATTGTTCCCAGAAATACCTGCCATTTTTGTTCCACTGTCTTCCCTGCTAGAGAGAATTGTTCTATTGAACTTTGGCCAGCTCCTCCCTCATAGCTCCGTAGTTTCCTTTGTTCAACTGTAATACTGACACATCCGATTTTCCCTTCTCCTTCTAATTGTAGGTTAAAACATATCATATTATGGTCACTACCTCCTTTACCTCGAGGTCCCTGATCAAATCTGGTTCATTGCACAACACTAAATCTAGAATTGCCTTCTCCCTGGTAGGCTCCAGTACAAGCTGTTCTAAGAATCCATCTCGGAGGCACTCCACAAACTCCCTTTCTTGGGGTCCAGTACCATTCTGATTCTCCCAGTCTACCTGCATGTTGAAATCCCCCATGACAACTGTATCAGTACCTTTGTGACAATATTTAAACAAACTTTAAGAGTTCACTTCATTTTACTTTATATTTAAGATTGTGCCTGGGGAGCTTCCCATTTTCTTATGAAACTGCAAAAGAACTTTGGTAAAGATGAACTATTTTCCCATTTATGATTGATTAGATAAAAAGAACATGGTTTAAATGTAGTAGATACTTCAACATACAGTAATACTGAAAAAACAGCATATAATTTTCACTATGATGTAATCCTGAGTGTATCATTGAGCCCAAATTAACATAACTGCACTGCAAATGACATTGTCTCAATTTCTGATTTAAATTTTTAAAAACTTCACTCACTTCATCAAAAAATCTGTAGAATCTCAAAGTCATTGAGCAATACGGCACTGTAATGAAAATATTTTAAAATTCATTCTTGTTCTTTTCTGATTCCGCAGGTTGAGGTATTCACAGACAAAGGAAGCACTATACATATGTTAAGGGCCACAAGAAATCACTTTATTAGAGTTATATAGAGTAGTCACCCTGAAGTTGCAGGAGGCAAGTAGGTGGGTGACTGTCAGGAGAAATGGAAATGGAAATGGGCAGTTAGAGCACAGCAACCCTGTGGTCATTCCCCTCAAAAACAAGTCTACCACTTTGGATACTTTTGTGGGGGATGACTTCCCGGGAGAATGCCATGATGACTGGGTTACAGGCACCGTGGGTCCGTGGTGCAGAAGGGAAAGAGAATGAAGAAGGGAGTGGTAGTGATAGGGGACTCGATAGTGAGGGGAACAGACAGGAGATTCTGTGGATGTGAATGGGACACCCGAATGGTATGTTGCCTCCCAGGTGCCAGGGGTGTCTTAGAACTTATCCACAACATTTTGGAGAGGGAGGGGGGTGCAGCCAGATGTCTTAGTACATATTGTTTTTCCTTCCTATGTCATTGGTATCAATAAGGTCCTGAAAAGAGAGTTTAGAGAGCTAGGTAGAAAGCTGAGAAGTAGGACCTCCAGGATAGTAATTTCTGGATTGCTGCCTGTGCCACGTGCCAGTGAAGGTAAAAACAGGATGATTTGGCAGATAAATGCGTGGCTGAGAAGCTGGTATGGCGTGCAGGGCTTTAGGTTCTTGGATAATTGGGATCTCTTCTGGGGGAGGTATGACCTGTTCAAAAGTGATGGGTTGCACCTGAACCTGAGAGGGACCAATTTTCTCACGGGCAGATTTGTTAGAGCTGTTAGGGAGGGTTTAAACTAACTTGGCGGGGGGTGGGAATCGGAGTGAAGGGACTCAGGATAGGACAGATGGTAAAAAAGTAAAGATAGCATGCAGTCAGACTGTCAGGAAGGGCAGGGAGGTGATGGGACTTAGTTACAGCCATCAGGCTGACTATAAAATCATTAGGGATCAGAATCAGATAGGATAGCAAAAACAGTACTAAATGCGTGTAGTATAAGAAACAAGATGGATGATCTTGTTGCAATATTACAGATTGCCAGGTATGATGTTGTGGCCATCACTGAATTGTGGCTGAAGGATGATTGTAGTTAGGAGCTGAATGTCCAAGGTTACTCGTTATATTGGACAGATACGAAGGTAGGCAGAGGAAGTGGTGTGGCTCTACTGGTAAAGAATGGCATCAAATTAGTAGAAAGATGCAACATGGGATCGGAATCCTTGTGGGTTGGGTTAAGAAACTGCAAGGGTAAAAGGACATTGTATACAGGCCTCACAACAGTGCCTGGGAGGTGGACCACGGGTTACAACAGGAAATAGAAAAGGCAAGTCAAAAGGGCAATGTTATGGTAGTCATGGGAGAGTTTAACATGCAGATCGATTAGGAAAATCAGGTTGGTAATGGATCTCAAGAGAGTGAGTTTGTTGAATGCCTAAGAGATGGCTTTTGAGAGCAGTTTGTTGTTGAGCCTACTAGGGGATCAGCTATACTGAAATGTTATGTAAGATCCGGAGGTGATTAGGGAGCTGAAGGTAAAAGTACCCTTAGGAACCAGTGATTACAAAATGATTGTGTTCAACTTGAAATTTGATAGGGAGAAAGTAAAGTCTGATGTAGCAGTATTTCAGTGGACTAAGGGAAATTACAGTGGTATGAGAGAGGAGTTGGCCAAAGTAAATTGGAAGGATCTACTGTGTGTGAAGGCAGGGATGTCAGCAGAGCAGCAATGGCGTGTGTTTCTGGGGAAAATGAGGAAAATGCAGGACATGTGTATTCTAACAATGAAGAAATACTCAAATGGTAAAATAGTACAACCATGGCTGACAAGGGAAAAATAGCACATGCAGCTGTGGAGACCAGGTCGTTGGATGTATTTAAGGCTGAGCTTGATAGGTTCTTGTAAAAGAAAGGGCATACAACAATACAAAAATTAGTGGGAAGATAGAGGATTGGGAAGTTTTTAAAAACCTACAGAGAGCAACTAAAAGAATCATTAGTAGGGAAAGTCTGCAGAGGACTTGCAGAGATTTGGAGAATGGGCAAAGAAGTGGCAGATGGAATATAGTGTTGGAAGGTATATGGTCATGCATTTTGGTCTAAGGAATAAAAGCATAGACTATTTTCTAAACAGGGAACAAACTCAAAAATCTGAGGTGAAAAGGGAATTGGGAGTCCTTGTGCAGGATTCCCTACAGGTTAACTTGCAGGTTGAGTCGGTGGTAAGGAAGGCAAATGCAATGTCAGCATTCATTTTGAGAGGATTAGAATACAAGAGCAAGGATGTATGTTGAGGCTTTATAAGTTATTGGTCAGACTGCCCATGGAGCATTGTGAGTAGTTTTTGGTCCCTTATCTAAGAACAGATGTGCTGGTATTGGAGAGGGTGCAGAAGAGGTTCATCAGAATGATTCTGAGAGTAAAACGATTAACTATGAGGAGCGTTTGATAGCTCTGGGCCTGTACTTGCTGAGGTTTAGAAGAATAAGGTGGGATTTCATAGAAACCTATTGAATATTGAAAGGGCTAGACAGAGTGGATGTAGAGAGGATGTTTCCTATAGTGGGGGAGCCTAGGACCAGAGGGCACAGTCTGAGAATAGAGGGATGTCCATTTAGAACAGAGATGAGGAGGAATTTCTTTAGCTGCAGGGTAGTGAACTTAATGGAATTCATTGCCACAGATGGCTGTGGAAGCCATGTCTTTGAGGATATTTAAAGCGGAGGTTGATTGGTTCTTGAATAGTCAGGACATTGAAGGTTAAGGGGAGAAGGCAGGGGAACAGGGTTGAGAGGGGTAATACATCTGAAGTCCAGTGCCGCTGGAAGGCATGAGCCCATTAGACTGGTTGGGGTCGCAGCTGTGAATTATATACAATGGCTGCCATTGTTTTGGGAAATCCAGTTAAGAACTGTTGAGCAAATTAACTGAGGGTGACATGCGGAAATAAATAAATTAATGAAACTTCGATGGGCTTCATCTCACTTCATTTTATAAACTGGTGTGGGATTGGATCCTGGTTGTGCTGTGAGTTACAAATGTAAGTCATAGGCTGCTCATATACCACAACATTTCTCAATGAGAGCATTCTGATGTCATCATTGAATGCATGTCTGATGCACGAGAGACATTGGACATTGGTACACCACACATAAAAACCATTCTGTCTGACTAAAAGCCATTTTTAATCAAGTGTGTCATTGTGCAATTGCAATGGATATTTTCACTTGAAATGTGGCAAGACAACAATAATATTAGATATTAGCTTGAAACTTCTTTGTGCTATTCAGTAATGTTTTGTTTATATATTTCTACTGAGCAGATTGTGGCTGCTCGTCAAAGGGTTCGATATTTACGATTAGCTCGACCACCAACTCCTGCTCAGCTAAAGGAAGCGAAAGACCGCATGAGAAAGGAAAACCTCATTCAACAAACATTACAGTATTCACATTTTTAACTTTTTAAAAAATTATCATCCTTTTTAGTGAAACTTTAATTGCTTAACTGTTAACTTTTCCCTCTCCCTAGTCCTTATCCTTTCCTTACCCCTTTTTAAAACTTCATTATTTTCCTTGTTGCAGAGAATTTGGACTTTACATTGTTATGCTGATACTGCTGCTGCTGATAACATTTGGTAAATTTTCCAAAGATGAGTATCACCTCAATCAAGCCATTCGAGTGGAGTTTACAAGGTATGTTTTCTCTTGCCTGCTTTTGCAGTTGTCTTCAAATGCCTTAAAATGAATGCTTTAGAAAGGATTCAGACTAAACCAAAATCACGTCACTACAGGTTCTAGAATATGAATGAACTAGAAACATATTAAACTCAGAGTAGAGCAGAACATTGTTGACAATTCAGGCTGATGATCTTTCAAAAGGATCTTAATCAATTATTTCGATGACAATTTCTCATCCCTTAACATTGTTTACTTTCCAATATTCATTCATAAATGAATGGATTTATTGAATTTAGCTGCATGACTTTCAATAGAATGAGTCCAGCATCAAAACTTCTGCATAATTTAATTGTATCCTAATCATGGCTAGTCAATTCTAATTTCATCAACCTAGAATTTTCTTCTGTGCAAAATGAACATTTCTGAGAGCTGCTTACATAGTTTAGTCTGCAGAAAGAATCATAAACAATAACTTACAGAAATGTGGTCACAAGGAAGAATTTGCATTTATACATTATCTCATCATATCTATGTACAATGACTTGAGTTGAAATTATAACCTAGGCTGATAAAAGGGGAAAATGGGAAGCATTTTGAACATTGGCAGGGCTTGCAGTGGTAGTTAATAGTGTTATTCCCATGTCCTCAGTTAGCCAATCCCACACGGGAGTGTACAAGCAAGGTTGCTAATAAATTTCAGTTGAATTGGTGTGCTCTCCACTATCCCTCAATAATGAACACAACAGGGTTCACAAACGTGATAAGAAAAACTAGTTAGGCTTTTGTTTTTTGCTCGTGTGTGAATAAGATGGAAGTGTGCTGCTGACATTTTGATAGAACTACCTTTAGAACACTCCCTACTTGGACATAGTTTTTTCCTTTTGCTTGTTTTTTCTTTCCACTCTTTTCTATAAGTGTATACCTCAGATAAATACTTTGTGGAGATTTGTGATATATATGATTATATAATATATATGTACAATGTCTGAAATACATCTTTTGGAAATGTTTGATGATGAACTTCAATAAAAAAATAAATTACAAAAAAAAGAACATTTGGAAAATGATCACAGAAATATGAAAGTATGTAGTGCTCTTTAATTTTAGTAGTATTTGTTTGAAAATGTACTTAACATGGACATTTTATTCCATGGATAATGATAATGACTATGTGAATGACAATACGGTCATTTTGGCCCATTCTGGAAAAGATAACCAGGCACTTTCCGGTGTGAGTTCCCATTACTTGTTTATAGGATGAATTAGCTCATGCTATCCAATGAGAGGTAATGACTGGGCATTCCAAGATAGCTAGGAGTCTATGACAAAGTCCTCAGCAGTGATGGAGAAAGTTATACAGTATACACAAAATGCTGGAGGAACTCGGCAGGTCAGGCAGCATCTATACAGTGGAATAAAGAAATGAAGTTTAGGGCTGAAACCCTTCATCAGGAACTTCCATCAGAAAAGTTATCAACCAAGTATAACTTTTCATCAGAACAGTAATACTTGCTTGATATCCTTTCAACCTATACCCAAGGGTAGTAATAGTTCTCCACTGCAATTGTCCACATTTTCAGTTCCTTGCAGATCAGATGCTTTTGTTCAGGCTCGGGGGTTAACTGAAGTTAACAGTGACATTCACTTGACCAAAACAGCCCTTATGATTTAACCTTATTGACCACATGATGCACTGGAATTCCCAGGCAAATGTTCATTGAAGGAATCTTTTCCTATAGATGTGCTTTGAAATTGCTTATAATCTACTATTAGACCATAAGAAAATATGAGTTTCAGTGGGCCATCTGCCCCTCTGCAGTTCAATATGGCTGACCAGCCCTCAATCTCATCCTCCTCAAGCTTGCTCTGCCATTTTCCCATAGCCTTCAATTCCACAATCTTTCAAAAACTGGTTTTACTGCCATTCAAATGTCATCAAAGATTTCCCTCTTCATACCTTCAGGGTAGAGAATTGCAGAATCTCAATTTTAAATGATCACCTCTAAACATTGAGAATAACACCTTGTTGAACTTTCATTTTCAGAGTTTATGCATTGCTTGCCCATCCCTAAGTTTTGATCTCCTGCAAGTATTCTCACTATGCCATTAGATGAGCTTTTAGATTTTGATCTGGTGGTAGCGACAGAGAAAGGAGATTTTTGAGGACACAGGAGAGAGTGTGCATCTTGGAGTGGAACTTGGAGCTGATGGTATTCCTGTCCGCCTACTATCCCAACTCTCCTATGTGGAAGATGATTCCAAGCAGCCATGGCAGGACACTGCATAGCATTCTATCAATATAATTGAAACATGGATACTTCAGCCATATACCAAAAGAGGATTGCTGTGCTTTTTACAGCATTTGAAAGTGGAGACAATTCCTCCCTTGTTACTTGTGGATGAGACAAGTCTTTAGAAAGTAAGATGGTTAACTAACCAATCATCAATTTGCTACACCATCATCGATAAAGAAAATTGACTATTTACGTGGAAGTAAAAAAGAACTAAAAATATGATTCTGAAGCATTATTTTCCCTTGACAATTTATTTCATAAGTAAAATTATTTTTTTATATATTTAGGAATGTGAAACATCCTTTCATAAATATGAAAACGGCTGATGATTGGTGGAATTGGAGTTTTACCACCTTGCTACATGGCCTGTATTGGGACACTTGGTACAACAACGCAGCAGCCAAAACCCAGGTACATTTCACTTGTAATCTTCAATACACATTAGAATCACCTTCCGTTTCCATGACTAAAGCACTCCAGGGTAGGTTGTGCACTTTATTGCACAGTAAACTCTTTACTCTTACATTTTCTCGTTGGCTAGATAAAGGCATGGAGCACTACAGCATGGATACAGGCTCTTCAGCCCATTGAGTCCATGCTGACCACCCATCTAGTCTCAATTTCCTGTGTCTGGACTATATCCCTCTAAGCCCCACTCCTCCATTATCTACGCAAGTGCTTCTGAAATGATACTGTTGTACCCGCCTCATCCATTTCCTAGGCAGTTCGATCCACCAGCCTCTGCATGGAGATAGTTGCCTCTTAGGTTCCTTTTAAAGCTTCCCTTCTCACCATAAAGCCATTCCCCCTACATTTGGACTCGACTACCTGGAGAAAGAACTGTTACCATCCCACCTTATTTATGCCTCTCATAATTTTAAACATTTCTCTAAGGTTGCCCCTGATATTCTTATATTGGGATTTTCAAAAAACAGAAGTAATTTTTAAAAAAAACTTGCTTGCTTAGATGCATGATTAATCAGTTATATTGAACATTATGATTTTAGTTATATTTATTAGAGGGTTAAATGTTTAATCAGTGGCCCAGACATAAGTATTGTTTTTTTCATAATCTGAACATTCTCAGTAAAGAGGAAGATAGTCCCTTTCCATTTTATAAATGATTGAAAGAGAGAACATTTATCATTTTTCTCCATGGATCTGACAGCACCCCGAACTTTCCACATTAGCCTTGTTTGACCTCTCCTTCCTGTTTCATCTTTGTTCCGGAGAGGAATGAACAATTGTTGTGATCAGTTCATGCCCCCTTAAAATATTGCTTTGCCATCCACCATCAACCCCGCAGATACTGTTCCTCACTGATATCATCACTGTTTCCTTTATTTAGATCCAGGATTTGAGTTTCAAAGTAAATCACTTTATTATAGTCATATAATAATATGATAAATTAACTATGTTATTATCAACACATGGTAATAAATATCTATTATAGTTATATTCTGATCATATTATGGCAGCTCCTCCTCAAGAGACATTACACGGTAAGATTGTTATTTGTTTCTTATTACATCACACCCAGAGTAGGATGGTCTGTACTTTATCTGATTACTCAACATATGGGTCAAGAAATTCATCCTGTATAAACTCCAGGTATTCCTCCCCTATAGCTTTGTTAGAACTGTTGTCAGCCCAATCTATAGGTAAGCATTAATCATCCAAAAATATAGCTGAATCCTTGATGCATGCACCCCTGATTTCTAAAGCTGGCTCCAATTTCCATCTACATTTTCTGCCCCTTAGTGTTTGTTAGCTCTACCCATTCAGGCTCAAACACATATGTTTCTTCACCATTGTGTCAATCTTCTTTTAAACCAATAACCCTGTCCAGTCTCTTGCTTCCTTTTGCCAGTATTTCTTCCAGATCGAATAGCCCAGGATATCTGAGTTCAATCCTCCCCCACCCCACTTCACACAACTTTGTCTACTTTATCCCAAGTAAATCATTCCCGTTTAGTTTATCTGTCTTACTATGAAAACTCTGACCACTGAGACAAATGGCCTTTTTGCTTGCCTTTTTAATATTCTTTAATATCACCTTGGCATTATTTTGCAGGGTAGTCCTGCTTGTTCTTCATCCTTGATGTCTTCTCCTTCTGTCATTTGCTTCCATCCTAATGTCCCCTATATGCATACGCCCCATCCCCTAACAATCCGAGCAAAGCCTCCCCTTGGCATATTGCTTCCTGTGACTCATCCCATCTCCTCCAGACCCTGATCCAATGACTCAGGAATCTATTCACATCCCACTGCACCATCTGTCCAGCCACATACAGAATTGGAAATATTCCTGAAATGACTACCTTTTATGTCCTGATTTTTAATTTGTCTATCAATTCCCTAAATTCACCTATGGGACATCATCCTTCTCCCTCTGTTGTTGCTATGTACCGTGAGCACTGACTGTTCACTCTTCCTCTTCAGAATGCTCTGAAAAGGGAGACTGTGTTGTGTTTTAACACAATATCTGCTTCTTATTGTTCAGATTGCTGTTCCTTTAAACTGTTTCAGTATTGATGTGGTCCCTGAACAATTGCGATGTCATAGCTTACATAAATCTAAAATGTCTGAAGTACAAAGTGTGTGGCTGATTGCACTATCAATTACCTCTGATAGGCTGGTCCACTTCAAGGGAAGTGCCACTTGATTGGTGCACCATCACTGAGGAAAACCCAAGTCAGAAAAGCCTCATATTGCAATGTAAGTGGCTTATGATCCATTCGAGATTACCTAATGTTTTTACTTTTAAAATTCTGGAAACGGTCAGCAGGTCAGGCAGCATTCAGAGTTAGCAGACTTTGACTTGAAAGATTAACTCTGTTTCTCTGATGCTCCCTAATTTGCTCAACATTTCCAGCATTTGTTGTTTTAACTTTAGATATTCAGCATTTGTGCATTTTTGATTTAGATTTGATGGTTATTTTTATTCCATTGTTCCTTCAATTCATTTTGTTCTCAAAGTAGAATTTTTGTAGAAATGAACAAGTTCAAGTAAAAATATTAGAAAACATAAAAATATTTCCTTGTGGAATACGATTGGGATGATTATCCTCCAGATATTAAGATTCATGCCTGTGGATCATTTATTTTCAAGTCAGTGCAAGAATTGTGGAACTTCGACACAGACCACAGAACACAATATGGATTTGGTTTGATCTCCCATTAGTCCATTTTAAAATAAAACATAGCCAGAACTGTGTAAGCATGAATGTACAAGAAGCCAGTTTCCTCGTTTATGCTGAAGTTACATTGTATGTAGTTCAATAAAATGTAGCGTTCATAAACAACTGGGTGATCCTCACACAGCTCACTTACATGAAAACTGGATTCACGGCTGTGGTGTCCTCCCTCCACATTTATTCTTAAGGTTGATGGCTGGATGAGTTGGTCCTCTGTACCGGACAAGAATTCAGCTAAAGCAGCAGTGTGGAGTCTGAGTAATGCATCCTTAAGACCTATCTTAATCCTTAAGACCAACTTACAGACTCGCGTTCAGGCCTTTAAGCCCAACTGGTCCACGGTTCCTGTGGATCTTAATATCATTTGTCCTCATTAGTCCTATATCTCTGTACTCCTCTCCTATCCAAATGCTTTTAAATGGTAGGTTTGTAACAGCCTCTATCATTTACACTGGCAGCTAGTTCCATATACCCACTACCCTCTGTGTGGAAAAACATGCCCCTCGGATCCTGGCGTATCCCTTCTGCACAGTCTCAGTTGCTGCATATCCTCCCTAATCAGTACTATGCACTGTGCTCCTACCCTCGGTCTAACCGAAGTTTCGTACAGCTATAACATGACATCCCAACTTTTATAGTCAGTGCCTCAGCCTATGATGGTTAGCTTGCCACATTCCTCCTTCACTACCTTGTCCACCGGATGTTGGCCATTTTCAGGGAACTATTATCTTACATCATCCCTTGATCTCTGTACATCAGTACTGCTGAGGTCCCAGTCATTTATTGTGGATGTTTGGTCAATATTTGACATCCCTTGTGCTTTAACCCTCTGCACCAGTCTTCCATCCAGACCCTTGCTGAAGGACATATAAGGTCACTTCTTGCTCCACGCTGTAAGACTACTGAACCTCTGCCACAGCCCAGGTCTCATCAAGCATGAAGTGCCAGTAGCATTACACTGTTTACATTTTAACTGGTATCATCTATGCACCTTATTATTTGTTAATTTGTTTGTGATAATATTACTTTTTGTGTTATGTGTGTGGGTTGTACTGTGCTGTGCGCCTTGGTCCAGAGGAATATTATTTCGTTTTGGTGGTATACATGAATATGGCTGAATGACAATAAACTGAACTTGAACTTGAACGTAAAGTCATGTAGGCCATTCCGCCATTCATCAGTTTTGTTAGTTACTTGCTCAAAAGTCTCAAATTTGTGAGAAAAGATTCCTCAGTCAGTCCCTGCCTTTCCAAGTGAACATAAATCCTGTCTCTTAAGTTTTTTCCGGTGATTTCCTAACTACTGATTTAAGACTAAACTGGCTTACCCTACTACCTTTTTGATTAAGAGAATGACTTAACTACCCTCCTGCCTTTGGCCTGTCACCCAAGGCTAGTGACGATGCAAAAATTACCATCAGAGCACCAGCCATCTCCTCCCTTACTTCCCATTATCAATATGGAAAAGATGCTGTTGGGCCTTGGGGATTTATTCACTGAATATGTGCCAACATCTCTAACACTTCCTCCTTCCTGACATAAGCATGTCCCAGATATCAACATAACCTCTCCCCTCAGTCTCCATCATCCATATCCTACTCTCTGGTGAATACTGATGAGCATAGTTCACTTGGGACACCACTCATACCCTGGTTCCACACATAGACTTACCCATAGATCCCTGAAGGAACCTACTTTCCCCCAAGCTATAAAAAAGATTTGGGATTCTCCATAATTCTGCTTGTCCATACAATTTCATATTCCTTTTATTCCCTGTGAAGTTGCAAAGACTCATTTGATATCTATTGCGTAATCCTCATATATACTTCTACACTTTTCCTGACCAAACCTTTGATCTCCTTTGCTAACCAAGGTTCCCTATTTTTACCATCTTGCTTATGACTTTAACATGCTGACTCTGAACTCTTACTGTCTTGCTTTTAAATGCTTCTCATTTATCCGATGCTTCTTCCAGTGGCTGGTGTAATGTGTTTGTTCTCCACTACAATTGGTGCGGAGTGGTCCAGAACAGCTGTTCCACCTTTTCAGAATCCACACTGAATTCCCTTCTTGACAGATACCTGAGCAACTAAAAATCTGTCCCTGAATATAAGCTACCGCCTGAACATTCCAGAGATTTCTAAATGGATGGGTTAGGCTAAATGCAGCTACATAAATGCAGGATGGGACCCTTCCTTCCCAAATTCATCCCATCAGATGCAGCAGACCACAGACATTTTGTCTCTTCTCCTTAAATGGTGGAAGGAACACATTATTTTGCTTTTTCTCCAAAAATAATTGCTTATGCTCCAAACTAGGTCTTCAAATCACTCAATGTCAATTTTCTTAACCTGACCTGCTGAGAGTTTGGGGCCCCACAGTGACCCTAACAGCTGTAGGCACTGCTCGATTTGAAAAACTGACATTTCATGGGAATGCTTGGGAATTGTTCAGATGTGCCTGGTTGATATGGAGAGTGAGATCTGCCTTCTGTTGCTAATAGATGGACTTAAATGCCAAGGGAATTAATTTGAAATCCCATCAGTAAAAGCCACTACTTGAAATTCTGGGACCCAAGCCAGAAATCAATTTTTCCACCAGTACAATGAATGTGAAAACGTTCATTCCTTTTACTTTATGCACATTATTTCATGCTCATAGCCTGCTCTCCTTGACATTGCCGATGCCTAGTTAATGCTTAATATTCATTATACTGTTAATAGTCTCTGGAGTCACTAATGAACAAAAGCTTTTATAGCCATGCAAGTCCTGCAGCTAGGAGAGTATGTTAGAAGCTGGGTATCTTGCACTGGGTACCACTCCCTTTGACTCTTCAAAGCCTTTTCATCACTTAGAAGTCAGAATAGTATGTCACTGAGAAGGCAACTTGTAGGATCAAAACATCTTTTACCCTGCTCTCCATTTGCCTGGATCAGGGCAGCTCCCACATTCAAAATGTTTGGCACCTTTCACGATAAAGTAAACTGCCTGTTTCAAATTGAATCCTGCTGCCAAAACATTTCCTTTATCATCTGCCAGTACAGAGTATGCTCAATCTGTATCATTTACAAATGTACTGCACCAAGCCCCAAAGCACTTCAACCAGGACCCACCAAAGTGTGATCAACACCGTCAAGAAAAACAAGGACAACAGTTTCTTTTATATACCAGCACCTACAATTTGTCTTTTAAGAGGCACACCATCCTCATTTGGAAATGCTGTAGATTGAGACCTTTTCCCCAATGACGTTCACTGCAAGAAGGTAACCCCCTACCATCATCTAAGGGACATTTGGAGATGAGCAATAAATGCTACCCAAGCAATAATACACATGTCCTGTAAATGATTCAAATTCCCAGAGAATGAGATTGGCACGCTGTTTCATTCTCAGTATTTGTTACAGTGTTAGCTTTTAATCAACAGGCATCTTTGCATTTTCAACAGAATGACAGAACAGCAAAGTAGAATGATAACCAGCAGCTGATTATTTTCTCTCCTTGTCCATTTTCACCAGACTGGGATCAACTAAGTGAACATTACAGGCACTGAAGTGATTAGGTTTTTGATGGCATGATTGAGGACAAAATGTCTTGAAAGAGATATTGCGTTTTTTCACGATTGTTCAGAATGTCCCAAAACACTGTGCAGCGAGGAAGTTCTTTTAAAGTTCAGTCACTGTTGTGATAAGGAAACAGCTGCAGCCAATTTATGAGCAGCAAGCTTCCAGAAATATTAAAATGGAACTGGTCAGATAATCTGTTTTAGTAATGTTGAATGTGGGATAACTGCTGGCAAAGCTCTGTATAAATCTCCTGCTGTTTGTGAAATTAATGCTGTAGGATCCGTTACATTCATCTGTGAGAATAGGTGAGGACAAAAGGCTCATGGGATTTCAGTCTTGATTTTTATGTCTAAGTCCAGCATGAGTCTTCAGCCAGAGAACTTCTGACTCATAGTTGAGAGTGCTTGTGTTGAGTCATATCTGGCAACAACACAGCTGACAACCTGTGACTGACTACACTGCTTGACAGCATCTCTTCTTAAAGATGTGCTTCACTCGATCTCTACTCCTAGATTCCAGAAGTATTGTCAGGGCTTGTACAAGCCTGTGGATCTCCATACACCACATTGAGTCACCATTCAGATCAATCAAATTCCACAAAGCCCGCAAGAGGTGATAACTTCAGCCAATGTGGCCAATTCAATTGCCTCAAAGGGAAGGGATCGATTATTAACCTCGGTAGAACACGGTAAGAGATTCAGATGCTTCTGATAATTTGGGTCTGGTTAACAATACTCTTAAATCTTGTTTTTAAAGTAAAATTCTTGTTTTCAAGTTATTCCTTAAAAATAACAACCTCTATATCACTCACCAGGTGAAGTGTGTACATTTTCTGAAGCTAAACAAAACCAACAGAACACCATTATATAATGTGTTTTGTAATAACTGCACAACCTAGAATGGTACTTATTTTGTAGCATGTACATAGATTGTGAATTTTTGTACATTTCTGTACAATAGCATTTAGCTCTTTTTCCTGCTTACCAATCTTTAATTCCGAACTCTACATTTAGCCCAACCCCACATTTAGCCCAAGCCTGTCCATAAAATTTTTATCGACATTCAATGTCATCCACCAGTGAGTTTGTGGAGTTGTTCTACATTTGAACTCAATCCAATTAATTCTCTGATTCTTTCTTAATCTCTGTACATATTTCCATGCAGTATCTTTGTCTAAAATAACTTTACTCAGCATAGGCCGAGCCCATCACTTCGCTTTGGTGCCCCTCCTCATTCCCTTTCTACCATGGACCATTATCCTCTTTTATCTGATTCCTTCTTCTTCAGCTCATACTTCTTCACTTATCACCTCCCAGCTCCTCAATTCATCACCCACCTATCCTATCCTTCCCTTCACCTGGTTTCTCCTATGATTTGCCAGCCCGTGTTCCTTTTCTTTCCTCCATTTTCTTATTATGGCTTCTCTCTCCTTCCTTTCCAGTCTTGATGAAGGGTCTTAACCTGAAACATCGACAGTTCATTTCTCTCCACAGATGTTGCTTGACCTGCAGTTTCTCCAGCATTTTGTGTCTGTTCTCTGGATTTCCAGTGTCTGTAGAATTTCTTGTGTTTATTGATTCCAACTTTGAAATGTGAATACAAATGGCTTGAGGGCATTCTTACATTTATAGAATTTTAGTGATGGAAGTGAAGGTACAACAACATTATTTCAATTGCATTGCTTTAATAAGAATTCCTTTAAGTAACCTGCATAGAATCAGAATCAAAATCAGGTTGATTACCACTGACATATGCTGTGAAATTTGTTGTTTTGCAACAACAGTATAGTGCAGGACATAGAAATTACTATAAGCTACAAAAAATAAGTAAAAAAGAAGAATAATGAGATAGTGTTCACAGACCATTCAGAAATCTGATAGCCAAGGGGATGAAACTTTTCCTAAATCATTGAGTGTGGATCTTCTGACTCCAGTACTTACTCCTCAATGGTACTACTGATTCTTGATATTTGAAGTGGCACAGTTTAAGTTTGGTATTTAGGTATTGTGTTTGAGAACTTGTTAATGTTTCTGACATAGAGTGTGAGAAAAGCTCTGTGTTTCTTGTAAGTATGTTATGTGGAGGGCAGAAATCTTTGTGGGAAACTGAGTGCAGTTACACTTTTTTATCATTGTTTTGTCATTTTTTTAAACTTTTACATGAAGCTAGTTTGAAATGGTATGCCACTGCTCTTGATCAATGACCCTGATCAATAGCTGAAATGTGATGGAAAGCAGAATGTGGGTATCAAAGACTTAGAATAAAGAGCAACTGGCCTTCTCATGTCATTATGCTTGAGTCTTTTGAAGAAATCTTTTCCTCAAAATGAAATGTTTTGTTAGTTATCACAATCCATTATCAGTTATATTTGCTGTATTAAAAAAATAATATTTTATATTTTTCAAATGTTGCAGAAACAGGAGTGTTAAATTCTGCAGTAGCATAGCTACTGGTTGGAAAACAATTGAATCGGACTGAAAAAAATCAATTTTCTATATGAAAGGCAATGCTAAATATAATATGCATATCTATTAAAGTAATCCATGAATATACCTCTGCTCCATCTGGCAACAGTAGAATTACCCAGTAGCCAACCATTTTAATTCTTATCCCCATTCCCAATCCTATATGTCAGTCTACTGTCTTCTCTTTTGCCTTGATGAGGCCACTCTGAGAGTCGAGGAGTAACACCTCATATTCCATCTAAGTAGCCTCCAACCTGACGGCACAAACATCAATTTCTCTTTCCAGTAAAAAGAGTTCCCTCCCCCTTATCTCTTCTTATATTCTCCATTCTGGCTTCTTACCTCTTCTCCTCACCTGTCTATCACCTTCCTCTTGTGCCCCTCCTTTTTCCCTTTCTGCCATGATCCACTCTTGTCTCCTATCAGATTCCTTCTCCTCCAGCCCTTTACCTTCCCCATCCACCTGCTTCATCTATGACCTACCAGAGGGTTTTCTTTCCCTTTCCCCCCATCTTTTAATTCTGGCATCTTTCCTCTTCAACTCCAGCCCTAAAGAAGGATCTCAGCCTGAAACATCGACTGTTTATTCATTTCCATAGATGCTGCCTGACCTGCTGAGTTCCTCCAGCATTTTGTGTGCATCACTCTGGATTTTTGGCATCTGCAGAATCTCTTGTGTCCATAAATCTGAATGCACTCCTAGCAAAAGTACAAAATACATGAACTCTTGTTCCACTATTTTCACAAATATCTTCTTCAAAATTTTAGGAATGAGGCCTATGCGACGTTACTAGCATTGAAGAAGACAAAATGGATTGATCTGTACACCAGAGCAGTCATAGTTGATTTCACCCTCTACAATCCCCCTACCAACCTCTTCACAATTGTGTCTCTGTTGGCAGAGTTGCCACCAACAGGAGGAATTCTTTCATTAGTTCAAATAGAATCAGTCCGCATCTACCAGGAAAATACTCTTCTGGATTATTTTATCATGGCTTTTGAGGTGAGAATTTCAGATAATGGATTGAAAATATTACCTATTGCGTATGGGTTCAACATAAATAAAATTTCTTGAAATAGGCAAGTTTCAGCCATACAAAATGCAAACAAAATATTCATGGATGACCAAGTGTTCCTTTTCAGTTTTACAGCACCAATCAACTTTTTAAAGTTTTCTTTCTCTCTCCTTTGGCATTTTGTTAAGTTACTAGACATTCAGATCTTAAGGATAATCTGTATCAGAGACAGATACAGTACAGCACTTGAACCCTTGGTTAAGATTGCCCTAATTGCAACACTCATAATTTGTTACATTTGTGCTCTACTGTTGCTGTACTAACTCAACTAGATCTGAGATTTTGCCCCTGATTTTCCCAGAAAATGCCTGACACCCCACTTCCCCCACCCCCCATGTCCTCATTCCCTCAAATTTACTTACTCAAGTATCGCTGAAGCACTTGGAAACATTTTAAATCAAACTAGCACACTTACAAATAATTAAAATTCAATAACTTTTTTCAACATTAATAAAATCAACTGAAGATACTTACAAATAGTTAAACACATTAGACAAAAGATGCATCATTTTAAATATTCCCACATCACTACAATCCTTACTCAAGTGAGTGGGCTCACTGAACCTTTGTCAGATCCAGCCTGGTGTGGGATCCTTGAGCAAATTCCTACTCCTCTTCCAAATTACTCTAGGGGTAATAAAATTGCTGGTGGAACTCAGCCAGTCGGTTTGTGACTTCCACATCAATGTAGGTATCCTGAAACTCACCCTCATTATTGCAGAGAAATGTCATCACCTGTAGAATTGCTGACAGATCCTGTGACAATTTTGATTTTAGAGACATTGAAATAGAGCTTCATCAGGCATAGATTGATACAACTGTTGTTGGGCTTAGCCTCTGACTTTATATTAAGAAACGGGAATGAAATAACTTCTTGAAAAAGAGTAATTATGTAATGAAATATCAGAAGGAAGGATTTGAACACCCTATTTGTGGAGAGGAACATTGTATGGAATTAATAGGTGCAGTGATCTTTTCCAGGCTGTAATATATTTCAGGTCAATCTAACCTCTCTGACTTACGACAACTTGATTCCTGCATTAGATCACTACTTTATGCAGAAGTATGAATGGTTCTGCACTGTGGCACAATTTGGGTTGAGTGCCCAACCTGTCGATCTGAATTTGATTGATAACATTTCGAGAAACATAATCAGCCCTCTATGCAGATTGAAGTTGTCACAATCCTCTTAATTGAACAACTATTTAAATTATTAAAGCAAGAATTTCACATGATGTACAGCAGTTAATTCTGTAGGCATTATTCAAAATTATTACAAGTTTGAGAGTATCACTGATGATATATGATTAGCCGATCTCATGCTGAACACACAACAGGTTAGGTCAGAGCTGTTATGGATTGTTATAAATTCATTTAAGTTGTTGGAAAAACTGAGGCAACATGTCTAGCTTCAAAGCATGATTACAAATGCAGCTGCAATGTGGCTGCAAGCTTCATTTTATTACAACAAAACAGACAGCACATTATTCATTTATGAAATTTGTTTGGATTTCTAGGATGGAGTTGAGTTAAAAATGTAGTTTTATCCAATAATTTCAAAGAATTTTTAAACAATCCAAGTTCCATAGATTAAATAGCTCTACTATTTATACATTTAATAAAATGTAGAGCAGAATTTTACATTCTATTTTTGTTGTGCTTTTCAGCTTTTGTTCCTGGTCCTTATTCTACTTCACCTGTATTTACAGGTGTGCAGGATGACTCAGAAAGGTATTCTGAGTTACTGGCGAGAGCCATGGAATTGGCTGGAGGTCAGAATTTCATGGCAATAAATTATTATGCTTTAATTCAATTAAGGTTGTTTGCTGTTCTTTGTGGGTCAAAATATTTGGAAATATAGTGGATTCTGGTTAATTGGACCATCAGTTAATCGGGGCTGTCGCTTATTTGGGACAACTTAAAGAACAAAAACAAGTTGAGGAAATAGCCGGGATTCCCTTTGTTTTTTTGGGGCACAATGCTGCTTAATTAGGGCAGAAGATGATTACCAAAGGTTTTCTAACTAGTGTCTGTCGCCTGCACATTGTGTGACTGGTAGACACTACACCGTGCTTAGAGCAAACAGTTCTTAAATAGTGTCAATTAACATATAACCATATAACAATTACAGAATGGAAACAGGCCATTTTGGCCCTTCTAGTCCGTGCAGAACGCTTACTCTCACCTGGTCCCACCGACCTGTACTCAGCCCATAACCCTCCATTCCTTTCCTGTCCATATACCTATCCAATTTTTTAAAAAAATGACAATATCTTTACCACTTTACTGGAAGCTTGTTCCACATAGCTACCACTCTCTAAGTAAAGAAGTTCCCCCTTGTGTTACCCCTAAACTTTTGCCACTTAACTCTCAACTCATGTCCTCTTGTTTGAATCTCCCCTACTCTCTACGGAAAAAGCCTATCCATGTCAACTCTGTCTATCCTCCTCATAATTTTAAATACCTCTATCAAGTCCCCCCTCAACCTTCTACGCTCCAAAGAATAAAGACCTAACTTGTTCAAACTTTCTCTGTAATTTAGGTGCTGAAACCCAGATAACATTCTAGAAAATCCCCTCTGTACTCTCTCTATTTTGTTGACATCTTTCCTATAATTCGGTGACCAGAACTGTACACAATACTCCAAATTTGGCCTCACCAATGCCTTGTACAATTTTAACATTACATCCCAACTCCTATACTCAATGCTCTGATTTATAAAGGCCAGCATACCAAAAGTTTTCTTCACCACCCTATCCTCATGAGATTCCACCTTCAGGGAACTATGCATCATTATTCCTAGATCACTCTGTTCTACTGCATTCCTCAATGCCCTACCATTTACCATGTATGTCCTATTTTGATTAGTCCTACCAAAATATAGCACCTCACACTTATCAACATTACACTCCATCTGCCATCTTTCAGCCCACTCTTCTAACTGGCCTAAATCTGCAAGCTTTGAAAACCTACTTCATTATCCACAACAACACCTATCTTCGTATCATCTGCATACTTACTGATCCAATTTACCACCCCATCATCCAGATCATTAATGTATATGACAAACAACATTGGACCCAGTACAGATCCCTGAGGCACACCACTAATCATCGGCCTCCAACTTGACAAACAGTTATCCACCACTACTCTCTGGCATCTCCCATCCAGCCACTGTTGAATCCATTTTACTACTTCAATATTAATACCTAACAATTGAACCTTCCTAACTAACCTTCTGCGTGGAACCTTGTCAAAGGCCTTACTGAAGTCCATATAGACAATATCCAATGTCCATATAGACAATACCCTCATCAACTTTCCTAGTAACCTCTTCAAAAAATTCAATAAGATTTGTCAAACATGACCTTCCATGCACAAATCCATGTTGACTGTTCCTAATCAGACCCTGTCTATCCAGATAATTATATATACCTTCTCTAAGAATACCTTCCATTAATTTACCCTCCACTGACGTCAAACTTACAGGCCGATAATTGCTCTTAGAACTCTTCTTAAACAATGGATCCACATGTGCAATACACCAATTCTCCGGCACTATCCCTGTTTCTAATGACATTTGAAATATTTCTGTCAGAGCCCCTGCTCTTTCTACACTAACTTCCCTCAAGGTCCTAGGGAAGATCCTGTCAGGACCTGGAGATTTATCCACTTTTATATTCTTTGAAAGCGTCAGTACTTCCTCTTCTTTAATCGTCATAGTTTCCATAACTACCCTACTTGTTTCCCTTACCTTACACAATTGTGTACACTTGTGATTTTTGTCACTGATAACAGTAGGACAATTCAGAATTGTTTTCTTTACCGTGGTTTCAACCCTTCAGGCTTGGAGAAACCAGAAACAGCTGGGTGTGAAAATGAAACAATTTCACTACTTCAACAAGTTAGGCACTATGAAGAATTTGGAGGTACTGACAATTATAGATAGACAGATAGAACTACTACTGTAATCATCTTGAATGTTACAATGAAAATGGAGACTTGAAGGGTGCAATCATTGATAGCATTATGTGAAGCCAGTCCGTTATCTACACCAGGTGTCTGACCTGATTTTGTTCATTTACAGTCAATTGAAAGAATGTGGCAGCATGCAGGTACATTGGGTGAATTCCTCTGTAGATAACAATTAGGAATACACAGATTTATAATACTGTAGTAGCATTGTTATGTTCTATTTGTTCTATATTTCATTTAAATACACAATTTGTTACTCAATTAAACAGTACTTTGTTTTTTATATAACTTTTTAACTATTTCCATGAAACTTAGATAATTGAGCAGCTGCTTAATTGGGCCAAAATGAACTGGTCCCAATGTGTCCGATTAAGCAGTATCCACTATATTTTGTAAAAATTCAAAGAATTAGAGATAGTAGTTGTCTATTTTGGGGGGTTGAGACTGGGGAGAAATAGAAAGAATAGCCATGACACAAATCCCTTCTGTTAGGTTCACACCCTACACATGTTTCAGAAGTGTTTAATTGACTACAAATCTTCGTGGGATATCCTGAAATGGTGAAACATCCAGTTAAATAAATGGAAGCCTTTTCTACAAAATTTAAAGAATATTCAATATACTTACAACTTAAGCCAGAACAGTGTAACAACTTGGCCTATTTTTATATCCTATGCTGTTTTTCTTATATTAACTTTTTGAAGTAGTTTATCAATGTTTGCTTGATTTATTGATTGGATTAATTGATCCAGCAACACTTCAGCCAAATAAAATGTAACTTTTAAAACATAGTTCTGAGTGTGTGGAGCACTGCTTGCCAATCTGTATCCTGTTTTTCTCTAGATTGGACTTGTCGTAATTAGTATCTTTTATTATGTGTATTATGTGTTCTATTTCGTACTGGCTGTGGATGTTATCGACCATCTTCATAGTGGATATTTCAAAACATTTGTGGATATGAGCTTCATTTCTGCATGGATAAAGGTGAGTTAATGGAGAAAATGGGATATGGAAACCAAAATGAAATGTCTTCCCAAATTTAGATGAACCTTGCAGATTTTTCAGAACAGTGAGGCAGATGTTGAAGGGGATTGCTATCACTTTTCCAGACAGCTGCCAGCAAGTTTGGGATTTCCACATGTGCATGTGCAAAAGTGGGACTCCTGTTTGTCTTGACATCTGTTGAAAAAATTGACTGCTCTATTGAATTTGCCGTGGAATTCAGTGTCAGAGCATGATGTTGTCAGATTTCCCCAGCGGTGGGAAGTCACATGAACAACTTATGTCAGATTAGATGTGCATCAAGGAGTGTGGTTCCACCTATTTCAGTCCAGGATAATGCCCAGGAGGGGTTAATAATCACTTCCTCTGATTGGTTTTCCACCCTCCCCCCAACTTCTTTACAGGGCCCCTGACCCCTCCTTCTTCAGTCCTGACCAAGGGTCTCGGCCCGAAACGTTGACGGCTCCTTTCAACGGATGCTGCCCAACCTGCTGAGTTCATCCAGTTTGTTTGTACGTGTTGAGTTGACCACAGCATCTACAGTGTACTTTGTGTTTGGGATTAATATAAGTGTTGATGTTGTTAGTTACTTCATTAAGAGGGTTAGGTGATATATTAAATCTACATTTTCAAAAGATAGTTGAAATGAAGTTTACTAATTAAAGGATAGGTAATTGGTTAAAGAACAAAACAATAACATTTGAATGAATGTTTACTTGTTGACAGAATTGACAACTGGATTAATAGTGGGACCCAGCTATTTTATACAATGACTTAGACAAAAACACAAATGCAACACACTGTATTACTTTTGCTGTTAATGCAAGCTGGATTAAAGAGTGAGTTAGGAAAATGGTGTAAAAGATCTAAAAGGTATACACAAACATGAGGAAATCTGCAGATGCTGGAAATTCGAGCAACACACACAAAATGCTGGTGGAACGCAGCAGGCCAGGCAGCGTCACCCAGACCTCCTATTACAGCCATATATCCTTCCTAGGAACGTGCCTCTGCCACCAACTTACTCCAGTTGGCTTCAAGATTCATTTTCGAGCCCTTTTGCCAATCAACTTTCCAGCTCTTAGCTTCATCCCTCCCCCTCCAGTCTTCTCCTATCATTTTGGATCTCCCCCTCCCCCTCCCACTTTCAAATCTCTTACTATCTCTTCTTTCAGTTAGTCCTGACGAAGGGTCTTGGCCCAAAACGTCGACTGTTCTTTTTCCTATAGATGCTGCCTGGCCTGCTGTGTTCCACCAGCATTTTGTGTGTGTTACTTAAAAGGTGTACAAGCAAGTTAACCAAGTGAGGTGCTGGAATCCTATCAGTTGGGGTAGGGGTTATGCCTGGTGGAAGGCAGGTCAATACGCTTAAGGAATAAATGTCTCACTGAGTTTTAAACTGTGTCTGATTACCAGTACTGGGCACAAAAGGCAGAACTACTTTTATTAAGGAGCATTCATAGTACAAGCAGCCATGAATGAAAATCGTGGGTTGAACAAACTTGGCATCCTGAGGACTTTAGAGCTGGCAATAGCATCCTTTCATTTGCAGAAACTTGTTCATCAATGAATCTATATCTTAAATGTTTTCAAATAGTTTTACAGTGCTTTACTTTTAAATAGTTGTTTCCAGTTTTCTTTTACTTAATCACTTCTCAGAGAAGAAGAATATATAACATCAATAAATCTAATTAAACTAAAAACAGAAAACACTGGAAATACGCAGCAGGTAGAGAGCCACATCTATGGGAAGAGAAACAAGAGTCTTCATGATACAGTTGGTCGGAAGTCCTTCAACAGAAATGGAAAGAAGTAGAAGTATTTATTAACTGCATTCAGCATGGGGGAGGAGAGATGTCTGATACGGATTACTTAAATTCATGATCCTTCTGCATTTCATCCCTTCTCAAAGCTGTGATTGTCGTATTGCAACCACTCTCTTGTTTCCTAACCCCTCACCAGGTGAGGTACAGTATATCAAACTGGCAACAGGCAAACCTAGCCCCTTTAACAGATATACCAACGTACATTCACATGATTGTCTTCATTTTATCTGTCTTTATCAGTCTATTCCTTACATTTAGATACAAAGCTATTAAGCTCCTAATTGACTCCAGTTGACTCTTTCATTGTCAATTTTCCAGACTTTTTTTTGTTCTGTCTTCTGAATCTGTGCCATCTACAGAACGCTCAGCCCCTCAGATGGATTACTAGCTGACAACTGCTGCTCAAGCTCCAAAATTCAGAGCTTGTGGTCCTGCAGCTGGCAATGGTTCCCACACACATCATTCCTTGCAGGGACATCTGTCAGACCAGTTCTACCGGACAAAAGAAAATAGTAGGATTTACAATAATCTGAAATCTTTATTTTATTCTCAGGTGAAGCGTTTTCTTCATGGGTTGCTTGTGTTCCTGCTTTTAATAAAGAGCATCCATTTATTACGCGTTAACAAGATTATGGCACCCTGTGCAACAATGCTGTGGCTGTCCTATTCCAATTTGATGGTACCAGTGGTAAGGAGCACTTTTATTTTTGACAAAACTTAGTTCAAGTTGCACAAAACCAAGCCGAAGCTCAAATCAACATGTTGGTACATTTCTGATGTCCTTAGATTTTCCTTGAGACTCCTAGCCTTCCTGCTTTCTATCCCCTAACCATAGATCTGTCCTTGCAACTTTGATTTTAGTCAGTTCTTCAGAGTCACACATGCCAGGCTGTGTTCCAGTTCTGCAGTGGCTGATAAACCAGTGAGGATACAAAAGACAACAGATGCTTGAACCTGCAGAAACACATGAAATGCTGGAGAAATAGGCGGCTGACTGACTCACAGAGTTCCACCAGCATCTTGTGGGATCCTCAGGCTTTGTAATAGTTGGGATAGGAGGTACGACAGGGCAGATGAGTAGGACTCTTCATGTCATTTACAGAGTTTCTGTATGGACCCAGGAAATGGACTCTGGTTTCTCAAAGCCATCCCAAACAGTCCTCCTCCATTTTCAGCAGGCCTGGGTCAGTGAATTCTATGAGTCATAGGGCACGTTCAACTTCCTCAAGGAAGTTCTAAGTATATTCATAATCTTTTTCCTGTCCATCGAATACTCTGTTATTTTTCTTTGAATATTCAGTTAAGGGGTGTCAGTTGTTCAACAACACCTTGTATAGTGGGTAAAGAGAAGGACATTCCCTGTTAGATTCTTCATGCAAAGCCTAAGTCACAATGCTACAATACCACAAGATGCAATTTTTTTGACTGCTGTGGTGCAAAAGAAACCATTATCCATTGACTTCTGGAAAGTGAGCTTTCCAGGAAACGGTGTCAAGGCTCATCCCATTGAGTTTCATAATGTACGATTCTGAGCTCTGCATGTTGTTCCCAAGGACACCCTACTGAGGCAAGCAATGCCAGATGATAGGAAAGGACTGTCTTGATGAAAACTGGGCTCTGATCCTCCCAAGATCTGGTGATTATCCACAACCACATATTGCAGATGACTATGTATTAAGACTGAATCTTAGTGCAGCTACCACAAAGCTTGGCTACAGTTCAGGGCTGACCTGCCACTGTACACTTAAGGAAATAGAACACTTGCAGAAATCCTTCAGACTTCTTGTTCTTGGAAGATAAGTGAAAGAAAAAAATATACTAATGTAGCATGAATATACAAGTCATGCAAGTATATGCCCTGTGCTGTGGATTGTGACGTACAAGTATCTTGTTCTGTAATGGGTTGACAAAAGACTGCAGATGCTGAAAAATGGAACAACAGCAAAAATCTGCTGGGGGATCTCAGCGGGTTGAACAGTATCAGATGCGGGGTTATGATCCAAATTGTCGGGGGAAAGGAATTTCTCACAGCTGCAGATCGACCCACCGATTGTTTGTTGCTCATTTATTATGTATTTGCAGTGCTTATTAATGAAGTAAAATTTGAAAAAAGTTGACTTGCACTTAGTTGAGGGACCTTTGGGAATATTGGATTTCCTTGAGTACAGCCAGCAGCAGCAATGTCTGTTTCTAAGCCAAGCGAGCCACTTGGATGTGTGCCTATCATCAACTGCCTGTGAAGTATTTTAAAAACCATAAGACATTTACAGGAGTTGGAAAGTATTAAATTCTGAAAGCCAAGGAACAAACTGTTAACTTCACTAATGATTTTTAAACAAATATTACAGTGTATTTGAGTTGCTTTTGCACTTTTTAAATTAAATTTTCTCTCTTTCATACCTGCCATCATAAGCACCGCTGCATAAGTGTTCTTGTATAATATTTTTTAATGTGTCAGCTCCTGATCCCTTAGTTTCCTGTGAAATGTTTTCAGAGATCATAATAGTGGCAAAAGAGATTGTTCCAGGCATTGTAATTGAGTGCGGTCCTATTGCAACATCATCCTGTGACAGGAAACAAGTACTACAAAGGATGTTCTTTGTTGAACATTGCCAGGATATCCATCTTATTGGATTGATTTAACTATTTCTTCAATTTTCACTTTCAACAAATTGCATTCATTTTAAGTCAGTAGTATTACATGATTTGCTATCAGTTTCTTGGTGGGCAACATCCTAACTAAAACTAGTTTGCAACAACGTGCAGTGGGGTAAACTGGAGTGTAGAGTTCAGCCAACGTTCATTTACATTTCTTAAATTACAGCCTTATTAGTCTGAGCAAAACTTTTAAGCTTGTCAAATGCATGCAAACACCTTGCATTGTTTTTGTGCCTCTGTTTACAGTTATGTGGGATTGTAGTCATCGTGGCCTACTCCTGCCTGGGGAATTTGCTGTTCCTTTCAGAATCCTATTCATTCAGTACTGTAGTGAGAGCTTTTCAGACATTGCTAATGTACTTCATGGGTACCAGTGAAATGAGAACATTTTCAACTCTCTACAAGTTAAACCAGCTGTCCATTGCTGTCTATTATGGGACATTCTTTTTTGCCATGACCATACTATGGACTGGATTGGTAAGTACCTTGAGGTATTTCTTCATGTTAATGTTCTTGATGTTAAACAAGTCCTGTTATGTTTTATAATGTGTATACACTCATATTTAAAAATACACGTTGGTGCAATTTTATTAACTATACAATGAGCAGTGAATTAACTTAGGGGTACATAAGCAAGAGGTCAAGACCAGCATATTGGAAAACTTCATTTCAGCCTGCAGAAGGGAATAGAGAAATGAAGAGAAAAGAGATGCAGTGGAGAGAGAGTGGAATTTTTTTTAAACCAAAGGCTCCAAGAGCAGTCAATTGTAAACCACTGAGAACTTGCACTGAGGTGAAAAGATGATTGAAATCAGAGATGAATTTGTTGCCATATGACTGAAATGTATCAAAGGCACAAGTGGTTAAAAATACTCCCAGTTTGGTTTTATTAGTACATTTCAACAAATTCATCTTTGGTTCCATTTTAAATGTGCAAATATAGTTGTATTTATTCATTATACTTAACATTTCAAACTGTATGTACATAGCTTCAAAATCAAAACTTCACAACTCTAATAAAATGCCGACTGCAACAACGTTTATCGATAGACTCTCACGTTGCTGCCTATTCTGGGAATAATTCAGGGCAGTCTGTTACGTTGCTGCCTATTCTGTGAATAATTCAGGGCAGTCTGTTATGTTGCTGCCTGTTTCACACTCCAACAATTATTTCCACAAATTTAACCTTATGTTATCTTCCTCCCATTTTGTAATTCAAATTTTTATTATTATTTATTCTTATTTTACAAAGCAGCACAGCATATCATAGAGCAGACACAGTACAGCATATTTACACAGCCATCCCATGACAGGAAAACATATAAAACTAAGAAACAGAAAAAAACTTATAATTTAAGTTTAACTTAACATACAATCAAAATTGATCCCACACTCTTACACTTTTCCCTCACTGTTAATTCTTCCCAACGTGTTCATATGATGAAATCTTAACCATTTCCTCAGTCCATTCCCTCACAGTGCGACATCTGGGTTTCTTCCAGTTTTGCAATATAATTCTTGCAGCTGTGATGAGACCCACCTTTAAAACAGTAAATGTGTCATTGTTTACATTAGGTATAATTGTCCTATCACCCAGGAGACAAAGCCGTGGACACAAGGGCAGTGTAGGACCCGACCAAGTCCCCAACAAATCAAGAACTTTACACCAAAATGGATGAACCATGGAACACTCCCAAATCATGTGAAAATATGTGCCCACTTCATTTTTACATTTACAGCATAAACAATCCCCGTTTGAGTCTAGTTGGTGTCCAATAATATGTGTACTATCTTATACTGAATAAATTTCCCTCTCTGTAACCTGCAGTAGAGTTAATTTCAGCACTTACAAACAGGAGAAAACCACAGGATTATTGTGAATTGAGAGAATACCTTGCATTTCTGCTTTGTCCTTCTAACTCTTCACAAAGCCAATCTGACAACTCTCCGGATGTCTCATTTTCCTGGTGGCATGGTAGCGTAGTGGTTAGCACAACACTTTACAGTACCAGTGACCTGGGTTCAATTTCCACCACTGTCTGTAAGGAGTTTGTACATTGTCTCCATGACCACATGGGTTTCCTCCAGTCCAAAGACCTAACAGTTGGTAGGTTAATTGGTCCTTGTAAATTGTTCCATGATTAGGTTTAAATCAGGGATTGCTGGGCAGTACACTCGAAGGTCCGGAAGGGCCTTTTCCGTGCTGTGTTACAATTAAAAAAATAATTAATTAATTGACTTTCTTGCTTTTGCTAAAATATCAGCAATTGTCAAAAAACTTCATGTTGGGCATTTGAAGAAATTCCACTGCATTTTTTGTACTATGCAGTGTCAGTGAGTGATCCAAGGACACATTGTTTGCTGCAGCGTGAGGAGAGAAATTGCAGAGTTTTGGCAGTTGGGATGACCTCAATCAAATAAACAGGATAACAGCAAAATTGGAGTCACCACAATAGGGATCAAAGTTGTGAGGATCTTTGTAGTGATAACAGTTCAGGAGACCTGATAAAGGATTAGGATCTGACAGTGCAAAAAGAACTCACAGGCCTGCACTGCTTCCTGCTAACCTTTCTTCTATTATTCACTATTGGCAAGGTCTCTCCTGTTCTCATCTTTCCTTCAAGTACTTCAACAACTTTCACCACTGACTGCCCTCACTAAGATTGTACTTTTCTGCAACTCTGTAGTTAGGACAGTGTTGCAAGAACGAGGACGAACCCAAGTGCAGGACACAGGCACAGCTGCAGAGCCAGAGTCATGGGGCATTAGCACTATTGCAAACAGGGAATCAGTATCCAGGAGAGTCTTTACACAGAGACAAGGTTTACGAAGAGTATCCAGGAAATGATGCGGAGCTTAGAACTGACAGCCCTAAGGAATCGGGAAACAAGGCCTACTCACACGAGAGTCAACTGCCAAAGTGTGGCTGTGATGCCCAAGTTTTATCCTATGTTTGCTAATGGGAACCAGGTGTGCTGTAATTAGTGGAACTGGGAATGATTGGAAATCAGACGAGGGGATTAAGGCCCAATTAAGGAGGTAATACCAAGATGGGGAATTGCCAGGTGGGACCATGACAGACAGAGCTGGAAGCACTTTGCTTCAGGTAAATCATTGGAAAAATCCAGAACACACTTAGAATTTAGAACAGTACAAGCCCTTGAACCTACAATATTGTGCCGACCCTTTGACTTAATCTTCAATCGATCTAACCCTTCCCTCCCATGTAACCCTCTTCTTCTAAAATCCATGTGACTTCTAAGAATCTCTTAAGTGCCCCTAATGTATCTGCCTACACAACCACTCCCAGAGGCATGTTGCATGCACTTACCACTCTATGTAAAAAAAAAACACCCCACCCCATACTTTTTCCCAATCAGCTTAAAATTGTGCCCCTTCATAATAGTCACTTCCACTGTAGGAGTCGGTCTTTGGCTATCCACTCTCTTTGCCTCGAATCCCTTGAATCAGAATCTGCTCTCTTATCACTGACTTAAACGGCAAAGGTGTTTTTCTGTAGTAGTAGCACAGTGGAAAGATGTAGAATTCCTGTAAATTACAAAAAGTTGTTATTGTGGCAAACACCCTATTACTAATGAGAATGATGAACTGTTGGTTGAAGAAGCTAACTGGTGAAAGACAGAATTGGGCTGTGAAATTAAAAGGTCTAAACTATATGTTTCCGTACGAGCATCTCATTTTCAGGGGATGTGGTGGTGAGCCACCTGCTTGAACTGGGAGATCTAGTATATAACTTACTTAATGACAAGTGATAGTGATGACACCAAAAGGTTTTTGAGAGGGGCGGATGGGAAAGCAGTTACTCTGGGTTTTGGCTTCATTGTTTTGAAGTAAAACCAGTTTATAGAGCCAGAAACAACAATACAGCACAGATCCAGGCTCTTTGACCCAATAAGTTCATGCCAACCATGGTGCTCACCCACCTCACATTGATTTCCTGTGTCCAGCCCATTTTCCTTTGGACCCACCTTTCCATGTACCTATCCAAGTGCTTTTTAAATGATATTATACCTGCCTTCACCACTTCTGGCAGCTGTTCCATAAACTCACATCGAAGTCCTTTTTGCCCTTCAAGTCCTTTTTAAATCTTACTGTTCTGCCTAGTTTTGAAATCCCCTATCCTGGGGAAAGACTGTACCATCCACTTTATTTATGTCATCTTCATTTTAAACGTTTCTGTAAGATTACCTCTAATTTTCCTACATTCCAGAGAATGGAGACCTAACCTGACCAACCACTCCCTGTGACTCAGGCCCTCTCGTCCTGGTAACATCATCATAAATCATTTCTGCACTCTTTCCAGTTTAACCCTGTTCTTTCCCATAACAGGGTGACCAAAACCATATACACTGCTCCAAGTATAGCTCACTAACATGTACAGCTGCAAAATAATGTCCCCAGTATACTAAATACCTTTATCATCACACTATTTGTGACACCAATTTCAATGAAGTAAGCATTTGTGCTTTTAGTTCCCTCTGTGCTATTAAAATTCCTACTGCCCTACCATTTGTCATACAAGCCCTACTTCTACACTGGTTTGACTTCACACAATGCATCACCTCACACTTTTCACACTTGTATTAAAATTCACCTGCCATTCCTCAGCACACTTCCCTTACTGATCAAAATCGCGCTGTGGGATCAACACTTCCTAATTGAGTAATCTGCAGACTTACTGATCGAGGCTTATGCATTCATTTCCAAATCAGATATAATCAATAAACTACAAGGGTCCCAGCACCAAACCCTTGGCGCACCACCAGTTGTCAGCCTCCATTTTGAGAGACAATCTTCCACCACCCTCTGTTTCCTACCTCCAAGCCAATTTCCAATCCACTTATCTAGCTCTCTCTGGATTCCATAGGACCTAACATTCCAGACCAGCCTTTCACATAGGACCTTGAAGATTTTGCTAAAGTCTAAACAGAAAACATCCACTGCCCTACTCTCATCTATCTTTTTGGTTGTTTCTTTAAAAAAACTCAGGATTTGTCAAATGTGACATCCCAAGCGGAAAACCATGCTGATTCCCAACCAGATTCTGTTTATCCAAATGCTGGTAGATCCTGTCCTTCAGAAATCCCTTAAAAAATATCTCCACTAGTGATGTCGGGCTGACTGGCCTGTAGCTTCTTGGTTTGTCCTTGATGTCCTTTTCAAACTATAAAGCAACATAAGTCACCTTTCAGTATTTGGGAACTTCGATGTTGCCGAACGATGAAACAAATACCTCCACAAGGTCCACCCCTAATCTCCCGTAAACTCTGAGGATGTAGTCTGTCCACCTTAATGTGCTGCAAGGCTGCAAATGCCTCCTCCATGATCATATGAACGTTTCCCCAAACACCACTAATTAACCTTATTTCTTGAGCCACCCTGATTTTCTCCTCAGTAAGCAAAATAGGAATAGTCATTGAAAATCTAACCCTGCTGCTGCAACTCAAGACGTAGGGAGCCCCGCTGTTCTTTAAGGGAGCCTTCCCGCTCCCTCACCATCTTCTCACTCGGAGTATCGCGATAGAGCCTCTTGAGAATTTTTTTTAACCTTACCTGCCAGATCCATCTTCTACCCTCTCTTTTTCCTGATTTCCCTCTTACTTGTATTCTAAAGTCATCAAGAGTGTCACTCATCCTCAATGAGTATCACACCCTTCAAACAGATTCACCTAACCATCTCCTTGTAGTGCCCAATTCCCCCAAATTTAGCCCTGCCCCGATGTAGGACCTTGACCTATGGATCTCTCCTGTCCTTTGCCATCACTATCTTAAAGTTAATCAAATTATGGTCAATAGTGCCAAATTGCTCCAGCAGCTTGTCCTGCCTGGTTCTCCAAGGTCTAGTGTTGCATCCTCTCATCTATATTAAATTAAACTATTGAATTATATGCTGACTCCTGGACACATTTCGTAAATTCCAGTCTGTCCATGTCCAATCAATACTGGGGAAATTACATCTCCAACTAACGCAATCCTTAATTCTTACAATTACGAGTAATCTCTCTACACAACTGCTCCTCACGTTCCTGCTGACTGTTGAGGGGTTGGTGGTGTCTACAATACAGGTCTGCTCGAGTAACCCTCCCCTCCTTCCTGTGTTCTACCCATTTGGCTTCACTGGATGATTCCTCCAAGAATCATTAACCCTAAATACTGCTGTTACACCCTCCCATGTTACACCATTTCCTCACTTACCTGTACCTGTGAAGCCTGTAGTATTTGTGTATGAGAGTAAGGAACTGCCAGGCCTGCCTTTCTCTCAGCCTGTTTGCTCCTGTGGCTGTAACCCCTGTTCTCAGAGCCAATCCACGCCGAGTTCATCCACTTGCCTGCTAAACTTGAAGCATTGCATTCAATGCTGTTTAACTGAGTATTCCTCCCCTTACTTTGCTGGCTCCAGCTCTGAGTTCCATAATGTGCATTTCTTGAGTTTTATGATCTTGGCCATTCCTACTGATCCCAGACTTTGGCAACACATTTACAAGTTCTTCCATACCCTATGATGAAGGATGTTCCCAGTTGATAAAGAATACCATTCTGCAATATTAAAAACCAATGTCCAATTCAAGGTTTCATTGTATGATTTCTCAGTGACCCTCTGAGTAAGTTAATGTCCCTCATAATTTTGGATAAGGCCATTGACTCACTGTGAACAATGCAAGAAAGATCTCCTATTTCAGGATGAGAGTTTATTTGGAGATTAAGTTCCTTTGTCTTTTGTTTAAGTTTATAGGGATTCTTACCTCAATGGCAGAAGAAGCAAAGAAATCATCACGGAGTAAGCATTTAGTGACGCTCACTGATGTCGCAGATTATGCTCAGGAGAAGATCATGACTTTCACTGGAAGGAACAGACATGTAGAGGCAGATCATATTTCAACACAAGGAAATGTAATTACCATTCATATTATACTAAGAAATTTTCTTGGTATCAGAGTTAAAGTGAAATACATGGTGATGAAGGGCAGGGGTAGTGAAACTATGGCACGTGTGCCCAAGATGACACATGCAAAAATTTTGCTGGCACACAGCATGCAGTGCTGCCACTTGATGCTTTAAACCCTAAATGAAAGATACAACCCTAAAAAAAGATACAGCTCAATTTGGAGGCAAAAATTTGTCAACGTGAGAGCTGGAACTAGAAACTGTGGAAAGAGATCGGTTAGTGACTGGATCAAAGCATAAAAATCCAGACAATGACTTTTTGAAACTCTGGAATTCCTTTCTTGAAGCTTGTGACTGTCTAAAAGATCTTCAGTGGCAATATGAACAGTATTTTCACTGACATATTCATGTGAGTCACTCTTTTCAGTGATGAACTTGGTTAAGTCTAACTACAGGAGTAACTTACTGATGAAACTAGTGCTAAGTACACAGCTCTTAAAAGATTCAAATACAAGCTGGATGTAAAATATTTGACATCGTAAGTGCAGCACCAGAAATCTTACTGAGAAAAATGGTGTTTCTCTCCCTTTCCTTGAAACTTAATGAGTTTGCACCAAGGCTTATAATTTCTCATTCTTATTTCTCATGCTATATATGAGGTACAATAACAATACTATATAGAACATAGAACACAGAAATCTACAGCACATTACAGGTCCTTCGGCCCAAAATGTTGTGCCGACCATGTAACCTACTGTAGAGACTGCCTAGAATTTCCCTAGCGCATCATTTTAGTGCATTCTCTATTTTCTAAGCTCCATGTACCTATCTCTTAAAATACCCTATTGTATCCACTTCCACCACCACCACTGGCAGTGCATTCCTTGCACCCACCACTCTTTGTGAAAAACTTACCTCTGACATCCTCTTTGTACCTACTTCCAAGCACCTTAAAACTATGCCCCCTTTTGTTAGCCATTTCATCCCCGGGAAAAAGCCTCTGGCTATCCACACAATCAATGCCACGCATCATCTTATACACCTCTATCAGGTGACCTCTCATCCTCCATCGCTCTAATGAGAAAAGGCCAAGTTCACTCAACCTATTCTCATAAGGCATTCTCCAATCCAATATAGAAATGATGTAATTTTTCAGTTGTCTTTCAATGATTAAGTTTTGAACAGGTCTTCTGAAATGTTTAATTTATTTCAGTCTTCTACTTTTACTAATAGTGAAACAAAGAATAAATATACAGAAGCAACAGGTCTCACCCTTTTTCCTTAAAAAGCTCCATGATTCATTAATCAACTATAATCTCTGCTGAAATTTACCATGGCGCATGAGATAATTTTTTTTAGAAGATTATTGCCAATTTGGACACAATTTCAAAAAGGTTCACAATCCCTGATGTAGGGTGTTGAAGCTCTGATTCACTTTAGCCTTCACTGATAGCTTCTGTCTTGTCATTCTTAATCCCAGATCTTCAGAATAGAACCAGAAAAAAAGTAGCGTGATGGAAGGGTTGGCAGAAAGCCATCTACCCTTTTAGCTGGGGATGGTGCAAGTGCCGAGGGATTTATCAAAAGGTAGAAGGGGAAGATTCCTTAAAAGCCACACTCTTCAGAAACAAAAACTAACTTAAACTTGAAAATGGGAAATCAGAACTTGACAATGATCTTACTTGTAGCATGAAATTGGAATTACGATTAACATGCTTTTTCTTCAACATTAACACTCTTTTCCCACCATGTGAACTTCCTGAAAGAGTATGGATAAACTTTGGTGACAACATGCATATACAGTATATTGCTCCTTTCATGTAAAGCTTCGGAGGAATAATCAAAAACTGATGAAGAGAACAAACGAGTTATTACTGAGGAGTTTGAGAGTGTGAGGCTGAAGATGTGGCCAACAACATAAAAAAAAGTCATAGGAAGGGAAAGATCAGAAATCGGGGAGGACTGTAGAGCAGGAAGAGGGAACAGAAAGAGATAGAGGATTATTTACAGAATAATTTAAGTACAAGGATCATAATTTTAAGGGAGGAGGCCCAACTTTTACCTGGCCACACCTGGCAGGGCTTTGTGTGGGGCAAGTTTTCACTACATTCTTGATTGAGTTTCTCGAGGAGGCGACAACAGATATTGATGAAGGTGGAACTGTGCATGTTATCTACATGGATTTTTGGTAAGGTGTTTGCCTTACTAAAATCCATAGTGTATTAGCTGTTTAGTTTCAGAATTTTATTGCCCATAGAAGATGCAGGGTTGATGGAACTTATTCTGGCTGGAGATCGGTGTTCCATAGGGATGTGTATTGGGACCTCTACTGTTTGTGAAAGATATATGTGTGTGTGTATGTGTATATATGTTTGTGTGTATACTTTGCAAATTTGCAAATGATATGAAGATTTTGTGGATAGTGTAGAAGATTGTCAAAGGATATGATGGAATCTAGACCAGTTGTGGAGTTTAACCTGGCCACATGTGAAGATTTGTGAGATCAAACGTAAAATGACAGAACACTGTTATTTGCAAGATCCTTAACAATGTTGATGCTCAGAAGGATCTTGGGTTCCAATTCTATAGGTCCCTGAAAGTTGCTGCACAGGTTAATAGGGTGTTAAAGTTGGCATATTGCATACTTGCTTTTATTAGCTGAGGAACTGAGTTCAGGAGTTGGGAGTTACATTGCAGCTTTATAAAACTCTAGAATATTGCATTCTATTTTGGTTGCCCCATTATAGGAAGGGCCTGGAAGCTTTGGAAAGGGCAAAAGGATGTTTAACAGGACACTGCATGGATTGGAGGGTATGTGAGATAAGGAGAAGTGGATATACTCGGGTTGTTTCCTCTGGAGTTGCAGAGGCTGAATGGAGACCTGATATAGGTTTATAAAGTGATGAGAGGAATAGAGAGAGTAAATGGCTAGTATCTATTTCCCAGGATTTAAATATCTAATACCAAGGAGAATGTATTTAAGGTGGGGTTAGAGGTGTAGGGGGAGTTCAAGGGGTGTGCCAGCAAGTGTTATTTTTTACACAGAGAGTGGAATGTTCTACCAGAGGTGGCAAATGCCATGGAGGTGTTCAAGTGGCTTTTATATCAGCATATGAATGTACGGGAATGGAAGATATGGGCTTTGTGTAAGCAGAAGGGATTAGTTCAGTTGGACATTTCATTACTAATTTAATTAGTTCAGCATAATATTTTGGGCTGAAGGGCCTGTTCCTGTGCTGTTCTATATTTCATTTTGAATGGGGTGTTACAATTGTTTTAAAAACAAGAGGAGATAGTACAGCATTAAAGAAATAATATTTAGCATGAAAAAGGTCATGGAAAGCCATTGATTTTTACATATTAATTCAGTCTTGTTCTCCACAGATGGGGCCTGATGTGTTATGCATGGCTAAGCAGATTATTACTTTGCCACCCTGTTCCCATTTTATTTTGTTTCAGTCCATTAACATTGAAAACAAAGTTCCTTTCCCTTTTCTAGATGTCCTGATGGTAAAGACAGTTTCACAGGCTCTATTTTATTAATGCTGTTCCACACATGTTTAAAAGTGCTGAAGGTTTAACTAATAACTGTTTTATGCTGGCGATCTTCCCACAACATGAGCAATGAAAAGGGCCTTCTCCAAAGGATGAGGTTTAGTTGTAGCCATAAATCTTGATTTGGTGTCTGATTTTACTAAGTTAGCATATTTCAGCGAATGCGTTGGTAGAAGAGCAACTTAAAGAAATTGTTCACATTCCTACTGAGGAAATGCAGATACGTGAAACAGGACAGTAATTGTTTCTTGCATGAAACTGGGCTAGTGTGAAAGCTTCCCCTGTAAGTCTTGACATATAAAATGTTGATATTATGTTCAGTAAAGTGCAGTGGATTGTAAGTTCTCATGAATGAGTAATCATTTTGAATTAGTCCATTGTTTTTAAATAGGAATTTAGACACTTTCTTGTTCAACCATTTTACATGAATGAGATTACTCCTGAGTATCAGAAAAGGAAATGATTTTCCTGCTCAAGTGAAAATAGTATTATGAGAGTAGGCAAGTGGAACAGCCTCATCTGTTAAGTAGTTTCAATAGGATGAAACAGAAGTACATTTGATTTTTAAAATATATTTTAATTTGATTTATTGAAGGTTCAATGGATGTTAATAGTTCTTTCATCCATGTTCCCAATGGAGGACAAATTTTAAACACTTTTGATATATAAGTGTTATTTATGAAGTAATCCCTCATCTGGAATATGTTGCTTCAATGAAAATATTGTTTAGTTTAGATTAACAACATGAAATTTAGTTAATTAGGGTATTTGAATATTTAAATTGGGGTAAATAAGTTGGAGCAACCTGCGTGCATTAGTACCCATCTGTTGAGTTACATCTCTCAGCCAAATCTCAACAGGAAACTCCAGGCAGATATGGTCATTCAGATGCAGGAGATCTTTTAAGGAGAGGCAATGAAGTACTTCATTTTGAAGAAGATACAACTGACAATATGAAACCTGCTTTAGAAAAGTTAACAGAAAAAACAGGTGCAAAGCAGTGAAATTTGAATAAACGATGACTCTTGGGAAGTGCTGTTTGAGAATATCAATGAAAGAGTTAGTGCAAAATTTTGAAAATAGAGATGCATATTTTTAAAATTTTGCTTATGTGGCCTTGAATAACAGGTAACTGTCCCAAAAGTAATATAAGTGACATTACACTAGAATATATTTGAACACATCTTTCTTCTTCCTTCAGAACTTTTATTTGGACGAATTTGAAAACTTGATGGATGAGTTGTTGTTCCGACTCAATGCTCTGTCGAACAGTCTTCATCACTCTCTCCCGGCAAAGCCACGTTATCTGGAGGACAGTCCTTATGAATTAGCTCCTGGTTATTACTACAATCAAGAATCAGGGGTAAGAAATCAAAAACTAGAATACATAAATACTGAATAAACATTTTGAGAGCTCCATTAATTTTGAGTTAATTTCTTAATTATTCATCTAGATTAAGTTTATCTAAAATAATCAGATTGACAAAACAATATTTGTTTTGCTGTTTCAATTTTATGCCATAGGTGTTGAAACATGAATTGTTTTTGAATAGAAGAATATGTTGACCTGGGCTATAAATCAGAATCAGGTTTAATATCACTGACATATGTCATGAAATTTGTTGTTCTGTGGCAGCAGTACATTGCAATACATAATAATTATTTAAAAATCTATAAATTACGGTAAGGAAAAAATTAAGTTTAGTGCAAAAAGAGCAAAAAAGTAAGGGGGTTCATTATCCATGCAGAAATCTGATGGAGGAGGGGAAGAAGCTGTTCCTGAAACATTGAGTGCACGTCTTCAGGCACTTGTACCTCCTCCTTGATGGTAGCAATGAGAAGACAGCATGTCCTGGGTGATGGTTGTCCTCAATGATGGATGCCACCTTCTTGAGGCATTGCCTTTTGAAGGTGTCCTCATTGCTGGGGAGGTTAGTGCCCATGATGGAGCTGGCTGAGTTTACAAATTGTAGAAAGTTGTGAGAGTCTTTGCTGTTGACCTGCCAAGTCTTCTCAAACTGCTTATGAAGTATAGCTACTATCTTGCCTACTTTGTAATTGCACCAATATGTGAGGGCCAGGATAGATTTTCAGAGATGTTGATATGAGGAACTAGGAACTGGTCACCCTCTCCATTGCTAATAGCTCAATGACTTCTCCTTCCTGAAGTCCACAATCAATTCCTTGGACATGTTGAGGTTGAGTGCAAAGTTGTTGTTGCAACACAACCCAACCAGCTGATCTACCCTGTTTCTGTACACCTTGACACCAATGCATTGGATGGTAAATAGTATCAACAATAATTGTGGAATATTGGGGAGCAGTCCATCTACCTGACCTTCAGCAGAATATAAATTTAAAATGGATCACATGTCAGAACATGATTTTTTTCATTCAAGTTTACATGAAATATCTACATTCAAGACATTTGCTAATCTCTTACAATATGCAAAAATACTTTAAACAGGTAATTATTTTCTGTCATAGGCTCACACATTTCATGAAAATCATCTGGAGCATAAAGTTTACAAACTTGAAGAACTATTCAGGAACAATCTGCAGATATATGAACTCTTAATACCAGGAAAAGAACACAGTTCTGATTCAGACATTGCAAATATCAAAATGTTAAGGTAAAGTGACTGTTAATATGTGTAAATGAGGAGGTGTTACTGTGTTATCCTAAAGCAAAATAGTGCTCAAAAGCCCCTTAGCATGTGTGCCAAATGGAAATACATACATATCTATATATATCTTAAATTGTTTTTATTTTTCTTGAGAGGTTTGGGTGACAATCCTAGTCTGGAAAACCACTTTGGTTGTTCAGTAATTTGGTTATTTAAAGTACTGCCAATAACTCCTTCCAGGTAGGTTTTTTAGGACAGAAATTTGAGAACTCCTGTCAGAAGCGTGCTCTATCTCTGAAGCACACAAATAGGGTGCTAAGTGCCTTGCTCCAAGGTCATCCATATAAATCACCCTCCCTAGATTCTGTGTCTTCTACCTGGACAATCAAGTGCACTTGTAGTTCTACTTTCCAGAGAAGATTTTGATATACCCTTAAATTTTCTGTTGAAAATAATTTAGCCACTGCCTTCAAAAAATCTATCATGCAAAACTAATACAGTCAGGTAATAGTTTAGAAAATAGCATTTTTACAGTAATATTCTCATATTAAAATTGTTCTGTGGTATGTCAAAGAGCAGTTGATTGGTGGAAAATGATTAATACAGCTGTAAATGAGTTTAATCATAAAATGTAAGCATCACATGTGAACTCTCAGTTCTAAATGATGAAACTGAAGTTAAAGAAATATACAGAACTACTTATTAGCTATAATGGGGTTCTCCTGGTGAGTGGTAGCTTCAACTGAGGGTTCTTGCATAGACATCAACAACATTGATAGACCAACAGTCCAGAGTCCAGGTCCAATGATGGGGCAAGTTATTGAAATCCCAACATAGCAGCTGGTTAGTTAAATATATCGATATGGAATGAAGCTTGTGTGCATTGTTTGGCAATCCATCTGGTTCACTAACCTCTCTGTCCTTTAGCTAGTTAGTCCTGGTTAACAGCTACTTTTTCAAAGGGTCTAGCATGTCACTCAGTTTAATGACAATCACCGATATCTGACAATGCCAGCAAGTTAACCTTCAACTCATGAAAATATGAAGAAAAACATGTAAAAGATCACAAAATGTGTATGTAGCTTCTGCTTGAAATTCCATTGTTTTATGTGATTTCTTTGGCAGTCATAGGCAAATTATACTGAGAAAATAGCAGAAATTTCATGCCAGGATATTCCACAATGCCACTTACCCTAACCACTTTGCACCATGCTGTTTTTTTCCCCAAAATCATTTCATTCTTGTTACTGTTCAAATATCCATGCATACAACAGACGATACATCCACTTTAATTGTGCATTCATGTTTTCAGAAAATGTAAGTTGTCAAGTTTCAACAGTTTTTTTACAACCCCATGCTCATATTCAGTTTTGCACATTTCTTTTTAGATTTGTGAAATGAACATTTTCATTTAATTTTTCAAACTTACCTTTTTTGACTTTTAGTTCTTCAAGATTCACTATTATGATTATAACCAATCAGGAAAAGAAAGATTCAAATAGCCCCCAGTAAATCCATCCTGGCTTGAGGCCCAGTCATGGTCTCCTTTACCATGATCCTAATTGGAGAGACACATGGATGCTGTCAATTAAGTTCCAAACAATGATCTTTTCTCTTCGTGCTTTTCTGACCCATTGACTGCTTTCTAATTTTAGGTCCAAGCTTGAATTAGAGACCCTTCATCAACTTCAGATCTCCCAAGAAAATATGTTCCGAACATCTGAGAGTGCTCAAAGTGACCCTGGATCAATCCACCCCCAGAAAAGTGCTGATGCCGATTCCTCCGTTCCACAGGATGACTTCTCATTCGCAAATGATAATGCTATAAAGACAATCCCCTGCAGTGCTTCAGATCCACCAGAAACATTCGGCAATGTGCCCACCCAGAATCAGCAGTCAGTAGAGTCTTTGAGTGAAGAACATTACAATCTTGCGAAACTGGGAGACACTCTGCCCCATGTCTTGTGTGGAATTAAATGTCCAGAAAAGCAGGCAGCACAGACACGAATGCTTGAGAGCAGACTGACTGGTCAGCAGCGTGGTTCCTCTGCCAGCACATCAGGAAAGAATCGTAAACAGCTTAAACGTTCACACACCACGGTTATTCAGATTCTTGACAACACCAAAGACTTAACAGTTCCGGCATTTAAAGTTTCACAGCCAACTACCTGTGATTCTTCAGTATCATGCCTTGGAAGCCAAGTTGTCCAATCAAACTCCACACATCAATCCCTGTCTCATCAAGTCAAGGTGCCAGAAAGAGAGTCTGAAATTCCAGAGAATTCTACAAGTGTAGTGTGGTCTTCAAGCAGCAAAGGAGAACAGGATGACACTGTAGATATGTCTAACCTTCCAGGATCCATAAAGCAGTGTTGGTGACTGAATATTTATTACCGTACTAAAATCAAAGGAAGCTCATCCACTCATTTCCTCTATTATTCCGATGAATCCTAATTTCAAATCTGTTCCTGTGCTTTTTTCTATCTTCATATTTAATCAGGCACATGAAATACACTAATGAAATCAAGAGTGAAGGAAATCTGCAATATTTTCCTTGAAATTCTTCCTTGTCAGATGAAACTACGACTGCATTCCTCAAAAAGGTTAATGCGTTTGTCAATATAATGTATAATATGGAGCCTTGCTTCAGAAATTAATACGTCATTCTTGTTTAACAGTTCTGTGCATTTTGGGAGCATTTAGGAATGCAATAGGGAGAAATTAGTCTTTGATCATTGGTGCTAAAAAGGTATGAGAGTATCAGCTGTTGATTGTACTGATGGCTGTTGTTTCCATTCCAGTTAATGGGACCAAACAAGAAAAGTAACCACAACTGGTGGTTGATACTTAGGCTCCTGTTTGGTGACAGTGAGAGAGACAAATCGATTTTTCTTGCTCATTCAATCCCAAACTATGTACGGTATGATATCAATCCTCAGTACAACATCTTTTTTCCCTCTAGGACTTTGTTCTTGGAATATTCACAGTCTTTGTCTGCAGTGGTTAACTGGAGGGAAGAAACAGAAAACAGGAGCAGACAATCCAGCTCTTTGGGCTCTCTCCACCATTGAAAAGCCCATGGCTGATTTATCTGCCCTCCTATTTCACTCCCACAGATACTTGCTAAATGCATCTGCCTTCCTGAAATTTTTACTTCAGCCAGAGCCTTGCATTATCATGCTAAAAGAACTCACTTCCTTTCAAATCCTAGTACTATTTCTTGCCTCACTTTCCACTGATCAATTATCATCTCATTCCACATTGTTAGTTTACTCTCAATGAAACTCTCATCACCCTCACCATTGCTCCATGGCATAGCCAACATTGCAGTGGTGTTCTTCCATTCCTATATTCTACCAAAGCTGACCGCAAATTATAACCTATCCATCCACATCCTTGCCCTCCTTTTGCCTACTGCCTCCAATAGCTGACCAGAGGATTTGATGGGAGCTGGTGAATCTAAAGTGAGTATGGGAAGGGACTTTTGTGACTTCAGTGGGTGTGCTGGAAACAGACCCTACTGACTTTATAAGGAACATGGGAACAACGCACAGTGACATTAAAGTGAGAATGGGAGGCCAGATGCAGAACCATCAGGATTTCTGAACAATAGGATCATAGATTATCAGAGTATAAAAATCCAAATGCTTTCACGTTAAAACTGAAAACTCTTCAATAGGCCACAAATAACAAATTCTGGCAGCAATTTTACTACCATTCAATGTTTACATAGAGTTATGTATATTTCTGAAAAGAGATTTTAATGGATAAGTACAATGCATGATTTTGTAAAGATTATTCAATCAAAAACAGTGTAAATATCATATAAATAAGGAATTCATACTAAAATATGACCATCCAGAATTTAGTCACAGCAAATACTTTATTCATTCTGTAAATACTGTAGCTGACTTTAGGTGCTTTACTGTTACATATAATATGTAAACAATGTGTATATAGTGGATTGTAAAATATTTATTAAACTTTCCAGTTTTGTGCTGAGCTTTAGTTTGATCATATCTACTTTGGATAGGGAACAAAAATTTTTGGCCAGTATTTGGACAATTGTGCACGTTCAGTGGAAGGAAATGTTACCTACACACTATGTTTTTAAACAAGGGAAAACACCAGGGAAGAAATAAAAATAAAAATATTTTTTTAAATTCTCTAACAATGATGTCTCTTCCATTATTACATTGCCATGTATGATGTGCAAGCCAATGGCTTCTGGTTGAATGGCATTTTAACTTTCCTTCCCACTCCCATACTGACTTTTCAAATTCCGCTGGGGGAGCTACAACTCAAAAGTATGAATATTGAGTTTTCCAATTTCAGCTAACCCATATATCCTGTTTTCCTCTGTCACATATTCAATTGTCCACTGCATTGTCTCTTGCCTTTGTTTATCTTTTCCACAACCCCCACCTCTACTTCATTCCTTCTGCCCATCATTACCACTCCATCCCCTTCCCCCAGAATCTAGTTTCACCAATCACCTGTCAGCCTCTTTCCTACCATTCCCTTGTACACTAAGTACTGGCCATTCTTTCCACTTCTGTCTACAGCTTTTGTCTCCATGGATGTTGCTGGACCCAGTGAGCTCTTACCGTCCTCTGGTTTTCCTCATCTACAGTCTCTTACGTATTCTTAACAATCCTGATTTTCCTTTCATAAACCAATCCAATTATCTTTCCAAAGTGTTCCATTATTATAACTTTCATTATTGGTTTCAGTATTTTCACTGGTACTGATATGAAGCTCTCAGTAGCTCTTTATTTTCCCTCTTCCATCTTCCCACCTCCCCAAACATTTTGACTTGTATTTGCTACCTTCCAATCCACTGGAGCAATTCCAAAGTCTATAGAAATTTGGAATATTATAATTAGAACATTTTCTTTTTGACAGCTACCTCTTTCAGAAGTCTTGGCTGTTCACCGTAGGGATTATTTTCAGCAATTTATCCAACACATTTTTGATAAACTTAATACTTACTTTTGTTCAGTTTCTCATATTTTTGGAAAATTTTCCATGAAGACAGATGCATAGTACTGATGAAGTCCTGAAATGTCAACTCAGTTTTTCTTTCCGCAGATGCTGTCTGATCTGCGGAGCATTCCCAGTACTTTCTACTTCGTAATATTTGTGGTTGTTTCATTCTTATGTCATTTATTATTCACATCTGTCTGTAACAATGACAATTCACATCATATTTTAAATTATTTGTTGATTTTATATAACTTAATGACTCCTTATTTTGAACCATTTTGGAGTGAATTCACTTCCCATGTTTCATAAATGTTGCTTTTCTCATTTGCTGTAGATAAATAGTTAAGAACAGTTCAGTAGTACAGCTTGTAGAACTGCAGCTACTGATGTTCAGCAACTTCCAATACTGATTTTTGGTCAAAATGTAGAATCTGTATGTTCTTCCTGGTTCAGCGTGGGTTTCTCCAGGAGCTCTGGTTTCCTCTCAAAGTCATGCAGGTTGGCAGGTGAATTAGCTACAGTAAGTTGATCCTAATGTGTATGAGTGTGAGAAAATTCGGGGACGTTGATGGGAATGTGGGAGAATACACAAGATTAATGTAAATAGTTGCTTGATGGTCAGTAGAAACTCCCTGAGTTTCTGGGCAGAGGGTCTTGTTTCCCATTTCTGTGACTCTGGGACTTACTGCCTTTTTTTTCGTTAGTATTCCATAAATGTTTCTTTCAAATAATTCAAAAGCGATCATTCAATATTTATCACAACTGGAATTTAAACAACCATTTTCTCTTCATTGTTACTATGACTCTTTTTAGAGAAACTTCGTTGGTGTATTGTTTCATGCAGTTTGCGCAAGAGCAAGTTGGTTTAATACCACTATATATGCCCACCCTACTATTTATATTCAATGATACAAACCATAAGGAAAAGTATGAAAAAGTACTGTCATTTAAACTAGGTTTCAAAATTAAAACTTCTTTGCTGCTATATTTTCTGTGATAATTTTTAAACTGTCAGTACCACTTGCCATTCTGAAACTCCCATCACAGCAAAACCATGTGCCTTATTTCCTGAAGAACTGAAAGCGAAGAATTGTTTCTCTATTGTTTTTGTGGAAAACTCCCAGATGTGATTAAATGAAAGGTCAGTCTGTTTGGTGAAGCTCAGCAGCCAAGTCTCTGAAGTCAGAGCAACAGCAGGGTCTAGGTGAAAAAACTGATCAGATAAAGAAAGGAGAAAAGGAAGGCCTGGAGTCAGTGCACAGGAAACTTGACAATGACAGGTCACTGGAGACTTAACACACACACGATTATCACATTAGTGCTATTTTGCTAAATAATGTTAATTAAAAGGTATAGTTGTGTGGACCAAATGAGAGAAAGCAGTTCCATTAAGCAAGTATATTCACTGGATACTTAAATAAAATGTTATATCTGTAGATGTTGAATTTTGACCAGCTTGCATATTGAATATGGCTGAATTTTGTGTTAAAACCATATCAGGTTCTCAGCAAAAAATATAAAAGCTGCCCAAAGTCCACTTCAGGTTGGCATTAGGGTGGTTTACACCTCGAAACACATGCTAAAATAGGACTTGGTGATTCGCAATGGAAATTCACCAAGTCTTATATATTTCCAACACTTACATGAGCAGTGTTCAGAGATGGGCTTCAGTTCTTCCCAGAGGCATGCTCCTCAGAGCGGCACACACACCTCGGCTGCTGGACAGCAACAGTAGTTGCTGGAAAGTGAGACACCGAGAAGTCTTAGAGACCTACCAACATTGGCCAGAGGACTTCAGATATCCAGTCTTTCCTATCTGTTTCAAAGGTGGCCAATACCAATGCAACCTGTAACACTGATTCAGTGTTTACTCTTCACAGATGCTGCTTGACCTCCTGTCTAGTTATAACACCTTGGCACATACAAATGCCTGGTTTAATTTTGTGTCCGGCATGAATTCAGCTAGAAATGATCTTGAGTGTGATCGACTTTGGGCGAAACTGATACTTGAAGTTGTGCGTAGAGGACATCACTCATAAGTAACAACAGCTTGGGGTTAAATCAGACCATGTTTTATAGCTGGTTTGTAGTGCGTATTTACTATCTCCGTAAGTTTATTATGCTATTTTAAAAAACAATCCAGGAAAGGCACAACTTACCGAAATGTATCTCAGTTATTTTTTAAAAAAATATTATGACCCATAATCCAATAAATAATTTTCACCAGTATTGTAGCACTAAAAATCACCTGGAAATTGCACTGTCAAGAGTGACAGCCATGAGTTCAAATTCTGTTAAGGAACTGGCCCAAAATCTAGGCTGACACTCAAAGTGGATTAACGACTCCTCTGCCATCCGATTTCTGAACAGACAATGAACCAATCCATGAACACTCTTTTCACATTATTTTGATGTTTCTTAGTATAATTTATAGTATTTTAATGTATTACACTAAACTGCTACCACGTAGAAAAGATGACGCACGTTAGCGATATTTTGCTTGATTTACAGAAGGTGCTGGACCATTGGGGGGTTCACTGCAGCGAGATATTGTCCTCAATGCTCCGGCTCCCTTCAGTGATTTTAAAAGGCTCTCAGGATATTTCAACGTATCCCTGAACTGACTTTACTGAAGCTGGTTCATCTAGTTATGATCACGTTGCTGTCTGTGGGAAGTTGGAGTGGAGAAACTTGCCGTGGTGATTTAGCTGTGACTGGATTTAGTACTCCTTAGGGAAGCGCTTTGGGCTCGTGATGCCTTGTGATTCTGTATAGCTATTATGTAAAAGCTACTCCTATGCTTTTATTTTCTTCCATTTTTCCACCCACTTTACCCCTGGGCCAGTTTCCCCCCTCTCTCTAGAAAGCATTAAAGTTGCCAAAGCCAGACAATAGGAGTTAGGGCTGTAGGAGGCATGCAAGGTCCATGTGCCAATTCTATGTTGTAGTCCGTCGGGTCACATTTGATCTCTCTATCCACCTGCTGTGCCCCGGCACACCAGCTGAAAGCCAGAAAAGAGAAAGAGGGGGGCAAACTACAGCACGGAGAGTCAGTGTGAAACCAGAGCCCCCTCCCCCTTGGCTTCTCTAGTTTCCTGTTTGCCCGCGGTTTGCGCCGATCCCCGCAGGGCTGCTCCTCGGGTATTGTGTGTCCGGCACTCGAGCGTTCCATGAAACACCTCCACCCCACCCCAAGATTTGGCCAGACTGTAGAGAACCAAAGGGAATACAGCTTCGCTCGGTGCCGTGAAATGCGCCCGAGTGCAGCTCTCCAGCGACTGGCTCTGCCGAGGGTTGTAGGGAGTTTTCTTTGGGCAGGAGAGGAGCCGCCGCTGTAATCTCGGCCGGGAGCAGCAGCTGAAACTGACCGAGCGACTGAGCAATGGAGGAGTCCTCCTCGCCCCCCGGCAGCCGGCGCGTCGCCTGCCCCTCTTGCCCGCTGCTTTTCCGCACTTTGGAGGAAATGCATTTCCATAGTAAACTCTTTCACCAATTTCACCCAAGTGGCAGCCTGGAACAGGATATCGTGTTCGAACATCCAACAGAATTACCTCCAATCATCGTGGTAAGTTTTATCCCCCACTTTCTTACCGGACCATTTAATCATGTAAGTACCCCAGAGTATTACAAAACAACAACCGAGTTGTAGCCATTAATTCTATATTGTACCCCGGTTAAAACTTTAGAACTTTTCCTAACTGCTATCCGCCTGTTGATAACGAAGCCTTATTTTAGCATTGCAACTTGGTAACACGCTTTACCTGTCATGTGGTACAAAACAGTACCAGGGTTTTCAGCTGTTTCGTGGGCAGTTAGTGGGCGTTAAACTCAATACGAAATCTATTAAATACTTCGAGAGAGGATGACGGTATACGACATTTTGGGGGCACATTAAGGCCTATAAAGTGATTTGGCAACGGACACACCCCCTATAATGGCCTCCAATCCTGCAGAACAGTGAAATGAATTGAAGATTAATTTCACTCCTGTGAGTGAAAATCAAAGCACATCGAAAGGTGCTCTCCAGGACTCCTCTACCCCCCTTCAGTCTTGATTCCGAGGTATACAATCACTGGAGATGGGATGGGGTAGTTGGAGGTGGAAGATCATGTGATTAAGATCTCCAGTTAGCAACTCTAGATAATTTTTGCTGGATCTCTAGTACTTTGTATATTTGGTATTGTTTTTCAGTGTTGTTACACAGGTAGTTTATGCCTGTCTTTATGTATCATCATTCACAGGCTATTGGAAACAAAACAGATGTTTAACTAATGAGATATGTTTAACTCCTATGACCTTACCTAAATATTGGATCACTTTTCTGGGGAATAGTTTCAATAATTTAGTCGCTAATTTATTGCTGTTCATTGAACCTACGGGAACACACCTTTCAATTCATTTAAACTTCTTGTCATTCTATAATTAGTCAACTTTTAAATCCAGGCTCCTGTCATAGCTGTGTATTCTTTACTGTCCTCGTCTAACAACAGCTTAGTCATCTAGGATAATTGACAAAACAATTAGGATATGAAATTGATTTTGACAAAGCACATATTGCTTTTATGTGAATGAGTTTCATACTTCTCGCGTTGCCTTTGTGAAGAAGGACATAATGTCTCCTTGTACTATATGCATTGAGGACAAATTTGTAAGAACCTCATTTGTTTCTTTAAAAATCATGAGATTTAAAAGCCTCAATGATCTCTCCCTAAGCTTTCTCTGTTCTCAGACTTAAAGCCTCATTGAAAACAAGTTTTCATTTAAATTTGGCTCACAGAACCCCAATAGCATCTTGGTGAATCTACACCATATTCTTTGTAAAGTGTAGTGCCAGAGAGTATACATCACTACAGGTGTGACTGAATGGAAACCAAGGTTTGTCATGTTCTATTTTTCCCCAGTCACCTGAACCAACTTCCATTTTTGTCCCTTTTCTTTGAATAACTGATTGCTATCTTTCTGAGCCTTCTGTAAATGTAATGCTGGGGCCTCATGATTAATCAATTTAATTTCTTTTGATTTTTTTTGCGATACTAGATGATTATGGATTGTAGTTGGATATTTCTTATCTGCAGGCTCCCACCAAACTCACCGGACCCTACTTTTGATGTCTCCACTCAGCTAACTTTATTTGCCTTGACATTTACTGCACAGGAAGCTCACTGAGAGTTGTGCAAGCTTTCCATTTTGAAATGAAGGTGTCACTGAAACTTCTCTTTGAGCTCAGGTGGTGTCAACTTTTCTTTTAGAATGTCTTCCATTATAAAATGTGTCGAAACCATTGTGAAAAAATTCTCACTGATCATCAGACGCACGTTTGGTTTGGAATTAACTCCAGGTTTGCAAAGAAAAAAAAATTGACGTAAGATCATAAGACATAGGAGCAGAATTTGGCCATTCAGCCCATCGAGTTTGCTCCGCCATTCCATCATGGCTTTTCCTAGATCTCACTCAACCCCATACACCTGCCTCCTCACCATATCCTTTGATGCCCTGACCAATCAGGAAACTATCAATGTCCACCTTAAATATATGCATGGACTTTGGCCTCCACCACAGTCTGTGGCAGAGCATTGTACAGATTTATTACTCTCTGGCTAAAATAATTCCTCCTTACCTCTGTTCTAAAGGATCACCCCTGAATTTTAATGCTGTGTACTCTAGTCTGGATAATAGGAAACATCTTCTCCACATCCACCCTACCTGTTCTTTGCAACATTCAGTAGGTTTCAAATCATAAAAGAAACATGATTGTGATACACTGAACATTCAATTGTGCATCCATTCGATTGATGTTTAAAGTTCTTGATAGGCTATGTGTTTGTAAATCTAATATTCTTACATGCTCAGATGTAAGTATTGAGGGACTGCAATGACAGCTGTTTGTTTTGGGATACCACTGGCAGGAGTCCTGCAATTATTCTGCAAGTAAGACTGCATTGTGTCATACCCGCTTGTAATTATGAAATGTATACTACACAGATGCTTGATGTAGTTGTCATTACATTAATAAGGGATGCCATCTGGCTTACAGATTGGCAGCTCTCAATGAACACTTCATGTCTCCTTGAGTAAGTAGTGTGTTCATCTGAAATATGTGGACATTTTTGTGTGTGTAGTACTTCAGCAATATATTTAAGCAAATTAGTTGATGAGAATATTTATGTAGTGTTGTTATTTTGAATAGTAATGCATAGATTTGTGTACTGTGCATCTTGATATCCTATTTGATTGTTAAAGAAAATGGTGCACATATTCAGGCTGATAATTAAGACTATTTTGTGATGCAGATTTGTCTTATTTCAGTTCTTCTGCATTGTTTGAATTCTTCTATGTAATCAGCATCGCTAAATGCTCTACTCAAGTGCAGGGAGATTTCAACACTTGCTTATTGTTGAGGAATAATGCACAGCTGTCTGTTTTCAAAGCCCCAGTGGTTCGTGGGAATGAAATTTGGTCAGTCAGAAATCTAATTGTGGTAGGATATATTTTACACACCATTTATTTACAGAAAGTAAAGCATGAATTACTTGCTTCTCTGGCCCACAAAACTGTCTGTATTACAAATGTGAGTATGGAGTGCTTGAGATTAAAATATTTCAAATTGCGTTCAGCCTAGAACATTGCAAGTATGGTCGCTGCTTTAATATTTCTTATATGAAAATAAATCATGAAATCTTTACCATATTTTAAGTGCATTCATGTAATTTAAAGTTGGAAACTGTGGCACCTAAGTTGAAAGTTACACGGCAGTGTTGGCCGAAAATAAGCTGAGATATCCGGATCTGTTCTCCTCTGTGTTGCAACACAGCTGGAAGGGGCAGTGAAAGTAGCAAAGATATAGAATGTGCACTGGTTAGGGGCTTCATCACCATGCTAGCCTTCAGAGCAACACTACTGACAGAACTGGCCAAGTTCACAAGGAAGTGGCTGCCAGATTGAGTAAACCAACATGAGAGATCAACCTCATTTTCTCCAATCTACTTGCAGCAAATACATATATCTACAATTATGTCAGTAGAACTGACCACCACATAGTCCTGTGGAAACGACATCCAGTATTCAAGCCAAAGACACATTCCTGTTTTGCTGTATCTATCCCATCTACCTGTCTAAATCCAAATTTGCACATCAGCCGTGTAACACCATTCCAACTCTAAGTATGGTGGAGGTAGCATTATTCTATGAGAGTGGTTTTTACAGCAGGGACTTGAAATCTGGTCTGAATTGATGAGAAGATGAATGCTGCTAAATACAGTGAGATCTGGATAAAAACCCTGCTAGCCTCCGCCAGAAAACTTAAACAGGGGAGGAAGTTCATCTTTCAGCTGGACAATGGTCCAAAGCATATTGCCAGAGCATCCCTGGAACAGCTTCAAATGAAGAAAATGGATGTCCTTGAATGTCCCAGTCAGTTCTGACCTTAACCCGATTGAACACCTCTGGCAAGATATCAAGATTGCTGTCTGCTGCTGCTCTCCAACTAACCTGGCACAACTTGACTAATATTACAAAGAGGAATGGGCAAATCTTGCTCCATCATATTGTGCAAAGCAAATAGAGATGTATCCAAAAAGGCTACTGGCGCTAATACCTGCAAGAAATGGTTCAACAAACTACTGAACAAAGGGGGATGAACACTCTCAAACTGACGACTTTCCAGTTTTGATTTTTTAAAAGTTTTTCATGCTTTACAATTTTCCCCTTTTTTTGGGCACTACCTTGAAAAAAGGAGCATGTCATTCACAATTAAAAATTCTCAGTTAAATTGATCAAAATCCCTGGTTGTAATGCTCATTTATGTGAACAATGTGTTGGGGGCTAAATATTTTTTCAAGGCATCTATCTAAATTTATAGTTTCTTGTGTGTATTGCACTGTCCTGATGCTGCCATGAACAAATTACACGTATACACAGCGTATGTCAGTAATAATAAGCCTGATTCTGATTTGGATACCTTGGAACCATTAACAGGAATATGAAGGGGTCCACCTCCTGGATAAGTTCAGCCCCAGCAATACAAAGGGAAATTAAAACCATTCTAAACTAAACAGCCCACTTGATTGCAGTGCCATCCGCCACTCTAAACATTCAATCCCTCCACCACCAGGCAGAATGTACCATAACATCAGTAGCAGTTACTTGTCTATGCTACACCAAAAGCACTTCCACATCTCTGACCTTGTATCACCAGGAAGGACAATGACAGCAGGTGTACAGGTACACTACTATGTACCCTCCAGGCTGCATATCAGGAATAAATCATGTTCCTTCATTACTCATTGGGGCTAAATCCTTTATTGCCCTTCCCAATAGCACACGTAGGAGTATCTTCACCAGAAGAACTGTAAGAAGGTAGTTCTCCCTTTTACATTTTGTTAGGGCACCAAATATTGGCCTATCCAGTGACATCCAGAGTCATAGAAAAGTACAGCACAGAAAGTCTGTTTGGCCCATCTAGTCTATGCTGAACCATTTAAACGGCCTACTCCCATCATCCTGCACTGAGACCATAGCCTTCCATATCCTTACCATCCATGTGTCTATCCAAGCTTCCCTTAAACATTGAAATCGCTTGCATGCACCACTTGTTCCACACTTACACAAAGCTCTGAGCTAAGAAGTTTCCCCTCATGTTCCCCTTAAACTTTTCACCTTTCACCCTTAACCCATGACTTCTGGTTGTTGTCCCACCCAACCTCAGTGGTAAAACCCTGCTTGCATTTACCCTATCTATACCCCACGTAATTTTGTATACCACTATCGAATCTCCTCTAATTTTCTGTTTCAAGGAGTAAAGTCCTAACCTATTCAATCTTTCTTTCCTTATTACTCAGGTCATCCAGACCTGGCAACATCCTTGTAAATTTACTCCGTACTGTTTCAACATTATTTACATCTTTGCTGTAGGTAGGTAAAACTGCATGCAATACTTCAAATTAGACCTAACCAATGTCTTATACAACTTCAACATAACCTCCCAGCTCCTGTGCTCAGTACTTTGATTTATGAAGGCCAATGTGACAAAACCTTTCTTTACGACCTTGTCAACCTGTGATGCCACTTACAATTAATTATGGACCTGTACTCCCAGATCCTTTTGTTCTCCCGCACTCTTCAGTGCCCTGCCGTTCACTGTGTAAGACCTACCCTGGTTGGTCCTACCAAAGTGCAACACCTCACACTTGTCCACATTAAATTCCATCTGCCATTTTCTCAGCTGATCTAGATCCCGCTGCAAGCCACGGTAGCATTCCCTGCTGTCCACTACACTCCCAATCTTGGTGTCATCCACAAATTTTCTGATCCAGTTAGCCACATTATCATCCAGATCATTGATATAGATGACAAACAACAACAGACCCAGTACTGATCCCTGCAGCATTTGACTAGTCACAGGCCTCCGGTCAGAGAGGCAACCATCTACTACCATCTCTGGCTTTTCCCACAAAGCCAATGTCTAATCCAGTTTATTACCTCATCTTGAATGCCGAGTGACTGAACCTTCTCGACCAACCTCCCATGCGGGACCTTGTCAAATGCTGTACCAAAATCCATGTAGACAACATCCACTGCCTTGCCTATATCAACTTTCCTCGTAACTTCCTCGGAAACACTCCCTAAGATTGGTTAGATGTGACCTGCCATGCATAAAGCTATGCTGACTATCCTTAATTAGTCATGTCTATCCAAACATTTAATAATCTGGTCCCTCTGAATACCTTCCAATAACTTTTCCACTACTGATGTCAGGCTCACCGGCCTATAACTTGCTGGTTTATTTTTAGAGCCTTTCTTGAACAGCAGAATAACATTTGCTATCCTCCAATCTTCTGGTACCTCACCTGTCGCTAAGGATGATTTAAGTATCTCTGCCAGGACCCTGGCAATTTCTGCACTTGCCTCCCGCATGGTCCAAGGGAACACCTTGTCAGGCCCTGGGGATTTATCCATCCTAATTTGCCACTGGATAGCAAATAACTCCTCCTGTGTAATCTGTATAAGATCCATGAAGTTGATGCTGCTTTGCATCACTTCTACAGACTCTAGGTCTGTCTCCTGAGATGCAAAAAAAAATTTAAGATCCCCCCACGCCCCCCATCTCTTTTGACTCCCACACATGGATTTCTATTCTGATCTTGTAGAGGGCAAGTTTTGTTCCTTGCAATCCTTTTGCTCTGAACATATCTGTAGAATGCCTTAGAATCCTCCTTCATCTTGTCTGCTGGGCCAACCTCAAAAACTTGTTTTAGCACTCCTGATTTCTTAAGTGTTCTTTGGCATTTCTTATACTCCATAAGCGCCCCATTGGTTCCTACCTGTCTGTAACTGCTATTACCCTAGTAATTTTTTTTAAACCAGGGCCTCAATATCACTGGAAAACCAAGGTTCCCTACACTTGTTATCTTTACCTTTTATTCTGACAGTAACAGACAATCGTTGTACTCTCAAAACTTCACTTTTGAAGGCCTCCTACCTACGAAGTACACTTTTGCCAGAATACATCCTGGCCCAATCCACACTTGCCAAATCCTTTATGATACTATCAAATCTGTCCTTTTTGCAATTTAGAATCTCAACCCTTGGACCAGACCTGTAATTTTTCATATTTATTTTGAAACTAATGGCATTGTGGTGATGAGATGCAAAGTGTTCCCTTATACAAACTCTGTCACCTGCCCTGTTTCATTCCCTAATAGCAGATCCTAAGTAATATGCAGAAAATAAACACCTTTCCTTTCTGCTATACTGTTCCTCCTGCAGATGCAAAAGGATCTGTTTGTGTTGTACTCCTATTTTCCATCCACATGCTGATCTTTGTCACCAAGAAAAAGTGCCAGTCTTTGTACATTAATAGCGTCTCACACTGTCACACTGGAGGTTCTCTTGACTCCTCTCTTGGTGAATTGTCTACTATCATGGGCTGGATGAACAGAATTTTCTTATAAGTCCTTATGGGAAGATTATAGAGGTTTTGTCCATTTAATCCTCTTCTCCTTGATAACTGTTGAAAATGGAAGTGTTCTGGCTGGGTATTCACAAAGACTACAGACTTGCATCTTGCCTGGCTTCTCTCTTTTGTTGCTGAAGCATTAATCTGTGACTTGTTACCTTCTGGGCTTGGCCGTCCTCACTGTTTTCTGTCCCATCTCCGCCATGCTCACCTGCACTCATCCGAAACCTCATTGCTGGTGTTTTATTATTATCATGCTGCACTTGGTCGCTGCTGCACCTCAGGTTGTCATCCTTTCAAATCCATCCTTAGTTGTGTCATGTCTAACTGCCCACAACCTTGCAGCCTTTCTGGATGTCTGTACTTCAGTTTGGGCTCTTGATCATCCCTGGATTTTATTGTAGCTCTTTAGCGTAAGTAGCTTTATCTCTGATGGCCTTGAGGTCTTAAATTCTCTCCCTACGTATTTCTCCTCATCTTTTGTATGAAGATGATACCCTAAACAATTAAATTATAGCCATGGTGATGTCATTGAAATTGGACAGGCGAGTCACAGATTTGATGTTTTCTCTCGCTGGAGTGTGGTGAAGAAGCTGTCACAGAATGAGTTGAGAAATGATTGCTTAATCCCAAGAATAGTGAATGTTTTGGAGTTTTCTACTCTCATGGTCTGTGGAAGTTTAGTATATTCAAAAAAGATATTGATAAATTTCTGGGTGTTCTGGAAATCCAGAGATAGTATTTATTTAAATAGGAGATATTTTGTATCTCTTATTTATTGACCACAGCTCCATCTTTGTTATCATAATCCCGAACAATCTCATCTCGAGACTTCTAAACCTAGGACTGAGCACCTCCCTTTGCAACCGGACCCTTGACTTTCTGATCTGCAGACTACAATCAGTAAGGAAAGGGAGCAGCACTTCTCATGATTATTCTCAGCAATGGTGCCCCACAAGACTGCATCTTCAGTCCTCTGCTCTGCTCCCTCTACACCCTTGACTGCATGGCCAAATTCTGCAAGTTTGCTGATGACATATGTTGGGCTTGAAATTCTGCCCTGTGTTCGTTTAGGAAGAGAGACAACCAACACCGGAATATTACAAAACTTGGGTTTATTGCAGAATCCGTAACTGGCACAGCGAATCGACGGAGTCACTGGAGAAGGCGCGTTCCGACTTCCCCTTACAATCTGCTCTTATTTATATCCCTTTTCCCCCCAGCACAACCCCCCGCTACATATTAGGTAATATCGGGCACTTGTGTCCATCTTATTGGCCCGATGCCATACACGCACGAGTTACCTGTTTCTTTTGTTTACTGAATCGCGTGACACTAGTAGTTTCGGTGTAGCGGAATCCCCAGTTTCGCTCCCCCTCCCTCGCATTCCGGTCCCCTAATATTACGTGAGCCACTCCTGACCTGTAATGGCAGTCTCGAATTAACCCTAACATTAACCCTAACACTCCCTCCCTTGGCCTCCCAGAGGCCACATCCCTTACAAGCTTTTCCGCGGCTGTCGGGATCAGGCAGGGAGCTGAGCGTCCCCCGGCACTCTTTGGCGTGTCCTCCCTATTTGCTTATCCTGATTTGTCCGACCTAGGGTCACAAAATATGGGTAGGGGTTCCCTAAACATCCGCAATTTTTACAAGTAGCATGCAACATTTCAGAAAGCTTATTCAAGAACAAATTCACAATCCCCCCCCTTGCCATGGTCCATTTCAGTCCGTGTCCTCCCATAGCGCGTCCGCTTTCCGGGAGGGCCGTGTCCTCCCCTTCCACCGGGAACAAGGGTGCCTGGTACGCCGGTGGAGGTCCATCCTTTCCGGTCAAGGCTCGATCTATAGTCCCGCAACAACAACCACACGTAATAAAGATAGCAATTGAAATAGACAGTCCTAGAGCCGACTGTCCCAGAAACGCTCCCCACTTGCCAGAGGTCTTATTTAGCCAGTAGAAAATGATGCCAGTTATTGTCCCCCTCCCTTCTTACCTTTTAATGCCCTGTTGGAGACCTCGGTGACAGGGTATGGACCATGCCACCGTTTTCCGTTCCAGGTGAGCTTCCCCGGGCCTCGGAGGAACACTTCCACTCCTACCTTGATGGTGTCCGACCCCTGCGGCTGCTCACTGTTAGATTATTGAACTCGCACAGTTATCAATTTTACCATATTTCTAAAAACTCTCATATACTCTGTTACTCAACACACAAATGTCTGAGTTTTGGTAACTCGAAATTGAAGTGCTCTATGGCTCCCTAGTACACAGAGAGGATCAAATGTGGGACGGTCGCCTTTCAAAACCTGACCTTCGCGTGGGAGATTTCTCCTCTTAATAACCAGTCTAAGGTAGGCACCGTCAGTATCCCTGTGTACTATGGTGTACCGCGACACTTTTCTCCTCACTCCTGAGACTTTTATGCCTATCGTGGGTGGCGGGTACCCTCACTCAGAAGACTTTTCCATGGGCGGAGGATCTTCCTAAAAACAGATAAGAGTTTGTACTTACCAGTCACGATTCTACACCGGGAATGATCTCTCCCTGGGTAATTTGGGGTTGGTGAGGATCCGTCAGCAGACAAGATCTAACTCAGTGATTTAACTATCTAGTGGAAGTCTTCGATATAACAGGCACTTCCTGACCTTAGTCGAGCTTGCGGCCGCAAGTTGTCTGCTGTCGGACCCGCCAGCCTGTGTTGTCTCTCCCTCCCCACGTCGGGGTCACCAAATGTTGGGCTTGAAATTCTGCCCTGTGTTCGTTTAGGAAGAGAGACAACCAACACCGGAATATTACAAAACTTGGGTTTATTGCAGAATCCGTAACTGACACAGCGAATCCACGGAGTCGCTGGAGAAGGCGCGTTCCGACTTCCCCTTACAATCTGCTCTTATTTATATCCCTTTCCCCCCCAGCACAACCCCCCGCTACATATTAGGTAATATCGGGCACTTGTGTCCGTCTTATTGGCCCGATGCCATACACGCACGAGTTACCTGTTTCTTTTGTTTACTGAATCGCGTGACACTAGTAGTTTCGGTGTAGCGGAATCCCCAGTTTCGCTCCCCCCCTCCCTCGCATTCCGGTCCCCTAATATTACGTGAGTCACTCCTGACCTGTAATGGCAGTCTCGAATTAACCCTAACATTAACCCTAACACATGCCTTGGCTATATCTCAAAGTCGGAATATGGGAAGGAGATAGACAGCCTAGTGATGTGGGGTCATGCTAACAATCTTCCCCTAATGTCAGCAAGACAAAAGAGCTTGTCATCAGTTTCAGAAAGTGGAGTGGTGCACATGCTCCTTTTTATATCAATGGGTCTAGAGGTTTGAAGGCTACAAGTTCCTAGGAGTGAACGTCAGTAATAGCCTGTCTGGTCCAACCACATAGATGTTACGGTCAAAAAAGTACACCGGCACCTGAACCTCTGTTGAAAACCAAGAAAATTCAGCCTGTAGACCCGCATCAATTTTTTATAGATGCACCACTCAAAGCATCCTATCTGGTTGGGGCCTATTGGTTAAGAAGTCTAGGATTCAGATGCAATGGCAGGCGCTGAGTCCTAGGTCTGGGAGTTTAGAGATGAGTTTGTTTGCAATTAGGGTACTGAAGGTGGAGCTGAAGCTTGTACAGCAAATACTTTGCTCAAGTCCACAAGAAATTGCGGAGAGTTGTCGATATAGCTCAGTCCATCATATAAAGTAGCTTTCCCGCCACGAATGTGGTCTGCCAGTCTGAGGTACCCACATGTCTCATGCAGGTGGCTTCAATCATACTGGTGCCAGGCAGAACTTGGTAACTGGCCTCTATGTCTATTGTACTACAGCACTTACATCCGCTGTGATGAAGTGCTGTGGGAGGTTGATCATGAAGCTCATCATCTCCTGCCTGAGGAGTGACTTGGATCCGCTCCAGTTTGCCTGCTGTCACAACGGTTCAATAGCAGATGCCATTTCATTGGTTCCATGCTCAGCTGTGGAACATCTGGACAAAGAAGATGAATGTGTCAGTATGCTCTTCATTGACTCTAGTTCAGCATTCAATACTGTTATCCCTCAGAACTAATCAATAAGCACCAAGACCTAGGCCTCTATCTTTTTGTGTAAGTGGATCCTTGGTTTTCTCTCTGGAGACCCCAGTCAGCACGGATTGGCAACAGCATCTCCTCCACAACATTACCACAGGTGCACCACAAGGCTGTGCACTTAGTCCCCTGTTCAACTATCTTTATCCTTTTGAATATGAGGCAAAGTACAGCTCCAGTGCCATATTTAAATTTGCTGACAACACCACCGTTGGCCAAAACAAAGATGGTGACGAAACGACATATAGGAGGGAAATGGAAAACCTGGTTGAGTGGTACCACCACAACAACCCCTCAATCATGTCAGCAAGGCCCAAAAGCTGATTATCGACTACAAGAGCAAGAAATTGGTAGTCCACAAGCCAGTGCTCATGAGGGGATCAGAGGTGACGAGGGTCAGTAATTTTGGGTAATATCTCACGTCCTAAGACCAGTACATAGGTGCCATTTTAAAAACAGCACCTTTACTTTTTTTTAGAAGTTTGTACAGATTTGACTTGTCTTCGAAAACTTTGACAAACGTTTGTTAGTGCACAGTGGGGAGTATCCTGACTGGTTGTGTCATGGCCTAGTATGGTTACACCAGTGCCTAAGAACAGAAGAGCCGACAAAAAGTGGCGGTAACAGCCCAGTCCATCACAGGAAAAGCCCTCCCCGCTGTTAAGCACCCCTACAAAGAGCACTGCCATAAGAAAGCAGCATTCATCACCAAGGCCATGCTCTCTTCTCACTGCTACTATTGGGAAGGAGGTACAGGAGCCTTAGGCCCCATACCATTGGGTTTAGGAACAGTTATTCTACAACCATCAGGCTCCTGAACCAGCGTGGACAATTTTAGTCACTGTAATATTGAACTGATCGCTGAACCTAACCTATGGACTCACTTTTAATGAATCTACAACTCATGTTCTCAGTACTATTTTTTATATATTATTGCTTTGTTTATATTTTCACAGTTTGTCAATCTACTTTTGCAGATCAGTTTTACTAGTTAGTCTTTGTGTGTAGCTTTCAATGATACTATTGTACTTTTTTTGTTCTACTGTGAATGCCTGCAAGAAAATGGGTCTCTGAGTAGTATTTGGTGGCATATATGTGCTTTGATAACAAATCCGCTTTGAACCTTGTGTCCACTTCTTAATGCTTCAGTAGTCAAAAGTAATCAACGACACCACCCACTGGGACTTTCTCTCTGCTCCTCCCTTCCATAGGACAGGAGCTACAAAAGGTTGAAAAGATGCACCAACAAGCTCAAGAATGGCTTCCAGCTTGCTGTTCTAAGGCCCTTGTCTTGATCTCTTGTATGCTGAAGATGAATTCTTGACCTCACAATCTTTCTGGTCGTGGCCCTTGCACTTTCTTGTGTACCTGCACTGTACCTTCTCTGTAACCGTAATACTGTTGTGACGTGGAAAAAAAAAGTCACTGCAGACACTGAAGCTAGTGGATATAGGAGAATTCTATCCAGCAAAAATGAGCAACAGCCATCGTATGGAGACACTCTTGGAAGAAGAGGCCTGCTGAACCCAATATTACATGACATTTTTATATGCTAAAGTTCAAAGGTAACAGCAGGAGAATTCTTCAGTTACAATGTATCTACAGCGCTTCCTTTGAATTACATACAAACACCTCCTTCGCACCCACACTCCGGAAACTGAAAATGAATGCTGATTCTCATTGACTCTGGGCTGCATTCATGCATACGCAGGCTTCCTCAGTTAAATGGAAGGCCATTGTTCAGAGCTGCATTTAAAATTCCAATCTACATCCCACATTCAGGTCTGATGGCTGGCCGCTGTTAAAATTAGCATTTGCTGTAGACAATCATTCCAGAATACACCCTAACAATACTATATTCTGCATTCTGTTATTGCTTTTCCTTTGCACTACCTTGAATCAGAATTAGATTTGCTGATGTGATGAAATTATCTGTCTGGATGGCGGTCAAAATGAAGTTTTTTCACTGTATCTTAGTATGTGTTACAATTATGACCCAATTCCAATTCTGATATGAGGATCATGCAGTAAAGGGGCTGAGGATAAAAGATTGTACGAATGGCTGAACAGATACAAGGGGATAAATGACCTTTTGCTTTGACTTTTTATGGTCACTTTCCTTGATGTGACTGATGATCAAAATACGTTAGTGAGTTCCTCTCCAAAATATCCTGGGCCATGTGATGTGATATATATAAAAAACATGTACATTATGTATTTTGGTTAGTTGTGAGTTTGGCCATTCAGGACACGATCAGAATCAGGTTTATTATCACTGGCATGTGATGTGAAATTTGGTAATTTAGCAGCAGCTGTTCAATGCATAATCTTGCAGAGAGAAAAAATTAAATAAAATAAAACAATAATAAATAAACAAGTAAATGAATTACGTATATTGAATAGATTTAAAAATGCAAAAACAGAAATACTGTATATTAAAAAATACCTTAGCTATGATGCCTTCCATGGCCAACAGCTCCCTGTTACACATTATGCAACAACACAATGAATTGTCGGAGGATGTCATTGCTTTTAGTGGTACTTCTAAGAGTAAACACGAGCAGTGTTGAGGACATCTGATTTCCTGATGTCAGTGCCATTGATTTGTTCTTTGAAAATGGGTGAAATCACTCAATACAATTCCTACAACATTCATTACAATTCCAACAAAGAATTTCAACATCTTTATTTTTTAAAATATTTTCAAGACCATCTTGGTAATGGTCTCAAAAATCTTAAAAAACTGATTCTGCTCTTTCTCTTAATGGGAGTTTTCTCCTTTGGATGGCAAGCATAATATGCACACGTAAAGAAGCAGCATTTTGTTTGTTTCCAATAGATATAATGAACTTGTAAAGCTTCAAGGTATAAGAGAGGCAAACATTGTGCCATATGTTGCTGCAGGCATTCCTGTTTTGTGATCAGTTATATAGTCATATGACATGCAGTCACTTTCACAGTCTAGGTTTCTGTTACTAAGCAGCACTGCTAAGCTCTTGCGTCAGTTCGAGTCTGAAAACATTAATAGTTCAGTATTCTAGATCAAATTCAATATAAATCTGTGAGTGGAGATGGCTCATGATGGCCTTTCAATTGTACTTGTTTGCTGGTGATAAGACAAAACGTGGAATCTCTTGTGCTGTTAATTTTGATCACATGAACTTGAGTGTTCATTTCCTCTGAATGCAGCAGTGAGGCAGTGATAGTAAGCCTTTCTCAGGAAACTACACTGTAACTTTGTTCTGCAAGAACCTCTAGATGGCAATATTGTAAAGAATGGAAGTTGTGAAGCAGCCTCGGACTGTGCTGTTGGATTTCCAAACCATGTCCATGGCTTGGCTTCAGCTTGTTGGATGTGGGTTTGCTGTGAAGGTTGGCAAAGTAAGGTTTTCAGTAGTTCCTGTACTTTTCGGAACAATAGCATGCTTTCAAGTCATGGTTGTGGTATTCTGTTACACGTGAACAATTTTTTGTCCTGGTGGGTAATGTTGCAAGTTTTGGAGGTGTCCATGGAAGAGGCACTGTTTAGCTGCTGCATTGTATTTTAAATTATGCACCTTGAGGCCACAGCATGTTAGTCGGTAGTGGAGAGAGTAAATGTTTAAGCAAGCTAACTAAATAGGCTGGCTTATTCTGGAATGTGTGGGACTTTTTGAAAGTTCTTGGCAATGCACTCATAGTAGCAAGTGGCGTGTATTCAATCATAGGCTGGTGTGCCTTGTTTCGATTGTAGAAAACCCTTAGGAAGTCATGGGAAGCCATTACTGTTTGAATACTCAAGAGTCTGACCTAATTTATGGCAATTTTGCTGGTGATTGAAGGTAGACAGATGATGTTAAAGTTGGTGGAATACTTACATCTTAGAATTTATGGATGTCACAAACCATGATAATTTTCTGAACGCAAACAAGAGAAAATCTGCTGATGCTGGAAATCCAAGCAACACACACAAAATGCTACAGGAACTCAGCAGGCCAGGCAGTATCTATGGGAAAGAGTACAGTCAATGGTTCAAGCCGAGACCCTTCAGCAGGACTGGAGAGAAAAAGATGGAGTCAGAGTTAGAAGGTGGGGGAAGGGAGGAAGGAACGTAAGGTGAAACCTGGAAGAGGGAGGGGTGAAGTAAAGAGCTGGGAGGTCGATTGGAGAAAGAGATAAAGGGCTGGAGAAGGGGGGTCTGATAGGAGAGGACAGAAGACCATGGAAGAAAGAAAAGGGGGAGGAGCACCAGAGGGAGGTGATGGGCAGGTAAGGAGATAATGTGTGAGAGGGAAAAGGGAATGGGGACTGTTGGGGAGTTGGGGTGGAGGGCGTTACCAGAAGTTCAAGAAATCAATGTTCAACTCATCAGGTTGGAGGCTACCCAGAAGGAATATAAGGTGATGCTCCTTCAACCTGAGTTTGGCCTTATCGCGACAGTAGAGGAAACCATGGACTGACATGTCGGAATGGGAATGGGAAGTGGAATAAAAATGGGTGGCCACTGGGAAATCCCACTTTTTCTGCCGGACGGAGTGTAGTTGCTCTTTGAAGTGATCTCCCAATCTACATCTCACTGATCTACAGGAAGCCACACTGGGAGCACTGGATACAGTAGATGACTCCAATAGACTCACAGGTGAAATGTTGCCTCACCTGGAAGGTCTGTTTGGGGCCCTGAATGGTAGTGAGGGGAAAAGGTGTAGAGGCAAATGTGGCACTTGTTCTGCTTGCAAGGATAAGTGCCAGGAGGGAGAACAGTGGGGAGGGACGAATGGCCAAGGGAGTCGCATAGGGAGCGATCCCTACGGAAAGTGAAAAGGAGGGGAGAGGGAAAGGTGCTTGGTGGTGGGATCCTCTTGGAGGTGGCGGAAGTTTTGGAGAATTATGTACTGGACATGGAGGCTGGTGGGGTGGTAGGTGAGGACAAGAGGAACCCTATCCCTGGTGGGGTGGTGGGAGGATGGGGTAAGAGCGGATGTGCATGAAATGGAACAGATGCAGTTGAGGGCTGTGTTGATGGTGGAGGAAGGTAAGCCCCTTTCTTTGAAGAAGGAGGATATCTCTTTCGTTCTGGAGTGAAAAGCCTCATCCTGAGCAGATGTGGTGGAGATGGAGGAATTGAGAGAAGGGGATGGCATTATTACAGGTAACAGGGTGGGAAGAGGTATAGTCCAGGAAGCTGTGAGAGTCAGTGGGTTTTTAATAGACATCAGTAGATAAGCTGTCTCCAGAGACAGAGAGATCGAGAAAGTGGAGAGAGATGTCAGAGATGGACCAGGTAATTTTCTGAAAGTTGTTTGGAACAGTGTAGTTGGGAGCTCAGTTCTTCAGCATTACATCTGTGATGTTATCAGCTTGTTAATAAAGAACCATCTGCCACTTGTTCAATTATCCATTTATGATTGTATATAGCACCACTGCATTTAGTTCTGTCTAACAAGCGATTCTGAAGTGAAGCACACATGTGATCGTGTTTTGTAATTTACCCAGCTTCATACCTCATTTTACTTATCGATGATGGTGCCCCTTTTGTGCTGTTGTATGCTTAGACCCCTGGTGTGACATTGATGTTTGGATGAGGAGTGTTCCTGGCCAGGTTATTGTACATCGTGGAGGCAGTACTGCTGCGGATGGCTGGCAGTACCTCATAAATACCTAGTTTTCTGAATCTACCCCACTTCTTGCAGTGCCTTGTAAAAGTATTAAGCCGCCAACCACTTGTTCACATAAATGAGTCTTACAACCAGGAATTTTGATCAATTTAACTGAGAATTAATTTTTGTAAATCAAGTGTTCCTTTTTTTCACAGAGCTCCAAAAAGAGGGGAAATTATAAAGCATGAAAAGCTAAAAATTCAAAAATTGAAATATCAGCACTTTCAAAAGTATTCATCCCCATTTGCTCAGTACTTAGTTGAACCGCCTCTTGCAGCTATTATAGCCAGTTGTTGGCTTTTGGAAAAGTCTCCTCCAGCTTTGTACAACATGATGAAGCTAAATCTGTCCATTCCTCCTTGCAAAATTGCTCAAGCTATGCCAGGTTAGTTGGGGAACGGTAGCGGACAGCAAACTTAAGGTCTTGCTAGAGATGTTCCATAAGGCTAATGTCAGGACTCTTAACAGGGCCACTCAAGGACATCAATTTTCTTCACTTGAAGCCATTCCATGGTTACTTTGGCAGTGGTCTCTCGGTTGTTATCCTGCTAAAACATAAACTTCCTCCCCAGTTTAAGCTTTCTGGTAGAGACTAGCCGGTTTTTCTCCAGGATCTCTCCGTATTTAGCAGCCTATGGTTGAACATTGCAGAGAGAGGGTGTATTTATTCTTATGGATTCATTGAAAACAGGTGATGCTGCAATTTTCTACATAAACAAATTTGATGAGTTGGTAAAGTAATATACAGTATTGCACCTGAGGAAAGTTAGCTTAGTAATTACAAAGGGATGAATACTTTCAGCCTTACAATTTTGATTTTTAATTTTTAATAAATTGTTGACTTGTTTTGTTTGGTCGATTAGCTCAAAAAATCCTACTTCAGTATATTTTAAATCTAGAAAAAGAAACAGTAATATGTGAAAATAGTTGTGGGGGCTGAGTACTTTTTCAAGGTACCACATTTGGACCAGCTGTTGATGCCAAGGATCATTGGCAATGAGCTGGTGTGTGAAGCATCGTTGCTCCAAAAATTGTTTACATTTTGCAGGGTATTACAGGATCAACATGGAGTTTGCAGAACAGACTTGCTGGGCTGAATAGCCTACTTCTGTTCTAGTGTCTTATGAGTGAATAAAAAGGGAAACCCAGACGAGTTAGACTATTACGATCTGCAGAAAATGTCCAAAAGGATAGTGAGAAAATTGACCATGGTACCTTGGAGCAGCAAGGTTCGTGACAGGTTGCTGGAGAGTCAGTATTTCTGGCCACATATAATGACCATTCTGGGCAGGATTGGGAGTCTTGCATAGAAAGTTGCTTGTCTTGTGTCAGTCTGAGGATCATCTTATTTCAGTATCCATAGATAATGAACAGGAAATTAGAAGTCCCTATTGGAAGGAGGAAGCAAGAGTCTGCGTTTGGGATTAGTGGGCGCGAGGATCTGAATTTCTCAAGTGAGGACTTCAGGAGTTATTAAACAAATGATGTGGGGAATATGTAAATAAAGGAAGTGAAACACGGCTGAGAAATAGTGTGAGATTCAGTGGTCCCATTTATGAGCTGTGTCAGACTTTAGGGATAGACCTTATTAGAACAGGTGTGAAGTGGGTACCCCTTCAGAAAAGATAAATTGTAAGTCAGACTTTAAGCCAGCAAATTGTAAGGAGAGCAACATGGTTCAATATTTGTGGAACCAACTAAGGTCTAAGCCAGAAATTATGTTTTACATGCCAGAGAATAATGAATGTGAAGAAATCAAACTTTGTGAACAGTGTAAGAAATATATGGGAAGGTCATATATAGGGATGTTTGGTCAAACTAAGGATGAATTATGCAAATAACTTTATAGAGCAAACTGACTGAATTGCAGATACATAGACCACTTGGTGTTAATATCTCACATGTCCTGCTGTGGGCAGAGCACATAAGTGCATTCTATATGATTCATATTCAGAAGATTTAACATGTCACCAAATACTCCAACCAATTTCTACAGATTGAAAGTACCCTGACTGGTTGCGTCATTGTGTGGTATGACAATTCCAAGGCATAGGAATGTAGGAAGGAATGTGGGATTTCCAGCATCTGCAGAATTTCTTGTGCATATGAGATACTGGCATGGGTAGAAGACTGGCTCACCAGCAGGAGGCAAAGAGTGGGAATAAAGGGGGCCTTTTCTGGTTGGCTGCCGGTGACTAGTGGTGTTCTGCAGAGGACAGTGTTTGGACCACTTCTTTAGACATTATTTGTCAATGATTTGGATGACTAAGTAGACTAACTTGTAGACAAGTTTGCATTTAGTGTTGTAGAAGTAGGGGGTCTGCAGATGGAGTTGGTTTTAGACAATTTGTGAGAATGGGAAAAAAGTGACAGATAGATTATAGTGTAGGGAAATGTATAGTTATGCACTTTGATAGAAGGAATAAAGGTTTAAACTATTTTATAAACGGGGAGAAAATCCAAAATCAGAGGAGCAAATGGACTTGGATTCCCTAAACCAGCTTTTCTCAACCTTTTTGGAGGAACCCTTGAAATAATTTTCAGGTTTCAGGGAACCCCTATGTTAAAAATTGTTATAGCTACAGTTCATGGTATGTTAGTGCGATCAGTAAGTTGTAGATATAATCCAAAAATAATTGTCAATGCTGTTTTGAGTAGAGAATGAACTTTTAGCCAAACTTTCTTGGAAAAAAACAGGTAGTTAAGCTTAGCTTACCTTTCCTGAAATTAATTAATTGAGTTTCTTCACTCCCATAAGTCAGTCAGAGGCATGTAAGAGGAAGTTGGGGAAGGTAGTTCGGGAGGGTAGTTCGGGAGGGAGAGGCTGACATCATAGCCCAAGTTGGGCGAGTCCGATCAATGCTCGGAAAATGCACTTCATCCTCCTCATCAGCCTATTGTCCTCCTCTCCATGAAATACAGCTCTTACCAATGACCAACAACCTCCCCTGTCTCATGTCAAAAGCTGAGAATGGGGTCAACCAAATAACCATGGTCCAACTGTGCACTGCCATACTGGGCTGAGAGACCTCTAACAAGACTACAGATAGAGCCGCTCGGTCAATGCCCACCGTGCAAGCACTAGCATAGCGTGTTGTGCGAAGTGCAAAAAGCAATGTTTTTTTTAAATCATGATCTTTCACGAAACCCTGCCCTAAAGATTAACTTGCATGTTGAGTCAGTGGTACAGAAGGCAAGTGCAATGCTAGCATTAATGTCAAGAGAACTAGAATATAAGATCGAGGATGTAATGCTGTGGCTTGTACGGTGTGGTCAGATCACACTTGGAGTCTTGTGAGCAGTTTTGGGCCCTTTATCTAAGTAAAAAAATTGCTGGCGTTGGAGAGGGTCCAGAGGAGGTTCATGAAAAAGAGTCCAGGAATGAAAAGGTTAATGTTTGAGGACTATTTATAGCTGTGGGCCTGCATGTAGAATTTAGAGTAGTTTTTTGATACTATATCTCTCAAAACCATCCAAGGGGATAATTTAATGCATAGTTAGTTAGATTTAATTGAAGGACAAAGTATGCATGCCTATTTATTTAAAATCTGCTTTTCTAACATTCAAAAGTACACTGTAGTCCTTGGAAAGACAAAGGTTTAAGAGTGAATTGATCAAAGATTTCAAATCAGTAATTGGAGGGGTAGAATGATATTTTCATTGACCAATGGCCACAAAATTGGAAACAATATCTTGAAAATTAGAGCCAGGGCTTTCTGAAGTAATTGGAATTTTTTGTTGTTGTTCATATGCTTGAAATCTGGAATAATGATGGAAGATAGTTCAATGGATAGTTTCAATCCAGAGATTGGTAGGTTGTTGGTGTGTAGTTATTGTATGGGTTTGGGTGCATAGGTTGGTATATGGAGATGGGGTATAGATTTCTCAGGACCTTCTTTCAGCATTGGAACAGATTCATTTGACAACTTGGCTCAGTGCTTTCTCTGTCCCTAGGTTTCAAGACAGAAGCTTCCTGTTTATATTTTACTTTGGTCACAGATTCTTCACTGACCTTCCTATTTTTGTTGTCCTTCTCTCTGAGAGTATGTTGATCAACTATTTTATGCTTGATCATTTTTTATAACACTACCGACTGCTGTGGTTTTAGCTATCTCTAAAACTCCAGCGCTCCTTCCCAAAGTCTGCGTCCTCATTTCTTTCTCAGCTTGCTCCTTCTAACTCTAATTATTGAGTTAGCTTTTTCATATTTTCTTTCGACACAAATGGATGCCTTTGGCCCATCAAGTCGCAGTCAGTTCTGAGGAGAATGCCATTCCCTCACTCACTTTGCTGTAAGTGATACACCCCCCCCATATCCAGCAGCCTCAGTCACATCCTCCATGGGTAACTTACACAATACTGTTAGCCTAATAACTAGAGTATCTCTGAGAAATGGGAGTGGGGAAACCCCATGCAGTTATGGGAAGAACGTGCAAATTCCACACACGCAGCACTGTATTTAAGGATTCAGTGCGGGTTATCTGTTCTAGTATTTCTCTCTGTACTTTGTATTCACTTCAATAGTACTCCAGTGAAAGGACTTGATACATTTTATATTCTTTAAGAAACAATATAAGCCCACATTGTTTAAACTATAAGTGTGGATTGTTGCAACGCAAGTTCTTTATACTCACCTAATGCTGCAAGGTATTGTTGCATAGTTTTGTGTAGCAGGCTAGAGTAGAGAGGAATTCTGCTCTGAATCACAGCTACTCTTGATTACCGGTAGTTCTTCAGTTTGTATTTTCAGCTTTTAAAAATTAAGTAAGTATTGAGTATGAAAATGTTTTAAGAAGTCAAGAAATCTCTTGGGGTTGAGTACTTGGGGAAAGAAATTGCAAACATGAACCAAAAGCTTATTAATTATTCAGAGACTTGGGCATGTAATTTGCATCAGTAATATGGGTATTCATTTGAAACGGGTACATTTTTGGTACTTCTAGCATGGTCGTTTTAGGATCTCATGAAGCTGATCTTGATTTTATTGTCAATTTTCTGTATGGTATGGCGGTAAGTTAATATTCCTCAAAATTCTTGGGATTTGCTTAATTGTTATGCAAACTTGAGGAATTTCCTGCAATTTGTAATGGATGTTTCTCTTTGTCCCTCTGGTTAGAATTGCAGTTTGTGGTTGAGTGCAATTGACATTTCAGTCTTCTGGAAGACTAAATCCAGCTTTGTTGCAGATGATTTCATGTCTGTTTTTGATCTTCTAGTAGCTTTCCCAAGTTTTTGTTTGGGTGCTGAAATTTTAGCTGTATGTTATTAAATTTATCTCAGTTTCTGTCTTCATTATGTCTATGTGTACTTCTAAGGATAGATAGATAGATAGATACTTTATTCATCCCATGGGGAAATTCAACTTTTTTTCCAATGTCCCATACACTTGTTGTAGCAAAACTAATTACATACAATACTTAACTCAGTAAAAAATATGATATGCATCTAAATCACTATCTCAAAAAGCATTAATAATAGCTTTTAAAAAGTTCTTAAGTCCTGGCGGTAGAATTGTAAAGCCTAATGGCATTGGGGAGTATTGACCTCTTCATCCTGTCTGAGGAGCACTGCATCGATAGTAACCTGTCGCTGAAACTGCTTCTCTGTCTCTGGATGGTGCTATGTAGAGGATGTTCAGAGTTATCCATAATTGACCGTAGCCTACTCAGCGCCCTTCGCTCAGCTACCGATGTTAAACTCTCCAGTACTTTGCCCAAGACAGAGCCCGCCTTCCTTACCAGCTTATTAAGACGTGAGGCGTCCCTCTTCTTAATGCTTCCTCCCCAACACGCCACCACAAAGAAGAGGGCGCTCTCCACAACTGACCTATAGAACATCTTCAGCATCTCACTACAGACCTTGAATGACGCCAACCTTCTTAGGAAGTACAGTCGACTCTGTGCCTTCCTGCACAAGGCATCTGTATTGGCAGTCCAGTCTAGCTTCTCGTCTAACTGTACTCCCAGATACTTGTAGGTCTTAACCTGCTCCACACATTCTCCATTAATGATCACTGGCTCCATATGAGGCCTAGATCTCCTAAAGTCCACCACCATCTCCTTGGTCTTGGTGATATTGAGACGCAGGTAGTTTGAGTTGCACCATATCACAAAGTCCTGTATCAGTTTCCTATACTCCTCCTCCTGTCCATTCCTGACACACCCCACTATGGCCGTGTCATCAGCGAACTTCTGCACATGGCAGGACTCCGAGTTATATTGGAAGTCTGATGTGTACAGGGTGAACAGGACCGGAGAGAGTACGGTTCCCTGCGGCGCACCTGTGCTGCTGACCACCGTGTCAGACCTACAGTCTCCCAACCGCACATACTGAGGTCTATCTGTCAAGTAGTCCACTATCCAATCCACCATGTGAGAGTCTACTCCCATCTCCGTTAGTTTGTGCCTTAAGATCTTGGGCTGGATGGTGTTAAAGGCACTAGAGAAGTCAAGGAATGTAATCCTCACAGCACAACTGACCCCCTCTAGGTGAGAGAGTGATTTGTGCAGCAAAGACGTGATAGCATCCTCCACTCCCACCTTCTCCTTATACGCAAACTGAAGAGGATCCTGGGCGTGCCTGGTTTGTGGCCTCAGATTCTGTATTATCAGCCGCTCCATGGTCTTCATCACGTGCGACGTCAAGGCAACAGGTCTGAAGTCATTCAACTCCTTTGGTTGTGGAAGCATTCATTGAGGAAAAGCTTCTGCAAATTTCACCTCCCATTTTGTCCTTCCAAAGCCCAGTAGATATCTGTGGTCAAATGCCACGTTCCAGATGACATTGCCTAACTCGGCACAGGCTGACATAAACAGTTGCATCATTTACTTTATTTACAAAATGAGCTGGAGAAACCCTGGCTTTCACCTGATCAGGTGTTGAATTGGGAGAAGTCCTGGATTCCTTTCCTGTTGGATTTCATAGTTGGCTGAAATTCTTCACTGGTTCTATTCTATGAATTGGACCTTGTGCTTCAACAATCAATTTACAATTGACAGTTTTCAACTGTAATTTATATTTGATCTTCTGAAGTGCAACACCTAATGCTGGACTCATACTGGATATCTTCTCCGCCGATATCTGCAACTGATCTATGTCCCACTGCAGTGTTTGACAGTCTTTTCATGATCTACAATGCCCCCAAGCTTTGTATCAAATACAAACTCGTAATCCTCCCACCCATTCACGTTTTCATCTAAGTCACATTTATCATAGACTGCAAGGGTCCCTGTGTGGAAGAGAGAATATCACTGGACATGGACCTCCAGCCAGAGTAAGTCCCATTGACCACTAAATTCTGCCCTCTATGGGGATGCCAATTGTAGATCCAAACGGCCAAGTCACCGTGGATCCAATGCATCTTAATCTTCTATGCGGGATCATGACAAGTGCCTTACTAAAATCTATGTAGGCAACATATACACCTCTACCTTCATCAATCAACTTTGTCACCTTCTCAAAAAGTGAGACAGGACTTGCCCTGCACAAAGATATGCTGACTGTCCCTAAGCATGCTGATTTAATATTATTAAATCATTTAAATTAAACATAAAACCTAAATTAAGAGAAGTTAACAGAAGAAGCCAGTTTATTTAATTACCATTTTAATTTTTAATTCCAGTTTTAATTAGTGTTGAGTAAATAAACTGTAAGTTATATAAAATTTTCCTGTATCCCCTGCAGCTGTTTCTCTCCATTGAATTGGTTGGAGTTGCTGAACTTGTATAGGGTCAGCCAGTGGATTTTGCTGCTTCACTCTTGCAGAGCAATAGGGCTTCCCAGCTTCGCAAGTTTAGTACAGCGAGAGTGACAGGAGCAATCAGATGGGTGCTGGAACAGGAGTTCTGAACTTTCCCAGTCTTGGATGCAAGTGTGGCTATTCCCTGCAGAACAGTCAACTTGTTAGAAATTGTATGCCATTGCATATGCATGTTTTGTTTGATATCAGGTAAAATTTATAAAGTTAGAGTTTTTCTCATGAATAAATACTAAATCCAAATAAAGGTTGCTTCGTCTATTTAAAACCATTTCCTTGTAAAATCACAATTCAGTAAGTAGGCTGGAACTTATCATATAGATGAATTAATGCTGCTTTGCATAGATTTCACTATCAACTAAGCAAGAATATGTGTAATATTTCAGCATTGTTTAATAATTTGCAGCTAGCAAGACTGATGTGAATATTTTGTCTTTGATTGCTGGCACAGGACACCATGGGTATTATGGTATTGTCCATTGCCATAACTAAATTCTGCCAATGTTGGACTTTTTCTGTTGAAGTTTGTAAATGAGGCTTGTTTATTCATTTGATTTCTCATATATTTTTAATGGATAAGCCAGAATGGAAGCTTAATATTGAGGGTCAAGAAAACGGCAAAATGTATTCAGCAACACACACACAATGCTGGAGGAACTCGGGAGACCAGGCAGCATCTAAGGAAAAGAGTAAACAGTCGACGTTTCAGGCTGAGACCCTTCATCAGGACTGGAAAAAAAGATGAGAAATTAGAGCAAGAACTAGGGGACATAGCCTCAAGACTCGGGAGAGTAGATTTAGGATGGAGATGAGGAGGAACTGCTTTTCCCAGAGAGTGGTGAATCTGTAGAATTCCCTGCCCCATGAAGTAGTGGAGGCGACCTCAGTAAATATATTTAAGACAAGTTTGAATAATTGTTTTGCATAGTAGGGGAATTAAGGGTTACAGGGAAAAGGCAGGTAGGTGGAGATGAGTCCATGGCCAGATCAGCCATGATCTTACTGAATGGCAGAGAAGACTTGACGGGCCAGATGGCCTCCTCCTGCTCCTATTTCTTATGAAGGTGGGGGAGAGGGGAGGATGAAGTACAAGGTAGTAGGTGATGGGTGAAACCGGCAGAGGGGAACGGATAAAGTAAGGAGCTGAGAAGTTGATTGGTGAAAGAGATAAAAAATTGGTGAAAGGGGAATCTGATAGGAGATGGTAGAAGACAATGGAAGAAAGTGAAGGGGTGGAGCATTGGAGGGAGATGATGGGCGGGCAAGGAGATGAAGTGAGAGAGAGGGAAACAGGAATGGGAAATGGTGAAGGGAGTGGGCAATTACTAGAAGTTCGAGAAATCAATGCTCATACCATCATGTTGGAGGCTACTCAGATGGAATATAAGGTGTTGCTCCTCCAACTTGGGTGTGGCCTCATCTTGGCAGTGGAGGCAGTCTTGGACTGACAAGTTGGAATGGGAAATATAATTGAAGTCACGGCCACTGGGAAATCCCGCTTCTATTTGCAGATGGAGCATAGGCACACAACGAAGCGGTCTCCCAATCTATGTTGGGTCTCACTACCTTTCCTCTCAATAGACCAGTGAGGTAACAAATAAAATGCTGGAAATGAAGATTAATTCAATTATATAAAGTATTCACAGGAGGCCGCACTGGGAGCGTTGGACCCCAACAGACTCACAGGTGAAGTGTTGTCTCACCTGGAAGGACTGTTTGGGGCCCTGAATGGTAGTGAAGAAGGAGGTGTAGAGGCAAGTGTACACCTCTTTCAAGGAGTGTACCTCCAGAAGTGTACTCCTCTTACACCTCCTATCCTTGTTCTGCTCGCAAGGATAAGTACCAAGAGGGAGATCAGTGGGGAGGGATGAATGGACAAGGGAGTCGTGTAGGGATAGATCCCTGCGGAATGTGAAAATGGGGGGAAGGGTAGGAAAGGTGTGCTTGGGATTTCGTTGGAGATGGTGCAAGTTATGGAGAATTACAGGCAGGATGTGGAGACTACTGGGGTGGCGGGAGGATGGCGTGAGGGTAGGCGTGCATGAAATGGAAGAGATGCGGGTGAGTGCAGTGTTGATGGTGGTGGAAGGAAAGCCCCTTTCTTTAAAGAAGGAGGACACCTCAGTAGTTCTATTAGGTATTTGTGTATTAGTGTCCAGAACTTCACACAGTGATCAGATTCATCACGACAAAGAGTGAACTTCAATGCAGAAAAAATTATGAAGTTTTAGTGAATAGCTAATTCACTTTCAGGTTGCTGAGCTTTTTTTTTGAAAAACGTAAGTAGTGCTTAAGAATTAAAAAGAGAATATTATTTAAATGTGGTACTCTGATCAATAAGGTTTGATATGGATTATACTTTCATTTGATCTGTATTCAGTGAGGAAGGTTTAGAAATTCTTTAATCAAATCACATTTAGATTCTGAAATTGAACCAAGTTACCTAGAAGCTTTCAAATAAATAAGACAAAATGCTCTCAGTAATCAGATCAGGCAGTATTTGTAGCAAGGGAATCAGAGTTAACTTTTCTCATCGAAGTCTGGAGAAACTCTTACCTAATTGGATATGTTGTTCAGTTGTGTTTTGTCTTTATACACTGCTTCCAAAATTTAATGTACTGAAGTCAATTAAATTATTTGATGTTTATTGAATATTCTTGACTGAAGATTAATTTCTGGATGGATGCTCTTCCAGTTAGAAGGCAAAATATCAGACCAGCCTGTTGCTAGACAATGAGGTTACTGAGCTGGAAAAGAATCTTATGTGTTATGTTAAGGGAAGAGTTTGTACACTGTGAATTATTTTTGTCCTTGCAAAAACAACCTAACGGTTATAATTTGATGAAGAGTCACAGCTGTCATATCGGCATTCAACACACAGCAGTGATCCTAATTTGTACTGGTTAGTGTTGATTGAGGGGGCAGTTGTTTTGCTGTTGCAATAGCATTGTGAGTTACTTGGGAATTCATTCAGTTGACCTTTTGATTTCAATGTCTCTTCCAAAAGTTGAGAAATGTCATGTGGTCCAGTCAGCAATGACTTAGTCCCATGACCTTCTAACTTGGAGGTGAGAGTGCGACCAAGTGAACAAAATCTGTGTTTATGTGTGCCAATGAGAGTTATGTCTGTCACATTCAAGTGATCTGCCAGTGCACACTGCTTTTTGCAGTGAGGGATAGGAGTGCATTTTGGGAGAGATGCAGGAGGTCACCTGCTGTCATTACAAGTGAACAAAAGACGAGGAAGTTGATAAATTCTTCTGCAATTGATGTTGCTGGCAGAGGTCTTGCATAATGTAGTTGATGTTCAACATTTTGTCTGCAATTTCAATAGGTACATTTAATGTCAGAGAAATGTAAACAATATACATCCTGAAATTCGTTTTCTTTGCAAGCATCCAAAGAATGGATGACAGTTAAATGTTAGAACCCCGAAGCCCCCAGCTGCCCCTCCTATGCACAAGCAGCAGCAAAGCAACCACCCCCCCACCAGCAAAAAAATTCCCCCACCGAGCACTCAAGCATGCAGCAAAGCATCAATAAAGACACAGACTTGCAGTAGCCCAAAGACTACCCTTGAGCACTGCAGTGAAAGGTCAGTGTTTTTCCAGCTCTGGCCTTTGGTGGGGCTTGAACCCTTTAATGTTACAGATCGGATGGAACAGTGCTGATGGGAATCAATAGCTGCTGCAGCTAACAGTTTTTGGAGAGTTTATTTTGCAAGGGATGATATTACCATGGAGAGTAGAATGGTCATCATGACTGTAATCAGTGTCAAAGATACCGGCATATGAAAATTATTTTCAGAATATCATCATTGTGATCTTGCCTGTTGTTTGAAAACTACTGGACACAGTTCAGTTCCTGAAACGCTCAAATATTTCTCAGATATGCAAGCTTGGCAAATGTTCCAGTGAGCCAACCGAGTTGAAAGGGAGCGCTGGAACCTAAGCTGTTACGTATTAGAGGGAGCACAGGACGTGGGGCCTCAGTGAGTGAAAGGGGAACATGGCAAATGTTACCTGCCAAGACATTGCGAATTCCAAGTCATCAGATATATACCTGAATTTTACTGCTTGTAGAAGTAAGTGACAGTGCTCAGGCCAATTACTTTGTAGAAAGCAGCAAAGGTATGCAAATTGAGAGTACTTGCTGTCACATTATTTACAAGTTTAATTATTGTATTGATTAATTCATGAAACTTGCAGAAGATTCTTTGCTGCCATTCCCAACTCTATGAGAACAGAACAGTGCAGCACAGTTCAGGCCCTTGGGCACATGATATTTTTGGCAAACTTTTAACGTACAGGTACTCCAAGATCAATTGAATGTTTCCTCCCACATAGACCATCTGATATATTCCATCCAAACCCGGGGGTTTACCTGTCGGAATGTTTTTCTAAAGCTCCCCTTTTGTAACGCTGTCATGTTTCAGCATACTAGCTTGCACAGCACACAGACTTCTGGAGTTCAGCAGTCAGGCAGCATCTGTGGATCATAATAACCAGGCAAAGTTTCAGCCAGGACACTTCCGCAGGACTGGGAAGGAAGTGGGGGCAAGCCAGAATGAGAAGGTGGGGGAGGCAGGGGAAGTAGCACAAGCTGGGAGGTCATAGGTGTAGTTTGCTGAGAGGGAAGGTGGGGTGGGAACGGGGTTGAAATGAGAAGCCAGGAGGTGATGAGTGGAAATGTTAAAGGAAAGAAAAAGAAGGAATCTGATAGGAGAGGAAAGTGGACCATGGATGAAAGGGAGGGAGGATGGACACCAGAGAAGGGTGATGGGCAGATAATGAGAAGGGAGGAGTTAAGGGTGGAACCTGATGGGGAATGGAAAAAGAGAGAATTTATTGGAAGTTGGAGAACTCAATGTTCATGCTGTCACGGTGGCAGCTACCCAAAGTTCAAAGTAAATTTATTATCAAAGTACATATATGTTACCATATACAATCCTGAGATTCATTTGCTTGTGAGTTTTTACAGTAAATACAAGAAACACAATATAGTCAATGAAAGGCCATGCAAGACAGGACAGACAAACAACCAATATGCAAAAGACAACAAACTGTTCAAATGTAAATTGAAAGAAAAAAAAATAAATACAGCAGGAGGCTAAGCACACAGCCTTGTGGTGCACCTGTGCTGATGAAGATTGTGGAGGAGAAGTTATTGTCAATCTGAACTGACTGGGATCTGTAAGTGAGGAAACCTAGGATTCGGTGTGCAAGGAGACATTGAGGCCTAGGTCTTGAAGCTTATTGATTAGTTTAGAGGGGATGATAATATTGAATGCTGAGCTATAGTCAATGAAGAGCATCCTGATAAATTCATCTTCATTGTTCAGATGGTCCAAGTTGAATGAAGAGCCAAAGAAATGGCGTCTGCTGTTGACCTGTTGTGTTGGTAGGCAAATTGAAGTGGATCCAAGTCATTTCTCGGGCAACAGTTGTTATGTTTCATCACCAGCCTCTGAAAGCACTTCATCACAGTAGATGCAAGTGCTACTGGATGATGGTCATTGAGGTAGGTAACCACATCCTCCTTCGGCACGGGTATAACTGAAACCTGCTTGAAGCAGGTGGGTACCTTAGACTGCCGAAACAAGAGATTAAAGATACCGGTGAACATTCCTGCCAGTTGATCAGCACAGATCTTTAGCACTCAGTCAGGTTCCTTGTCTGGGCCAGATGTTTTCAATGGTTTCACTGTCATGAGGGATGCTGTCATGTTGGCCTCAGAGACTAAAATCTCAGGGTTGTCGGGGACTGTGGATATTCACGAAGGTACTTTCTGGAGATCGTACCTGCACCTCGTGTATTTTACTTGGTTGCCAGACCCGAGTGTCACTGATCTGGCTCTCAGCAGATTGCGGATCTCATGCTTCATCGAGGGCTCTGGTTGGGGAAGACTCTGAAGGAATTTGTGGAGATACACTCATATGCAACTTTTTTTTAATCAAGTCTGTGACGGCCGTGTGGTATTCATTCATGTCCTCTTTTGAGTCCTTGAACATGACCCAGTCCACTGACTTGAAGCAATCCTTAGCCGCTCCTGTGACCATCTCTTTGTCGTCCTTATCTCTGGAGGCTTGCTCTTTAGTCTCTGCCTATACGAAAGTAGGAGGAGCACGGCCAAGTGATCAGATTTCCCACCATGCAGTTTGGGCAAGGAATGGTAGGCATTCCTAACCATAGTATAGCACTGGTCGAGTGTGTTGGGATGGATACCTGGCGCTACAGGTGATCTGTTGATGATAATTGGGCAGAGATTTCTTTAAACAAGCCTGACTGAAGTAATTGAGAATGATTTGAAAGGTTTTGGGATGGGCTGTCTCTTGTTTGCTGATGGTGGCACTCAGTGCCTGAAGTTACTGTTTAGCATAGGCCATTGGCGGTATGTAAACTGGTCAGGATTACAGAGGAGAGCTCTCTGAGTAAGTAGAATGGTTGGCACTTAATCCTTAGATGTTTCAGGTTTGGGGAACAGGAGTGTGACAGGACTGCTATGTCCGAGCACCGCAAAGAGTTTATCATGAAATGGGGACCCCCACAATTTGCCTTCTCTGAATCGGCAGTCCTCTCCATCCTGTGTATCAAGAATGCCTCGGGTCTTACCAATGTTCTGGTGTGTCTGGAGTGAGCTATGTCTCCGGGAAGCAGAGAACGCAGCAATTCCTCATTTCCCTCTGATGCAGCAATATCGCCCTAATGTCCTCAATCTTGTTCTCTTGTGGTTGTACATTTGCAACGAGATGCTGGATAGAGGAAGTTTCATACCCCAGCGTTTTCACCGGGCTTGGAGTCCTCCCCTCCTCCCTCTCTTTTGGACATGGCGATGTGCCTTTCTCCTCTTAAAGGTACCATACATGCATGCTTTGTTAAGACAGTTCAAAAATACATTATTTAAAAGGAAATTACAGGCTGCAGATTGCCTGTAGTCTATTTAGAAGGTTTGTACGCTGTGCGCAACATATTGCTATGGTTCACCAGCACCATCTTCTTTATTACCCAGACGGAATATGAGGTGTTGCTCCTCAGACCTGAGAGGGACCTCATCGTGGCAGTAGAGGAGGCCGCAGACCAGCAAGTCGGATTGGGAGTATAGATTTGAATTAAAATGGGTGACCTGGTGTGGCAGCTGGAGTGAACGTGCTCAACAAAGCGTTCTGCAATCTGTGTCGTGCCTCACCAATGCAGAGGAGGCTGCAGAGGCAACAGCTGGAGTACTGACTGCAGTACATAACCACGACAGGTTATTGTGGATGAGGGAGCTGTGGAAAGAGTGATTCCTGCAGAAATCAGAGAGTGGGGTGGAGGGAACGATATGTTTTGTGGTAGGATCCTGATGGAATGATGGAGGTTGTGGAGGATGATGTGTTGGATGTGGAGGTTCGTGGGGTGGTAGGTAAGGACAAGTGGAACTTGGTATCCCTGTTATGATGATCGGATGATGGGGAAGGGCAAATGTCTGGGAAATGGAGGAGATACAGCTGAGGGCAGCATTGATGGTGGAGGAAGGGAAACACTGTCCTTGAAGAAGGAGGACGTCTCTGATGTCCTGGAAAGGAAAGCAGCCTCCTGGGAACAAATACAGTGGAGACAAAGAAATTGAGAAAAGGGAATAGTATTTTTACAAGTGACAGAAAGGGAAGTTGTATAGTCAAGATAGCTGGAAGAGTCAATAGGTTTATAGAAGATATCAGTCTTTCTCCGGAGATGGAGACACAGAGATCAAGAAAAGGAAGAGAAGTTTCAGCGATGGACCAAGTAAATTTGCGGGGAGGGTGGAAGTTAGAGGCAAAGTTGATGAAATTGACAAGCCAAACATGGGTGCATGAAGCAGCACCAATGCAGTCATCAGTGTAGAGCAGAAAGCGATAGGGAGTGTTGCCTGTGTAGGTTTGGAACATGGATGGTTTCACGTAGCCGATGAAAAGCAGGCAATGCTGGGGCCCATGGGTCTTGGTGAGCACATGATCGAAGAGTTTGACAGCAGCAGAGATCACAGAGAAGGAGCACTGAAAGAGGGTTTCACTCAGCTCCCACAGAAGAGAAGACTGAACCTTTTCACAATATATAGACCTTGAAGAGACTTTGCAGTGGAGCAACAAATGTTAAAAACGAAAGATTCTGCAGATGCTGGAAATCCAGAGCAACGCAGCACTGCTGGGGATCTCAGTAGGTCGAGCAGCATCAATGGCGGCAAATAAACAGTTGTTTTGGGCCAAGACCCTTCATCAGGACTGGAAAGGAAGGGGGAAGAAGCCAGAATAAGAGGGTAGGGGAGTGGAAGAGCACAAGCTGGCAGGTGATAGGTGAGGGGGAAGGGGAGATGATGTGAGAAGCTCGGAGGTGCTAGGCTTGTGCACAGAACTGGACTAAACATCAAACTTCCTGGTTCGTAGTGATGTAGGTCACTTGGTAGAATGGTGCTGCAAAAACAACCTCGTGCTTATCATCAACAACACTAAAGAGGTGATTGCTGACATCAGGGTAAACATGCAGCAGTTTACACTGGGGATTGGTGGTGGATAGAGCTTTAAGTTCCAGTGCAGTAACATAGTAGATAACTTGTCCTGATCCCAGCACAGTGATGCAATCGTAAAGAAAGCATGTCAGCATTTTATTTTCTTATGAGGTTTGAACATTGTAACAAATTTTACAGATGTAGTGTTGAAAGTATCCTGACTAGTTGCATTTAATAAGGCAGTTTGAATACACAGGAATAGAAGGAACTGCTGAGAGTAATGGAGTCTGCCCAGTGCATCACATACCTCCTGACCATTAGTATAATTACGAGACACTGCCTCAAGTAAACAGCATCTATCAAAGATCCGCACACATCATATCATCATTCTGTAGCTACCATTCGGCAGGAGGTACAGAAACCTGAAGTCCCACACCCACCAGGTTCAATAACAGCGACATCCCTTAAACCACTCAGTTCCTGAACCAACCAACAGAACTCTAAGCACAGCAGTCTAGTAGCACTGTAAATTACAATGGACTTTCTATTTTCTAATTGAGTTTTATTGGAAAAATTGTATTAAACTTATGTTGTTGAGTGAATGCTGGTTTTATGAAGCTTTGTGCTGCTGTATGAAAGTTTTTCATTACACCTGTGCATACATATACTTGTGTATTTGACAATAAACTTGACTTTGACTCTGCTAGACTACGGTGTTTTAAAAAAAACACTTAGTTTGCATGTTCTTCATGGTTATTCATAACTTATCATCTCTTCTTGCATGTTGGAAGGGTGACTGAAATGCTTTTATTGATCTGAATCTCAAATTAAAAGAGGATTCTTCAAACCATCTAGCCTAAAAGCCACATTTCCAAGTTTTCATGAGAGTAAACAGCCTTTTATGACATTGACTTTAATTAGTTGAAGATGAGTTCCATACTGTTCTTGTTTAGTATGCTGTTCTTGTCCGGCAAGTACTTTAATTTGTCATTTGTATTGAACATCGGACTTGAGAAGGCTGCCTTTGAACATAGAGTTGACTTTGCAGTAATTGACAACCTCTATGTGACTCTAAAATCCAATTGGCTCAGGAATCTGTTATTGGAAGTCCATCTTCTCAGCTGTCTCTGCAACTGTTGTCCATGTCCTTTACTTTCTAATGTATGAAAGTTTTATTCCGTTAAGTTCCATTTTAAAAGGGGATTATATTCTGCTAATTGCCTAAACAGGAATGCAAGTAATTTTTCATTTCAAGCGTGTCATGAAGAAGGATAATTTTATGCTGGGGCAAAAGGGAACAGTGGCAAAATGTTGGAAAATTAAACAGTTTCTAGAAAAAATTGTAATTGCAGATAGTGCATAAAAAATGTCTTTTGGGTGAAGAAAAATAATTAATGCTCAAATTTATTATGGTTAATGAATATGACGGTGAAGTGAAAATGTGACTTTTTAATTTGGATGGATCTAATCTGCAAAGTATCTTGCTCTGGTTTTATTGCATAAATGCCATTTCTTCTTTTAAACCTGATTGCTCTCACCCTTCCCATCTTATCAGTTACTATTTTCATTGTGTTTCATGCATCATTTCTTTGCCAATGGAAAATTAGAATGTCATGCTTTATTTCCTGTTGACTGGCTGGTGCATGTGCATCACTGATCATATCACATCTCATTCTTTATGTAAACTCTTTCCAATCATTATCCACAGCTGAACAGATTTGAAGCCATTTGAACTGTGCTGATCAGCATAGCAGGAGTGCAAATGCTGGCAGTCCAAAGCAATAAGATCAGTAAACTCCTGTGAAGTGCAGGGGCTGATCAGAAAATAGTTTGATGCAACCCTTTCATCATTTACTTTTGTTTGAAAACTGCAGGGCATCAAGACTTTTTTGGGAGGCATATTATCTGCTCATACTATGAAATGGGAATAGATTGTGCTGCATGGGATCTGAAGAAATTGAGAAATGGGCACACAGTGGCACAACTAATGGAGCCACTGCTCTCGTGCAGTCTGCATCTCCCCGTGCCTGTTTGGGGTTCTTCCCACGTGCCAAAGACATGGGGATCGAGAGGTTAATTGGCCCTAGTGTGTATGCGAGTGTAGCATATGAGAAAGTGGGATAGGAATAGGGGAGGGAAATGAATAGATTTCATGGAAAATTTAATGGGGATTAGGTGTACTCTGTTCATCAGCATGGACTCAAAATGGCTAAAATGCCTTCATAGGAAATATGGAAAGTTATGTGATTGTCACACCAGTAGATGTATTTTTCCCAATATTTATATGGTGTCTGTACTGAAAGCATTTAAACAGTGAGAATCAACTCACAATTGTTACAATATCGTTGTCTATATACCTCTTGGATGCATTTCAAATCAATGGCAATGTTTTAAACTGTATTTATATTACAGATCTGTTGCCAGACAGTTGACAATTTGTGCAGCTTTGTGGCACACAGTAAATGGGCACATCTCAGGAGGCATTATTGGAAGTAGCTTCTCAGAATGGTTCTGAAGCCAGCCCCAGATGGATGGCACTACCCCATTCAATGGCATTGACTGGCATTTCTCAGGCAGTGGCATTCATGCAACCAGCTCCTCTTCTGCCCATCAGAATTACATATTTACTTTTTCCTTGTGCTTAGGCTCTGGTACCAAAATTAAAAAAGAAATCTGTGGAAATGCAATGTATTAAGCAATGGAATTTTCACTGACTTCCTGATATGTTGGCAATATTACTGAATGTAAGTATTTGGGCTTTACTCAGTCCGTATTAGAAATGGAGACTCTAAATATCATGGTTATGGATCAGTCTTTAAGGATCTTTATGAATCCAAATAAAAAATGTTCAATTTAATCAAATGGCTTTGTCATTGCAGTAATCTATGAAGGTCAAATTTAGATTTATTATCACTGACTTATATGATATGAAATTTGTTGCATGTGGCTGCAATACAATGCAAAAATATTTGTTAGTACAAATTACAGAAATGAATAACTAGTGCAAAGAGAAGAGAATAATAAGTTAGTTCATGGGTTCTTGGACTGTTCAGAAATGTGATGGTAGAGAGGGAAGAGGCTGTTCTTGAATCATTGAATGTGGGTCTTTAGGCTCCTGTACCTCCTCCCCAATGTTCAACCATGATCTTGACCTCGAACGTTTCCGATTGCTTTTCTTCCACATCCTTCATTTACTACATAAAGGAAAGAGTCTCTCTATTTATCCAATAATGACATATTCGGTCTCCCTACCCCAAGGCTGACCCCACCCCCCACCTTTCTCCTGCTTAATAAAATTGAGGACATCTGAGTAAAATGGAAATAGTAAAGGGATATCAGGAACTGTTGTGTACTCTGCTTCACAGAGACATGGCTCACTTCCAGCAAACCAGGCACAGCATTCCAGCACAAGGGCTTCACCATACACTGTATGTTGGGTCAAAGCAGAGGGTCGGTGGTGTTTGCTTCACAATGAACTCATCATAGTGCATAGATGTAGCAGTTCTGTTTGACTCCTATTCCCTCAACCTGGAACATCAGGTGGTCAAGTGTTGTCCGTTCTATCTGCTGAGGGAGTTCTCTGCCATCATCCTGATAGTGATGTACATTCCTCCCCTGACTAATGTCAAGCTAGCAGCCTAGTACCTTTCCCCTATTGCGGGGTCTTCAACCAGGCCAGCTTGAAGAAGTCTCTGATCAACCACCACCAACATGTCACCTATAGAACCAGAAGAGCCACTGTTACAGCACCATCAAGAACACTTACCGTGCCATCTTGTGATTGCACATTGGCGAGTACTTCTGTATCCATCATATAGGCAGAGATAGAGGAGCGTAGTAGCCTTAGTGAGAAGTGAGGTGGAAGAGTGTTTACAGGATATTCAGGGATTCTTCTTTGGACATGAATGAATATGCCGTGACTGTCACTGACTTCACCAAGACTTGTGTGGATAAGTGCGTGTCTTGGAAAACAGACCGAGTCTTCCCAAACCAGAAATTCTGGATGAACCAGGTTTGTAGTCTTCTGAAGGCTGGGTCTGTGGTATACAGAATCTACAAGAAATTCAGGTGTGATGTACAGAAGGTCACTGTGAGAGCAAAAGGGCAATTACATGTGAAGTTAGAGACAGTCGAATGCACAGCAATTGTTGCAGAGCTTGCAAGCCATTACTTCCTATAAGGGGAAACCTAACAGCATAAATGATATTAAAGCTTTGCTCCCCACTGAGCACAATGCGTTGTGTGCACACTTTGAAAGAGAGAATAAAACTGAGATCACAGGGATCTCTGAATCAGAGGCTGCTGCCCGAACATCCTTCAGAAGGGTGAACCCTTGCAAGGTATCAGACACCAACAGTGTACCTGGGTGATTTCTGAAAACCTGTGCCGACCAACTGGCTTGAGTAATCAAGGACCTCTTCAACTTCTCACTGCTGGGGTCACAGTTTTCCACCTGATTCAAAAGGGCAGAAATCATTGTGGTGTCAGCAAAGAGCAGGACAGCACTGAAACCCACCATAACGAAAGTGTTTTGAGCGGTTGATTATGGATAGACTTAACTCTTTTCTGAACAAGGACCTGGGCCTACTTTAATGGGCACCAGAGTAGCGTAGCAGTTTGTGCAATGCTATTAGAAACATAGAAAATAGGTACAGGAGTAGGCCATTCGGCCCTTCCAGCCTGCACCGCCATTCAGTATGATCATGGCTGATCATCCAACTCAAAACCCTGTACCTGCTTTCTCTCCATACCCACTGATCCTTTTAGCCACAAGGGCCATATCTAAAATATAGCCTCTTAAATATAGCCACTGAACCGGCCTCAACTGTTTCCTGTGGCAGAGAATTTCACAGGTTCACCACTCTCTGTGTGAAGAACTTTTTCCTCATCTCGGTCCTAAAAGGCTTCCCCTTTATCCTTAAACTGTGACCCCTCGTTCTGGACTTCCCCAACATCGGAAACAATCTTCCTGCATCTAGCCTGTCCAATCCCTTTAGAATTTTATACGTTTCAATAAGATCCCCCCTCAATCTTCTAAATTCCAGTGAGTATAAGCCTAGTCGATCCAGTCTTTCTTCATATGAAAGTCCTGCCATCCCAGGAATCAATCTGGTGAACCTTCTCTGTACTCCCTCTTTGGCAAGAATGTCTTTCCTCAGAATAGGGGACCAAAACTGCACACAATATTCTAGGTGCTGTCTCACCAAGGCCTTGTACAACTGCAGTAGAACCTCCCTGCTCCTGTACTCAAATCCTTTTGCTATGAATGCCAACATACCATTTGCCTTTTTCACCCCTTGCTGTACCTGCACACCCACCTTCAATGACTGGTGTACAATGACACCCAGGTCTCGTTGCAGCTCCCCTTTTCCTAATCGGCTACCGTTCAGATAATAATCTGTTTTCCTGTTCTTGCAACCAAAGTGGATAACCTCACATTTATCCACATTAAATTGCATCTGCCATGAATTTGCCCACTCACCTAACCTATCCAAGTCACCCTGCATCCTCTTAGCATCCTCCTCACAGCTAACACCGCCGCCCAGCTTCGTGTCATCTGCAAACTTGGAGATGCTGCATTTAATTCCCTCGTCTAAATCATTAATATATATTGTAAACAACTGGGGTCTCAGCACTGAGCCTTGCGGTAGGTACCCCACTAGTCACTGCAGGTCTGAAGATCAGAGTTCACATTTCATTTCTGGTGCCTTCTTTAAGGAGTCTTTATATGTCCTTCCTGTGGAATGCATGGATTTTCCACAGTGCTCCGGTTTCCTCCCACAGTCCAAAGACTTACTGGGTAGGTTGAATAGTCATTATAAATTGTCGCTTGAGTAGGTTAGGGTTAATCAGCATTGTCAGGGGTTGCTGGGGTGGCATGGTTTGAAGGGCCAGATGGGCCTACTCCATGCTGTATTGTTGAATAAATAAATTCACATACAGCCCAACAGATCCACGGCAGGTGCAGGCTCTCAACACTGCTTTGGAGCACCTAGAAACTTGAAACAAATATCCATCTGCTGTTTATCAATTGCAGGTCAGTGTTCAACACTATCGTTCCCTCCGTACGGATAACCAAGCTTCATAACCTGGTCATCTGTACCTCCCTCTGCGATCAGATCTTTGACATGCTGCTTGAGAGACTACAGTTCATGTAGATTGATAATAACATCTCCTTGTTGACTGTCAACACAAGTACATCACAAGAATGTGTGTTTAACCCACTGCACTACTCTCTCTGTACTCATGATTGTGTGATTAAGCACAGCACAAAGCGCCATCTTTAAATTCACTGATGGCACCATTGTTGTTGGTAGAATCTCAAATGGTGAGAAGAAGGTATACAAGAGAGAGATAGATCAGCTGACTAAGTGGTGTGCAGCAACATCAGTAAGACCAAGGAATTGATTGTAAACTTCAGCAAGGGGAACCCTGGAGAACATAACCAGGCCTCATTGAGTGGTCAACAGTGGAAAGTGTGAGCAGCTTCAGGTTTCTGGGTGCCAACATCTCAAAGGATCTATCCTGGGCCTATCATGTTGATGCAGTTTTGAAGAAGGCATGCCAATGGCTCTACCACATCAGAAATTTGAGGAGAATTGGTACGCCACCAAAGACTCTTAGAAATTTCTATAAATATACAGTGGAGAGCATTGTGATTGGTTGCATCACAAAGTGGTACAGAGCCTTCCAGTACGCAGGATCAAAAGTGGCTGTCGACAGTTAATTGACTAAGCTAGTTGCATCACAGGCACAACCCACCTCTCCATCAAGGAGATTTTGAACAGCCTGTGGCTCAGGAAGACAACATCCTTGATTAAGGACCCTCACCGTGGGGGACAGTTCTCATTCTCGTTACTACCATCAGGGAGGAGATACAGAAGCCCGAAGGCCACACTCAAGAATTTAGAACCAATGAACGTTGCCTAGTTTTTTTTTCGCACTGTTAACTTATTTCTCTAATTTATCGATTTTTATGTCTTGCACTGTACTGCTCTTGCAAAACGACAAATTTCACGTCATATCTCAGTGATGTTTCTTATTCCTCAAAGGGATTGAGATAAGTAATGTAATGTTTTTAAATAAATTGGTAGGATTTAAAAAAACTGCATTGCATCAAGAGTTGCAAAATTTGAAGAATGCAGTAGAGGAAAAGTAGACTTGGAATAATTTTGTCCCATTGCTGAAGAGCTGGGGTCACGGAAGCTGCGGCTGCTGATCGAAGTAGCCATTAAAAGCAGTACTTCTCATGTCTATTTCGTTTGTTTAATGATACAGTGTTAAATCAATTTCTTGTGACCAAAATAAAGCCTGGTAAATGGGACAACTGTGATTGTTTCTTTGCTTCCTTTCAGCAGGATTAAAAAAAAACACAAAATTGAAAATGTTGATTTATCTGGAAATTTTGGTGTATATTTTGTAAGACAACTGATACTTCACATAATGGGATTAATGGTAATCGGGCTATCTCCTGATGAGAAACAGCTTATCAGTAATGTCTTGCTGTATTGGTGTTCAGCTGTGTGTTGGAAACGAAAGTTGACATCTGAATAACCCTGTGGAGACTTTTGGGTCAGAGAGCTAACCAATCCTGAGACAGACTGGATTAAGAGGGTGCAGGTTGTGAATTTGTATCATTCTGTTGAGTTGTCGACGATGAACAAACTGCTTCACATTCAGTTTGGATCATAGCTCTTAACAAAAATTCCAGGCGCTACCAGATTGTGATGTGCATACTCCAGGTTACTTTCCCAGGGAGAAAATGCGAAGGGCCGCTTTTCAGTGCTGTATGAAGAATGCTGAGAAGGTACAGTTGGAAAATTCTGTTCCTCTGTTACAACGTGATTTTAAACAGGTAAAACATTTTTGATTATGCGCATATTTTCCATGCTTGATTTGAATCTGGAATGACATCTAGCAAATGGATTGTTCTGGAGGGTTACAGTAGAGGGTTACTACTACTTACAGTAGAGGGTTGTTTTTATATTGGATTTGAGAGGGACTTTTTTCACACAGTGTGTTGAGTATCTGGAATGTGCTTCCAGAGAGTGGAAGAAGCAAAGTGGCTGACAGCATTTAAAGAAATGGAAAGACAAACACTAGAATCAGTAGAGAATAGAAGGCTATGGGCTTTTGTTTTACTTCAATCATCCATCTTAGAGATTTATATTAGTAAATTGAATAGCCAACTTGAAGTTGCGTATCATCATGGGGTGAATATATTTAATGTTTTCATACCATGCAATGCATTGGCAAATATAATTTTGATGTGAGAAAGTTAGCCTAAATCAGATCCTTGTTCTTTGTAATTAATTCTACTGGACTGAATGTTAACAAAAAGTGCCGCAGGTACTGGATCAGTTATTTGATAAAATTCAACTTCTGTCATTTAATTTCTATTCCTGTTGTGCTTCAACTTGTGTTTATGCTCATCTGATGTGTTGTACTGGTAATGCTGCTGCAAGTTTTTCATTCTACTTGTGCATGCATCAGAATCAGGTTTATTATCACCGGCAGCAGTTCAATGCAATACATAATATAGAAGAAAAAAATATAATAAATAAAATTTAAAAAACAAATAAGTTAATCAATTACAGTATATGTATATTGAATAGATTTTAAAAAGTGCAAAAAAAAGCAGAAATACTGTATATTTAAAAAGTGAGGTAGTGTCCAAGGGTTCAATGTCCATTTAGGAATCAGATGGCAGAGGGGAAGAAGCTGTTCCTGAATCGCTGAGTGTGTGCCTTCAGGCTTCTGTACCTCCTACCCGATGGTGACAGTGAGAAAAGGGCATCCCCTGGGAGCGGAGGTCCTTAATAATGGAAGCTGCCTTTCTGAGACACTGCTCCCGGAAGATGTCCTGGGTACTTTGCAGGCTAGTACCCAAGATGGAGCTGACTAGATTTACAAACCCTCTGCAGATTCTTTCAGTCCTGTGCAGTAGCTCCCCATATCAGATATTGATGCAGCCTGTCAGAATGCTCTCCACGGTACATCTGTAGAAGTTTTTGAGTGTATTTGTTGACATACCAAATCTCTTCAAGCTCCTAATGAAGTATAGCTGCTGTCTTGTCTTCTTTATAACTACATTGATATGTTGGGACCAGGTTAGATCCTCAGAGATCTTGACACCCAGGAACTTGAAACTGCTCACTCTCTCCACTTCTGATTGCTCTATGAGATTGGTATGTGTTCCTTCATCTTACACTTCCGGAAGTCCACAATCAGCTCTTTCGTCTTACTGACGTTGAGTGCCAGGTTGTTGCTGCGGCACCACTCCACTAGTTGGCATATCTCACTCCTGTACGCCCTCTCGTCACTACCTGAGATTCTACCAATAATGGTTGTATTGTCAGGAAATTTATAGATGATACTTGAGCTATGCTGAGTCACACAGTCATGTGTGTATAGGGAGTAGAGCGTGGGCTAAGCACTCACCCCTGAGGTGCACCCATGTCGATCGTCAGCGAGGAGGATATGTTATCACCAATCTACACAGATTGTGGTCTTTTGGTTAGGAAGTCAAGGATCCAATTGCAGAGGGAGGTACAGAGGCCCAGGTTCTGCAACTTCTCAATCAGGATTGTAGGTATGATGGTATTAAATGCTGAGCTTTAGTCGATGAACAGCATCCTGACATGGGTGTTTGTACTGTCCAGGTGGTCTAAAGCTGTGTGGAGAGCCATTGAGATTGCATCTGCCGTTGACCTATTGTGGCAATAGGCGAATTGCAATGGGTTGAGTTCCTTGCTGACGCAGAAGTTCAGTCTAGTCATAACCAACCTCCCAAAGCATTTCATCACTGTCGATGTGAGTGCTTCCAGGCGATAGTCATTAAGGCAACTCACATTATTCTTCTTGGGCACTGGTATAATTGTTGCCTTTTTGAAGCAAGTGGAAACTTCTGCCTGTAGCAGTGAGAGGTTGATACTTGTATTTCTGATAGTAAATTCAATTTTCACTTCATTTTTTTCCATCCCACCAAAGATTTTCCTGATTTCAGATGAGTTTTAAGTTGAATTGCAAGTAGGGGACACTTTACATTGGTACGATTATAGAGGGATAAATTTGATTGCGTATCATTCTGTCCTGTCGACGTACGCTCCTGGCCATGAGCTGTGTAGGCTGATACCTAGTCAAGTGAAGTGCATCTTCATGAAGAAAGATTGAGTTGGAATTAAGAGCAAGAGGATTGCAGTTGTGGTAAGACAGGTCTTGAGGCAGGAATTGGTTTAGTGACAGAACGCACTGCTTTGAAGAATTATTGGGGTTGGTTAGTGACTCTATGTTAGATTAAGTCCTGCTCATGATTGCTCCACTGCAGTTACTGGCAGGAAGTCCAGATGCATTATGTGGCAGGGTAATTGGCATGAGTGCAGGTGTGTTCTAACAGTTTGATCAGTGGATGTGTTGGCATCAGCATGTGACATCACAATCACTGAATGGATTGTGATGATAGTACGTGATTCTGTGCTGTCTTGGAGATCTCTGTGGCCTTTGGCACAGGTTGCGTCAATCTGTTTTATTGTCTGACTCATTGTGATTGATGGTCTTTATTTGATTTGTACACTTGGCTATGTGTGCAGTCCTCAGTTTGAACTAGAGTGCCCCCAGGAGTCAGTCTTGAGAAGATGGGGGCGAGCTACCTTCCAGAAGCGCTATCGTCCTTCTGTCACAGCACCACCCCTTCACCCCCAACAATTCTGGTGAGCAGACAGTTCCAGAGCCTAGCCTTATCACCAAGATAAGAGCACAGAGTATATTTCCATGTCAGGATAGTGAGTCTTGGAGAGGAGTTTGCAGGTGTTACTGTTCCCTTGCACTTTTGTCCTCGTACTCCTTGGCCTTTGAGATTGTGGATTTGAGAAGTGCTATTGGAGTTGCCTGGGCAATGGTTAACCATCTGCTGTGCATTTCAGCACAACGGTGTTTGAGTGATTGAGTATGTTGGATAGTACGTGCTTTTACAACCACATCAAACCCATTTTACCTGGAGGACACTTGGAGCAGTATTCATCCAGTTCAAGGGGGGATTATTCCATCACACTCCTGCTTTGTGCCTTGACATGATGAAAGACTGTAGGGTATCAGGACTTACAGCACATGGCACCCGGATTTTCACCTGCCCAACTGTAGTACTGATGTGGCTGGCTCTGTAGAGTTTTGGATTAGTGGTGAGGTTGATGCCCCTCTTTCAGGCAGGATAACTCACTTCCACTTCAGTTTTGGGGCTTCTCAGTTGGCTGATGTGAGAACTACAGATTGGGCAGCTGATGGCTAATAAAAGCAGACAGATGAGTAGCTCGTGAATGATGTGTTCTTTCCTCTGCCGACACCATGCTTCATTGTGTTCCTGCAGCATGGCCTGGGGGTCTTGGTACCATCCCAAATACTCCACTTCCACTCTTAGCCCCCAGGAGTTGATTGGGATATTGTACTACTTCAGAGAAGCTTTCAACACATCTTTGAAACTTACTTAGCTGTATTTGGTATTTTCTCCCTAAAACAGAGCTCAGAATAGAATGTCTTTCTTGGGAGTGTATAGTCAGGCGCCCAAATTATGTGGCCAGTCTATCGTAGCCACCTGAGTGTATTGAAGGCTTTAATGTGGGGGATGAAACCGTTCTGAGGTCACTGTATTTACCTTCCATTGGATTGAGAGGATTTGTGGAGAGATGGTAGGCTTGAGATTTTTGTTGATAGGCTGGGTCATCGACGTGTACGGGCTGGCAGGGATTACAGCTGCCTGCTCAACCAGGGATTTTGTGCCAGGTATGATATTCAAGCAGTTTTTTCTTCAGCTGCCCTAAGACTGTACTGGCAAGCTAAAAGCTGAGGTGAGTTTCATCATTGCTGTCTTTCTTTATTGAGAAGGGGGATAACATTCCCAGAATGCACCCTTGCTCACGTGTTGCCTCGCACATTGGAATTTTCACCCTTGTGCCTTTAGATCTGCTTATGTGCTTCTACTACTGGCATGGTGCTGTAGTTTTTGTAAGTGTATACAGGGTTGAGTGTATTGACCAAGTGACAGTAAGAGTGCAAAATTTTTGTACTGTATATACTATTATAAATAAGATTTTATTTTAAAAATAAAAAAATATTCTTCTCCATGTCCTCATGAGCTACAGATGTGATCAAGGCAGTTATTTAGAATTAACTTCCCACAAAAACCACCAGGCCTATCAATAAAATATTAAAAGTGAAGTGAATTTCACTATTAGCAAACCCAGAGACTGACCCTAGAAGTGCAATATTCCCACCTAGAGCTCTTTGTTCCTCTCTTTGTCCTTACCCATGTTCTCCCTCATTTCTATCTCATCTTCCTTTGAATCACTTTTATTCCCAGCCCAAATGTCTCCACCTTTTCTGTCTTTTTGCACCCAAGGCAACCTTACAAAAAAAACAAATTACCCTTTAGTCCCAGCTTTTGCCCATTCTGTTCCAGCATCGCCTTCTGACCCGCTGTCCATTTATTTACCACTGTGACTCAGTTAGCGCCTCGGGATATTTTCCACATGAAAGCTATTAGATTGGCTGCTGGGAACAGTAGATTTATTAACTCTTGCAGGAGTCAGTTTAGAACAAGTAAGTTGTCATCTGGGCTGCTGACCTTAAATAATAGGTGACTTTATTTTCATGTTGCGTCTGAAGGGCAGTTTAAAAGTAGGTTTATTTCTGCTGTTGTGGGTTGGTTGCAGGCTGATTTGGTGCCTGTTGTGACAGTCTGTTGAGACAGACGGTGAAAGAAAATGGTGATTTTTTTTGCGTTTAATTAAACATGCAACCTCCCTTTTGTCATCTGCTTCCTTGTCCTCGGGGTATTCCGAATGCAACTAACATGTCAGAGAGGAAAATAAGTGCTGAAAGAATACAAACCTGTTTTTAATGATAGTGTTGGGTTACATAGTACGCACATGAGCTTTGGAGAGTTTTAAAGTGCTTAGTGACTGCAATGAATTTATATTTCCCAGTTAGTATCCTGGCAAAAATATCCAACCAGCAAAACAGTTTAGCTGTGGATGTTAACATGTTCATACAAGATTGTCTCTTTTCACGTTCATTATATACAGTCTTCGGCTGTAAATCATTTTTGATTTTGAATTGTTCTTTAAGCCAGCAGAGCTCGGCGGCTGCACAGGTTTCTGCTTTGCTTCCTTTCCCCTATTTCAGGTTGATTTTCGTATACTCTGAAGCCAAACATTACATCAGTACTTTTTTGGGGATTATTTAATATGCTAGAGTGTTTTGCATTACAAGTTAATTCATGACAGCCTGATAAGGCTGGGTGGAGGGGAGACGACTCCAATCGAGCACAGGAAAGAGGACATTCTGATTGTGGGGGTGGTGATGGGCGAGGGATGGGGGAGCATAGAGGTGCCCTGACTGGCAGAAGTGGAGGATGCAGGGGAGCACAGAGTAGACAAGGATCCAGACTGCAAGGAGGTGTCGGACAGATATGGAGGCTCTAGCTCTTCCATGCCCGGCGGGTGGTTTAATGGCATCCACACCGGACCTCTCAGTGGGTGGTCCCGTTTTTGAATCCGGGCGGTTCCTTGCATGCTTTCAATCCCTGCTGGGGTGAGAGTCAAACCAGCAGCTCTGCCTCATTTTAAAAAACCCCGATAAAATGCTAATGAAAGGGTAAGGTTGTCGCACGACACGCGCCAAGGTACCGAAAGGAGCAAGAGTGGTTTTTCCATTAGTAAATTCCTTAGACTAAGCTCTAACTGGAATCAATTGCTTTTGCATACGTTTTCCTTGTCAGCTGCTTTACTGGGTCTAAACTCAATTCTGTTGTGAATATTAGTAAAGCTGAAATGAAATGTAACAACTAAACCTGCAGGATGTGGGAATGGGGTAGGGGAAAGAACGGAATGACTTAATCCGATAACCAGTTCATGGTTTGGGTTTCTTGTGACAGGTAAACATGGCTTTTGTCATTTGGTACCAGCAGTGCAGAATGACATCTTAGATTGTGGTAAGGCAAAGAGGGAATTGGAGCTATAAAAGAAAACCTCTTGGCTTGCTCCAGCAAAGACATGGGGACAGTCTGAAGACCAAGGACGTTAGAAAGGAAATTGTTTTTTTTAAAATGAGAGATCCGCCAGTGATAAGCTATTTCGGCCCAATGAGCCCACACCATCGTATTATACCCATGTGTCCAATTAACCAACTAACCCATAGACACATAGAAAACCTACAGCACAATACAGGCCAAATGGCCCACAAAGCTGTGCTGAACATGTACTTACTTCAGAAATTACCTAGGGTTACCCATAGCCCTCTATTTTTCTAAGCTCCATGTACCTACCTATCCAGGAGTCTCTTAAAAGACCCCTTCTTACCCCGCCCCTTATTTATTTATTTATTTATTTATCTATCTATCTATCTATCTATCTATCTATCTATCTATCTATCTATTTATTTATTTATTTATTTATTTTTCTCTTTCCCCCCCCCGCCCTTTCTCTCCTTTTTTTCTCTCTCTGCCCCTCTCACAATCACTCCTTGCCTACTCTCCATCTCCCTCTGGTGCTTCCCTCCTCCTTTCTTTCTCCCTAGGCCTCCTGTCCCATGATCCTTTCCCTTCTCCAGCTCTGTATCCCTTTTGCCAATCAACTTTCCAGCTCTTAACTTCACTCCTCCCCCCCCCCCCCCGTCTTCTCCTATCATTTCAGATTTCCCCCTTCCCCTCCTACTTTCAAATCTCTTAGTATCTTTTCTTTCAGTTTGTCCTGATGAAGGGTCTCGGCCCGAAACGTCGACAGAGCTTCTTCCTATAGATGCTGCCTGGCCTGCTGCGTTCCACCAGCGTTTTGTGTGTGTTCCTTGATATTTCACTGTGTGTTTTGATGTAAATGTAACAAATAAAAGTAATCTTTCAAGAGCTTTCACTTTATCTAGTCTTACTAAAGCGGAATTGATCTACAGGATAAATGGGGTGGTGTTCTACCCACCTAGCCACCCCTCCTTAAAACTTTTTGAGTTTTAAGTCATCAAATGTAGGGGGGAATGGGCCTTACACATGCATCTTCAGGGGAAACAGGGTCCCTTACCACCCTGCTCCAGATGAACAGTGAAGGCACACAAGATGTTGGAAAATATGGGCTGCTTCTCATTTAGGGAGTCGCCCTTCAATTAAAGGCAGACGTTAGTGATGAAATGCACCATTGCTCTCTGTGCTCCTGTACGGTCTGTGGCCACCTGAAAGAAGAACGTGTTTGCAGGTCAAGATCTCAAACCAGCAGAAAGCAGAAGAGTCGAGGTCTACCACACAGTAGTGACTCCTGCACATTTGTACAACAGGCACTCATAGCACTGGAAAGATATTGGCAATTATATCAGTGCAAAATCCTCACTCCAGTGGAAAGATAGAATCCTCTCCCAGACCAATATCTCCAACAGTCAAGCACAAGTTACTTTGTCTGATCCGATAGCGAAGCTACGTTGTCTGCATGAATGACACCCCACTGCAAGCTCTGTCACATTAAGAGGTTGCCAATGGAACATGTTTAAAGATTTTCTCAACACCTACTTGAAGGAGTGTAATATCCTTCCTTTCTGATGGGAATTCCTGCCTCCCAGCTGCTCAGAATGATGGACTGAGAACCTTGGGACCTAGTGTCTGGAGCACACAGAAACTCAGTAGTTTCCCACCTAATTCCCACAAACTAACGGAGATGGGAGTAGACTCTCACATGGTGGATTGGATAGTGGACTACTTGACAGATAGACCTCAGTATGTGCGGTTGGGAGACTGTAGGTCTGACACGGTGGTCAGCAGCACAGGAGCGCCGCAGGGAACCGTACTCTCTCCGGTCCTGTTCACCCTGTACACATCAGACTTCCAATATAACTCGGAGTCCTGCCATGTGCAGAAGTTCGCTGATGACACGGCCATAGTGGGGTGTGTCAGGAATGGACAGGAGGAGGAGTATAGGAAACTGATACAGGACTTTGTGATATGGTGCAACTCAAACTACCTGCGTCTCAATATCACCAAGACCAAGGAGATGGTGGTGGACTTTAGGAGATCTAGGCCTCATATGGAGCCAGTGATCATTAATGGAGAATGTGTGGAGCAGGTTAAGACCTACAAGTATCTGGGAGTACAGTTAGATGAGAAGCTAGACTGGACTGCCAACACAGATGCCTTGTGCAGGAAGGCACAGAGTCGACTGTACTTCCTAAGAAGGTTGGCGTCATTCAATGTCTGTAGTGAGATGCTGAAGATGTTCTATAGGTCAGTTGTGGAGAGCGCCCTCTTCTTTGTGGTGGCGTGTTGGGGAGGAAGCATTAAGAAGAGGGACGCCTCACGTCTTAATAAGCTGGTAAGGAAGGCGGGCTCTGTCGTGGGCAAAGTACTGGAGAGTTTAACATTGGTAGCTGAGCGAAGGGCGCTGAGTAGGCTACGGTCAATTATGGATAACTCTGAACATCCTCTACATAGCACCATCCAGAGACAGAGAAGCAGTTTCAGCGACAGGTTACTATCGATACAGTGCTCCTCAGACAGGATGAAGAGGTCAATACTCCCCAATGCCATTAGGCTTTACAATTCTACCGCCAGGACTTAAGAACTTTTTAAAAGCTATTATTAATGCTTTTTGAGATAGTGATTTAGATGCATATCATATTTTTTACTGAGTTAAGTATTGTATGTAATTAGTTTTGCTACAACAAGTGTATGGGACATTGGAAAAAAAAGTTGAATTTCCCCATGGGGATGAATAAAGTATCTATCTATCTATCTATCTATCTAATTTGATTTGAGTAACCACCTCTGAACGGATGGAACATAGGAAGAAGCAAATCATTCTCAACTCTAAATAACTGCTGAAGAAGAGGGAGAAGAATTGAAAATTGGCATAAAATTCAAACTCTGATCTCTTAACGTATCCAGTTGACTATTCGTCCTTGCAGTTCCTGTGACTGTTACACTTGACTAATACACTTGATCTGAGCCATTGGATTCACAATTTCAGTGCACTTGATTATGTTGGAAATGCATATTTATTGCCTATATCAGTCTGATACTAAACAAATTGTTTGGGTTTCCTACAGTCACAGGCTTTCTTTCAGTGTAGTCAATTTAGTTCACTACTTGCTGGTGAACTTCTGTCATATCTTGGTTGTGATGTGATCTGCTTCCCAATTTAAGCAGATAATTTTGGATGATGAGAAAGAAGAGTAGTTGTAACACACTATGGTTGCAGAATGTTGAATTTGCCACTTCAATTACTTAATAAATGCATTATCACTGTGTGTCTTTGATGCATTGTTCAGGTTTGTGTTGGAGTTTATTTTTTGAGCAGCTGTCTGACTACTTCTGGTGTTTGGTTTTATAGACTATCTTTTTTAAGAGACATGCAGAGAGCTGTAATTGGAAACAACAATATTTGTGACATTTGGCATTACTGTGCTCTAATAAAAGTGGCAGATGGGAACATCACAAATATTGACAGTCATTAAATATATTTTGACATTTATACCTTTCGAATTAAGCATGTACATGCAAGATTAACTTGTTTCAATCTGTGCTCTTCCCTCACCTTCATGCATCTTAGAGTTAGTGTGACATTCTGTAGATAGAACTGCTTCAAGCTTCACTGACTTTTTAAATCTGGAAGCAGAAAGCTGTGCTGCAGGAGGTGGTGATTTGTTCCAACAAGTTTTCTCAAACAAAAACTTGGATGATGGTTATGGACCATTTGATTGCACTGTCAACTCTGAGTGAAATCGGTCAAATGAAGTCCCATTCCAGAGATTCTGATGCAGTGTTCTTGGTAAACCTCAGTCCAAGGAATTCTCTTTCAGATTGATATTGAATTGGAATCCTGCATCCTGTGAATATTCCTTGGTACTGATCTGGCCAGCATATCCTACTGTCCTTGTCAATATGAATCTCTGATTCAACCTGACAATGTGATTGAAGACACAAGAGACTCCAGATGCTTGAAGCTTGGGCAACACACAAAGCACTGGAGGAACCTCAGCAGATCAGGTTGCATCAATGGTGAAACCAACATTGGAGGTTGAGACCCATTGTCTGGACTTCCAGCTTCCACCATACTTGCCTAGCATCGTCCATAATTTTCCTTGCAGTACTTTTGCAAAGTATTGAATGTGCGAAGACACAACTTTGTCAATTATCCCAGACATGTAGGAGCCAAAGCCAGCTGACTAACTGAATCCAATACTTGTATGGAGAGAGAAGGCAGAGGTTCATACTGGAAGGGTGTTTCTCTGACTGGAGATCTGTAACTAGCTGTGTACCTCAAGAACAATTCTCTTGGATGTGAATTAAGAGGTATGATTAATAATTTTGTTGAACTCTGGAAGATTGGTGGTGTTTTGGATATCTAGGAAAGTTGTCTAAGACTTGGCAGAGCATTGGTAGATGGATTTTAATCCCATCAAATGCTAGATAATGCATTTTGGGAAGCCATAAGACATGGAAATAGAATTAGGCCATTGTATCTGCGCTGTCATTGGCTGATTAGTTTTGCCTCTCAACCACATTCTCCTGCCTCCTCCCCATGATATTTGATGCCCTTTCTAATCAACCTGCATTTTAAATATACCCAATGTCTTCAGCTCCACAGTCAGATGTGTCAATGAATTCCACAGATTCACTATCCCAGACCAAAGAAATTCCTCCTCAACTCCATTCCAAAGGGATGTCCTCATATTCCAAAGTTATGCTCCCTGGTCCTAGAATCCCCTTCTGTTTGGAAACATACTCGAACTTGGCCTTTCAATATGCTATAGGTTTGCTGGGAGCCATTAATCTTGTCATTCCTGGGATTATTCTCGTGAACTTGCTCTAGACCCGTCCAGTGCCAGCACATCCTTTCTCGGGGGGGGGGGGGGGTGGGGGGGACGCAAAACTGCTCGCAATACACCAAGTAGGCTCTGACCAGTGCTGTATAAAACCTCAGCATTACATTTTTGCTTTTATATTCTAGTCCCCTCGAAATGAATGCTAACATTGCATTCCAATCAGTTAAGGACATGCGTGCAAATGGTAATAGATATAATAAGGGAGGTTAATGCACATACAGAGACTGCTGGATTCTGATGGTTTTGTTTCTAGGTTGTTTCAGAAGTCAAGAAGAGGCATATAATTTGTTGCTTTAGGATCATTTTATTAGCATGATTAGAACAGAGAATTTAAAATGTAGTGTTGCAAAAGTCTCGTAGCTAATAACAAGAACAGAAAAAGACTAAAAATGGTGAGGCAAAGTGTTCAGCTCTTCTTGAGCCTTTACTCGCTTTTAACTCACAAATTCGATTCCCACGCTGACCATGTATTAGCTTAAGCTATTCTAACCCAGCGCGTTTGCATTTTCTTAACTGCAACAAAACTGCCATCAACTAGGCGGTCCATTTTTGCTTGAATTCTTTTTATTATTTATCGTTTATTGACACAGCGCAGAGTAGGCTTTTCCGGCCCTTTGAGCTGCACCACCCAACAATCCCCTCAATTTTAACCCCAGCCTAATCATGGACAATTTACAATGACCAATTATCCTACCAACTGGCAGGTCTTTGGAAAGTGGGTGGAAAGCGGAGCACCCGGAGGAAACCCATGCGGTCATGGGGAGAGCCTACAAACTCCTTACAGGCGGCGGCGGCGGCAAGGGAACCCAGGTCCCTGGCTCTGTGAAACACTGTGCTACCGTTACTGAATCTTTTTCCCTATCTTTAACAATATCATGTTTGATTAGACTCAATATTGATTGTATATTTCATATGGATCTTTTAATTAATTTTTATCAAACTTAGACCTCAAACCCTCTTATCTGTTTACACATAACTGGAGATTTTGTAGTGATTTCATGACTTTGGCAACTGTTGTAATTCAATCTTTTGTAACACTTAACTATGCATACTTATTATGACTTTGAATGCTATCTGAAATATTAATGGATTGCATCCAATAGATTGTCCTGCAACCAGATTATTAACAGATTGCAATGAATTAAGCAACCAAAATTCCAATAGATTATCCTGCAATTGAAGTTTCTCCTGTCCCGCACTGTGCAGTTGAGCGCGATAATAATTTCAGTGCTCATCTTGATTTTTACAGTTCTGTTTTTTCAAAATATCAGCATATAGTTTCCTCCGTTACACTTCCACCAAAAGGTGTATTGAAGCAAGAACTAGTTGATTCTGTCGGACAAGTTGGAATTCAGGTGGCCCTTACCAACTTTTAAGTTTAGGTGCCAAAAATTTCCACTTCATTTGGAATTTTTCTAAGTTCTTATATCTTTGCAACCAACTTAGTCAACTATGACAAAAATTGTTGGATTCTCATGTTTTTGTCCAAGTTCAACTGGGGCTCGTACGCAAACTTGTCTAGTTAGCTAACTCTGCTAACAGCCCCGTGACTCTGCGGTAAGAAGGCAACCTTCCATAAGCATCACATGTCTATGGTCAGTATGATTTGGATTCAACCAAGCAGGGAAGTCGGGTTGTTCTGATTAAGGAACATTGATTGTATTGAAAGCTATGTAAATTCTGCCCCATACACTGGCATAAAATTACAAAGGAAGTATATTCAGTAATTCTTCAACTTTAATGAGCAGTTAACAAAAAAAAAAGAAAGTAAAAATAAAAGGGCCCATTACTGTCAAATCAGTCTAAGTGTGCACATAAATGTTGGAGCTCATTGCTGGCATAGGTGGGTGTTTCGTTTTACTCACGCACTGAACCCACATTCTGCATGAAGGACACCAGCCACAGTTCGAACTTCCCTCATCTTGAATGAACTGGCTAACTCAGGAGTACTGGCCCTTCCTCCTTTTGAACGATTCATCTGCACAAAGCACTTCCTACAATGGGGTCTCTCCTTGAAGTGGCATTCTATGAGCATCTTCTCTTGTGCTCCATTCTGCAGTTCCTGCCAAAGGACCCCAAACCAGACTACTGTCCTTCAGAAATCTGATCCCACCCATCTTTCTCAAATCACATTCCACTGGGCAGAAAGTTACAACACTTACCAATACAAATCACACAACTGTCGTACAAAATGGCTCCTTATCTTTAGCCGAAGCCAAAACACTCTTACTAATAGGACACAGTAAACTGCTAAAATAAAAACACCTTAAAATAGCAGTAGAAATTTTTACCAGGGCATTATAAAAATCTCTTTTGGAAGTCAAAGAGGCATAAAATTTGTTGCTTCACAATTGTTTTATTAAGGATTAATAGAATAAGGAGAATTGAAAACATGGAGGTGCAAAAATTTAGTAGCTAATAACAAAGAACAGAAAAAAGACCAAAGGTGACAGGGCTACATGTTCAGCTCTTCTTGTACGCCAGAAAAACATACAATCCATTCAAATATATAGATTAGAGTTAACCAGTCAGGTAGTCCCTATTCAAATAATGTGACACCAGAAAAGCTAACAGAATCAGAACTGTAAACACTGGACAATTGTATACTGTGACCACTATGAAGCATTCTAAACAGTTACATGTATACAGGCAATTACATAAAATACAAGCAGATAATTAATTGTTAAGCTGCAAAGAAGATGATAACAATTAGGTTCAATAGGTACATTTAATGTCAGAGAAATATATACAATATACCGTAGATTTCGCACTACAGAGCGCACCGGATTAAAAGCCGCTGGCTGTAATTTTAGAAAGAAAATCAATTTTGTACTTGTACAGGCCGCACCGGATTTTAGGCCGCAGGTGTCCCACGTTGTAATATGAGATATTTACACAGAAAGATATTACACGTGAGGATTTTTTAACTTTTAATTAAATCCATATGGTAACAAACAAATACATATTGCAAATGCTTTTTTTCGAACCGTGCCTGTAATACGGCTACTTTTAAATATACATACGTATCGGTAACACACAAATTACGTTGCGTATACTTTTTTACTGAACAGTGCACGAACAACATTCCAATATCTCCCAGCGACTGGTAAAAATATATATACTGCAGCCTACCAGGAAAAGTTATTGATCGCCTTTAACTTAAAAGCAGCGTTTTCGATCGGGTCTAATGCCGCTCCCCCCCACCTTCCCGTTTATCGCAAACCGGTATTTCCCACAAGACGCGGCGAAACCGGATGTGACGTCTAGCATTCCGGGCTGAGGTACAGAAAACATACTAACAAATGAATTACTAAGCGAAAATATTATAAACTAAATAACTGCCATAAAGGCAGCACAATGCTTTTCTTCGAGTGTTTTCCATGTTGACGAGGGTGAGTACAAATGACTGATTTACAATAATTTAATTGTGAAAGTGTGCTTGATTTATTGTACAATTTCATTGGACCTCTGTGAACTACTCATCAATTTTATTGGTCTACTGTTACGAGGCAAAATGTTTTTGGCGGCATGAAAAAAAATCATGCATTAGCCGCACCGTAGTAAAGGCTGCAGTGTTCGAAGCTGTTCAAAATGTGGGAAAAAAGTAGCGGCTTAAAATCTATGGTACATCCTGAAATTCTTATTCTTCACAAACATCCACAAAAACAGAGTGCCCAAAGAATGAATGACAGTTAAACATTAGAACCCTAAAGCCCCCCTCCACGGGCTCCCTCCTCCCACGCACAAGCAGCAGCGTTCCTTAAATAATTTAATACTGCAGGACCTAGAAGTCCTAATCCATAGATCCTTGAAAATGTCAACATTGGTGGACAGGGTGGTGAAGAAGGTATATGGCATGTTTGCATTCCTAGCGTGGTGCATATAATGTAAGAATTGGGACCTAATTTTGCAACTTAGTGAAACACTGTTGAGGCAGCATCTTAACAGAAAAGGTGTGAATATGTTGGGAAGAGTGCAGAGGAGATTCACGAGAACATAGCCAATATTCGAGGTGTTTAGTTATTGGGTGAAATTAGATAGTCTGGCCTTGTTTTCCCTGGATGAAGGGGTTTAAAGAGTGACCTTTAACAGTGCGTAAGGTTGTGAGAGGCTTATTCAGAGTAGACGGTGCTACATGACCAATAAAGTATAATCTTTTTTGCATGGTAAGTGTATGAAAAACAAGAGTCTATATTTAGAGAAATAGAGTTTTAAAGGGGAACTGAGGGATAGGTTTTTTTCAGACCGTGTGGTTGATATCTCTGAGGTGCTGCCAGATGAGGGAGTGGAGTCAGATACAATTATTACGTTTAAGAGCCATTTAGAGAGACGCTTAAATAAGCGAGTCACAGGAAGATCTGGTCCTAATGTGGGCAAGTACAATTAGTCCAGGTAGACATAAAACTCAGCAATTGGACATTAATGGTCTGTTGGGACCAGTTCTGTATAATTCTGACTCTATTGTAGAGAGTCCATAATGACAAATATGTCCAGTGGGAAATTAATGAAGAAAGGTTAAGCATGTGATACTGTAAATATTTTTATATATTTATGGAAGGAATTTATGAATTCATTTCACACAAAGCTATGTTGAAATCAACCAAAGTAAAATCACAATGCTCATAAGATATAGTGTAGATGCTTTTATTTTTCATCCCTACTGACTCAGGTTGTGCCTGCTCATTTATTAAAAATGTTTTGTTTGTCAGAAATGCAAAAATGCTGTTTAGTTGCCGAGGATATGCTCTTGCTTTCATGCTTCGCATTTCTGTTTAGATCTTTTCCTGTTTAATTCTCATTATAAACATATTGCTGGTGACAGCAAAACATTGCTGAATTGTAGGTTGGGAAAGGGAGATATTGTGAGTGTTGGAAATATGAAACATATTTGGGGAAAAAAATGAAAGTAAACATTAGGCAAAAGGTTTTTTTGTGAGACCAGAATTCGATGTGCATTACGTCTTATTGATCTGTAGTGACAAGCCATGCACAAAAACAAAACAGCGAGTATAATTTGTTTAAAACATACTTTTTTTCTGATGTAAATCCAATAAGGACATTTTGGTAAAGTGCCATGTGATGTTTTCTGAATTAAAAGTGCTTTTTAAATTTAATCACTTTTTCAGTTGCAGAAGAAGACATTTTTAGTATCTTCTGGTATAATAATTTATAAGGCTATAGTGGAGATCCATGGTAAAAAATCAGGATTCATTTTTGAAAAACATTCTTTCTTTTGTCATAAACTTTCTGTTGGAACCTGTATCTTTGGGATTTTAGTTGCTTTATTTGGTGTTCCTTGTCTGATAGCATCTAGGTCAAGCATTGTCCTCCAAAGAAAGGTCCATACTATTCTTAATACAGATTAAGACTACTTCCTGCAAGGCTTTCCCAATTTCTTTCAACAAATAACAAAGCAGAGAACAGGAGGGAACGGACAAATCACTTAAGGAAGCATTGCGTGTAGGTGAGGTTACCTGTCTACATTACAAGCTGTAACCTCGCTCCAGTGCCAGCTACCTGTCCAGATTACTTTACTCTGGAGGGAAAAAAACAGACTTTTCAGTCATGAAGTGAAAGTTACGCAAGTAAGAAGTACTTGGATGTTCCATAAATATCTTCCTTTTGCCTTCTCAGATGTCTTCCATTTGGCAGCAATTATTTTCCCACATCTAGTGTGTGAGGTATAAGCTGAACATCTTGCTTGGAACAGATAATGCCAAAGGTGCAATAATTAATTGGATCTAGGGTTCATCTGAAAGGCTTTGTTTAAGAAAGCCCCTTTTAAGAGGCTGCCTATCCATTTGGGGTGATTTGAAAGTAAATCACTTATTTCTGATGTGCCACAACATTCCCTGGATTTGACAGTTTTCTGCAATCATTTTATAGCAACCATTTCACTTGAATATGATTAAAAACAATTGGAAAGAAAATGAATTTGCATTGTTATTGTGAAAATTTAGAGGCTAATTTTCTGTTGCTTGATTATTTCATAGGAATAATATTTAGAAATTTATGTCTTTATTTTGTAATGCCTGATTGACCCTCCTTTATATAAAGGAATGTAATCCTGATTTAGTCATCTTAAAGTGTAATTTTTTGCAGAATGATTTATGTCCCAAGTGAGCACACAACAATGTTGAGTATGAGAATTCCTATCACGTTTGTGCCAGAATGGTGAATACTTCCAGCAGTTCTCAGACAAAGGGGAGAGAAGAATTGACTGGAATGCACTTGTGCCTTGAATGATGTTAATTTCAATACTGAACAATCTACTTTTTCTTTAGTGGAGGGATGGGAGCCACTGCTCACAATGCACCAGTTAAATTTCAACTATTCTTTGAAGTTTAAGTGGAACAAGATTGCATTGCTTTCTTTGACCCGAAATACTTTTTGAGAGCAGACAGTAATTGGCTTGATAAAGTTGGGTTGAGGTGACACGCCTGTGTTATAGAACAGTGAAGCTTATTTTTAGACCTTAAGACATAGGTACGGAATTAGGCTATTCAGCCCATTGAATCTTCTCCACAATTCGATCATAACTGATTTATTTTCTCTTTCAACCCCTTTCTCCTGCCTTCTCTCTGTAACCTTTGATGTTCCTACTAATCCAGAACCTGTCAACCCCCACTTTAAATATACTCAATGTCTTGGTCTTCACAGTCAGCTGTGGCAATGAATTCCATGGATTCTAAACCCTCTGGCTAAAGAAATTGCTTCTCATCTCTAACTTAAAGGGACTTGCTTCTATTCTGAGGCTATGCCCTCTGGTCCTAGACCTCCCCACTATTGGAAACATTCTCTCCATATCCACTCTATCTAGGCCTTCCAATATTTGGTAGGTTTCAGTGAGACCCCCCCCCCCCCCCCTCATATTTCTAAGCTTCTGTAGTTTTGAACAGCTTTGGTTTCTTACCAATTGGTGCAAGTGGGAATTTCATTGCCCAATTAACTGGGTAGCATACATCAGCTGGTTTTAGTTTAGTGTGTGGGTAGAGTAAATTGGACTATTCCCAAGTGACCTTCAAGGATGCAAAGAGATGGACAGTGTATCCAGTTTTGCTGAAAAGAATCCTGAACAATCTATCATAAGAACAGTGTTTAAAATTCAACCAGTGGGAGATGTGGTAATGACGTTATCTGGGGAGACCTCTACAGGCAGGCAGAAGTATGGGAAGCTTCATAGCAGGTATTCAGTACAACCATTTTGAATTGATTCAGTGTTCTCAAACTACTGACCCAGAACAGCATAAAGTCTCAATCTCTTCGGCCCGGCAGTGAGGGATTTTGGCAGCATTGCATCTATTTTGATCATTCTTTTTATATGTGTTTCCATTTCAAGGCATCTCAGATTGAACCTGCTCGATTCCCTGCCGTTTACTGTGGGGTTGGCAGGACTGAAAAGTAATCATTATCCACTGGAATTCTGTAGTTTCCCTATAATCACCAGAGCTATATTTCCACAAAGAAGGGTGCTGTAGGTAATGTCCAGATGCAGTGGTGGTGGAATTCCAGTTAATCTGAAATGTGAGTTACCAGGGATATCCCACCCCATGTTGACCTAGCAGCCTGACTGCTTGTGTAGATGGTGTCATGTATGGATCATTCCTTTTAGAACAATGCCCCCGCCCCCCCCAGCACTACGTATTGATCTGTTGTCTGCGTATGCGCTGTTCTCCATGCTTGCGCATTGTTGTCAGAAAATATCACAAACTGCACCGACAGTTATGGGGCAACACAAAGGAATGTGTTAGTAACAGTCATAAAGACGTGCTGAATTTAAAGTGAAGATAATGTGGTGATGGCTTCAGTCGGGGATGATGACGAATTTGATAGCACCAATGAAGGCTGGGAGTTGTATATCAAGAGGATTGAACTTTATTGTAATGCGAATAGCATGGAGGAGCAAAAGAAAGCCCCTGCATCTCTTAGATTAATGGAGCCAAGAATATACAGTCTCTTATGCAACTTAATAACCTCCTGAGAAGCCAGCAAGCAAGTCCTTCAATGAAATAGTTACAATTTTACAAAATCACTTGAGCCCTAAACTGCTGAGAGATTTAGATTTTACAAAAGGAACCAGTCAAAAGATGAAAATATTGCAGAATTACGAACTTTCCCAGTACAGTGACTTCAGTGACGGACTTTCTGATGCATTCAGGGCAAGGCTTGTACGTGGCATGCATGGTCAAAATCTTCAATCGAGGCTACTGTCAAAAAGAGACCTAACCTTAGAATGGACATTGACCAAGTTAGAGACTTCAGCTAAGGATGCAGCAGAACTACAGAAAAAGAGGTTAGAATGTGAAATGCACAAAATGTCCCTGAATGGTGTGGAAAGCCTAGATGTTATTGATGTGGTAAATCCTCCCATGATGCAAATGACTGTTGGTTCAAAGAAAAAGTCTTCAGAAAATGTCAGAGACAAGGTCACACAGAGAGAAGTGTGCAAGGCAGACAACAAGCACAACCGAGTGAGAAATCTCAAACACAAAACTAAGCAAACGCATAAAGTTACCGAATGTAAAACAGAATCAGACAACATAGATACTGACAGGGTGAAATGTAATGCCTAGAACTGCATAGTATTACTGAAGCAGATCACAAAATCATCTGGATCGCATCTGGAATGGAAAATGGAGCTGGATACAGGGTCAGCTTTGTCCCTAATTCCAGAGGCTGACTACAACACTGTTTTCTAAGATACCATTAGGGAAGAGTTCAGTGATGCCAAAGACCAACACAGGTGAAAAAGTGTCTCCTAAAGGCAAACTGAAGGTAAATGTGATGTATTGCAGCCAAACACAGCAGTTACAGCTTTATGTATTGAAAAGTGGAGGACCAGCACTTTTCAGATGTGAATGGTTGAGAAAAATCCAACTAGGCTGCCACTCAATCATAGAAACAAAGAAAACCTACAGCACAATACAGGCCCTTCGGCCCACAAAGTTGTGCCAAACATGTCCCTACCTTAGCAAATACTAGAGTTACCCATAGCCCTCTATTTTTCTAAGCTCTATGTACCTATCCAAAGGTCTCTTAAAAGACCCTATTGTATTCGCCTCCACCACCGTTGCCGGCAGCCCAAATGGTAGCACTAACCAGAGCTGTCACAGTTGCTTCATGCTAATTGGAAGGTGTTTAAGAAGGAAATAGATAAACAGATCGAAGATTTGGCCAAAAGCTGTTTGGATGCCAATAAGTTCAAAATGCACCCTGACAGGCACCATTACACCTGTGGAAGTGGCTGCCATCACCATGGCAAAGAGTGTATATTGACTTTGCTGGGCCATTCATGGACTCCATGTTTCTGATTGCTGTGGATGCTCATTTGAAGTGGCCAGAGGTTATACTAATGAAGTCAATCACCTCAGCAAAGTTTGTCTCCACCCTGAGGACTATCTTACCCAGAAACGGCTTACCAGAACAGATTGTGAGTGAACAACAGATCGCAATACACATCAGAAGAATTCTGACTGCTCATGAAGAAAAATGGCATCAGACATTTCAAGTCAGTTCCTCACCACCCAGCAAAGAATGGGTTAGCTGAAAGGTTTATCCCAACTTTCAAGAAGTGGGGCTGATAAGGAGGACATTTTTCTACAGCACAAGGTGGACAACTTCCTTTTTGTGTATCAGAACTCTGTTCATGTGACGACAAATCCAAATCAAAATCAAAGCACCTGCAATGCTGTTCATGAACAGGAATCTGAGATCTCGTATAGACCTCCTGAAACCAGACCTTCGGAGGGAAGTACAGAATAAACAGTTCAGCCAGTTGATAAGTGAAGCAGCAAGGAGTGGACAGGAAGTCAGAGTGTGTGATTACTGAGAAGACAAATGGACACCTGGTAGGATAGCTACAAGAACTGGACCACTGATTTAGAGTGGATGTTGGAGATCAGACATGAAGATGCCATGTGGGGGAGATACTGGATACTCAACCGAGGAACACATCTGAGTCATTTGCATCCAACAAACCGGGCACATTACAGCCATTGGAAGTCAAAGCTTCTGTAAAAGCAAAAGAGAGGGCATGCAACAAAGCAAATGATAGTGGGAAGACAGAGAATTGGGAAGCTTTTAAAAGCGTACAGAGAGCAACTAAAAGAATCATTAGGATGGAAAAGATGAAATATGAAAGCAAGCTAGCAAACAATATCAAGAGCTTTTTCAAGTATGTAAAAAATAAAATAGATGACAGTGGATATTGAACCGCTAGAAAATGAGGCCGGAGAAATAATAACAGGGGACAAGGAGATGGCTGATGAACTAAATGAGTATTTTGCATCTGTTGTCACTGTGGAAAACACTAGCAGTATGTCAGATGTTGAAGGATGTGAGGGAGGAGAAGTGAGTGCAGTTATTATTACAAGAGAGAAGGTGCTCAAAAAGCTGAAAGACCTAAGGATACATAAGTCACCTGGACCAGGTGAATTGCACCCTAGGGTTCTGAAAGAGGTAGCGGTAGAGATAGTGAAGGCATTAGAAATGATCTTTCAAAAATCATTGGACTTGGGCATGGTGCCAGAGGATTGGAAAATTGCAAATGTCACTCCACTCTTTAAGAAAGGAGGAAGGCAGCAGAAAGTAAATTATAGACTACTTAGCCTTACCTCAGTGGATGGGAAGATGTTAGAGTCAATTGTAAAGGATGAGGTTATGGAGTACTTGGTAACACAGGACAAGACGGTACAAAGTCAGCATGGTTTCCTTAAGGGAAGATCTTGCCTGACGAACCTGTTGGAATTCTTTGAGGAGATTACAAGTAGGATAGATAAAGGAGATGCAGTGGATGTTGCATATTTGGACTTTCAGAAGGCCTTTGACAAGGTGCCACACATGAGGCTGCTTACCCAGTTAACAGCCCATGGTATTACAGGAAAGTTACTAACATGGTTAGAGCTTTGACTGATTGGTAGGAGGCAGTGAGTGGGAATAAAAGGCTCCTTTTTGGTTGTCTGCTAGTGACTAGTGGTATTCCACCGCTGTCAGTGTTGGGACCGCTTCTTTTTATGCTGTATATCAATGATTTATATGATGGAATAGATGGCTTTGTTGCAAAGTTTGCAGATGATACAAAGATTGGTGGAGGGGCAGGTAGTGTTGAGGAAACAGGTAGGCTGCAGAAGGACTTTAGACAGATTAGGAGAATGGGTAAGAAAGTGGCAAATGAAATACAGTGTTGGAAAATGCATGATTTATGTACTTTGGTAGAAAAAATAAATGTGCAGACTATTTTCTAAACGGAGAAAATCAAAAAATCTGAGATACAAAGGGACTTGGGAGTCCTTGTGCAGAACAACCTAGAGGTTAACTTGCAGGTTGAGTCAGTGGTGAGGAAGACAAATGGAATATCAGCATTCATTTCAAGAGATCTAGAATATAAGAGCAGGGATGTGATGCTGAGTCTTTATAAGGCACTGGTGAGGCCTCACCTTGTGTATTGTGAACAGTTCATCTTAGAAAAGATGTGCTGGCATTGGAGAAGGTCCAGAGGAGGTTCACAAGGATGATTCTGGAAATTAAAGGGTTATCATTTGAGAGATTTTTGATGGCTCTGAGTTAGTACTCGTGGGAATTTAGGGTGAGGGGGTGATCTCATTGAAACCTTTTGAATGTTGAAAGGCTTAGACAGAGTAGATGTGAAAAGGATGTTTCCCATGGTGGGGGAGTCTAAGACAAGAGGGTACAGTCTCAGTATAGGTTGTCCTTTTAAAACAGATGTAGAGAAATTTCTTTTGCCAAAGGGTGGTGAATTTGTTACCAGGCAGCTGTGGAGGCCTGATAATTGGGTGTGTTTAAGGCAGAGATTGACAGCTTCTTGATTGGACATGGCATCAAAGGTTATGGGGTGAAGGCCAGGGATTGGGGTTGAGGAGGACAGAAAGAGGATCAGCTGTGATAAATGGCAGAGCAGACTTGATGGGCCAAATGACCTAATTCTGCTCCTATGTCTTACGGTCTCATGACTTACCTGTCAGTGATGATCATGTCACTGACAGCAACGTAAGACATAAAACTGAGAACGTTGTCAAGACTCCTACCTAACCCAATGCCACTCCACAGGTCTAGCGGTGTGACAACAACTTTTCCATTGACAAGACACTTTCCAAAACCTGATGCCAATTTAGAAGCCCAGAGTGCCACCCAAAAGACTGAATCTTTAGAACTGTGAAGAAAGTTATGGACTGTTATTGTGGAAGTATATTTATTTGGAATATGAATTATGAAAGAGAAATTGAATGTTTTGTACATACATGGTTTTATGTTGCATTAATCTAAAGGGGGAGGAGGTATAATGTATGGATCTATTTCTTTTAGAGCAATGACCCCCCCCCCCCCCGCACCTCTTATTGATCTATTGTTTGAGCATGTGCATTGTTCCCTCTCTCTCTCTCTCTCGTTACAATGTGAATACACCAGTTAAAAACCATCTCCCGTGTGTGTGCTTTTATTTAATTGATATGTAGTTGTGCCCAAACACAACAGCTGGTATGGTTGCTTGTTCAAAGTTTGAAAAGGGCCTTGACCGTTGGATTTGGTGTTAGGTGGAGGGTCGGACCTCTGTCTGATCTGCCCATGCCCAGTGGATTTGGTGTAGCGTGGAGGGTTGGAACTCTGTCTGATCTGCAGTGGATTTGGTGTGGAGTGGAGGGTTGGAACTCTGATCTGCCCATGCCTAGTGATTTCCAGTCCTGAGCTCAAAAGCAGTTGCCAGTGCGTTTAACATTTTGAGGTTTGGAGGCATCATTTTGTTGAAGGCTGACAAGTTGGCCACTTTTAATGTTCAATAACTTTGCATGCCTTTGATTTGCAGATCTGGAGTCGTAGAACAGAACAACAGTAGAGTGCAGGACCAGAGCTCATGTGCCTCTGCTGACCATGATGCTAATCTAACCTAATGCCATCTGCCTGCTTGTGATTATATCCCTTCTTGCCTTGTCTGATAACATGTCTGTCTAAATGCCCCTTGGAAGTTGCTATCATATCTGCTTGACCAGACATTCCAGTGTATTTCAGGGATCTACCACCTTCTGTGCAAAACAAATCTTGCCATATTCCTCTGTTCCCTGGTATGTATCTACTGACCAGTGATACTTTACTTGACTTGTGTATATGTGGGTGGATATGTTTGGGCATCTTTCATGGTGTAATTGGCTTGGCTGAATATCTGCCCATTTGCTGTATTTCTTCCACAGTTAGCTTCATTGTGACATTTAAAAGAATTTAGAAATATCTCATTTTAACATTTATACCCAACCTGCATCAGCACTGTGATTGGATTAACCTTTGTAGCCATGATGCTTTCTACCACCATGAAGCCATGGCTACTAGAAGTGGAGTAGGCTGTAAGTAGGGCATTGACCTTGGGCATTATAGCCTGAAGCCCTCACCTATCCATTGCTCTGAAGACTTTTTTTATCATTATGTACTATCAGCAGAGCTTCACTGATATATCAGCAGATATTCACTGATCCCAGAAGTTACTAATCAACACACTTGTAACCATTAAACTCATTATAAAAATTGTTAAAACAAAAATAAAGACCTGCTTTTTCTGTATTTGAATATGAACTTCCTGTGAAATAAAGTTCGACAAGACAAAATATCTAATCATCATACACTCAGTGGCAACTATATTAGGTACACCTGTACCCCTGCTCAATAATGCGAAGACTTATCAGCCAATCATGTGGCAGAAGATCAGTGCATAAAAGTATACATTGGTCAAATTGTTGTTTAGTCCAAACATCAGAATGGGAATGAAATACAATCTAAATGATTTTGACCATGAAATTATTGTTGGTGCCAGATGGGGTAGTTTGAGTATCTCAGAAACTGCTAATCTCCTGGGATTTTCACATATAACAGTCTCTAGAGTGTACGGTGTGAAAAACAAAAAACAGGTGGTACCTAATGAAGTGGCCACCAAGTGTAATTAAAGTCAGTAATCCTTCTCATAATTGGGGCCATGCTTGAAGGTGTGAGGTGTGTTTCTGGCTTCTTAGCTTTGTAGCTTGTGGAATGCCCTTGGAGTTTGGTGATGTGGAATTGTTTAAGGGAATGGGTGAGGGCAAGGCAGAGGGAAGATAATATGGGAATCTAAGGCCATCTGCTGTGCTTGGAAAAAATAGAAAGGTTCACATCGTCAGAGGCTGAAAGATCATGGTGTTCAAAGGGACCTACGTGTTCCAATGGACAAATCAGTAGGAAGTAAAAAGTATTTGAAAATCATAAAAATGCAGATGAGATTTTTAAAAAAAATCAGAATATGCTGGAAACTGAAGATAAGGCATTGTCCAGGAAAAATAAACTAAGATTATGTTTCAGGCTGAAAATCAATCATCAGGACTTGGAAAGTGAGAAAGCAAAGATGAGAAAATCTGCTGATGCTGGAAATCACAGCCCCACACACAAAATGCTGGAGGAACTCAGCAGGTCAGGCAGCATCCATGGAAAACAGTAAACAGTCAATGTTTTGGGCAGAGTCATCTAGACTGAAAAAAAGATGAGAAGTTAGAGGAAGAAGGTACGGGAACGAAGAAATACAAGGTGGTAGGTGATAGACAAAGCCAGGAGAAGCTGAGGGTTCTGGAGAAGATGGGAAGCTGATAGGTGTCAGTTCTCATATTTTATCTCCTTACCTGCCTCTGGTGCTCCTCCCCTTCCCTTTCTTCTATGGTCTTCTGTCCTTTCCTATCAGATTTCCTGTTCTCTTGCCCTTTATCCCATTCAAATTCCCAGCTGTTAACTTCACTCCATCTCCCTCTGCCAGCTATCACCTACCACCTTGTACTACTCCTCCCCCTCCCCTCCTCACCTTCTTACTCTGACTTCTCTTCCTTTCCAGTCCTGCTGAAGGGTCTTGGCCAGACACGTTGCCTTTTTAAAGAGCAAACACGAGGAAATCTGCAGATGCTGGAAATTCGAACAACACACACAAAATGCTGGTCGAACACAGCAGGCCAGGCAGCATCTGTAGGGAGAAGCGCTGTCAACGTTGCCTGTTTACTCTTTTCCATAGATGCCCCCTGGCATGTTGAGTTCCTCCAGCATTTTGTGTGTGTTGTAGGTGAGAAAACAAGGTAATTTTAAATTGTAAAGAAGGTGAAGGTCAAAGGAAATAGTTTTAAAATGGTGTGGGAAGGACAAGAGTCCAGTGATGATGCCAGTGTTTATGGAGTTGACTGGTATATTGAGAAATGAGGAGAGGGAAAAGAAAAAGATGGTGAGAAAGGAATTGTTGGAAATGTCCAAAACATCATTGATAAAGCTTTCTATTTCCTTTTGGTTTGGGGTTTTGGCACTTAAGCAGCCTATTTTCTCTCTTTCCCAGATCTGGTGCAGAACATTGACCTGAAATGTTAACTTGTTTTTTTTTTCTGCAGACACTGCTTGACCTGCTAAATGTTTCCAGCATTTTATGTTTTTAATCAAAGCAAACCATGTTCTTGCCTGTTATTACTAGGAGATGTGGATGAAACTCATTTTGCTCCAATGATGTACAAAGTCATGGTGGGACTTCATCTGGAATATTATATACAGATGTGCTTTCCTTACCCAAGGAAGGACATATTTGTGATTGAGGGTGTGCAACAAGGTTCACCAGATTGATTTCAGTGATATTGTGTTTCCCATCAAAGGTAAGATGAATCCGACTCGGCTGTAATAAGAGTAAGTTAAGTTTCTTACTGGTGCAGATTTATTGTTATCATTGCCGATAAAACCATTTATGTTTATTTATGTCAGTCATATTTTTATTGGTATGCAGTATCATACTAGATGCTTTTACTCTCTGGGATTGGGTTTGTAGTTTATAGAATTTGTAAGAATGATCTCATTAAATTGTATGAAATTCTTAAACAAAGTTTGACAAGATAAATGTCATTCAAGCCATGAGCAGAGAGATCTTCACCCAGAGTAGTGAATCTTTGCATTTCTCTACATGTGAAGGCTTAGTCACTGACTATGTTCATCAGACTTTGCGTGCCATTACTTGTTATAAGACAAAACCGAACAGAATAAAAGGCAGCTTCACTCCCCGACAACCCTAGCATCTTATATGCCCTCTTTGAAAGGAAAAAATAACACAACACCTGTGTGAATCTCTGTAGCATCTGGCAACACTGGCTTAGGGGCCAATGTCTGAATGTCTTTCAAGAGGCTGACTCCTTGACAGTGCCTGAGTAAGGATCTGGCTCCTCTGCAGTCTGCCTGCTGCTACAATATGGCTACAGATGGCTGTCCACTCTGCTTTGGAGCACTTAGACAACTGCAGGACATATTACAATACTGTTTATTGATTATAGCTTAGTGTTCCATCATTCCCTCAGTACTTCAGAGCTGGAACTCTGTACTCTCCTCTACAATTGGATGTGTGACTTCTTTATCGGGAGACCACAGTCAATACAGATCAGTAATAACAGTTCTTCATGATTATCACACAGGTGCACTTCAAAGATGTATGCTTAGCCCAGAATCAGTTTTATTATCACTTATATGATGTGAAATTTACTGTTTTGTGGTAGCAGGACAGTGTAGAAGATATAAAATGACCATAAATTACAAAATAAATAGTACAATGAAGGATCAACAAGTTAGTGTTCATAGATTCATGGTCAATTCAGATGTCTGATGATTCTATTTTCTCCATATTCATAACTGTGTGGCTAAGCGCAACTCAAACACCATCTATAGATACGCTGCTGACATCATTGTTGTTGGTAAAATCTCAGCCGGAGCTGAGCAGGCATACAGCTGTGAGATAGATTGACTGGTTGCGTGGTGCTCAAGCACAAAACCTCACAGTTAAAGTCAGCAATTCCAAGGACCTGACTGTGCTCTATGGGAAAGGGAAGTCAGGAGGAGGGTCTCTCCTGGGCCCAACACGTTGATACAGTAAGGACGAAGACCTACCATTGTTCTGCTTCTTTGGGAAATTGAGGAGATCTGGTGTGTCACCAAAGACTCCTACAAATTTCTGTAGATGATTCTGCAGATTGTTCTGGCTGGATGTGTCATGCCCTGATATTGAACCTCCAATGCATAGGATTGCAAGAGGCTGGATTGCATTTCACAGCATGTGTTGGTGATAAATCTGATTCAAATTCGTCAATTAGTTTTTTTTAGCTTTTTATTCAATGGAGGAAAATGGATTTAGAGTAGGAAAGATCAGCCGCAATCTTAATGAATGGTGGCAAATCCATGAGGGAGTAATTGGCCTATTTCTATTGTTTGGATTTACTGTTTTTTTTGTAATTTTTTTTATTGAAGTTCATCATCAAACAAACATTTCCATAAGATGTATTTCAGACATTGTACATATATATCATATAATCATATATATCACAAATCTCCACAAAGTATTTATCTGAGGTACACACTTATAGAAAAGAGTGGAAAGAAAAAACAAGCAAAAGGAAAGAACTATGTACAAGTAGGGAGTGATCTTTTTTTTTACAACAGATTGATTGATTTGTGAGAATAAAATCAGGCCTATGAGGCATTATGTAGTTAAACCATTTTTCCCAGTATGAGTCAAATTGTTCCAAATTGGATAAAATTCTCTTACGTTTGATTGGATTTGATAGCCCATTGACATTAAAATAAATGAATTTTACCTTGTCCTTAGCCATCTGTATTTATCTGTCAATGTATCATTGAAATTAGAATAAAACTTAATCGATCTACTCTCTGAACAAATAAATACCAAGAAACTCAAATAATAACAAAAATGGCAATGAACGTGTGATTCCAAGGCTGAGGGCTTTAGTAAATGACCCTGCGTTGAGCTAGAGGAAATGTCTAGCTGTGGGGGATAATCCCTCCTACTTGTGAGTTGAGGGCCCCCATTGCAGTATTCATAAAAGTCAGTGAACAAATCTATTACACAGAAATGATTTCCCTGTGTACTCCTATATATACATACACACACACATATGCACACACACAAACACACATATATATATACACACACACACATATATTACATACATATATATTCTCATTTTGGTGGGGAAAAGGGAGTAAGTGAGCGAATAAAGAATAACAACTGAGTAATATAAAATCCACATTATAATAAGTATTTCTCGAGTTAGGTATATCACCGTGTACTTTTGCTTCCGTTTAGCTTCCCAACATTTTTAAAGTTAGCCAAACCTTATGGCTCTTCTGAAGGGGGTGAGGACTGTCTTTGGGGAAACTCCTGGTCTCTTCCTGATATACTTCTCACGTCCTCCTCCCATCTCCTGCCTTCTCGATTCTCGCACTATTTCTCAAGCGGAGTGGGATAATTCCTCAGCCAGGCTTTCCCTCCTTTTGGTCACGCTGACGGGCAACCCTCTGGCCTTCATGTCTGGTCGCCTCTTCCACTGTCTGGTACAACCGTGTCCCATTGTCATAAAACACTCGAAGTTTAGCAGGGTATGGAGTTTGAAATCTAATCTTTTTTTGCTTTAGTACTCGCTTTACTTCAGAGTATTCTTTGCGTTTCTGCAGGACCGCGAGGGGGGGTAATCTTGGTCGAAATATATTAATTTATCGTTGAAAACCACTCTCTTACCCCAGGCCCTTCGTAGAATCTCCGCCTTGGTGCTCTACCGAAGGAATTTAATTATTATTGAATGTGGCTTTCTATCCCGGGTAGGTTTCGGGACGAGCACACGATGCGTTCTTTCGACTTCCAGCTTCATAGCCAAGGGAAAATCCAGCGCGTCCCGCAGTAACTTTCCAACAAACTCCGTCATAGACGGGCCCTCCGCTCCGTCGGGAAAGTTGTAGATTCTGATGTTTTTCCGCTGTGATCTTCCCTCCAGGTCAAGCAGTTTACCTTCTTGGTGATGTAATATTTTTGTTGTCTTACTCAGTATCCGTTCCATGTTTTGAACACGATCTTCCACCTTCTCAATGCGAGTCTCTGCCACCTCTATTATTTGATTGACGCTGGCGAGCTCTGACTTAATATCACGGAGCTGCTGTTTTATATCTTTCTGGAACTCCATTATCTCTTTAAGGATTTCGAACATATTCGCTGCTTCTCCTGAACGAGGCCCAGCTTCTGCCTCGCTAGCACGCAGTTGGGTCGGAGAGCCGCTCGCTGAACTCCTCTGGGTTGCAGGCTCCGCAGTGTCGCTTTTTTTATTTTCATTCCTTTTCCCCGCTCTTGCCCCTCTTTTCAGTTCAAATATTTTTTGAAAAATATTATATTTGATGGGTTAACGGGGCTTAATACGCATTTTTCCGGAGGAGCTAGTGACTTAAGCTGCCATTCTCGACGATGACGTCACCGGAAACCACATTTGTTTGGATTTTCTGAATGAGTTCAAGGTAGTGCCAATGGTCATGCACTTACCTTGATCTCATTCAGAAAATGAACTCTAGTGTCTTTCCTGCTGTTGTCAATTTTCTGTGTCCCATTGTATTTTGAGATGATCAGTGAATTTATATTTGATAGTTGGAATTTCCAAAGCAAATTTCTTGAGAATCATGGCTATGGGTCTGAAAAACATTCATGCTTTTCTCTGGAAGTATTTATTTTAAAAACAAATGGGCTGGTAGTGAAATGTTGCACTTGTAGAATATTAAACTGCTAGACTTTTTAGTGTGGTTGAATGTTAATGTTCTTTCCCTCTGGGTAATATAAGTGATTTGATGAATATTTACAGATGTGGGAACAGAAGCAGCACTATACAATACATGAATAAAGTGTTATAACTGGAGCCTATGAGGTCTTGTGTTCAAGTAAATCAGCAACGTTTCTCTCATTTTGAAATCCGGGAGGAATAGTTAAACTTAATCTGACAAATTCAAGAAAAGTAATGTGGTGTGCTGAAAATTAGTTTTTCTTTCTTTAGCAGCACTGGTTGACTAAGAATACTGTGCGTAATGAGATGCAAGAATGGATTTTTTTAAAATCTTATTTTCTTCATCTGAATTAAATCTTCAGATTATTAAATAGGAAGGTATAGTTGTCAGAAAGCGTTCTTTGTCATGGACACCAGTGAGAAAGACAAACTCGGACAGCCTAGTTTATGAACTGTCACCTAAACTAATCTTGTTCTTGGTTATCTAGCCCACACATCCATTGATTACACCAGCAAGTTTGGAGCCATGATGTCATGGAACACTAGAACAGACCCATCAGCCCACTAAATTCATGCTGATTATTAACTTCTATTACATTAATCCAACATTAATCCCATTTTATTCTTCTGCCTCCACATCCTCCCCCAAGATCCCAACACTTATCTATTCACTGGGGGTAATTTACATTGGTCAATTAACCCACCAACCCACATTTGTTGGGATACGGGAGGGAAATGGAACACCCTGAGGAAACTGACATGGTTGCATTATTGGACATGGGTGGCTGGAGATTTGAGGCACCATGCTCCCTGTTTGGTTAGGAATGTTGGTAATTGCAGTTAGCAATCACAGAGCAGTCCTGGCTTTGAAATATTTTCCATTGTTCAAAGTTCTATCTGAAATCTATCATAATTATTCAGCTGTGATAATATCTCAGAAAGGCTATGGGAATTATTGAATGAACTCCACTGTTGAGTTAAAGGTCATAAGCACATGGCTTCAGATCTATTTCACCAGTCCATCTCAAGGTAGACTGCAGTCGTTACAGCCCTATCATGTGGTCGATGTTTAAGAATCTCTTGCAGGATGTTAGGGATAAATTTGTCCTGGTGAGGAAGATAAAGAATGGTAGGGTGAAGGAAGCATGGGTGACAAGTGAGGTGGAAAATCGATTCAGGTGGAAGAAGGCAGCATACATGAGGTTTAGATTGCAAGGATCAGATGGGTCTATTGAGGAATATAGGGTAGCAAGAAAGGAGCTTAAGAAGGGGCTGAGAAGAGCAAGAAGGGGGCATGAGAAGGCCTTGGCGAGTAGGGTAAAGGAAAACCCCAAAGCATTCTTCAATTATGTGAAGAACAAAAGGATGACAGGAGTGAAGGTAGGACCGGTTAGAGATAAAAGTGGGAAGATGTGCCTGGAGGCTGTGGAAGTGAGCGAGGTCCTCAATGAATTCTTCTCTTCGGTATTCACCACTGAGAGGGAACTTGATGACGGTGAGGACTATATGAGTGAAGTTGATGTTTTGGAGCATGTTGATATTGAGGAAGAGGAGGAGTTGAAGTTGTTAAAATACATTAGGACGGATAAGTCCCTGGGTCCTGAAGGAATATTCCCCAGGCTGCTCCACGAGGCAAGGGAAGAGATTACTGAACCTCTGGCTAGGATCTTTATGTCCTTGTTGCCCACGGGAATGGTATCGGAGGATTGGAGGGAGGCGAATGTTGTCCCCTTATTCAAAAAAGGTGGTAGGGATAGTCCAGGTAATTACAGACCAGTGAGCCTTACGTCTGTGGTGGGAAAGCTGTTGGAAAAGATTCTTAGAGATAGGATCTATGGGCATTTAGAGAATCATGGTCCAATCAGGGACAGTCAGCATGGCTTTGTGAAGGGCAAATCGTGCCTAACAAGCCTGATAGAGTTCTTTAAGGAAGTGACCAGGCATATAGATGAGGTTAGTGCAGTGAATGTGATCTACATAGATTTTAGTAAGGCATTTGACAAGGTTCCACATGGTAGGCTTATTCAGAAAGTCAGAAGGCATGGGATCCAGGGAAGTTTGGCCAGGTGGATTCAGAATTGGCTTGCCTGCAGAAGGCAGAGGGTTGTGGTGGAGGGAGTACATTCAGATTGGAGGGTTTTTACTAGTGGTGTCCCACAAGGATCTGTTCTGGGACCTCTACTTTTTGTGATTTTTATTAACGACCTGGATGTGGGGGTAGAAGGGTGGGTTGGCAGGTTTGCAGACGACACAAAGGTTGGTGGTGTTGTAGATAGTGTAGAGGATTGTCAAAGATTGCAGAGAGACATTGATGGGATGCAGAACTGGGCTGAGAAGTGGCAGATGGAGTTCAACCCGGAAAAGAGTGAGGTGGTACACTTTGGAAGGACAAACTCCAAGGCAGAGTATTAAGTAAATGGCAGGATACTTGGTAGTGTGGAGGATCCACAGATCCATGAAAGTTGCCTCACAGATAGATAGGGTAGTTAAGAAAGCTTATGGGGTGTTAGCTTTCATAAGTCGAGGGATAGAGTTTAAGAGACGCGATGTAATGATGCAGCTCTATAAAACTCTAGTTAGGCCACACTTGGAGTACTGTGCCCAGTTCTGGTTGCCTCACTATAGGAAGGATGTGGAAGCATTGGAAAGGGTACAGAGGAGATTTACCAGGATGCTGCCTGGTTTAGAGAGTATGGATTATGATCAGAGATTAAGGGAGCTAGGGCTTTACTGTTTGGAGAGAAGGAGGATGAGAGGAGACATGATACAGGTGTACAAGATATTAAGAGGAATAGACAGAGTGGACAGCTAGCAGCTCTTCCCCGGGGCACCACTGCTCAGTACAAGAGGACATGGCTTTAAGTTAAGGGGAGGGGAGTTCAAGTGGGATATTAGAGGAAGGTTTTTCACTCAGAGAGTGGTTGGTGCGTGGAATGCACTGCCTGAGTCAGTGGTGGAGGCAGATACACTGGTGAAATTTAAGAGACTACTAGACAGGTATATGGAGGAATTTAAGGTGGGGGGTTCTATGGGAGGCAGGGTTTAAGGGTCAGCACAACATTGTGGGCCGAAGGGCCTGTAATGTGCTGTACTATTCTATGTTCTATGTTACAGGATATTACTCAAACCTATCTTCAGAGCATTGCAAATACTACCAGAGCCTCAATGTATTTTGGTGATGTTGTTTAATAGTGTATGAATCTTGTGAAATTTTGCATTTTGTTGAATTCTGTTCAATGGAAGGATGATAGGCCATCCCACCTTCATTGTCCTTAGAAAATGATTCTCACAAGATTTTGCTTTGAAATTCCTGTGTGTTCAGCTTCTGACTGGGGCATGTGGTTTGGGAGAGAATGGCATGGCCTTGGTTGCACTTGTAAGGGTGTTGGAGTTTTTCTGAGAATTTATGTTTAAAAGAACAACTGCTTACCAGAAGTTTTGAAAAGTACAAAATATAACTAATAATACCATTCTATGGACTCTCTGTTCTGGAATCAAAGTCTCATTTCCCCACTCTCGGCATTCATCCCCCCCATCCCTCCCCACCGACCTCCCTCCAGGCACTCATCCCTGCAAACGGAAGAAGTGCTACACCTGCCCCCACACTTCTTCCCTCACCACCATCCCAGGCCCCAGACAGTCCTTTCAAGTGAGGCACCACTTCACCTGCGAGTCAACTGGGGTGATATACTGTATCCGGTGCTCCCGATGTGGCCATTTATACGTTGGGGAGACCCACTGCAGACTGGGAGACCGTTTCGCCGAACACCGGCGCTCAGTCCTCCAGCAGTGGCGGGATCTCCCTGTTACCACACACTTCAATTCCACAGACCACTCCCACTCCGATATGTCTGTCCATGGCCTCCTCTATCGTCAAGATGAGGCCACATGCAGGTTGATGGAGCAATACCTTATCTCCAGCCTAGGTAGCCTCCTACCTGCCAGCATGAACATTCAACTCACAGACCTCCATTGATACCCCTGCCCCCCCTACCCCATCCCTATCTATAATTTTAGTTTGGTTCTCTTTCTCTCTCTATCCCCCCCTCACTATAATCTCCCCCAGCCCTACCTTTCTTTCTCTTTTATTTCCCATAATTCTCCGCCTTCCCCCAGCCCATTTCCCTCCAGCCTATCACTTCCCAGCTCTCTACTTCATCCCTCCCCCCACTTCTTATTCCCCCTCGACCATCCCATGTTACTTCACTCCTGATGAAGGGTTTTGGCTCGAAATGTCGTCACTACCTCCTCCCATAGATGCTGTCTGGCCTGCTGAGTTCTGCCAGCATTTTGTGTTTTTATTTATTTCCACATTTGCAGATTCACTCGTGTTGCTCATTTATTGAAGCGTTTTTGGGAATGGAATAGCTGAAATTAATTTTGTTTTCTAAAAGTGGTTTTCGTTGTTGTAAGGAATGCTTTTGTAAAAAGTGAGCAATTTATCTAGTTACAGAGAGGTAGGAGGAATGTGTTCCGAAATGCTAAATGTTTTTATCACCTTTTTGAATTGACGTTGTTTCTTGCATCCTTCACATACACGAGAAAAATCTTTACGTTACGCCTCCATCTAAATGTGCAACGTACAATTTATAGTACTTTGTAATAAATAGTATGTACAACAGTACAGTCAGTATAGCCTAGAAATACAATTGTATCAGTGTGTATTAATCAGTTTGACGGCCTGGTGGAAGAAGTTGTCCTGGAGGCTGTTGGTCCTGGCTTTACTGCTGTGGTACCGTTTCCCAGATGGTAGCAGCTGGAACAGTTTGTGGTTGGGGTGACTCAGGTTCCAATGACCCTTCGGGCCCTTTTAATGCATCTGTCTCTGTAAATGTCTTGAATCATGGGAAGTTCACAACTACAGATGCACTGGGCTGTCTGCACCACTCTCTGCAGAGTCCTGCGATTAAGGGAAGTACAGTTCCCATACCAGGCTGTGATGCAGCCAGTCAGGATGCTCTCAATTGTGCCCCTGTAGAAAGTTCTTAGCATTTGGGGACTGGTGCGAAATGTCTACAACTGTCTGAGGTGAAAGAGGCGTTGTTGTGCTTTTTTCACCACACAGCCAGTGAGACCACGTGAGATCCTTGGTGATGTTTATGCCGAGGAACTTAAAGCTGTTCACCTCTCAACCCCAAATCCATTGATGTCAATAGGGGCAAGCCTGTCTCCATTCCTTCTGTCGTCCACAGCCAGCTCCTTTGTTTTTGTGACATTGAGGGAGAGGTTGTTTTCTTGACTACACTGTGTCAGGGTGATGAATTCTTCTCTGTAGGCTGCCTCATTATTATTTGAGATTAGGCCAATCAACGTAGTGTCGTCAGCAAATTTAATTAGCAGATTGGAGCTGTGGGTGGCAACGCAGTCATGGGTATAGATAGAGTAAAGGAGGGGCTTAGGACACAGCCCTGAGGGGCTCCTGTGTTGAGGGGCAGAGGTGAGGGAGCCCACTCTTACCACTTGTCGGTGATCTGACAGGAAGTCCAGGATCCAGCTGCTCAAGACAGGGTGAAGGCCAAGGTCTCTGAGCTTATTGTCAAGTCCAGAGGGAATTATGGTGTTGAATGCTGAACTGTAGTCCAAGAGCAGTATTCTCACATAAGTATTCCTCTTCTGATGTGTGTGTAGGCTGTGGTTATTGAGTCATCTGTCGACTGGTTGTGAAATATTGCTGGTTTTATCCATATTGGATAAAACCAACATTATGATAACTGTGTGTGTGTGTGTGTGTCTCTCTCTCTGTCCATTTTTAGCCAATAACTTTAAACTTCTGAAGTAAGGTATTCATGATTCACTGTAATCTTAGAAGCTTAACTATAACTAGTTTCATTGTGACTCTGTTTTCCATAAATGATTGATGTGAGGAATGATTTAGGTTACGTTCTCACTCTTTAATGCAAAAATAGTACAAAGTGGTTATTCTAATTTTAGGAAATTGTCATGCTTTTACTTAAATGGCTGTAATTAGTTGAAATGTTAAGCTTGGCAGTGATTGTGATTATCCCATATACCAGTATATGCAATCTGATCGTCTTTGTATATGTGGCAGTTTTCCAGAAGCGCTGCTGGGAAATTTGGCTCCAAAAGAATAAAGACAAAATTAATATGTATCGATTTTAAACTTGATCTGTCTTTTATATGATGTTGGTTAAATCATGCAAAATTGATTGATTGCTTATGTTTTTTTTGGTGTGTTTATTTTACACAAGTTGCTGGGTAGGCTTACATTAAGGGAATTTTTGTTATAAAATGGTATTGCTTCTATGTAAGTGAGTAGATATACAATTCATACTTTGTACAACGCACTTTATAGGCTCTGTCCATTTGCACATTGTGTGCAAAGGAAGTTAGGTAGGGGAGGCATTGCTGAGAAAATTTCTTTCATACGTCCTTTACATAGTTGCTCCACTTGGATGTGTACCACAGTTCATAGTCCTGGATCCTGCAGTTTGCTGGTCAGCAGCAGGCGATCTTGCATTGTTCCCTCTGCGATTTTAAAAAAAAATCGTCTTGCGGCTCGTGATGACAGTTTTTGTTTAACTCAACATTCTTAACCATGGGAAAGGGGTTGTGCTAGTGATCTAATTAACTTAAATCAGTTACAGTCTTGTGAGGATTATTGGGGTAAACATTAAGACAAGAGCAACATGTATTTATTGTTCCAACTTTGAACTACCTCTTGAACTCCCGTCCTGCTGTGTTTTTTAATTATTTGTTGCATCAGGAATGCTTTTCATAATTAATGTAGTGTTCCTATGACAGGGCTTTGAAAAGTCAATTAATTACCTCAAAGAGCATTTGTAAAAGAACTAAGGTCTTAATTGCATACTTGTTTGTTTACCGTGTTGTATTTGATTTGTTTTTTTGTATACAGGAAATAGTCTTTTATCGTGTTATCTCAAATTTACTGAAGATTAAGTAATGGAGCCTACATTAATTTTCCTTGTGTTTCATTCTGCTTGCCTACAGTTCTTAAAAACTGCAGGGAACTGGTGATATGCAAACATAATTAGTGACCAGCAAAGATTTGCTTATTGATTTACCTTTATGAAATCTCATTTTAATAGTGTTATTTGAACCCACATTGAGCAGATGGGCCTCATTTCCTGATATTTGAGCTGTTCTTAACTTCAGCCAGAGCTGGTCTGGATTTCATTAAAAAGACCCCCTGAAGGCATCTTTGCAAATTCCAGAAATAATACCATTTTAGCTTACAAGGATAAATACTTAAATGCAGACAATTTCGTGAATAACAGGAATAAATATGAAATAAGCAGTTGCAGGTGACATTAACCAAACATTGCGTATGTGGAATATTTAAGTAAGTAGTGAACATTAGGCTGATGCAGTATACGAGAGGATGTGTCTTTGGTAAAACAAATTCATTTTGATCTCATATGGAGTTATTTTGGACTTTCTCAGTTTAATTGTTGATTTATTGCTGTTCTAAGAAGTGTATTTGATTTTGAAATAATTACTACCCCATATGTCATCATTTTTTTTGTACGGTCATTTGTGAAGAGTTGAGCATTTCTTGGCTGATTGGATGAAATACTTTGAGAAGCTTCCAACTTTTTTTTTAAAACTTTTTGTAGCTTTAGTACTCCAATCCAGAAACCCTCCCACTAGTCTAGGAAGACTTTGTTTCCTTAGTGGAGAAAAAGGCTTGCAATATAATCCTTGCTTTTACCAGTTTGAGGGACCGTTTGGTCAGTTTGCGTTGATTGGAGGTAGAGGTTGTGTTCATCATACCAGATCTGTTTGCTGTCATTTGTTCTAGTTCCTGAGTGGAGGTCAAGTGTAGCCAGGTGCCGGAAGATTAAACTTGTGTAAAAGTATTGCAGATTAACGTGAAGCATTTGCAGGAAAGTGCTGAGAAGAACTGACTGTAAGTAACGAGCAACTTGGCCATTCTCATGGGCTGCACAGTGAGCTTGGCTTGCCTTGAGGATGAGATTTGCCATGTGCCAGTGGATCATCAAAACCATGTACAAGAAAAGAAAAATTCTATGGAAAAGGTATTATGAATTGTGAAGGTTTTATCATGCATCAGGACTGCTGCCCTTTTGTAAAACCGGATGAGCTAACCATTCTGGCTGGAGTACTGTCCCGATATTTGTAGATCACTCGAGTTTTTTAATTGGCAAAATTACTAGATTGGTTTCCTTTTGATTTTAAATATATTGAAGTACAGAAAAGAAAATGGAGAAGGATTTGCTTGACTACTGTAGTGAAAGTATTCAACAGAACTAGTTGAAGTGCAATGTTCAAACAGTTTAAAACTTGTAGCTATCCCTTTAATCACTGTTCCTAGTTCCATTACAGCAACAGAAGTAAATCAGTGGAAATGAACTCAAGATAGTAAGTCTATCTCAGACTTGTGTTCAAATATTGAGTTTTTTTTCAAAAGCGGTATGTTGTGAATTAAATGTTTTGTGAAATGCATGCAAAAGGTTTCTTGAGAGAAAATGTAAGTGGCTAGAAGATGTAACAAGGAGAATGTGAATGGAGAAGTTTGCAGCTTGTGAAGTGAACAAGCCACCCTTTTGTGTTGATGTTGACTTTTAACTAAGAATTGACATTCTTCATAAATACCTTCTTCCTAACTATTGTAGCACGTTAACATAGTTTGATGAAATTCATTTTAGTAAATCAGCTGCAACTTGAATGGATTAATTTAGTTTAAAATAAAATTGGTTAGTTTGCTCCAGTTTTCTTTTCCCTTTTTCTCAAATACAATAATATTGCATTTATTTTTGAAGATGAAAGTCAGAGGTCATTATCCAATGTCAAAGCCAATAACATTATATAATATAAGCAGCAATAATACCACCTGGACTTTAACATATATTTGAATGTTTCCCTACATATTCCTATTCTCTGTGCAAGCAATTGAATTTAGTAAGATTACTTATCAAAGTACAGATTTATGATAGCAGAGGCAGTATAAATGTTCATCAAACAATATGGGATTGCATAATATATTAGTCATGTTTTATACCAGAAAATAACACCTTTAAATATTAAAGTGTCAAATATTAATGCGTTGTTTGTCCAATGACTCAGTCGGTCAATAAGCTGGGAGGCCTAATAACGCAACCTTTAGCATTTACTGTTATTGCTTGTCAGCTAAGGCAGTTTGGATTAGATTTTGTGTACCTAGCTTTTGTGGTGGGGAAAAAAAATCAATTTGACTTGCATTGTTCAGTGATCATTTTGGAAAGTGCATCTGTGTCCTTTTAGAGGGGCCAGACTTGGCGCTGGGCCTCCTAGATATCATTGTTACAATTCTCAAAATCCCTCAATTTAAAAAATCTCGTGTTCCAATTCCTCTATCGCCCTATGTCTGTTCATTCAAAATAAGAAACTTCGAGTCCCAGGATTTCTACCCGCTTCCAGTTCTAGCTTTTGTAAGGCTGCAGTGAAAAAAAAATGTAAAAGTTGTTATGTAATAGCTTATTTTGTTAGTGCTTCAAATGATGAAATTCTCATACAAAGCAACCTTCTCATTCCTTCCTGTTCTTCAAAGCCACTACCTAAATCCTACCTCTTAAGTGAAGCTTTTTGCCACCACTATCAAAGAACTCTACCTCAGATTTTGTCTAATGAAGCTCCTGTGAACTGATTTAGGTTTTTAGGTGCGATAAAGGAACAGGAGCAGATTATTTAACACTGCCAGCCTGTTCAATGAGATGATGGCTGATTGATGTCCTGACTCTACAGCCATACCCCTCAATATTTTGGGTCACCATAAACCTGTGAATGAGATTTGCAGTTAATTCAAATAATAATTATTGTCGTGCCACAGAACTAATGCTCCTCTGGGTGATATTTAAATAACAGCTTCCAATGGGTGTCAATTTCTTGACTCAGCTTTTGTGAGAGAGGTTGCCATGATGGAGTGGGATGATGGAGAGAGGAAAGTATTTGAATGTGAATTCATTTACAACATTATGATATTAAAACAATTAAACACATTTGGACGGTTACATGGATAAGAAAGGTTTAAAGGGATATGGAGATAGCTCAGTTAATCAGCTTGGCTAGTACAGGCAATTGGGCTGACGGGACAGTTTTCTATGTTATATTGTTCTATGACTTTATATCAGTAGAGGCCAGGGTTATATGTTTTTTTTTAGTTCACGCTTAGTCTTGTCCAGCTGAAGGACTTAGGGTGGGATGCGGAGGAGGAGGAAGAGGAAGTGTACAGGCTGGATAACTTTGGGTGTTGAACTAACTGATGGTAGATATCACAAGAGGAGCGCAGAACTCTGTATCAGTGGGAAACAAAGAGAAAGGTGATACCTTAGTTCAGAACTGGACTGACGAGCTGTAATGAGAGAAACATTAATACTTGGTCATATCAGCACACTATGATCAGTCCTGCAAGTTCTCTATCAGTGAGTCACTTTCTTAAGATGAGAAAGTGAAGATGAAGATCAAAGAGACAGTGATGTTTATTCCTACAACAACTAAATACATTGTAAAACTGGGTCTGTTAAATGAAGTGTAATTATTATGGATTTACTCAATGGGTACTAAATTTAAAAACGTTAGAATATTTGGAATAATTGAAATATTAACAGAAGATTGCTATGAAAGGGTTGCCTCCCTGTAGTTGATTTCTCAGTCAGTTTGATCTTTTAATTAATTACCTTCCTTTATTTTCCATATTGCCTGTGCATAAAGCAAAACCATTTTTTCTGCCATTTCCTGGACATCAAAAGTTCAGATTAACAATCAGTTGATTTATATCTGAAGCAAATTTCCCCCTGCTCATTGCAAAGCTAAGGTATGTGTGATTTTCAAGGATTATGCTTTGAGCGTTGCTCTTTGTGCGGTCTGCCAGCTGGAAGTATGATGTCTGCTTTGTAATTGTTTTTTGCAGGAGCCCATCCATAATTTGCTCAGTTTACATTTAGATTTTATTTTTTGTGATAATATAAAATCTAAATAGCTGACCAGAAACACATCTTAACCAAGTACTATGTTTTAGGTAGAACCCCATTAGGTACTGAGAACTTTCTCAATAAATGATGGATTGCTGCTAAAATAGTTCTACTATTCCAGATGCATCAAATTATTAAGTAGCTCACAGAAGTTATTTGGTCTTCTAAGGGAAATGTGTTTTCAATTAATTTAACTGGCCTGCAGCCTGGTTTCTGGACAGAATAATGTCCTCAGCTGGACCTGAAACTTGTATTTCTAGAAGTTATATATTGTGTGGTTCATATCTGCAGTAGACTTGACCAGGACTGTGTCATTGGCTTAGTATATTGTGGAGTGTAAGCGGACAGACTGTCTGTAAATGCCGTCAGGCTATTTTCGGTATTTACATTATATTGCCACTGTCACTGTCACGAGGAAAGATTATTTCAGTTTTGAGGTAACAAATTTTCTTATTTTCAAGTTAAACTATTACCGATTTTATTTAAGCTACAACCAATGTCTATAATTATTTATGAACTAAATTTTTAAAAGAATATTCATTAATGGAAAATAAATGAGTTAAAACCCCTTCTTCATTTTCATCCTTTCAATTTAATATTGGAACTACCAAATGTAAAGTTCTGGAACTTCTATACTTGAATAGCATTGAGCAGAAAAATGGGTTACTTTGAAAACCATAATGCAACAATCAGTCTGCGGCAGGGTTACAGGGGTTCCAGCCCAAAATATTGACAATTCCTTTCTTCCTACAGATTTGCTCAAATCAAGGAGTTCATCCAGACCTCCAGTAGGTTGTTTGTTGCTCCCAATTCTGCCAACTGCAGTCTCTTGAGCTTACTTAGAAAACCATGATGCCTTTACAATGTCATTACTAAAGAGTTTATAGCAAAAGTCATGTTAACTTGATCTTTGACATAGTCTTGCTTTTATGAGAGATTATCTTCTTTAAAAAATCTTGAAATAAATACTTATATCTTTGTTGCTTAAAATATTTATTAAATTTTAGAAGAAAATGTATTGAATTCAGCTTTATAACTGCAAGCAACAGAATAAGTAGGTACACAACGAAAGGCGGTAGTTTGTAAATTACTGCTTAAGTTTGCTTAGAACCAGACCATGTTTTTGAATACATGACTGAAAGGTCGGTGTAAGAAAGAAGAATTCTGCTTCGTGGAAAAGTGGTAACAGTACAATCACAATCATGAGTTTTTATCTGATTCCCTGGATTAAAATCAGACTTAGTCTAGTTGGAAAGAATATGGATATCACAAAGAAGATTGAAATTGGGGCTATCAATAAGAAATAAAGTGGAGAAAAGATATGCGTGATGTAGGTTAAACTAAGGAACACCAAAATGACTAATTATTGAATAGGAATATTAAAATGAGGAGTACCTGGTTGATGATAGTTTGAACTATAACAGCCTCTTCCCCACCTCCATCGGATTTCTGAATGGACAGTAAACTCGTATTCACTACCTCACTATTTTTTTTTTCCTGCCCTCATTTCGTAGTACTTATTTCATTTAATTTTACATGTATATATTTTTTCTTATTGTAATTTGAAGTTTTTTTACATTATGTGTTGCAACGTGCTGCTGCCAGAAAACAACAAATTTAACGACAAATGCCAGTGATATTAAATCTGAATCTGATTCTGAAAGTATTCAACCAGCATTGCATGTTTTTGTATCAAATGAGAAATGAACACAGCAATACACCCAAGGGTCAGTTACAGTTGTGTGTACTGAAACCAAAGAATCAAGGCTGGAATTTGAACACAGCCCTGTATACAAATTTTATAATGTATTTCCTTTTTGGGAAGTGAATGTTGCCAACAAGGCCAGCAATTATTACTGTGCCCAAGGCCCTATTTCTGTTACAGGATAAAATTCCAAAGTAATGTGCTGAGTTATGAATAAGGCAGTCAAACTGTGCAAAATTGCTGCTATTAATAAACTAATCAATATTAATTTACAAAAACTGGGCATGTTAGTTTCTGGTTTCAGTTAGGCATTTCTGTTATTTCATCTCCTCTGCCTTCCACGTTGTCTTCAAGTTCCTATTTTGTGTTTTTCTCCTGTGTCCTTTTTCCACTCCTGTAACAAGTCCCTTTTTTTCTCCAGAGATGCTCTCTGACCTGTAGTTGATTATTTCCAGTGCTGTCAGCATGCCTTTTATGAGTTAATTCATTTTGATTGGATTGAAGCCATGGCTTCTTTAGAATAGTTTTTACAATTTTATACATGTTCTTTTGCTTTCTCTTAACGAATGGCTTGAAAACTCTCATTTCCGGCATCAATATTACTTTAGTGTCCTCAGGTCCAGAACTGCTTGCATTCCCCACAATGATGAAGCCATTGGGGGCTGATAATTGAACTTGGGGAATAGAATGATGGGATATTAATAATTTTCTAAAAATCATGAAAATTTTGAGCCAAGCAAAACAAAGATTTAGAGAGAGAGAGGCTGTGTAATGTTGGTAAATGAGTGTGGTTAGATATGCTGACACTGAATAGAGCTGATGAGGTAGGCAAAAGAATATCCTGAATGGATAAAATTATGGCAGCCAATCTTCACTGGGAATTTGTTGATATTCTTCCAGTTAAAATGCTGGATAAAGTTCATGAAGTAGGTATTTTGGCAGTTTTCCTGCTGGCCTTGTAAACAGCAACCAGAAGCAAAGCATTCTTTTAACCTTTGATTATTGTTATACAGTTGAGTAGTTTCATACAGTACCTGAAAACAAGAGCGTAAAGTCATGTGTCCAACTCACAGTGTATGCCAACGTGTGTTCGGTGGAAGACAGTCGACTAGCAGCACACCCTGCGTCTGCACTGTAATACTTATGTTGTGAGTGTTCCTTTAAGAACCAACCCATTTGTATGTCAGGTACATGGATGTATTGTATTCACAGAAGGCAAACTGTATAAACATTCCGGAGACATACCAGTTAGTGGGCTAGTTGGTCTTTCTGTGTATTTTCCCTAACTCAAACATTTCGGAGGATGAAATTGAAAAGGAATATCAGTGTTGAAGCGTTTGTGTTCTTGATGCTGAACCTGGTTTGTCAGCACTGGATGGCGCTCTGTGAAAGTCCACCATGAATTTACTGTTTCCTCTTTTTGAGCAGCACTTCAAAGTCTGGAATGATAGAGTGGGGGGGGGGAATAGTCAGAGGCAATAGCTGTACTATATTTCAATTTTTACAGGGTGTGAGAAGCTGCAATGCAATAGGTTACTTCACAAGGTAAGAGGCCTTGGTATTGGAGGTAATGTAACAGTGTGGATGGAGCGTAATTAGCTAGCAAGAAGCAGTGAATCCTTATAGGCAATTCATTTTCAGGTTGGCAACCAATAACCAGCATTGTATTGCAGGGGTCAGTGATGGGATTGTAACAGAGAAAAGGATCAGTAGCCAGATTCACCATAATACAAATTTGACAAGTCAAACTTTAGGATGATGTTTCCCCTCAAGGACCATATCTCAAAAATATGGATGTATCCCTTCGAGAGACTATTGACTCAGAATAAGGGGGCTTCTGTTTAAGGTTGAGATGAGGAAGAAGTTGTTCTTTCACAGGATTGTGAGCTTGGGAACTGCTTAACCTAGAAAGCTGCAGAAGCTGAATTCAGAAAGATCCTGAAAACTGGATTGATTAAAATTTTAATCAATAAAAGAATCAAGATTTATTGGGAAGGAGTTGGGGAAGTGGACGAGGAAAACTGGGCCTTAGAGAATACTGGAGTAATCTTTCGTCATTTAACTGTACATGTCCACCACATCCACACAAGCTGCTCTGCCTACCAGCCTGGAACAGTTTGCAAATCTGAATCTACAACTCTACTTCTTTACTTAGCTGATGGATTAAATGCAGTTGTAAACTGGGAAAACTTGTTTCTTGGCTCACTTCTGATTTTTGAGATATAAAGTCATAAGCATTCAGTTGTTTCTTGAATTCAAATTGGCTCTAGTGAGCTAGAAGCACATTTTACTTGCCGTCTCAGACTGTGGTTAGCCTAAGTATAGACCTGTGTTGGTTTAGAACAGTTAGAAGCTCACATGATGTACTCTCTGGGAATACAAGTATGTGGGGAAACATCTCGGTTTGATTTTTAAATTTGTGTTTCATAAATGTTGTGTTGATTTGCTAACATTTGCAATTTTTTTCCTTCACAAATCCCACCTGCTCAGGTCCCTCATTGTGACAATTTTTTTTCCTGCTATTTTTCTATCAAGGAATTGGATCATTTGTAAACTGGAGGCGGTTAAATCTGAGTAATCTAGCAAGTGTACGTGGGGCAAATTATTATACATGCTTGTATTTTGCAACCTGTTGATTCATCTAAGCTTGAAACTTTTGGCTTGCAGAATTAGGAAACAAGAATATTGTTATTGAATCAGAAATTACTGTCAATGGTGGTACTGTAGGAATGAATAATGTCTCTTATCAAGTCCTAAAATTAGGGGGAGATAACAACTCAGAAATGTTGGCAGTAAATTCCATAATAAAACTGTGTGGTATTGTTCATGGATTATTGGGATTTGAACCAAGATTTCAGATACTTAGTGTGCCCCTTCTCATTGCCCCTTAAAGAGTTGTCACTTAGTAAATTCTATGGTCTTCACTTCAGTTTGGAGTTTGACTTGGCAGAATGAGTGCTGGAAATTCTAGTCTTTGGTGAATCATGCTTGTGCCGATAATGTTGCTGTCTGCTAGTAGGTAAGAGTTCTTGAAGTTCAGCCAATGCGCAGTAGTAAATTTTGGTCTAAGCCTATCTTAAACTCAGGAAAATAAGGTAAAAAATGCATTATGGAACATTTCACTTCTTTTAAAGGAGAATATTTAAGCTTGTTTGTTTTTTACATAAGCAGAAACATTTGGTGAAATACTGTTTTTATATTCAAACTGATCAAAAATGCACTGGAAAGGTGGTGTGAAATCTCATTATCCTGGGGCATAGTTCTGGAATCATTGGTACTTGGTTATAAGATTTCTAGAATGTAAGGTTGTAGGGAGAGTTGCCTGTGGCTCTATGATTTGAATTGGGGTTTGAAACTGCTTGGTGCAAAATTGAAACCCTGATCAGAGTTGAGGCTTATTGAAAATACACTGGGCCCTGTATACTTGGGTTTTGTCCGCCACGGTTGGATAGCTGGGTCTGTTCACTGCGCTAGCATGACAAGAATGTCCCAGCTGTATTCCCCAATGGTGCTGATGTGCTTTAGAGTCTGAGGCCCAGAAGCACAGTTCTGATGCTCGGCTTTTAGCCATCAATCCCTCAGAACTAGTTTCCACACTTTGTAAAATCCTACAAAGGGATTATGAGGTAAATAACTCTCTGTGGGAGGTTAATAGATTTCCATTTACTCAAATTAATAGCTGCAGCTGAAGCTACAAGCTTTTCTTTTCAAATGGCTTCAACCACAAAAATATTTATTCTCCCATCTTTCTTAATAATGGCCTACCCACATATTCTTCTGTTCTCCTTTGTGTTCTTACTGAGTTTCAACTTCACAGTATCACTGCAGGTTGCCTTCACTCATCAATATTGCAACTTTCTTGCCATCTGTATTTTTATTGGATTAGTTGATGATTATCTTGTAGCATGCCTTTTCTACATTGAGCTGAACAAATTTCTTCATAACATTTTGGTCTTGCATTGACCTCACTTTGACTTTTCGGAGTCAGAGCCCCAACCTGTTCTGTTGGTTGCAGCCTCTCTGTTTTGGTTTCCTTTGTGATCTTGTCCCAGCCCTCACTAGCCCTTTGGTAATATAGCAACAGCATTTTGCCTAGTGTTCTTTACTCAGATCTGAGCTAAATTCTGTACAGTATCAGCATAAACACAAGATGCTGGAAATCCCAAGAAAGGGAAGAAGGAGGGTCCTGGGGAAGTGATACGCAGGTGAGAAGGGGAAAGAGGATAAAATGAGGAATAGAAGAAAGAAAGGTGGGGCGAAATTACCTGAAGGAGAAATCGATGTTCATGCCATCATGTTGAAGGCTAACTCTGAGGTGTTGCTTCTCCATCCTCATTTTGGCAAAAGAGAAGGTCATGGAGCAACATGAGAGATATCCTGCTTCTTCAAAGAACAGTGTTTCCATTCCTCTACCTCTGATGCTGCCCTCACCTGCATCTCTTCCATTTCCCATACATCTGCTGTCACCCCATCTTCCCTCTCCCTTAAGGGGGATTAAGTTCCTCTTGTCCTCACCTACCACCCCATGAGGCTCTGCATCCAACACATCATTTTCCATAACTTCTGCCATCTTCAACAGGATCCTACCGCCAAACACATCTTTACCTCTCCTTCGACCCCCCTCCCCGAACTCTCCACAGAGTGAGGAGAGAGGTACAGGTGTGGGGTCCTGTTGAAGTTCGCAGAAGTTGTTGAGAACAATGTGTTAGATGCAGAGGATCATGGGGAGCTATACTTGAATTGCTGTCCCGATCCAGGGCAAAGTGATCCTCCTGATTGTCAAACCAGCCATCAACGTCTGTATCCATTCCCTACACCATTGGCCTGTGGACAACTTTTAGGATTTACCACAGCAACCTCACTTGTGCATGACATAGGGAATAATCCTCTTGTTGTCTTTTTTTTCATCTTTATACCTAACTCCCTTAATTCTCTTTGCAAGACCGCATCTCTCTTCCTACGCAGTATGGACCATGATCTCTGGGTGCTCCCCCTCCCTTTCAGAATGTCCTGTGCCTGCTTAGAGATAACATGCCATCCTGGGGTCTTGCTTGTGGCTATGGTAATGGCTATCTGTCCCCTTGACCAAAAAGAGTCCCCTATCAATAGTGCTTTCCTCATCATTGATCTATACTGCAGTTCTCTCACTCAACAGGGTAGACTTGTTTTGAGAGGGGAATGTGCTGCATAACTTGCCTTCTCCTCCTGGCAGTCACCCATCTATCTGGTGTGACCCCCCTCCTTGAAGTTCCTGTCAGCAATGTTCTTTGCCTCCAGTATGCTGTCCACTGAGCGCAACAGCTGTTCCATGTTGTCTGAGAGAATATGCAATTGTAAACGTAAATGTTAAGAGCTTCTCACTTCTCACTCTTCAGCGTTTCATGTTATGACCAGACTAAGTGGCATTTTCTGACAGTTATGGTCACATCAGCCATGAAAATTCAGTGGAAACCTCAGAATTAAAAAAAAAGACATTAATCTTTTAAAATTTTTGCTACAGGTGCTGTCATTTTTATTACTGTCCCTCTCTCACTGCTTTATTTCATAGATGGTGGTGGAACAAGTTCGTCTCCACAGGAGTTGGAAACATTATAGCCAGATTTTGAGAGTTTGATTGTGCAATTTGATTATTTTTAGTCAATGATCTTCATTGACTATAAAGCACATTGAGATGTTTTGAGGTTGTGAAAACAGAAAATTCAAGGCACTTCTGTTTTAGGCTTGTGAAGATAATTTTCTTTACAAAAAGATACTTTGTTTTCTTCTGGCAGTTTTGGCAGCCTCCTCTGCATCTTGCTTAAGGCTCAATTAATCATTTGCGTAATTAGGAGATTCTACATACAGTGTAATTATCAGTTTATCCTGAAGTTTAGGTCAGACGGGGAAAGGAATAGCTTAATTCTCTGCTTCTTTGCCACTCTAAGTTTCATCAGGACAGGGTTAATATTGGAGATGGTGTGGGGTGGGAAGTTGTCAGGAGGGGGTGAAATATCCCATGCCTTCTTTAAGTATTGTGCTGTGACTTTCTGCTGTTAATTTCTCAAAGTTTAAAGTAAATTTATTATCAAAGTACATATATATCACCATATACAACCCTGAGATTAATTTTCTTGCGGGCATATTCAATAAATCCAGAGCAGAACAATAACCATAATAGAATCAATGAAAGACCACACCAACCTGGGTGTTCAACTAGTGCGCAAAAGACAACAAACTGCTCGAATACATAAAGAAATAATAACAATAAATAAATAAGCATGAAACATTGAGAAGATGAGGTGAAGAGTCCTTGAAAGTGAGTCGATAGTTTGTGGAAGCAGTTCAGTGATGGGGCAAGTGAACTTGAGTGAAATTATCCCCTTTGGTTCAAGAGCCCGATCAGTGAGGGGTAATAACTGTTCCTGAACTTGGTGGTGTGAGTCCTGAGGCTCCTGATGGTGGCAGCAAGAAGAGGGCATGTCCTGGGTGGTGGGTGGCCCTGATGATGGATGCTATTTTCCTGAGACAACACTCAATGTGGATTTGCTGGAGAGGACTATACCCGTGATGGGCTGGGCAGTATCCATTAATTTTTGTAGGATTTTCCATTCAAGAGCATTGATGTTTCCACATTGGTTTTGATTTAGCCAATCAATATATTTTCCACCACACATCACGGAAGTTTGCCACAGTTTTAGATGTCATGCCAAATCTTTGAAAATTCCTAAGGCTGCTGTGCTTTCTTCATCATTGCACTTACGGGTTAGGTCCAGGACAGATCCTCCAAAATGTTAACACCGAGGAACTTAAAGTTGTGGACCCTCTCTGCTTCTGATGCTCCGATGAGGACTGGGTCATGGACCTCTGGTTTCTTCCTGACCCTTTTTAAATAAAAACTAAATGTAATAACTATTGAGGGAAGGAAAGGTGGCCTTTTATTTAGGTTTGAATTACAATAACATGAACAGAAATCTAAAGAGTGGAATTTTCAGTAGCAAAGCCTGGGAACTATGTTTTTTGAGAACCCATAGCAAGTTGCGTCTGTGATTCTTTTTCATTGTATTTATTTTCTATGTCAAACTCTCCACAGCTTCTACAATGTGATATCCAGTTCATGGTTTTCCCCTGAAAGCTGTTATCAAATGTAGCCAAGCCACGGTTACCTTGGTAACAGGTCATCAATATTTTTGAATTGTGATTGCTTCATTAACTGGTAATATAAGACCTTTTTACAAATGGTTGTGGTTCATCTGTGTTTACAAATAAATAAATAAATGGGCTGGATAATGGATGAAACATTGAAAGTAAAGCTGTTGTCAGAAATATACAACTAATTACTTGAAATATTTGATTGATTCAGATGTGATTCGCCATTAAATTTGGAAATTACATTGGTTTACGTAGCTGATAAAAAGCCTCATTTTTTGTTGAGCATTATGTGTCATACTACAGCATGTTATTTCTTTCTCACCTGATAACTCTTACTGACAGGCAGTCTACTAAATGATTCTTGCACATTTAACTTATGTTGTTTGAAATAAGGTTGGAGTCGAGTCACAGGTCACATTCCATTCACTGACAGGAAGTGCTTATAATGGAGGCAATGTCAACATTTCCGAGCTCTTGATTGACACTTAAGTTTCCATTCTGACCTTGTGGCCATATTTCAAACCCACTTCTTTTGCCTACTAAGTACATTTTTTAAAAATTCTTCATTCCTACCTCCATCATGTTGAAATTTGTCTGATCCTTTTTTGGTTTCCACACAAATTTTCCTTTGGGGCATGTGAGAAATTGGGAAATGTGTTCCCAAAAGGTGAGTTTATTTTCCCCACACAGAAAGAACTGATGACATTGTGTTAAGATTCTTACAGTTCAACCAGCAAGGAATTTTATGCAATTTTCTGCCTCCTGGATAGTATAAAAGCTGCTTTGAAATAATTCATAATATATACTTTGAATCTCAAATTATGATTAGTTAATATTTTATGCCTTTTCTAAAGGAGAAGTGTATGCACGTAGATAGCAACACCCAGAGCTTCTTTCTCTAATAGTCTGTTCAGATCTAAGCCCATTGTTCAGGTTTGCAAATTAAATCAAACCTATTTAAATCTTTTTTATTGAGAAATACAATGAAAGCATTGGTATAAATGTTTTATCTGAAGAATAAAGGTGATAACCAAATTCATATTTTTCTCAGCTGCTCTTTTTTATTGAAATGCAGTGTCTGGGATTAAAAAAAACCAACAAAATTGCATTGGTTCCATCTGGGTGTATTTTGTCATTATTGTGGAAAATGAACAAAAGAATGAGAAGGTAACTTGCATAAAATTTTTACTCTCTGAACTGGGTATGATGCTGTGAGCTCTCTGGTAATCAGTGCTGCTGAGATCAATTTTATACTCTGAATGCTCTGATCAGTTTGATCGCATTTAGGTTAATAATTGTGCTGTCAAGATGTCTTCCTGTGAAACCTTACCTCAAAATCAGAGCTCAAAGTTCAAAGTACATTTATTATCAAAGTATGTATAAATTACACAACCTTGAGATTTGTCTGCCTACAGGCAGCCACAAAGCAAGAAACCCGAAAGAACCCAATTCAAAAAAAGAAAGACCAACACCCAATGCGCAGAGAAAGGGAAAAAACACAAATCATGCAAGTAACAGAAGCAAACAACAGCATTCCGAACCAAATTGAGTCCTTAGATCCGATTCCCTGGAGTAGGCCCAAAGCCTCAATCTCAGTTCACCATATAGCGTGGCAAATTGCCGTGAAGCTCAGAGTCATGAAGGACAGCAGAAGCAGTCTCACAGCCTCAGCGCCGTGGAGAAGAGGAATGAATGTCACTGGGGAGCGAGTGAAATTGGCACAAACCATCACCCCTGGTCCTGACACCCTACCTTCCAGTCTATCTAGGCCGGCATTGAAATTGTCCAAACACCAATTTGACCCTGCATTAGGACCCGGGCCCCAGCGCAGCGATATGCTTTTGGTTTAGACCTCGCCACTTTGCTCATAACTGTTATCAATGTCTCCAGATCAGCTTGGCACTTAGAGCGATCCAACCTCACACTCAGGTTAGGTGGACAGGCATCGAAACACCTCTCTGTATCACTCTCTCCAACTCTATCTCTGACAGTGACCCCATCTCCATCTACAACCCCATCTCGAACATGTTATGCAGAACTTTGTAATGCACCAGCACAGCACATCCCTCAAGTCAGCTTCGTCCTCTCTAAACACTTTGTTGTTTGTGGTGATAGTTTACCACAATTGAATTCAGAAAAGGTGTTAATAATGTCTTTAGTCAAATTTCTTGCTTTTTGAACTACAAGTAAGCTGTCGCTGTAAAAGTTCGTGGAAGTTTTAGATGTAATTTATTTTTCTTCCAAAATGGTGTATCAACAGAGGAAAATGCTGAGATAAATTTGGTGCTTGCATTTAAGACATATACATATACATATGTGTACATATTAAAAGAACAGCAGGAAATGGAGACATTGCAATAAGAGGAAGATTTCCCTAGTTTCATGTCATAGCTGAAAATGAAAATTCAAAACAATAGAAATCATGAAAATGAACAAAAAGTACAAGTGCAAAATACAAAGTAAATTTATTATAACCATATAACAATTACAGCATGGAAACAGGCCATCTCAGCCCTTCTCGTCCGTGCCGAACGCTTACTCTCACCTTGTCCCACCGACCTGCACTCAGCCCATAACCCTCCATTCTTTTCCTGTCCATATACCTACCCAATTTTTAAAAAAATAACAATATCGAACCCACTTCTACTGGAAGCTCGTTCCACACAGCTACCACTCTCTGAGTAAGGAAGTTCCCCCTCGTGTTACCCCTAAACTTTTGCCCCCTAACTCTCAACTCATATCCTCTTGTTTGAATCTCCCCTACTCTCAATGGAAAAAGCCTATTCAAGTCAACTCTATCTAACCCCTTCATAATTTTAAATACCTCTATCAAGTCCCCCCTCAGCCTTCTGCGCTCCAAAGATTAAAGACCTGACTTGTTCAACCTTTCCCTGTAACTTAGGTGCTGAAACCCAGGTAACATTCTAGTAAATCTCCTCTGTACTCTCTCTATTTTGTTGACATCTTTCCTATAATTCGGTGACCAGAACCGTACACAATACTCCAAATTTGGCCTTATCAATGCCTTGTACAATTTTAACATTACATCCCAACTCCTATACTCAATGCTCTGATTTATAAAGGCCAGCATACCAAAAGCTTTCTTCACCACCCTATCCACATAAGATTCCACCTTCAGGGAACTATTCATCATTATTCCTAGATCACTCTGATCTACTGCATTCCTCAATGCCCTACCATTTACCATGTATGTCCTATTTTGATTAGTCCTACCAAAATGTAGCACCTCACACTTATCAGCATTAAACTCCATCTGCCATCTTTCAGCCCACTCTTCTAACTGGCCTAAATCTCTTTGCAAGCTTTGAAAACCTACTTCATTATCCACAACGCCACCTATCTTAGTATCATCTGCATACTTACTAATCCAATTTACCACCCCATCATCCAGATCATTAATGTATATGACAGACAACATTATCAACGTCCATATATGTCACCATATACAAACCTGAGATTGATTTTCTTGTGGGCATGCACAGTAGTTCCAAGAAAGCTAATAGAATCAATGAAAGACTGCACAAAACAGGACAGGCAAACAACCAATGTGCAAAAGACAACAAACTGTGCAAATGCAAAGAGAAAAAATTAAATAATAGTAATAAATAAACAATAAATATTAAGAACACGAGATAAAGAGTCCTCGAAAGTGAGTCCATTGATTGTGGGAACAGTTCAGTGATAGAGCGAGTGCAGTTATCCTCACTATTTCAAGAGCCCGATGATTAAGGGGTAATAACTGTTCCTGAACCCAGTGGTGCGAGTCCTGAGGCTCCTGTACTAACTGATGACAGTAGCGAGAAAAGAGCATGGCTGCTTGGTGTGGCCTTGATTGATGCTGCTTTTTTGTGAGAGTGCTCCGTATAGATGTGCTGAATGGTGGGAGGCCTTTACTCATAATCAACTTGGTCATATCCACTACTTTTGGTCAGAGTTCCAGTTCAGGAGCATTGGAGTTTCTGTGTCAGGCTGCAATGCAACTAGTCAATATACCCTTTGAATTTATTGAAATTATTTAAATCTTACATCCATCTCACATCATGAGGGAGTAAGAATCTTTGCGTTATGACTCTGTCTCAATGTATAGACATGTGAATTTATTAGTCCAATGGCTTGTAGAAAGCAGCTGTCCCATAGTCTGTTGGTCCTGGCTTTAATGTTGTGCTATCGTTTGTCAGATGGAAACAGCTGAAGCAAGTTATGGTTGGGGTAACTGGTGTCCCCGATGATCATTCAGGACTTCTGTCTGCACCTGCTGCTGTTAATGTCCTCAGTGGAGGGAAGTTCACATCCACAGATGTGCTAGGCTGTCCGTACCACTTTCTGCAGTGCCTAGAGACCAAGATTGGTGCAGTTCCTATAACAAGTGGTGATACAGCCAGTCAGGATGCTCTCAATGATGCCCCTGTAGAAGGTCTTGAGGATTTGGGGGCTCATGCCGAACTTCTTCAGTCACCTGAGGTGGAAGAGGTGCTGTTGTGCTTTTTTTGGTACACAGCCAATGCGTACTGTCCAGGTGAGATCTTCAGTGATGTGTATACTGAGGAACTTGAAAAGCCTCACCCTCTCAACTCCAGTCCTGCTGATGTTGATCGGGGTGAGCCTGTCTCCATTCCTCCTGTAATCCTCAATCAGCTCTTCTGATATTTGGACATTGAGAGAGAGGTTGTTATCCTGGCACCACTGTGTCAGGGTGTCAACCTCTCCTCTGTAGGCTGTCTTCACCACACATCTATATTATTTCGTCAAAGTTTTATATCTCATGCTGAATCTTTTCAGCTTCTAAGTAGGAACTGTGCTGTGCTTTCCTCGTATTTGCACTTCTGTGCTGAGCCCAGGTCTGATGCTCTGATCTGATATCAGTGAACAACTAAAAGAGAAACTAAATGGAAGTATTTGTAACATTTCTTGTGGATCTATTATTCAAGAAATGTTTTGGTGATAATTTGAGATTGAAATTAAATATTGGTCTACAGACATCGAATGCTTGGACTGTTAACTAATTCATCATTGTTTAAGAATATGGTATGTGATGTGAAGATAACGGATTTAAAACACTATTTGAAATAATTTGTAAAGTGGCATTGTTTATTCTTTATTTCTACATCACTGGAATAATTGAATCAATAATGCCTTTTCGGTGCTCAAGTGGAGGTCACTGTAACCGGGATGCTACACAATTGACCTCCGATATTTTAATGTTACATATGATTGCTACTTTCTCATTGTGAGCAAACGAGCCATTTTTTTTGCTTTACTTCTATTTTCCTTTGGAACGGAAAAGAAAGAGCCACAGACTTTTGGTGGAGTTTTGCACACATTCCGTGGATAAAACAGAAACATTTGTTCATTGTTTTATTTCCTATTTGCAGATCTTAATTCATCCTTATTCAAAAACCAGCCTTTTGTTCCTGGTTAATGTAGTGTTTCTGAACGCACAGTTGCTCTGGCATTTGTTTCTCCTGGAATATAAATTAGTATTCACAAATATATTTTGAGTCCAGCTGAATAATCCAATCAGAAATAAACTAAACATTTAAATATTCCTGTGATGCTGCTTTGAAGGAACGCTACACTTTAGAGGAATTATCTTTACCTGATATCAAGGTATACAAGCCCATATAGTATATTTACAGGAAACTCATTTAAGTGATAATGAGCATAAAAAACTAAAGAGAATGGGCTTCACTAATCTGTCTATGTATGTGCATGGGTTTGTAGTTATGTTTTTAATCCTTTAAAGATCTATTTTAGACAATAAAATTCAAATTCCCCGTTTTTTTGTCACTGATGTGTAAATTTGGAGCCTCCTTGTACTGGCAGTCTATTGACAAATGAGTGTTAAATTAGTAAATAAGAGTATTGTCATGTGTACTAAGGTGCAGTGGAAAATCTTTGCTTTACGTCACATCAGCACATTGAGGTTCTATGGGGGAATCAATAACAGAATGCAGAATAAAGTGCTGCAGTTTACAGAGAAAGTGCAGTGCAGGCAGACACGTGAGGCCACGATCCCACCTTATTGTACCTGTTTGCTCGTCTTAAGAGAACCGGATAGAAGCTCTCTCAGGCCTGGTGGTACATGTTTTCAGCGTGTCTGATGGGAAAGGAGAGAGGAGAGTTTGCTCGGGGAGAGTGTCGTCTTTGATTTTGCTGGTTGCTTGGCTGAGGCAATGTGAAGTGCGTAGAATCCATGGGGGGGGGCTGGTTTTTGTGATGTGTTGAGCTGTGTCCACACAACTATGCAGTTTGTCACAATATCGGAACGAATGTTGTACCAAGCCGTGATACATCAGGATAGGATGCTTTTCGTAAAAAAAAATCTATACAAATTGGTGAGGATCAAAGGGGGCTTGCCAAATTTCTTTAACCTTCTGATGGTATTAACTGGAAATAGACCAGAATCTGGCCACACAGTCATGAATGTATAAGAGTATAGTACAGTATACACTGGAGAGCAGCACCAACAAGAGGGGCCAAGCCCCAACCCAGTACAAAATCCAGCGGTACACAGCCAGCTCCGATGTCTCCTTCACTGGCATCGCCGAGGCACGTGAGCCTTTGTCCGCACAGCAACTGAGGTAATCCACCTTCTGTCTCACCAGTGAACCTGCGGCCCAGGCTTGCGGTATTCTGTGTTACCAATATCTGGCAGTGTCTCGTGATCACAATAAAAATGTCCAAGACAATCACTTGCATTTTTTTTTGCACCACTCACCGTCTCTGCACGATGGTATGCAACATGTTTAGCTGACAACACAGGAATGGTACACAGTAAGTCTGGACAATGGTTGAGTTACTGACAAATATATAGATGGCATTTGAATTGTGTCTAGCTACACTGTTGTAGGCATAAAGTGAGTAGAGCAGGGGGCTAAACACGCATCCTTGAGGTGTGCCAGTGTTGACTGTCGGTGAGGTGATGTTATTTCCAATCCATACTGACTGTGGTCCCATATCATTTGTACTTGTCACGTGCTCCACAATATAAAAAAAATCTTCAGATTACATGAGCATGATTTTCCTTTCATTTGTCCCTGTTGACTGTACTCATTCCTATTATCCTTTGAAGGTTTTCCATTATTACATTCTTAAAAATGTTTTCCATTATTTTACCTACTACTGAGATTGGCTATCAAGTTGGTGGCTCTGTATATTCTCATTTTCTCTCCCTCCCCCTCCCCCACTCTCTAATCCATAGGGATTTTTTCACAATTGAACATTGGAAGAAGGTAATCAGAGTATCTACTATCTCTAGAGCAATTTTACTCAAAATATTGGAATGTTAATCATCAGGTAACCACCCTTCAAACTAATCAGTTGCCTTAGTACTACTTTTTTTTGCTAGTATTTATTTCCTTCATTTCCTCATTCTTGCTGGACTTGATATCTGGTAAATTTGGTGTGTCATTGTCTATGAAAGTGTAAACAAAGAAATTTTTCTGCTATTTCCTTATTCCATGATGTAAATTCCCCTTTGTAAGAATCCTACATTTTCCCTTATTGGGCTTTTCCTTTTAACATACATATGGAAACTTTTACAGTCCACTTTTAATGTTTCTTGCACACGTGCTTACATATTCTATCTATGCTGCATTTCTTTACTGGTTTCTAAAACATCTTGCGCTGAGTCTCAGTATGCTCCCAAACCTCCCAGGGATAGGTAGGGGTGAATGTGCAGCCTACCAACGGAATGGTATGCCTGCCATGGGGAAAGTACAACAAGGTTCACTGGATTGATTCCTCTAATGCTGATGGGTTTGGGAGGTGCAATGTGAGGGGGGGGCTACTTGGTCTCTCCTCCCCTATGTTTAGTGGACTGAGAGATATCTGATGGAAACATGTAATTTTCTGACGTGGCATGCTCAAGCTGATGCAGAAGTGACGTTTCCTTTGTCTTTGTGTAGAACCAGGCATCAGAGTTTCAAAACAAGGGGTCAGCTGTCCAGGGAGATGAGAGACTCTTTGGAAACCTCGACCCAATTAGGTTGTTGAAGCTTAGTTGCTGTGTATATTCAAGACTGAAGTCAATAGATTTTTAGATGAACTGAGAAATTTGTAGGTTTAAGCAGGAATGTGGCATTGAGGTAAAATATCGACCATAATGTTAATGAATAGTGGAGCAGGCCTGGGTAGTGGGATGGGGTGGGGTTCTTGCGAACAGTTAAGATATCTGTACAACTTTTTAAAGTAAGGAGATGCGACTGTGACTAATTGAAGTTAATTGCAATTAGTTGCATGAATTGGCAGGAAATGAGAGCATTCACAGACCCTGAATGTCTACACTTGAGGCTGTCGTAAGACTGGTATTGTGTCATGCTGTATAACATATTAATTACCTGATTCATTATGTGTACCTCCTTGTGAAGAACAACATTATTTGCACTTCACAAGAGAAACGTTCATTTAAACTGATTGCATGCTGCAGTATTTTCTTGGTATCTCAAATAACAAAAAAAAACCAAAGCTTAACTATTTAAGGTTGTGTAATTGATTGGCTTCTAACTCTAGCTCCGGTTAAATTTAGTCTTGACATATGTAAGAGGAAGATTCTATCTTCTTCTGTTAATATATATCTAATTTGTATCCGTAAAAATATTCTACCTCAGTGCCATTTTTGATTAACACTAATATTGCCTTCAACAATTTTCACTATTCTATATTAGGGATCAAATCAACTTTGAAGTCAAATGATTCTATGAGTAGAGATTATGAGTTATTTCAATTTGTAATGAGATTTTGTCTCCTTGGTTAAATAATTTCATAATAAGATTTGTACATTTTCTAATTTTCATTTCCTGTCTTGGCGTGACTAGGATGTGTACAAACAAATCAATGTCAGCTTCCTCCGCTGAGACAACATCCCCATCTCGAGACTCCAATTACACTCAGCCTGCTCTGCTGAGTGGGCTGTGTTCTCTGCAAGCTGGGCACTGGACTGCTGCAACTGGCACTTTACTCTGAGCTCTCTGACTGCAACAGGTTACCAGGATGACACAAAAATAATGATACAGTGATGTTCTCAAAGACTCTTAGAAAAATTGCAGCATCTTCACTGATGTGGAAACACCTGGGCCGATATTGCTTTTTTAAAAAAATTAAAAAAAAGGATTCGTGATGGCATTGAGACTACAGGTCACTTTGTCAGGAGCAGTCCCTCTGTTATAAGACTATTGAATGGTTCCCTGGTATAATAAGATGGACAATCTACCTCATTCTCACTTTACACCTTACTGTCTACCTGCATTGCACTTCCTCTGTAAAACTTCCTTATGTATTCTGTTATTGTCTTACTTGTACTGTCACAATGCACTATTGTGTTTAATTGCTGGTCTGGTATGCAAGAAAAGTTTTCCACTGAACCTTGGTTCATGTGACCATAATAAACCAATTTACCTATTCTGCCAACCCTAATGCCATCTAACTCTTCTTGCCCCATTTGTGACGGAATCTGCAGAGCCCACAACCAACCATCTCAGAACATGTAGCAATGGAGAAGAAGCAAATTATCCTTGACTTCGAGGATTCCCTGAGAATGAGCCTCTTTAACTCTCCTTGTTCTGGTTTTCAGCAGTGCCTTGATTCTCTTCTTTGTTATCAGTTCCCCTGAAAGTATTTTATGCTCCCTTTTTAACTCTTCAAGCTTCAAGCCTTCTGTATATCTCCTGATTCAGTCACATCTCTCGAATAGCAGCAATGCCTTCAGTTGTCGTGCTCTGCAATTCTACCCTAAAGCTCCCCGGCTTTTCTCTTTCCTCCTTTGTGGTGCTTCTTGAGACAAGTCATTTGTTATGTCCTTCTTGATGTGGTTTGTTATTTTATTTCTTATTGCTTGATCTCAGTGCTTATTGTAAGTTCACCCCTGTTGATTACTTATTATGACGTTGTTAAACAATTAGCCATTATGTATATTCATTCATTTGTTAGAAGCGCATGTTAGAAGTTGAAGGAATTTCAATCAATGTTTCAATCTGTCTTTTGTAAGAATGCTGGGAAGTACTGTGGAGCTCCTTTTGAATTTGCCCAAAAATCTGTTGGCTTGCTGAAGCTGCCAAGGCATCGGTGACTTGGAGATGATTTCTAGTGCAAATTCAAACCAAAAAGGGATAATGTGTATAGCAAGTGCTGGGGAATTGTGGGAGCCTATTTAGAGTTGTGTACAAAAATTCAGAGGATGCAGGATTGAAGCGTTTGTATCTTCCCATTGCACTCAGCTTTTGGCTTTGAGCTGCTCCATTGCACTGACCCGTGGTCTTTTGGATGGGAGTAGAGTTAGCAGTTCTGGAATGTGATTGCATTTTCCTGCATCTGTGAGCCTATGGGTGATCCTGCTGGCTGCTTCTTCCTTCCCTCACCCTAATCATCTTTCCCAGCCACCACTAAAGGCGCCAATGTAGCACCTGTGTAGCGCTTGTCTTATCCCATATGACTGGTTGCTGCTCACGTTATGAGAAAAATCAGATTACATAGTACTACACTAGGAGCTAGTAGGTCATCAGAAGCTCTAGATATCGGAAGGAGGCAGTGAATAGAAAACACACTTCTGGAGGTAAGTTTTGTTTATATGAAAAAAGATATACAAAATATTTACAAGTGTAAGAATAAATCAAAATTCCAGCATTCTGTTAGTTTCCAAATCTCAGTTATCAACTGAGACCGAATTCCTGTTTAGTTAGAATTAATGATATTCCCTTGAATAACCTTTGTTACTCCAGTTTCTCTAATTAGATCTAGAGTTATTCCCTATTTAACGTTTTACAGATCAACTTTTCCATGTTTTAAAATCCCTAGTTAGTTAGAAAACTCATTGAATTCCTATTCTTAAATATTATGGTTAACTTCAGTTTCAGTTCCAGTCAGTAGGTCTACAATTTCAAATCCCAAAATTATATATCTATACAGCTTCACACCTTTCATGACAATTCTCCATCACAACTTTTAAACAAAGTAAATCTCATTCAGCAACTTAGTTCAGTCTTTGCAGTTCTTGCAGAAAATCAAATTCAGACTTTTTGAAAGAAAATTAACTTATACATCCGACTGTATTAAATCTTCTACATCATTAAACATTTCATTCCCACACTCGTTCTTCATCTTGGGTGGCTCGCCATCTTGTTTCTTGGTTCATTGGATGAAATAGTTGATCTTCCACGGAAAGTCCATACACAATACTTACACAAGAACAAAACCTGACCAAGTCCCTTGGTGTGATTTAACAAAACTAATTCCCAGTTACCCGATTGAGATCTTGGACACGTGTCTCTGCTGAAAGTGTCTCATTACAGCTGCAGCTTGCTATAGCCGTAGCTTCAATGGATCTTTCATCGATATTGTCTCTCCTCCAGAGGTTTCACCCTGAGGATTTCAAGTAAGTAGGGTAGAGATGCTCTCTACTAATTCCACTTTTAAAGGTTTATAACTTTAGTTTCTAATAGTTTCTAATGTGTTTCTCTTGCTTTCCCGTACTGCATCAGCCACAACTTGTCATCGCATAACTTTTTTTTCCAAATTCTCTTATTGTTTAAAAATTTGGTAAACCTCGTTTTCATCCCTCCTCATTTCTACCATTACATCTTTGGGTTTAATTAACCTGGGTTACACCAAGGTCCATGCCTATGCACTTGATGTTGCCTCATAAGCACATACTTGGCTAGAACCTGTGGCAAGAAGAGCCTTTAATCAGCTAAAATTCCCACATATGAAAATAAGAGATCAGTTGGGCTTAATGGTTTGCGTCATTGCTGTGAATCAGATGTCTCACTGGTTTGCAGGGTAAAGGGAAAGCGGTCTGGGCACCTTGCTCTTTACCCTACACTCAGTAAACAAGGCTTATCAATCTTGTACATGGCCCTACCCACCCATTATATTAAATACTGCATTCCACAGATGGCCTTGGCTGCAAAGCACCCAGTTGATCGAGCTGCTGCCCTGTTTAAAGACTATTTAGTCACAAAATAAGAGTACATAGTTTGCCATGGATAGCTCTTCGTTTTGTGTGTGGGTAAAGATTAGATTTTGTGTGTCAAGCCTCAATGAATGACCACATCTACTGTTTTTACTGACAGAATTGTGATATATCTGCTCCTTGTTTGCTCACCTTTCCAGAAGTCTTATCTGGAAAGGAATCTGGGAGGAAGTGTGGTAACTAACACAGCCGCTAGAGGGGGCTGTTGGTAAATAGGCAAAAGTTCCTTGGGTGCAGCTTTAAGCTCAGCAAGACTTTGAGAGCTTGTCCCTGTTTAGCTGCTTGTTCTCTGCAGCTGCTTAGAGGATGCTCAGCAGTTTCAGGGTCTGAAGAACACCACAATTTTGAAGGATGCTTTAACAGAACGCTGAAATCTTAATGGTCTTAGTTGTTCTCTACCTTTTATCTGTCAATCGAACTTCATTGTTTGAACCTGGACCAAAGGTAAGTTGAGTCATGATTGTATCTGCCCTTCCAAAAACTCAGGGACAGCAAGAGTGTTTAAGGAATGCTGCTGGTCAGACTTAAATCTGGTACTTTAGTTTGAATGATTTCAGATGTATTCTTTGACACAGTGCCTTATTAAAATAATAAAGTAAGGCATCTGATCTCCCCTTTGTGAATTCTTGCAAATGCCTTGATCTTGAGTGACCTTATTTGCTAAATTATAGCAGTCTCGTGTTCAGCAAAGTAAATCATGTTGAAGTTGAGCTGTAAACGATTTACTTGTGGGTTTTTTTCTCCTGAACAAAGCATTATCAATCACTGCATGTTTATGCCCTTTTAGGAGCAGGTATTTTTCATAGCCTGAAGGCCAGGTTTAGCGAGCTTTTGTTAATGAGAAATAAGCTGCCCCCTGGTATAGAGGCTGACTGACTGTGCTTCCTTGAGCCTGATTTTTATCTGTTTGCCCTCAGTTCAGTATTTAGCGATAACAGAAATGTACTTTGAATTGTTGAGCTTAAAGCTCTTCTTGGCTTAAGTGACTGATTCAATCTGATAAAGTGGCACATACAGGTGAGAGCAACCTGCTTGTAATTCTGCGATTGGCAGTGATCTTTCTGTGGAAAAGTACAATCACAAGAAAGGAAATTAAACTAAAGAACCAGATTTCTACAGGTCTGTTAAACATGTGTGTTCCATTAAATGTGATGGGTGAAAAATGAATCCATTTTGGAATGCATTCCTCTGAAACTTTGTGGAGGAAAAAGATAATAAGGTATTGTTTATAGAGCAGAGGTTTGGGACTGATCTTATATTCCCATGTGTACTTATTTTTTTCTAGGTCATATCTTACAGTTAAGTGCTTCATTGCCCTGAAATGCAATATTACTGTATACGCTCGATGAGCAAAGAACAGGTAAATTATTTTGAAAATAACTTTTCTGAAAATTACTTTGACTAGTCATTCACTCCTTAAGAAGTAATAGCTTGATCTTCCTTGTGTAAAAACCTTGGAGCTAGCTTCCACATGCTCTTTATAGTACTGCTGTTGGAATGCTACAAGCCGAAACTACATGTTTCATCTTGCTCTAGACTACAAAGCATTCAGCTGTGTGTATTCCTAACTTGTTTTCTCAGCAACAGTCTCACAGGAAAGGCCCATATCCAGCTTAATTAGTAACAGGCAGAAAAATCGCATACAAGCTTGTGTGTCTTGTGAGCTGACAAAAGACAGTGAAAATTTCAGCGCAGGAATATGTTTCAAGTGAACGGGAGATAGGCTGTTTTCAGAATAAATTACCGGATTCAGCGTATTTTTAAAATTTGCCCTTTTTGTAATTTTGATGTTATAAAGTTAATAAGCCAGCCTGTTGCATTGCTCTGTGTTCTGTGTGCGACATATTATCAGCGCAACAGTTTGTTGTATTTATATGAAGGGTTGCACTGCCTTTGCAATGGAAAGTAAATTTATAAATCGTCTATCTTTTCTTCAGTTGATCGCTCGGTTATTAACTGCAGCAAGTAACTGCATTGAATTTAAATGGTTGTGTGAGGAGTTGCTTGTACAAAGTATTTGTTTTTAGTCCCAGGAAAATCATATCAAGTAGCCTTCAGCAGATAAATCATTCTGCAACTCTGGATAATAATCATTGTGATAATTCTTTTGAGTCGAAGACTCAATTTTTCCACAAAATTTATAGATCAAAAAATCACAATTTGGTCATCATTGTTAAAAAGTTAGATTAAGAATATTACTGGTGTTAATACATGAATGGTGCTTTTTCTGTTTTCTTATTTTTTTGCCTACCAGCCTTTCTAAAGTCTCCACAAAACCCATCTCTCCGAGCAAACTGCTGGTTGTGGACTTCTTTTCAGTTCAGGCTCAGCCTCCGTTTCCACTCATTCACTCGGATCCTTCAGGGTTCCTTAAGGCTTTGTTGTATGAATGTTTTTTTTAAAAAAAACCTAGTCTAAAGCTTCTGAAATAGGAATTGGAAAAGTGGTCAATTATCTTCAGTTGGTTGGTAAAGCATTTGTAAGTCGCAGAGGGGGAATTCAAACACCAAAGGAGAGAAGAAAGAAATTGTGATCAAAGTCTAAAGAGTGTTTATTTTAAAATTGGTTTTGCTTAGTAATATATCTGCTATAACTTTATTTGTTACATTTTAGCTTTGCAACGTAACAGTTTTCTTAAAATACAAACATGTTGTGCAACCATTTAAAGAGAAACATTGTGGATACTGTCTATTTCTTGTCTGGCCTGAGGCACAGCATTCTGTTCTGGTGTCCTGTGTGGTCTAGCATTGCTGTGAGGCAGTGCTGATGAGTGACAGTCTGGGAGTGCTCCATTTATTTACTCTGCAATCTTTTTAAAACAAAACGTATACATTTTGTTTTTTTATATATGGGCAATGACCAATGATTGTTTTAATTAGCTGTTTGCACATTACTGGACCTAATAGGCTCCTGCTGAAGTAAAACAGAAGTTAGGGACAACGGCTGGGCTTGAGTGGAATATCTTGTTCCTGTTAAGAAAGTACCTTTTGTACCAGAAAACAAAAAGCAACAGCATACAAAGATGTGCTTTGTTGACAGACTTTGCACTTGGATTCTGTATCAATGAGAAATAATATTAATTTTTTTTCATTGCAATATTCATGATTATTAATAGGTAAACTCATCCATGCTCCTTTTGAATATAATCAGTAACTAATCAGTGCAATGGATAGCACATACAATTAGTACAAGTTAAGTATAACTCATGCCTGTTTGACAGTCGTGGAAGTGCGTACTGAAATAGCAAGTACTGAAGTGTATAGACTGCTGTAATGTGGGATATTCAACCCCGAATTCCTCTGCTGTGTTCAGAGAGAAAGTTATTCACCTTGTGCAAGTTTCTGAAGACAGTCCTGGAGTAGGTGGAGTTTCCTGAGAGAAACTGTCCCAGAAAAAGGCTGCTCAATATGCAAAACTATCCCTTGAGTTGTATGGATCCCTGTTGTGTTAGAAATAAATACCAGCACAATGAGCGTGTTCCTCTGTGCACTCTGCTCATCCTGAACCCCAGCTTCCTTCCCAAACACCACTCCTCACACCATTACCGTCGTCCATATGATGGACCAGCTGCAAGTTGCAGAGGTGGAAGGCTTGGAGGAGCGAAAGGCTTAATGGAGAAGGGGCAGGAAGGAGGCTGAGTCATGCAGATAATCAGAAGCTGAAGAGAGTAGGGTTTTGAGGGTGGCGAGGTCTGGAAACTGGAAGAGGCAAATGAATGTAACTGGGAAAGCAAGGACAAAGGAACATTAGCAATGAACTTTAGCAGCTGGACGCATGAGATTGACTCAGAGAATGGAATGTGTACTTGTTCATCATCCCACTGTGTCTTCAATGGCAGGACTGGCCAACAAGTGCTGATATTGTAGTATTGATAGACTGAATGCACCTTGATGTGTGCCATTGTATCTAGGTGATTACTGTGCAGCTGCTCCAAGTGTAGTGCAGCAACGCAAACCGAGTTGTGTGCTTTCTAGATTTGACACAAAGTTTGGTTGCCCTATCCTGTGCCGAACTAGAACGCCTCTCTTTGAAGAACCTCTTGTGCATTGGTTTTGCTTTGCTAGATGCAGCGTAATGTTAACCTCTGCACTCATTCATTCATTAAATTCACAAACAACACAAGAGGCGTCAGTGAGAAAGCACAGCTTCTGCTGGTGGGCAACCTGTGTGATGAAGGTGACAATGTCCTGCCACATTCTATCGTTTCTTCAGTCATCGTCGTTGTGGCTATCCCTCGAGGTCGAGGACGATGGTCTTCGTTCCGTTGATCGTGGCCCACAGAGCGAAGACGCCTGTGCATGTATTTGTTTAATGTGTACTTGATGTTGCACTCCAAGAAGCACACGATGCTTCACAAATCAAACGATTCCAGTGGCATGGAAACCATGACGATTGGAACCAATGGATTTGTTGCAGCCTTCATCCGTCTTCACAGCCGTTGAGTTGGAAGTAACTTCGTCCGCCTGGTCCACCGTAGAGGTCTTGGTTGGATTGTTCTTTGTCAGGGACCTCACCCTCGACCTTACCGCCATGGGTGACCCTACCAGGAGCATAGCTCCAGACGGCATCGCTCTCGGGATCTCAGGACCACGCAAGCTTCTCCACCACGACAAGGTGACAATCCACGGATTATACTGTTCAATGGTGTGAAATTAAGCTCTTATATTCAAGCAGCCATAATTAATCGTAGTTTCTGGTGATTTCCTTTCAGGGGTTTCCTTTCTAAAGCAAAACCATCCAATTAGTGTGCTCCAGTATTATCACATGACATCTATATTTATTTCATCTCCTCTAAAATATTTCCCCCTGCTTTTAAAGCTGCTGTCAAATAAAGACAGGTAGGGGGTCATTCAACACCTCAAACCTTTTCTGTAAGTTTGATTTGAATGTTTTGATTTGTATAATCTGCCTTTTCTTCCATTTCATAACCATAATTCCAATTGATACATCATCTATAGACTTTCTGAGGTGACATTGTGAGTTCACCCCCAAATGGCATAATCGTGTATGGATTTTATCTGTTTGATCTGGACCTTCACAATGGAAAACTGAACTTTTTATTTTAGTTCTGCCTTGTTGGAACCCTTTAACTTCAGTATCAAATAGATCATTCTCTAATTTACTACCCTTTATAATCCGGGAATACCCATTTGCTTTCAATAAAGATTGATGTTTTCTTCAGTACTTTCCAATGTAGGAACTTCCCAGTTTCAGAAAAGGATAATCAGAAATGTTTGTTTTTAGTTTATATATGCTGAGAACAAGTTTTCATCCTCCTCATCCCATTATCCTGCTTTAAATTTGTCCCTTTGACAACTATTACGCTCGTATCTCTGAATGTGATCTGGTATTAATTTTTGTTTAATACCACTCCATGGGAGCACCATAAAATGCTTTACTAAGTTAGAAAGTGCTCTGTGAATTTTAGTATTTACTTTTGAAGAGCCAGCACCCCACAGGTTTGTTGAATAAAATGCATTTTATTCTCTTTAAATGGCAATTTATTTTGCAGGTTATTTTCTCTGTAACCTCAAATGCAGTTATTGATTATTTTTCCCAAAAAGAAAGTTTCAGTGTAAACTGAGAATTAAAACTATACTCCTATGACTTCAAAGGATGCAGCATGATAAATATCTGACAATATTTACAGAAACAATTAAGCATTTATTTTAGTTTTGACACATTTATTGTATCAGAAGTGTATCAGTTGTGGATATCTCATTTGTGGCATTGCATGTTCGTGGAGGCATTTCAGAACTGAAATTTATGATTCCTTTGTTTTTATAGTTCAAACTTAAAAGACATGGTTATACACCAAAGAAAACTAGGTTTAGAAATTTTTTGAATAAGATTAAACGTCACTTCATCCTTGCCCTTTAAAGAGTACGTTATGCTACAAAGGTAAATTGGACTACGCTTTCAAATACAAACCAATAAATAATCAAACTGCACATTGGAATGAAACACAGCATCCAATTATTTTAATCACTGTGCATTGATGTTAGCTTACGGAGGCTTTACCATGTGTAATAAAGCTTCTTTCAGTTGTTTTGACTATGGGCAGATCTAATACATCAGTGTTTTAAGGAAGAAGGATTTGAACAGCTTGCTGATTCTAAATAAGAGAAAGGGGCATCACTTAGAAAACTCTATCTACCTCGGGTGAATTTTGATGACGTGATTATTCATTGCCTCCTGATCTTGCATTTTATTTGACTTAAATATTTTTTTATTTTGTGAATGAAAAACAGAATTTGCTCTCTTTTGCCTGGAATAAAGTTGTGAAGTACAGTTGCAAGAAAAAGTATGTGAACTTCTGGGGTAATGCTTTCTACAAAAGCTATTTGGAGTCATCTGTTTCATTCGATGAGATGAGATTGGAGGTGTGGGTTGGAGAGATGCCCTGCCCTATAAAAAAGGCACATAAACTCAGGTTACTGACAGAACTTGCTATTCTCAATAAAGATCTGTTTATCTGAACCATGCCTTGATCAAAACAACTTTCAGATGACCTTAGAAGAAGAATTGTAGAGATCTATGAAGCTAGAAAAGGCTACAAAACATTTCTAAAGACTTGAGTGTTCATCAGTCCACAGAAAAAGAAATTGTGTACACATGGAGGAAATTCAGTACTGTTGCTACTGTCCCTAGGATTGGGCGTCCTGCAAAGATCACACCAAAAGTACAACGTGCAATGCTGAAGGCGGTGAAAAAACTGAAGGGTAGCAGCAAAAGACCTGCAGAGATCTCTAGAACTTGCTAAAGTCTCTGTTCATGTATCCACTTTCAGAAAAACAGTGAACAAGAATGGTGATCATGGAAAGTCATCACAGAGGAAACCACTGCTCTCCAAAGAGTACATTGCTGCATGTGTCAAGTTTGCAATGGGCTACCTGGATGTTCCATAATGCTTTTGGGGCAATGTTCTGCAGAGAGATGAGACAAAAGACAAATGTTCTTTCTGGCAGGAATACACACCACTATGTTGGTCGAAAAAAGGCACTGCACACCAACACCAAAACCTCATCCCAAATGTGAAGCATGATGGAAGGACCATCATGATTTGGGACTTCTTTGCTGCCTCAGGACCTGGACAGCTTGCAATCATTAGGAGAACAATGAATTCAAAATTGTATCAAGACATTTCACAGGAGAATGTCAGTGTAGCGGTCTGTCACCTGAAGTTTAATAGAAGTTGTAAGATGCACTAAGACAATGATCTGAAACACAAGAATAGACCAACAACAGAATGGTTTAAAGAGAATAAAATTCATATATTGGAATGGCCAAGTCAGAGTCCAGACCTTAACCCAATTGAGATGCGATGGCATAACCTGAAGAGGGCTGTTCGTGTAAGGTATCTCAGAAATATCGATGAATTGAACCATTTTGTATGGGGGAATTGTCTAAAATTCCTCCTTGCCATTGTGTAAGTCTGATCAGCAGCTACAGGAAACATTTTGTGAAGCTCATTGCTGCTAAAGGAGTTTCAACAAGTTTTTAAATACAAGGGTTCATATACTTTTTCCAGCCTGGACTGTGAACGTTTAAACAATGTGTTCAATAAAGATGTGAAAAGTACAATTGTTTTTGTGTTGTTAGTTGAAGCAGGTTGTGATTGTCTATTTGTATGACTTAGATGAAGACCAGACCACATTTTATGAATAGTGAGTGCAGAAAACCAGGTAATTGCAAAGAGTTTACAAACTTTTCCTTGCAGCTTGTGTAGATTATTACCCTGCATCTCCACTCGACGTGGAATCACGAATTATTGTTTTTACCTCATAATGGTATGGTCCAGCACACATTTTAAATCATTTTGCTTCATGTGCTCCTTCTCCTTTATTTTATTTCTATTAAGCCTTTCATTTAGTAGTCACTATAGTAGAAATGAATTCATTCTCAGTTTATTCCTTGCTGAAATCTATCTATCTGTTTGTTCATTCATTCATTGATAAAGGATTACTCTAGATGATCCACATTCCACCCCCAAAGTTGCAGGCCTGGCAGCTGCTGTGGAAGACCCCTTGGCAGGTCTTGTCATGGTTCTTATGGAATGCCATGGTGGAAGGAGTGAATTTTAAAGTTGCTAGGTTATGTTCACCTTTTTTTTCACAATTAATTCAAAACATCATAAGTATATGATGCGCACTGGTAGCCCAGACAAACATATATTCCATCTTGACCGGACTTGTAAGTGGTGGTAAAGCTTTGAGTTGTTACAGAATTCCCAATTTTAGGTTTGTTCTTGATGATTCATTCAACTGACAGTATACATTACACTACATTTACACTGCACGCTGCATCCGCAAAGGAAACAGCATTATGAAGGACCCCATGCACCCCTCATACAATCTGTTCTCCCTCCAGCCCTCTGGGAAAAGGCTCCGAAGCATTCGGGCTCTCACGGCCAGACTATATAACAGTTTCTTCCCCCAAGCTATCAGACTCCTCAATACCTGAAGCCTGGACTGACACCTTGCCCTATTGTCCTGTTTATTATTTATTGTAATGCCTGCACTGTTTTTGTGCACTTTATGCAGTCCTGTGTAGGTCTGTAGTCTAGTGTAGCTTTCTCTGTGTTGTTTTTTTTACGTAGTTCAGTCTAGTTTTTTGTACTGTGTCATGTTACACCATGGTCCTGAAAAATGTCTCATTTTTACTATGTACTGTACCAGCAGTTATGGTCGAAATGACAATAAAAATGACTTGACTTGACTTGATAATCTCTAAAGTTTGTAAAGTTGGTTATTAGTAGGACTAATATGATGCTGAAGTAAATTTTTTCCTCATGATGTATCAAGACTTTTTTTTGACTAAACTGCCCAGCACACACAATTGTAGTTAATATATGGAAGAAATCTATACCAATTATTTTGAAATAATGAGGAATTTCTGATTTTAAAAATAATGGTTTAATATTGAAATTGGGCTTGACTTGGAATTTTTCATACAACTGAATTAGGAGGAACTGAGATCTTGATTAAACTAGTGAAGACGGGGTTTAATAGCATTACTGAGAAGGATACATAGGCTGAGCAGATATATTGATGGGATTTACTTTGGTAGTACCACAATTTAGAGTATCACTCCATCCTCAGCTTCCAAAAAGAATATTGAATTGGCTTAAATGAATTACTTGAATCTGACATCTCTTGCATTCAAATATTAACATGCAGATATATATGTTGAGCACTTAACTTTCAGTATTTGAATTGTATTTGGAGAGCTTCACAAGCTTACATCTCTTCAGTGAAGTCATGATGGTGGTAAAATTAGTCCATGATTAGTACCAACACATTTTGGAGTTGCTGGATTTTGCATCGAGTGCAGTCTGATATTTTACCCCCTGAATATGTTGGTACTAGAGTGCTGAATCGGGCTATTAACATTAAGGCTAATATAGTAACGAAAGAAAAGGTACAAGTCCTCTGGCAAAGTGTTCAAGAACCAGAACAAGCATGTTCAGGGCATGGCTGGCAGTGTCCTCCACACACAAGCATGTGACTTGAAGGCAGTTGATTGGCATGGAGAATACATTATATACTCACTATTGCTGGTGAATGTGCATTGGGTACGTTTAAGGCAGAGGGTGATAGAGTTTTGATTAGTCAGGGCATCATGGAGGGATATGGGGCGAAGGCAGGAGATTGGAGCTGAGAGGGAAAATGGATCAGCCATGATGAAATGACAGAGCACACCCGATGGGCCAAATATTCTAATTCTGCTCATGGTCTTATGGTCCCAATGTTAAAGTACAAATATGTTATAGGTTTAATCTGTAAAATAGAATTGCCTTTGTCAGAACACCATTCCAACATAACTAGCAGCAACTTGGAAAAAAATGTAAACAGTTATGGCAGCTAGAAAATAATGGTAGATGTTAATTATCAGGGTGTGGTGCCTTCTGAGAACATTTTTAAATAATCATGTTCACTGGTTACTTCTGCTCAATTTCAATGTCTTGTAAGAATGCTGGAGGGGGAATAATTTTACCCTAAGTAGATTATTACATTTCTTCTACCCATGTATGCTGCCTGTTGCAGCTTGTAACTCTGGTCATAACTCCTCCCATCCATTAGAAAGCTTAAAGTCTGCATACTGATTAAAGGAATACGGTTGTTCTTTCTTGCCTACAGAGAGGAGTTATTACCAGTTTGAGCATACGTGCCGTTCGTTGAAAGTACCATGGGTTGAGAACCCTGTTGTCAGCTAGGTGTGAAAGACCATAAACGTGTCTTCCCTACATGAGAAGATTAGCTTTTAATGCTGATGGATGCACTCAGCATTTAGCTGCTCCTCCTGTTAACCACAAGTACTTTGGATGTGGCTTGTGCACACAGGAGGTGCATTTTGTCATTGGCAAATTTATAGATGGCGTTTGAGCTGTACCTGGTCACACAGTCATGGGTGCAGAGAAAGTAGAGCAGCCGGCTATGTTTGCATCCTTGAAGTCAGCAAGAAGGGGATGTTAATTCCAATCTGCACGGACTGTGGTCTCCAGCTGAGGAAGTCAAGAATCCAGTTGCAGAGGAAGGTACAGAGGCCCAGATTTAGCAGCTTGTTGAGTAGTACTGAGATGGTGTTGAATGCTGAACTTTAATCAATGAAAAGAAGCCTGATGTTGGTCTTGCTGGTCCAAGGCTGGGTGGAGAGCCAGTGAGATTACATCTGCCATAACAGGTCTACAGCAGTGGGTAAATTGAAACTTTTATCAGGGAAAAAAAACTAATCTTGTTTTGAGTAGCAGAGGGGATGGTGAGCAATACTTAGGACAAGGGTAATATCTTACAGGGGTGGGGCAAGGGTTGTTCATGTGCTTCTAAAGTTTATTGAGTTGTTATGGTTAATAAGGTAATGGTTTTATGAGGGTAGATAGTGAAAACACATGAAAGTATATGTGGGAAAAAAATCCAAATAGTTACTGAGTACAAGGCCAAAAGGAGAATGCTGAAAATGCCTGGCTGAGTCTGTGGAGAGAAAAACTCGATTTATTGCAATTGGAAAATCTTCCATCAGCGTTGGCCAGCTTCTGATATGGAAAGATAAAGCTAGTTAAATTCAAAAATGAAAGCAGATGGATGCAACTTGCCCAGATGGAAACAGAAAGGTTGATCCTCCAGTTTAAACTGGATCTTGAGCAACAGTGCGGGAGGCTATGCACAGAGGAGCCAGAGAGTGGGGTGGGATACAGAATCGAAATGCCCAGCAGAAGATCAGTGTTACAGAACAGGGGTCTGGTCCATGGCATTCAATCATATGCTTTTACTTTCTCCAGTATAAAGGAGATCATATTTTGGCACCAAATGAAAATGACTACATTGGAAGAAAAGCAAGTGAATTGCTGTTTCACCTAGAAGGACTGGTCATATTTGACATCTGAAAAATAAGGTACAGAATTTGCCTTGAAGCAGATGAGGCAACTGCTATGCAAAGTAAAAAATGAAAGCTATTTCCTCCTTCATCTTAGGGCTTGGCATTTGTTAATTCAGGTTCAGCACAAGTCCTGACGACAGCGGTTGAAATAGTGAAGTCATAATGTAAGGCTTGGATTCCATCTGAGAGGGAATTGTTGCCAAACAGACTACGTTGCCAGTCGAAAGATATAAATGACTAGAAGAGGGTGAAATCAAAGTCAGTCATGGAACTTGATCAAGGCTAAACATTTACCTTGGAAGCGTGGCATTAACTGCGTGGACTGACATTACCCCTCCCCCCCCCCCCCCACCAATCACCTTAAAATTATGCCCCGTTGTGTTACCCATGGTTATCGTTTGAGTAATTAGGCACGTGGCAAGGGTCAATAAAAAGAAGTGGATTAGCCATTGTGTGAGTGAGATGGAATTTGAGCTGGGAACTGAGGCTTTGGCAAGAAGAGACGGGCTAGTTTGAGGTTTCTCTCAAGTTTCACTATCTGTCTTTGTGCTTAGCTGGAGTAGTGAGAGTGGATCTCAGGTCAGTGGTGTGCAAGAAGTGGGAGACCTGGGAAACCACCAGTCTCCCTGATTGTCATATCTGTGAGAAGTGCATCTGGGTGCAGCTCCTGACAACTGTGTTAGGGAGCTGGAGCTGGGTGACCTTTGGGTCTTTCAGGAGAATGAGGAGGTAATAGATGTGCGTTGCAGGGAGATGGTCACGCCTAACTTGTAGGAGGCAGGTAGATGGGTGACTGTCAGGAGAGGGGAAAGAGAATTGGTAGATGGTCACAGTATTGCGTTGGCCTTTTATACTGATTTGGATACTGGTAGGGGAGATGACGTATAAGGGGGAAGCCACACTGACCATGTGATAGGAGCTTAAATAGCTAGGGGGGCAGACAGAAGATTTTGTGGATGTGAGAGAGACTCCTGATGGTTTATTGTCTCCTAGCTGCCAGGGTCAGAGATGTCCCAGATCACAATACAGCATTCTGAAGGGGAAATGAGAGCAGTCAGTTGTGATACATATTGGTACTGATACTATAGGTAGTAAAAGAAATGAAGAGAGAATATAAACTGCTCGGTAGGAAGCTGAAAAGCAGAACCACAAGGGTAGTAATTGCTGGATTGCTGCCTGTGCCATGCTCCAGACTCGGCTTATATGGCAATTGAATTTGTGGCTGAATAGTTGGTGCAGGGGGTAGGATTTCAGATTTGCGGATCATTGGATCTCTGTAGGGAGGGTATGACCTGTACAAAAAGGATGGGTTACACCTGTACTGAGGTGGTGGGGTGGGGAGGGGGGGGGGGAAAGAAATTGCAATGTCCTTTCCTTCTGGGCTGGGCTTCTGGATGTTCTGGGATTTAGATGTTTCAACAGGACATGGAAGGACGTAAAAGAGGAGGGGCAGTGGCATTGCTAAGCAAGGATAGTATCACAGCTGTAGAAAGGGAGGACTTCATGGAGGGATTGTCTACTGAGTCTGTGTGGGTGGAAATCAGAGCTATTGGGTATATTCTATAGACACCCACTCCCAAGCAGCAACAGAGTCACTGAGGAACAGATTGGTTAAAAAAATAACAGGGTTGTTGCCGTAGATTACTTCAACTTCCCTAATATTGATTGGTATCTCCTTGGTGCAAGAAGTTTATATGGGGCAAATTTCTTGGGTGTGACCAAGAAGGAATCACTCATCTCAATGATGAATTGACTCCATGACCTATAGACTCACTTTCAAGGACTCTAAAACTCAATATTTACTTAGTTGTATTTACCATATTTCTATCATTTTCATGATTTTTGTTTTGCATTTTGGTTGTTTTTGTTATAGTTTTTCATAAATTACATTGTATTTCTTTATTTTCCTGTAGATTAATGCAAAAACAAACCTCAAGGTAGTGTATGGTGACATACAAATATGTTGATAAATTTACTTACAATCTTATAGACCAGTGAGTCTTTCATCACTGGTGAGCAAACTATTCGAGAGGATTCTTAGAGACAGGATTTACAAGCATTTCAAGAAGCAAGGTCTGATTAGGGAAAGTCAGCATGACTTTTTGTGGGCCAATTGTGATCTCATGAGCCGGACTGAATTCTGTGAGGAAATTACAGAATAAGTTGATGAATGTAGAGCAATGGATGTAGTGTTTTGATTTTAATAAGGCATTCAACAGGAAGCATGGCACCAGGCAAACTTGGCTGCATGGATTCAGAATTGGTTTGCTTACAGAGTTGTAGGTGGAGCTTACTTGGCCTGGATGTCAAGGACAAGTTGTGGTCCAGAGGGATCTACTCTTGGTTCTTTGCTGTTTGTGATTTTTATAAATGACTTGGATCAGGAAGTGGAAGGGTGGCTTAGTAAGTTCAATCTGGGAAGGTATGCAGTGATTCACTTTGGAAAGTCGAACTTGAAGGCAGAGTATAAGGTTGGCAGTAGGATGTGTACCATTGTGGAGGAACAGTAGCATCCACACATCTCTTAAAGTTGCTGCCCAGGTTGATAGGGTGGATAAGAAGACATATGGAGTGTTGACCTTCATTAGTCAGGGGACTGAGTTTAAGAGCCGTGAGGTAATATTGCAGCTCTATAAAACTCTGGTTAGATGAGTATTGTATTTGGTTCTGGTCATTTCTTTATTGGAAGAATGAAGAAGTTTTGGAAACAATCCAGAGGAGAATTACTAGGATGCTGCATGAATTAGAGAGCATTTCTTATGAGGACAGGTTGAACAAGCTACGATTATTTGGAATGAAGGAGGATGAGAGGTGACAAAGACTAATAAAAGAGGCAGTATTTTAAGGTGATTGGAGATAAGTATAGGGAGAAGCCTGAAGGTTTTTCCACAGAAGAACCTGCCAGGGTGGTGGTAGAGGCAGATAGATTAATAAACCGCTGGCCTGCTGAACATCGGTACCATCTAGTCAAAACATTTTACCCTTGCCATTGTGCCCATCGGTTGTTTTGACTGCCTGACATTGTTTACTTGTGTTGTGAGTTGTGGTTTGTGTTTGTCTGATGTGAAACAAACAACTGCATTTTGGTAAGTAATCTTCCCAAAAATCATAATCTAACAAGAATTTTTAAATTAAAAAATTGTTAGAACAGATAAAAAATTGTTTTGATAAAATTGTTTGCATGATTGTGGTTATTTTATTAAAATTATAAATTTTTTGACGGTAAATTTTTCAAATAATTCTATTATTAGTAGTATTCGGAAACAACAATAATTATTAGTAGTATCCTTAGGATGTTGAAAAAAAAGTAGAGAGTTAAATGGTTTGAAGAACAAAGCTTGTACCACATTTAAGGCAGAATGGCTTTTGCAACTCTCAGATACATACTGGGAATGTTGTAAGCACCATTTGTGTGGATAAAAAAGTTGGGGGCAAGTTCAGTGGTGGAAAAAATGGGATGAATGGAAGTTAGATTACCTAAAAAGACATCTTAACCAGAGAATTCATAGAGATGCAGTTACCAAATAACACAACTAGAAGAAATGTGGAATTTTGCGCTTATTAACTGAAACTTTAAAAGAGCGTGAAGCAAGTGTGAAACAAGATGTGCGGAAGAAGTTTAACTCTGATATGGTCAAAGTGTAATTGATAACTTTATCTAAGCCTTAAAATTAATGCTTCTATGCATTCCTTGCAAGAAATTCTTGCACCTGGCCAAATATGTAAATATACCGGAGTGTTGGCTCAGCACGTACTGTACGCTTTAATTTGTTGAATACACCAGCTTTCTGCTTCAGAAACATTCAATGGAAGAATTGCTGAAACCTGCTTTCCATCCATAAATGCTGACAAAAGTACAGACATCTCTGTGTAGAAAATGTTAATTTTGTAAATTAAGTTTCGATCGGAATATGAAACCTCCAGTAAGACTGTGGGGGTATTTTGAAATCAACTGCATGTGACAGTATCAGTATTGGTTGAAACAATAAAACTTTTTTATAATGACGGTCTTGATATTTGAAATGTACATCAGACAGGGTAAATGTTATGCTTGGTAAAAATAATGGATAACAGCAATTCTCTGCTGAGAAATAAAGTATATGAGCAACATTGCGTTGCACAGAGACGACCTGATATTAGACAAATTTTAAAAGAACTTTAATTATGTGGAATATAGAAACACTGCTACATAGATTGTTTACAATGTTCAGTAGGTCATCAGTTAAAAAAGGAGAGCTAGAAGAATTAGCTAATGTAACAAAATGTGATGTCACTTGGACAACTCAATGAAGTAAGATGGCTGTTATGACATTTTGCCATTACTGCTTTAATGAGGAATCACTAAATTTTAATCCAGTATTGCAAAGAGCAAGTTAATGAATATAATCAATCAATAACTACTCCCTGAAGATTTTGACCAGTCCAGAATATCGATGTTTTAAGAGATCTGGCATCTCTGTAAAACCCTTCAGAAAACCTGTTTGAATACAATTGAAGCACTGCAGTATACAAAAGCAAAAATTAACAAGTTGTGGTCACAGTATCCTGGTGACATTGTTTATTGGAGTGACAAAGTGAAAGATCTACTTGCATCTATAAGTTCTGATGTCAGTACTGCACCTGTTATTTGATCCATTCAACATGTCTGTAATCAATCGAATAATAGATCTCCTGACGAAGAGTTAAGAGGATGGCAAGCTTTTGACCTTGTTGCTAGTGCAAATGTGACACATTTTGAAGTTGGAAAGAGAATGTTGTAGGACTGAAAAAAAAAATCAGCTTCTATTCCGAACCATGATGAAAGTGTTACCTGAAAATATTGCAGCAATACTGTGATTTCAGAAATTTTGTTTCTGAGAAAGTTAAACAAGTTCAATAAAAATGTTCACTGATAAGCTGAATGACATGTGTAGAAACGAAGAATTTGAAGAACTGTCAATTCCTGTTGACTTCACTGAAATATTTCAAGCTCCTAATGCTGGCTGTGAACATGGACTCTTGTCTTATGAATTCAATCAAATGCAAATCCAGAAACAGACAAGAAGTGGAACACTTGGATGAAGTTATGAGGATTAAGATGTATTTATTATCTGCATACAAAATTAATCTGGATGGTGTTCCTAGACAATGGATTTGTTATAAAGACATGAGAAAATATTTCCAGAACGTGAAAGATTTTCTTTGTTGTACTGAATTCCATTCTATCCTTTGATTAATAAATAAAATCAAAAATATGTGATTTTTCCATTTTCATTCTAAATATTCATAGTATGCATTTTACAAAAAATACATTTAAGGTGCTGTGCAGTTTTCAGGCTGTGTAGAAGTTTCCTGCTTGGAGTAGCTGTAAATAAGATTTGAGGGAACGCTGCTCTCTTGTCCAAGTGGAGCTTTGGAAGTTGATCATTGAAACCCTGGAACAGTGCAGGATGAAATCTCCGTTCAACCCTGGCAAAATAAGACCAGCCATAATGCACGTGACTTCCCAGTACAGTTGATGAATTTTCCAGCCTCTATTTCTTCTCCAGAAAATAAGGTTAGGTAATATTGGTGAGGTTCATGAAAATTTATAGGAGCCATTGCTGGAAACAAATAGCCAAGATTTGGTCTTGTATCAGCTGATTTGCAATTCCTGCTCCAAGAGGCTCAAGGAGAAAGATTTCTCCAGTTTTGGATTGATGACTTCAGAGAAATCTAAAAGACTTCACAAAACTGAATTGCAGACTGAAGACTGACAACCAAGCATAGAAGTTAAATGTTCTTTATATAGCATGTCCAATGCTAAAGAACGCAGTAATAATAATTTAATGATTCTAGATTACTGTTGATGTTTTTCTGTACTTATGCAGAGCTATAACATTTAAAACTGCAAAGTTAACTCTTTAAGAACAGTGAATGACATAATTTTGTTCAGTTGTGGACTTTTTCAGTTTTAATCATTACCAAAAGAAAATCAAGCCTCTTACTTTAATGTTGTAACTTCTATAAGGTAAACCCTGCAAAGGGTTTCAGAAATGTATATGAGTCTGCTTTGGAAAGATTAGAGTGAAGGATGGAAAATTTGCTTTAAAAGTATTTTATTTTTGTGTATCTCAAAGTAAAGTCAGGAGAACTACACAGGATTAGGGACGGAATTCCTGAGCTTTGGGTCAGGTTGCCAGTGGCAGGGCTGTAAGGCCAGATCTTTCCAAGCTTGGAACCATTTAGAACTGTTCGAATAAAAAAAAATAATTCCAGACATTACTCTGCACTTGGAAGCATATGCAGTTTGGAATTACTGAGTGGTATGTCGCCTCACATCTGCCACTGCTCTACCTCTGGATTACAGATGGAATTCAGTAGTGAGGCCCACTTCTCCTTGCATTATGCATTACAGCTCTTGGATCCTGTGGCTGGTCACAATAGGAGGGAAAGATAAATTCTTCTTAATATTTTGCTTTAACTTATTCTTTACAGTTATTTGTGTTTCTAATCATCAGTGTTATTTTAGCTTTTTTATTATTATTTTGGTAGGTTCAATTTTGAGGTTATTTTAAAATACCAATGAAATTGTGCAGACATTCAGAGTTTTTGCCTCTTGTTTTGGAATTTCAGAGACATTTCCAGCGTAGGGCCTCTACATTTTGCTGCTCAGTTGCTGTTTGCTCCCTGCCTCTAGACTTGTGCAGAGCACTTGTGTGTATGGGGAGAGGGCACTACTTCTGGTTAGTGGGCCAGTCCACTGTGATCTAACCCATTGTATTTGTGATCATGAGGAATTGGAAGAGTGTGACTATCTTGGTGAGTCTTCGAGCTTGTGGACTTCATTAAAGGAGGGAGTGGTGAGAATGTTCTTATAAAACAGAATGAAAATCTTAAATTCAATGAGGCAGTACAATTTGGTGCACATGACCCGCTGGGTGATGTAGTGTTAACTAGGACAGGGGCAACAGCTCTGATTCATAGAAGAATTACAGCATGGTGACCATCTAGGCCTGTCATTACACAGCAGATCCAGAAAGAGGAAACAAAAAGCATAACTGAGGGTTTCAGCAGCTGATGAATTTAGGCAAGATTGAAGTTTGGAGATAATCTGAAAGCAGAAATATTTGGTCTTGATGGTAGTCAGAATCTCACCTTTTTAACTGTATCTCAAAAATTCTGACCCTGTGGTTCAGTTTATGACCAGCCAGAGCAAGGAAATGCTAGAAATCCATACTCAATAAGCCAGAAGGCATCTCTAGATAGAGCAATAAAGTTAGTGTTCCAGGTTGGAGGACCTTCATGCAATTTGGTAAAGAGAATTTTTAAAAAAAATTTGTTTTCAAGTCCACAGATAGTGGTGGATGGGATGGTTAGGACAGAGGGAGTCAATATAATAAGGCAAGGCTATGACAAATGGTGATTAAACTTATTGGTCTGTGTTATCTGTTACTCATAAGCAGGACTATTGGTTGTGCTCAGTAGGTCAGGCTGCATGGAGAGAAAAAAATTGAATCAACAGCACTAATTGATGACTCACAGAAGAAAGTCATTATTTATTTTAGTGCAAGATGGAGAACTACAAACTAGTGAGCCAAATATTAGTGACAGTAAGGTTATTAGAAGGTATTCATTGAGACAGAATATATTTGCATTTAGTAAAACCAGGGATTAGGGATAACCAGTTTGGCTTTATGTAGTAACTAATCTCTCACAGATTTTAAAGAGTTGATTGAGGATTGATGGGGTACTGGGCATCAGATCTCATCTTCATGGATTTTGGTAAGATTTACATGCTATGCTGGTCTGGAAGGTGAGATCATGTGAGATCCAGGGAGAGCTAGCCAATTAGTGCAGATGAATTGGGCTGATGGGCTATTTCCAGTGTTTGTTTCTTTTATGATTGTCATTTACTGAGGAATAGAATGGTGCATTCAGAAATGGAATTTTTAGCAAGGATAGCAACAACATTGGTCATGTGAGTATTTGGAAGAAGGAAAATCAGACTTATTTTAACCACCTACTCTTAAAAAAACAAATACTGGAAAAACTCAGATTTTGCTTTGGGTTTTTCGACCCACATACCCATAAATCCAGCATCAGCAGAGAGATCCCAAAATGTGTTTCCCCACCCAAATCTGATGAACAGCATCGAGAGCATTGCCTTGTACCAATTGATGAGCACTCTGTAGCAAAATTGACAATATTCTCTCTCACGAATGAGAAATTAATATTGGAATTGGCTGTAGGCTGAATCTGTGACTGGCATAAAACTGATCCCTGCATTCAGCTTCAGGTAAAGGAGGACAGAAGCTCTGGCCCCATAATGATGGCAATTGAGTAGAGTTGGTATCCCTGTTAACTTGCAGATGATTGAAAGCAGGGCCCTCTGCATCACCAAGTGCTATTGGTTGCTTCATAAGATCCAGGGGTAAATATTAATGTTGTTAAGATTTTAATGGTTAAAAAGTTGTGCAGAGATGATAGAGTGGACCTTTGTAAAGAAACTGCAAATAATTGTTTATGGAAGTGTAATGTGTATAATGAAGAGTTTGCTTTTTCAGTTCACTGTTTTGAATATGATGTTTTAAATTTTAACAAGCGTAGCTTTTGAAGTACCGGTTACAAAGTGATCCATTTGCTCTCAACTGCGCTTTCAGTTATTGCTTTAGTGAGTTTTGAACACCTGCTATTTCACTGAAATCCTTGTTTCCATGGGATTGAGAAGCAGGGCAGCTGTAACTATTGACCTCTGCAGCTGAGAAAGTACAAGCAAGTGATAGTTAAAATTGTCACAGCTTTGTTTCCTGTTGCTTGAACAAATTAAATGCAAGGCACAACATCCATATTGTATTGTAAAGGCCATCATTTCAGCGGTGGGGAGGAATTTTTCTGATTACGTAGGTGTGAGAATTTCATATGAATTTGAAGTCCTCAGAGCTTTAAAGCCTTACTGTGATACCAGATTTGAAAACTATGTTCAGCAGAATGGTGGAGGCTCATGAAGGGTAAGAAGAGAGAGGTGTCACGTCTATTGATGGCTTAATGATTAGATCGAGCCCAGAGATGAGAATGGGGACACTGAAGTTCAGCTGATTATTGGCAAGGAAAAGGTAAGCCTTAAAATAGGGGTGTGGCCATGAGGAATTCTTTTTGCCCTTCAGTTACCTTGAAAATTCAATATACGTTGAAGTCTATGTTCTGGAAGAGGATCCCAAAGTCCAATAGGGTGCTGATACACACCAGCATGAAAGTCAAGATGAATTGCAGTTTGCATTTGACTCACAAATTGATAAGCACCTATGTAATCAGGATAATGGGAAAGAGGGCAGAATGGCAAGATAAAGTAAGGATTCTGATCTTTCTGGTTGAACTAATAATAACTCAGTTTATAATAAGTTGGGGATTTTGGCTTGATCTTGAGGTTGCCATAGCCAGTAACTTGATGTTTGAGTAGACTGGAGGAATCCCCATGAGTTGTGACATAGTTTGTTTAATCAGGAATACTAATATATAATGTATAAAGAACAAGTTACGTAGTAGATGTAGCCATTCCAAACACACAAAACATACAGAAATCAAAAACTGTAAAACACCAGAAATATGCTGAATTAAACGAGGAAATTGAAAAATTACAGAACGTGAACAGAGTAAACATTGTTCCAGTGTTAATATCTACAACTGCTATTATCCCAAAGTCATTAAACAGTAGCATTAAACAGTTAGGTCTACACAGCAATAATTATATAAATTTCCAGGAAGCTACAATTCTAAACAGCACTAGAATAGTCTGAAAGTTCCTGACAATTGAGAAATGAGTATGTTTGGCTATGCCCATACCTCCAGGTTTTACCAAACTGAGCTGAGAAAAAAAAATAACAATAATAACTCATTTATAGAGCACTTTTCACACAAACAATGTAGTTCAAAGTACCTTCGAATGGGATAAAATGCAAGCATGAAAATAACAAGATGTTAGTTAAAATCAAGGTTCTGTGATGCAAAAACCTATAAATAGGTTTTGACCTGACATTTAAAAGTGTTATCTGAGACAGCATCCCTTATAGATTTAGGTATTGAATTCCACAGTTTAGGAGCATAGTTCAAAAAAGCTGACCTGCCAATTATCTTTAGAGGGAGATTGTTTAAATTTAAGAGACAAACAGAAGAAGACCTGAGAGCTCGAGCAGGATTATAAAATGAAAGCGATTCTGTGCCGTACTCTGGTCCCAGCTCATTGAGAGCTTTAAAACGTAGTAAGAGAACTTTTAAAATCAGTTCTAAATGATACAGGAAGCCAATGCAGAGTCGTTTTGAATTAGTTCAGGTTTATCAATAGATTGCTTTGGAAGGCTAGCAAAAAGTGCATTACAGTAATCTAGTCCGTTTGATATAAAAGCACCAATAGTTTTTCAATATCATTACATGATACAAATGGACATACCTTTGCAATATTTCATTAGTGTAGAAATGTTGCTCTGGTCACTTTCTTTATGTGGGGTTTAAAATTCAAATCTGAAGCAAGACTAGCACCCATGCTTGCTACTTCGAATCTTACAAGAAGAGCCATGTTTCCAAGTTCAAAAGTATTTCAGTTTTACCTTCATTTAGTTTTAGGAAATTATTGCTCGTTAATTTGCCATACCAGAAGTCAGAGAAGATAGGGTGTTATCATTTTCAGGCTCAACTGAGATACACAGTTGTGTGTCATTGCATAACTGTGGAAATCTCTGTGGAGAACTGAGGTTCTCTAATACTGTCTCCTAAGGGGAGCGTGTATAAGGAGAAGAGTACTGGATCAAGACCGCTTCCCTGAGCAAAACCAAAAGGTACATCTTGTGTCTTGGAAAATTGATTTCCAAGACAAACAAAGATTTTTCTCTCTGAAGTATATGATCAAAATTAATTAAGGGCACTACCAGAGAGGCCAACCCAGTTCTCCAGGCAATCTATGAGAATGTTGTCAATTGTGTCAAAGGCAGCACTTAGATTTAGGAGAATTAAAACCCTGTTGGCTGAGCCTCAGGTCACTGACAATTTTAGTGCTGTGGTTTGCTTAAAACCTGACTTAAGCTTTACTAGAATATTGCTGTAATTCAGAAAGTTGTTGAGTAGGTTGAAAGTGACTTTCTGAAGAATCTTGCCCAAGAGAAGATTTGACATACGTCTGTAGTTAGCTAGTACCTCAATAAAACAACACACACAAATGCTGGTGGAACACAGCAGGCCAGGCAGCATCTATAGGGAGAAGTACAGTAGACGTTTCGGGTCAAGACCCTTCGTCAGGACTGTACTTCTTCCTATAGCAGTCCGACGAAGGGTCTCGACCCGAAACGTCGACTGTACTTCTTCCTATAGATGCTGCCTGGCCTGCTGTGTTCCACCAGCATTTTGTGTGTGTGTTGCTTGAACTTCCAGCATCTGCAGATTTTCTCATGTTTGCATAGTACCTCAATATCAAGGTTTGGTTGCTTATGCAGGGGTTTGACGACCGTAATTGTGAAGGCATCTGGAAATATTCTTGTTTCAAAGGATGTGCTAATATTTTTTTCGAATAATATTGAAGACACTATTTAAAGAGTCCTCAAAAAGTGTGTTTGGGCAGGGTCAGGATAGCAAGTAGACGGTTTAGTCTTTGTTACAACCTTACAGAGTTCTGAATTGGAAATTCTTGTAAATTTTGTCACGGTTGCTATCTTTTAACAAGGTTGGCTATAGACGTTTCAAGTATCTGTAGCTGAACTCTACCTAACGGAAGTAATTTTGTTGATAAAAATATTGCAAAATCCTCACATTTTGCATCAGATGCTTGGACATTATAGAGGACATTATAGTTTGGAACAGGGTTCAGCAGCTGATTTGTAGTTGAGAACAATATTCTTGAATCACCACCATTCTCTGTAATAATCTTAGATCCTCTTCTTTCAGAGAGCATAGCAGTGTTAAAGGAGGTTTGTTTTTCCTGGAAAATATTACAGTAGACTTCTAGTCCAGTTTTCTTCCATTTTCTCTCACGATCTCTTGAGCTCATGGACAGAATTCTTTAACCATTTTACTAAGTCCTTTCTTTTTAACCCTATGTTGGGGCCACTGTGTTTAATTTATTAATGATATGGATATAATGGATGAGGATAAAGCTGAGGATGGGCACTGTGGATTTAATTATTTTATTTTCAGCCCATAGGGTATGGAAATAGACTCCATGCAAATCAAAATTCTTATCTAAGCTAGTCCCATGTGCCTGCATTTGACTCTTATCCCTTTAAACCATCTGTATCCATGCACTTGTAAGGAAAATCTTCTAAATATTTTTTCTTTCTTTCTTCCCTCAACTACTTCATCTGGCAGCTCATTTCATATACTGGCAAACCTACGGGTGGAGAAAATAGCACCTTGGGTTCCTGCTAAATCTCTCTCTTCTCACCTGAAACACATGCCCTCTTGTTCTTGATTCCTCAACCCTAGAAAAAAGACTGTATTTATCCTATCAATGCTCCTCATGACTATACACACACCTCATACTCCAGCAAGTAAAGTCCTAATCTTCTCAACCTCTCTCCATAGTTTGGTCCCTCAATTCCTGTCACCATCCTTCTAACTTTCCCCTGTACTCTTCCCAGCTTGTGCAACTACATTCTCTGATATTAAATGGAGCCATTGAGCTACAATATAACATCATCATACTTGATTGCTGAAGGCCAAAAGCTTTCTTCACCACCATATCCATCTGTGATGTAACTTCCAGGAAACTTATACCTCACGTACCTCTGTTTTGCACCTCTCCTCGGGACCTTACCATTGACTGTGAACATCCTATCTTCATGTGTCTTCGCAAAAAGCAACATCTTGTATTTAACCAAATTAAACTCCATTTGTTAATCTTCGACCCACTTACCCAGCTGATCAAGATGTCTCTGTAAATCCTAATAACCATCTTCACTGTCAACGTCACCACCTATTTTAGTGTAATATGCAAATTTAAGTAAGCATGCTTTATACATTCTCATCTATATTATTGATATAGATAACAAGTAGCAGTGATCTTGGCATTGATCACTGGGGAATGCCACCTGTTATGGGTGCCAGTCTAAGGTCAAAGAGTTGGAGACTGCGGTATTGTTCATACCCATTTGCCAAAAGTGGCTGGATGGGATAATGGCAGTTAAGTATGACCAGCTGGTAGCTGCATTACAGAAGCTGAGTTCAAAGTCATTGTCGACTAACTCACTGAAGCATACAGGATAATAACGACGCACCTGACATTTTGCAAGCAAAGTGGCCTCTACTGACTGACCTCCACTGGACAACACTGCCCCCTGACAACAATGATTCATGTACAATATTGGAAAATGTGGACCACTTCTCTCTGTTCAAAGTCAAATCTCAGCAAAGGGAGATGTTGATAATAAAATTCACCAGCACAGCTTTGGTTGACAGAGGAACAGAGTGTTTGAAGATCAAGGTCTTAGGTCTGTAACAAAATTTGTGGTTTACTACACATCAGCCATTCCTGTCTTGCTATGCATTTCTGAGATGAGCACAGCCAACTGCAGTCACCTCTTGGAACCAGGAAGATGAAACCATCTCTGCCTCTGCAAAATGCTCCAAGTAGGCTACTCAATGCCCATACCCAGGCCACCTCGTTTACAGACCTAGCAACAAATTCCTGAAATGACCATTCGATTCAAGTTCTGTCATGAGCAGAGGAAAAGATGTTCTCAAAGCTTGCTTGTAAAAACTGCAGCCTCCCTCGTGCACTATGTGGGGATCACCCGTTGTGAAGCAGCTTCTGGGATGGCGGTGAGCACCTTCAGTCTGTGCTTCAGGTCTGCATGGAAAGTCTAGTGTAAACAATGAAGGAGCAGTCTAACTTGCAAAATTCCCTCTTGCCCATTAAATCAGCAACTCCTTGCCTTATCTGTAGGAGATTGTTGTTTCTATTTGGGCTCATAGTCACCAAAAAAAACTCTTGGAACGACACATCATAGGAAATGCCTTAGAAGATTAAGAAGAATAGCATAAACAGAAGGCTTACTCCTGTCTTTTTTTTAATGTTCTCATGGGTGCGGAAAGGACAAACCTTTAATCCGGTCCTGATGTTTCATCGGGTTTAAGTCCAATCTGAGTGTTACAAACAGGCAATGACATTAACCATTATATGTAGGGATCAGAGAGCAGCTTGAAGGGTTGTTGAATGTGAATGTCTAGAAGCTGTCCTTGGGGATGTACAGCTTTGCTGATGAAAGTAGCATCTTGATGACCAACTCCCCAGACTCCCCATGCAGACTATTGCATGGCATTTGAGGGGAATGAGATATGCTCTGAGAGCTGGCTTATACTTTGGGCTGAGTGGCCTTGCATGTTGCAAGAAGTAAGGGAATGAAATTAGCTCCTGTGTATAAGTAATAGGTAGTAGATAAAGACTAATTCAAGCAGAGATTGTTTTAGGATGGTATTTTTAAAGTCATTGTATATCATTGATTATTTTTAAGCACCAGTCTGGCACTGAAAATTAATCTGAATTCACAGCGTTTATCACCTGTCCCTAATCGCCCTCGAGATGATGATGATAAACCATATTCTTGGACTACTGCCAATTGAATATTGTGGTAATAGTACAACTGAGTGACTTGCTGAGCCATTTCAACAAGTCACATGTGTGAGGTGGGTCTACAGTCTGGCAGGTTTTATCCCAATGGGTTTGTTTTCTTTAATATACATTCCAGATTATTAATCTGAATTTAAATTCCAGCATTGCATCAATAGATTTGAATTTGGGGCCTGGAATTTTTCTCCAGGCTTCTGGATTACTTGTCTGATAGTGTGACTGAATCACCATCACTATGGGTCTAAATATGGAAAATTGAAATCATACAAGTGATTAAATATCTGGAATTGTTGTGTCTTTATCTCCTGTAAAAACTGACTAAAAACTAGGTGTCTGATCATGCACTAGATGATCTTTACTCAAATTTATTTCTTTTATTTAAATGCAGTTTTAGGCTGGCCACTCTTCCTGACTCATATTGGACTATTTTATCATATCAAAGAGACAGCAAGTTTAAGATGGGAGGGGAGAGATTTAAAACTGACCTGAGAGGCAACTCCTCGACACAGTGTGTGGTGCATGTATGGAACAAGCTGCCAGAGGAGGTCGTGAGATAAATGCAGTAACAGCATTTAAAAGACATTTGGACAGGTACACGTTTAGGAAACAATGTGAGGGATATGGTCTAAACACAGGTAAACAGGGCTAGTTTAGGTGGTCATCTTAGTCAATATGGATGAGATGAGCTTTAAGCCCTGTTTCGTGCTGTATTGCTCCTAGACTCTATGCTGCTGGGAGAAAGAATTATTAAGCGTAGATACCAGGAAGAAATATGAATCTGTGCTGAGAAATGAGGACAGATTTCATGTATTTAATTATTCCTGTTCTGCTAACTTTGATGACATAAGTATATTTAGAAGAGTAAAAACATAACATTTGAAATGATCGTTACGGTAGCGTTATAGTTTGCATGATATTTTACAGCATCAGCGATTGCTGATCAGGGTTCAATTTGTGTCTTTTCCCCATGCCCATGTCAGCTTCCTCCGAGTGCTCCACTTTCTTCCCACATTCCAGTTATGTGCAAGTCAAGGTTAACGAGCTGTGAGCATGCTATGTTGGAGCTGGAAGCATGGTGACACCTGTGGGCCACCACCAGCACTTCCTCAGATTGTGTTGGTCATTAATGCAAATGACGCATTTCGCTGTATGTTTCAAGTCTGTGGTTCTAATTCACATCCTGCACCTGAAAGGAATTTTGAATCCCAACATGTAAGAGGGTGTTTCAGTTTACCTGTGGCATTTTGAAGCATTAAAATATATCTGAATTATTTTTATTAATCTCATGCATGTATTCTGTACATAATGAACTTACTGTGGCAGCTGATGTGTGATTTCAGAGCAGTCAGCACTGAAGTATCTGCCTTCGCTCAACAGGCTAAACTCTTGGCATTGAGTCAAGCGTGGATCACAGATTTCTGCATTGACACTCTGGTATAGGAATGGACCCCTAATAATTGTTAGGAGTTGCTGTCTTTTGGATGTGACGATAAACTGAGGCTCCAGATGTGGACGAGAAGAAATCCCATGGCGCTTCTCAAAGAACAGTGTGGCATAGCCAGTACAGCTGATGCCTCCGAGCTCCACAGACCTGGCTTCAGTCCTGACCTCCAATGCTATCAGGGTGGAGTTTGCGCATTCTCGTCTCTGGGTCATCTGGTTTCCTCCCATATCCCCACAACCTGTGCACAGTCAGTTACCGAGTTCACCCTAGTGTGGGGAAAACAGTAAAATGGCATTAATTTAGGACTAGTGTAAATTGGTCAACTCATGATTCCATTCTGTTTTCACTGTAAGAGCATGAGAGCTCCTCTGCCCTCCTGATGAATACTTAGTCATCCTTTATCATAATTGTTTCAATACATATGCAACCACAAACAGCAATGTGATAGTGCACATTAATTTCTTATGATATAAACAGTGCTCAATGTCTGTGTAGTGCTCGAGGATGGCTGGAGATTGTGAAAAGACCTATATGTCCTCCTTTAATCAAATAGCCTAGAACAAGAAACTAGCTGTGATGTGAACTTAAGTTGTAATTTACTACCTAGAAAAGGGAAAGCTTTTTTCACCTCTTGACTTGGGGCGTAATGGCTTGTCAAAAGAGTACTGTGTAGAGTATAGCAAAAACACAAACTGCTCCTTAAGTGGCATCAGTGAAGACAAAGGGGTAGTTGACAATTTTGAGTTGAGATCTTGTATCAAGACTGAGATTGCAGAGGGAGACAGCGAGTATGAAGAGGTGAGAAGGAGGGTAAGACAGAAGCTGGTGGTGAAGGGTGGAGCCATGTAGGAGATGGGGGAGTGGGACAGGTACCAAGAAAGAAGAAACTCCAATATGTGGAGGATGGGCAGATGGAACAAAGCGTGGGAAGGGAATGAGTTCTGGTAACAGGAGTTGGGTGGAAACGGTGAACCAAATGAGAGGCAACTTGGGTGAACTGGTGAGAGGTGGTGAGGAATAGAGAGTGTGATTTACCTGAAATCTGTACTTGTTGGACTGTAGGCTACAAAAGCAGACTATAAGAACTGGGAGCAGGTGTAAGCCATCTGGACTGTGGAACCTTCTCCATCATTCAATAAAATCATAGCTGATCTGCTGTGTTGTTCCCTGTAGTAGAGGAGAAGGCAGGTCAGTGTGGGAATGGTAAGGGGAGCTAAAATGACGAGCATCCAGAAGCCCAAGATAGCCATTGACAACAGATCACAGGTGATCTGCAAAAAGGTTCCCTCCTTTATGTCTGGTGTCTATTATTCAGCAGCTCATGTTTCACCTCTCTCCTTCACTTCTACATATACACTGGCTACCTTCACTCAGCACGCTCAGTTCTGATGCCGTGTCTTGACCCAAAATGTCCATCATTCCTTTCCCTCTGCAAGATGCTGCTTGTTTCATTGTGTTCTTCGGTTGACATTCCAGCATCTTCAATCTCTCATGTTTCAAGTTTAATTATAGCCATTGCCAAATTCTCAAAATCCTTCAAGTAAGTTTATTTCATAGATGTTGAAGGCAACCTTTATTAATAATGTAATTAGGTTCATTGCTGAAATGGTGTATGAACGCAAATTACTCTTTAAGGATTGCAATGTATTATTGGCAATAGTAGTAGGCCTCCATTAGTCTCAATAGACCATGGATTTGTGCCTTGGAAGGTTTCCAGGGCACAAGGTTTTTTTTTGTGGAAAACCAGCAGCTGCCCAAGCTGCAAGTCTCCCCTCTCCACGCCACCAATGTTGTCCAAAGACCCATACAGCTTGGCACCGGTGTCGTCGCAGAGCAATGTGTGGTTAAGTGCCTTGCTCAAGGACACACACGCAGCCTCAGCCAAGGCTCGAGCTAGCGACCTTCAGATCACTAGACGAACGCCTTAACCACTTGGCAATAAAATGAACATGAAAACAATTCTATAAGAGCTTAATGGATATCACTGTACAACATGCAGAGAACAATATTTTACCTGTGCTGAAATAAATTCAAATTTTTGAAACTTCCAGATTTCCAATATAGCTATCAAAATTGTTTGTGTTCTCATTTACAGTGTATAGAATTTTTTAAGCAGATTGCTTAAGGCACTTCATGGAAACATTTGAAAACATGTATGTCAAAGAGAGCAGGTGGGTAAAGATGATTTCCAAGGAAAATTTTGAAGAAAGCCAAGAAGATACATTATGTATCTCTCATTGGGTTGGGCAGGGGTGGGGTGAATGATGATTGTGTTCTCAGAAGAGCAGAGTGAATGAGAACCTGAGTATGTGGTAGAGAGCTGAAGATTTTATCAGAGTGAGGGAGATTACAGCATTTGCCAGACTGAGTTAATGAAGAGATTCTAGTACTGGGATAAGGATTATAATTTCAATGATTTGGGAGATTTAAAGCTACTGCAGATGTGAAGATGCGGTGCAAGCACCACTTGATCAGAACAGCGTTAACTGTCTGAAAGTCACAATATTAAGGTTGTTGGGCTGAGATGGTAGAAGTAAGTGATAGTGAGTGGAGGAGACTGTAATTCAGTTGCTGTGTATATAATCATGGAAAGATAACTCTAACTTGAATAGGATATTAACATTGTAAAATCTTCCTGAACACATCAGCTGGAAAAAAGACTGGAGGTTCAATTTGAGATCATTTGACCCATCCCAGTGCACCCTGGGGAAAATTATACACGCAGGACAACAAATACGTTTTCGGGTTTTTAATTCCTTTATCTGTTTTAGATGTTTTAACGCAGTAAAAGGGTATCAAAATAAAAACAATAAAATGAATTAAAGAAAACACAGTTCCCGCTGTTACAGTCTCAGTTTAATTTCGGACCATGCCTTTGTTACGTATGCAGTATGAAAATAACTATAACACAATATTCAAAGACAATATGGTACTGGCAATTCTAAAAAAACAATACAAGCATTACAATCCCACCAGCCCTGTATCTTGTACACACCATCAAAAATGTGAATAAATACATCTCATGTTAACCAAGAGATATACTCACTTTGGCACACACGTGCTTAGCTTCCAAACACACATAGTCTGGACCTTGAAACTAGTTTCCTCGGTCACACTACGTGAACAGAGTTTAACACATTCACATTACTCTGTTACATTCACATTTGGTCAATGAAACAATAAAGAAAGACACAAATAAGCTTTTACAATATATTGCATTGTAGTTCAAATTACAAAGGACTAATTTTCTAGGCCGATAAGGAAATTCGCGCAATGCTATTCCAGCGTTGATCAATTTACTCACGAAAATCTTTCCTGGGAAAAGTACTCGAAAGTCGCTCTCTCTAGAACCTGGCAGCTCTTCGTTCTACTCCACCCATGCAAAATGATGTCACCATTTTCTCTTAAAGGCACAAGCAGCTGTTTTAGCATCACCAAGGTAAATACATAAGTGCACTTTATCAATCAAAGATCTTATTCGACAGTCACCTGGTTACACTAGCATTAAGCTGCTCATCCTTCCTGACAATGAGACCAGTCTTTTGTACGTACAGGTCATTGAGGGGTTGAGATTTGGAAGATACTGGGTGATTCATCAATGCGTATCAGCTATTTCAAGAATCTTTACTACAATTATAATATACAGTTTTTAATTATTGTTTTTAATTTGAGGACATAGCATGTGTTTTATAGTTCAAAAAATCATAAATGTTACAGTATGAACGAAAGTAATTTGGTCCATGTAGTCCTTGTTGTCTCCACAGAGCAGTCCAACTAGTTCTGCCTTCTTCCCATAGCCTTGCAATTTTTCAGGTACTTTCAAGTTCCATTTTGAATGTCATAATTGAAGATCCCTCCAGTGTAGACTCCTCCAGCAATGCATTTTAAATCCGCACCGCTCACTTTTTTCCCCTCTCCATTCTCTTTTGCTTCTTTTGCCAAACATCTTCATCCTTTGTCTCCAGAACTTTTCTGCTAAAAGGGAGACTTTGCATCTACCAACCTCGTACAGTCTCTCTAGACCTCTTTTAGATCTGTTGCAACTCTCCTTATCCAGGGAGGTAAGCCCATTTTTCTCCATTATCTCCAAATAATTAAAGTCCCCCATTCCAGTTAATTTCTAAAACTTTGACTCCAGAACTGGGTACAAAGCTGTCATGTGGCCTAGTCAGTGTTTTGTCAATGTTCATTATGTCTTCCTTGCTATTGCATTGTGTGCCTTTATTTTTAAAAACCAGGACACTATATATTTCTGTGTATTTGTATACCATTTTCTCAACCTGTCCCACTATTTTTAATTACGAACATATATGCACAAAACTCATTTCTTACACCCCTTTAGAATTGCACTCCAAGTTTATTTTGCTTCTTATTCTTAATACTCTAATATAAAACTTCACATTCTTTTCCTGCATTCACCTGCTACAATTCTGCCTATTCCACTGGTCTGTCTCTAACCACTTGAACCCTATTACGTCAATACTGGCAATTTTTATCATAATTTTGATATTTGTTCTGAAATAATCAGATATAATTTTGTTAACAAAAGAATCTGCAATGATTTAAATTGCAAGAATCCAAAGCATGTTTTAGTACGTGTCATTTTAAATCTTTGTTTTGTGCTCTTCATTTTTCATGGCTTTTTAAAGTTGCTGTTAAATTTTGTGAGTAGATGTTTGAGCAGATTGTATGGAGATAAGTTGTTAACAGAATGTGAAATCAGTTGGTTCAACTGAACCTCATAGGTGTTCAAAATTCAAAGTAAATTTATGTCACCATATTCAACCCTGAGATTCATTTTCCTGCTAGCATACTCAGCAAATCTATAGAGTAGTAACTGTAAGATCAACTAGAGTGCAGAAGACAAGAAATTATGCAAATACAAAGGTAAATAAATGGACTGCCGGCGACTGTGGTGGAGGCAGGTACGATAGGGTCTTTTAAGAGACTCCTGGATGGGTACATGGAGCTCAGAAAAATAGAGGGCTATGGGTAAGGACATGTTCGGCACAGCTATGTGGGCCGAAGGGCCTGTATTGTGCTGTAGCTTTTACTATGTTTCTAAATAATAATAATAATAATGATCATGCTCCATGTTGCTCCTAGTCCCATTTGCCATAAAAATTCAGTTCTAACTCCAATACAAGTATAAATTTCAATTACCAATACCTGTTTCAACTACCGTAGATTCCGGATTATAAGCCGCTACTTTTTTCCCACGCTTTGAACAGCTTTGAACACTGCGGCCTTTACTACGGTGCGGCTAATGCATGGTTTTTTTTCATGCCGCCAAAAACATTTTGCTTCGTAACAGTAGACCAATAAAATTGATGAGTAGTTCACAGAGGTCCAATGAAATTGTATGATAAATCAAGCGCACTTTCACAATTAAATTATTGTAAATCAGTCATTTGTACTCACCCTCATCAACATGGAAAACACTCGAAGAAAAGCATTGTGCTGCCTTTATGGCAGTTATTTAGTTTATAATATTTTCGCTTAGTAATTCATTTGTTAGTATTTTCTAGTTAAAGTTAGAAGTGTTTTAAGTATATTTGTTTTCTGTACTACATCCCGGGATGCTATGACGTCACATCCGGTTTCGCCGCGTCTTGTGGGGAAAATACCGGTTTGCGATAAACGGAAAGGAGGGGGCGAGCGCATTAGACCCGCGCGAGAACGCTGCAAACATATGATGCAGCTTTTAAGTTAAAGGCGATCAATAACTTTTCCTGGGAGGTTGCAGTATATATTTTTTTACCAGTCGTTAGGAGATATTGGAATGTTGTTCGTGCACTGTTCAGTAAAAAAGTATACGCAGCGTAATTTGTGTGTTACCGATACGTATGTATATTTAAAAGTAGCCGTGTTACAGGCACGGTTCGAAAAAAAGCATTTGCAATATGTATTTGTTTATGTTACCATACGGATTTAATTAAAAGTTAAAAAATCCTCACGTGTAATATCTTTCTGTGTAAGTATCTCATATTACAACGTGGGACACCTGCGGCTTAAAATCCGGTGCGGCTTGTACAAGTACAAAATTGATTTTCTTTCTAAAATTAGAGCCTGCGGCTTTTAATCAGGTGCGCTCTGTAGTCCGGAATCTACGGTAATTGGGATCCATGTCTAATTAGTATTCAGGGAAGGATGTCTGAAAGGAGGATATGGTTTGTTGAAGCAAGCTAGATCAGAATGTGAAATGAAGAACGGGTGTGTCTCTTCAATGATGCTGTATTACTGTTTTCACAATGGAGCAATACGGTAGAGAGCAAAATGTCAGAGAGAAGAGGACGGATGGACGTCAACCAAAGAGAGTGGATTTAAATCAGCTAGCTAGAAATGAAACAGTACTAAGACTTGATGCTCTTCACCATGATTGAATGGTAAATGTGAAGAATTTTTGTGATATTGTTTCACTCAGGATTTTCCAAATCTCTCGTATTTCAAACCCGTGTTTCTGAAATACAAAACAGAAAAATTACACACCCTGACTTAAAAAGTAATGGACAAACCAGGTGCACATCTAACCCTCTAGCATCATCTTTTACTGAGTCATTGGACATGGTGGAAAGTTTGAGCTGACCACCTATGATTGGTCTAGAATCCTTCAAGAATTAAATTGCAGAACGACTGACAATATATTTGCAGCAAAAATAAGGCTGGAATCTTAAAAAAAATCTGATATATATATGTTCAAGAAATGCTTTACTAAATTGAGTTACAATTTATTTTCATTTTTTGCTTCATTGAAGTGATTAATAATATCTAGTTTCATTTATGGCATTTTTGCTGTGATCAAGGTCCCAGATGCATATCTTTATTTTCTAGGCAGGTAGTAATCCATAAGTTACACAGCTGGGTAGCTTCAATTTCCTGTAAAATGCATGAACTTGGTGTTTATTAAGACTTTGTGGTGTATCCAGTGAAGCAGCTGAGAATTAAGAGTCAATGCAATTTTCATATTTACTCCGTGGATCATAAAGTTATTGGGAATGCGTGATATCAGATAGTAACTTCAGTAAACTTTTCATGAAAACAAATACTGAACCATGTTGCAGTGGACTTTGAAGGGCAACATTATTTATAGAAGTAAAATGCTGATTATGAAATACTGGTGTGTTTAGTAAAAGATAAACAATTGAGCTGGCACGTTAATTTGCAGATTGTTTTATGGGCAGTGCTTTAAATAAAAATAAGGAAAGGCACTAGGAGAGCCGGATAGAAGGTATCCTATGTGTTTTTATTGCTATTTTTTACCTGATACTGACTTGAATTGTTAACACCTGTGAGTGTGTCTAGGAGAGGGAAAAAGACTGTTAATGCCTTTCTGTTATTTAGTTACTGGAGTGAATAGCACAAGGAGAGGTTGGTGGATTAGCTGTGGGTGGGGATTCCAATGTTGAGTGCACAGTTCAGAAGGCAGTAGTGAGAGATAAAATGAAGGTGTGTTAACTCAGGAAGATTATAATGGGTAGTTGAATGCAAAGAAATTAGAGAGGCTGTGAAAAATCCATTTCTGACTTTAAGGAAAATAAAGAGAGAAAAACGAAAGGATAGGAATTCAAGTTCAGGAAGATTTGGAACACTGAAAAGGAACACAGCAAAGACAATAGTAATGCCCTGGTATCTCATTATGTGGCATGGTGCCAAATTTTGTTAAATTCCTGTGATCTACATTGGGACATGTTACTTTATTAAAGGGACAATATTAGCGAAAATATTTATTGTTGAAGCAAATGATGGGGACCTATTGACTATTGAACTTAAAAACGGAACAGGATACTTGAGTAGTTGAGATTGTCTCACCATGTCGCAAAGTCACTGCTGCCATACCACATACCCAGCTTTTCTCCATTTCTCTAAGTATCTTGACTCACAAAATTTATGAAACACAAATAGTAAGTGAGCAATAGACCTTGCATTAATTGCTTTAGAGGTTGAGATTTCCAAGTTTTGTTTCTTATGTTTTGAAATAGTTTATCTTTAATCTCTAGACTAAGTTTGCATCAGAAATGGGTTCTTTCCATAATTTTCCCAAATACCTTGACAAAGCCAATCAAATTGGCCTTTAATTTGCTAGGAGCAAAGGAAAACAGACTTGCTGCATAAACTGTCCTTAAAAAATATGCCTTTGGTGTTTTAGTAGCTTTCTGGACATTGTCTTTGTGTGGTTAGCTTCATCTAATTCAGTGGTCAGAGCTGGTGACTGAATCTGCCAATAGGCCACTGTAATGAGTAGCAATAGCTTTTTCCCATTTTCCATTTCAAATGTCAAGGTACATTTATGTTACGTACCCATGGGTATCTTGTACTTGTCACGTGACAGTGGTGTTGAAGCTATACTGGACTTAAGGTAGTGGTCTTGTCATGGTGAAGTGACGTCGTTTTCCCACCAGTAGAGGTCATGTGACAGTTTTTTTTTAACAGGGTATGAAAGGAGGACCCCTCCCTGTGAGGAGGGGCAGTTCGTGGCTGGATTTGCCATTTTGACTCCATGCCACTGCATGGTCCAATATTATGACGCAGTTTGGTTGAAAGGTGGAGTTTTATTTAATGCCTAAAGTTTAAAAGGTCATTGCCGACAGTTTCTTTATAATACTGCCGGTTAAAAATCAGTGGAGAGTGAAGATCGGAGTTCGGGAGCTAAAAGATCGAGGAAAGTTGATTTCGACAGTGAAACAGGTTCGACCTTGTTTGATCCTCATTCGGAAGGAATTCGTTGGATGTCCCTATGGTAACCCCTGTGAATAATAGCAGAAAGGGTTTGGTACAGTTTTGTAAAGGAAAGGTCAGTGCCTTTAAGCTATTTCATTTTCATCTTTGTAAATTCTCCGGGAAAAGTATAGTTCGACTGGGAACCGCAACAACACGACGTGAAAGAGAATTTAAATCGTCTAAAAAGTCTCTCCTTTAATGGACTGTAAGCATTCTGAACTTTTGCAGTACTACTTTGAAGAACTGTTTTTGCAACATCGCTTTAAGAACTGTTTTCACTTTATTCCTTTAAGAACTGTTTAAGCTGCCGCACAGCAGCTGATTACCGGTTATGTTAGTGGTTTGTTTACTTTTGGGGGTTTGTTTTTCAGTGTTTAATAAATGTTTTATTTGTTATAAAAAACCCTGCCTCACTTATATATTTATTGTTGCTGAATCCATAACATTTATTATTAATGTATGTATATGTTATACAACCTTGAGATCCGTCTTCTCACAGGCAGCCACGAAACAAAGAAACCCAAAAGAACCCTTAAAAAAACCCATCAAACATTCAATGTGCAAAGAGAAAGGAAAATAAATCCTGCAAACAATAAAAGTAAGCAAATGGAATGCAGAGCAAAAGTGAGTCCATAGTCACAAAGCCTGGAGCAGGTCACAGCCTCGGCCTCAGTTGCGGAGCCCTCAGGCACAGAGCCTGAAGCTGCTGGAGTAGGCCACGGCCTCACTTCAGTGCAGAGCTGGTTAAATGTCACAGAGCCTGAAGCTGCTGGAGTAGGCCACGGCCTCACTTCAGTGCAGAGCTGGTTAAATGTCACAGAGCCTGAAGCTGCTGGAGTAGGCCATGGCCTCACTTCAGTGCAGAGCTGGTTAAATGTCACAGAGCCTGAAGCAGGCCACAGCCTCGGCCTCAGTCACGGAGCCCTCAGGCACAGAGCCTGAAGCTGCTGGAGTAGGCCACGGCCTCACTTCAGTGCAGAGCTGGTTAAATGTCACAGAGCCTGAAGCTGCTGGAGTAGGCCACGGCCTCACTTCAGTGCAGAGCTGGTTAAATGTCACAGAGCCTGGAGCAGGCCACAGCCTCGGCCTCAGTCACGGAGCCCTCAGGCACAGAGCCTGAAGCTGCTGGAGTAGGCCACGGCCTCACTTCAGTGCAGAGCTGGTTAAATGTCACAGAGCCTGAAGCTGCTGGAGTAGGCCACGGCCTCACTTCAGTGCAGAGCTGGTTAAATGTCACAGAGCCTGGAGCAGGCCACAGCCTCGGCCTCAGTCACGGAGCCCTCAGGTACAGAGCCTGAAGCTGCTGGAGTAGGCCACGGCCTCACTTCAGTGCAGAGCTGGTTAAATGTCACAGAGCCTGGAGCAGGCCACAGCCTCTGCCTCTGTTCATTGCAGAGGCAAGTAATTCTGCTTCTACATCTTATGGTCTTAAACATCGCCAAGCAGCGGGCAGAACTGGCCCGACTCTCGCCTCTTGTCCCATCACCCTGCCTTTTCAATCCATCTGACTAGGCATTTAAATCATCCGAACATCGGGTCATTCCTCACGCTAGGACCCAGCCCCTGTTTCATTGATATGCTCCGGGCCTGGACTCCCCCACCACATTTTGGCTGTACATAACCTTTCCAAATTGGCCTGGCACTTAGATCAATCAAACCTCACTCTTGGTTTAGGTGGACAGGTCTTGAGTCTGTCTCTCCTCCACTCTGACATTGCTCAGGTCAGCTCACCCCAACCTTGCCTTGAATATGCTTTGACCTTGCCCTGACTTTGCCTTGAACGTGCCTCGACCTCATCCTGACTTTGCCTCAATTGTACCTCGACCTCACCTTGACATCACTTGACACCCAAATGCTTCGACCTTAGATTCAGCCTTGCCTTCACTCGACTTTCCATTGTTTTTGTGGTGATTGTTTACATAATCTTTATAAGAAAAAGTTCTGTATTGATTTTGTATTCTTTGTTTTGTTTGGCACCGGTAAGTATTTGCTTGGCTTTGCCAATGCCATTTTAAATATGAAACCTAACTCCACCCTTGAACGATAGGGGATAATTTATTCCTGGGAACCTGCCAGTAGTCCTGCATTCAGAATTACACAATTTCTAGCATGGTCACCGTTTGTCAGTCAGTACCGGCAACTTTCACTCATTGACTCACTTCAGAACTGACATTACCTCTAAATTCCAGGTATTATTCTGGACATCTCTCTTCTCTCCAGAACCCTGTTATAGTAACCAGAAATTTAAGCCACAAGCTAAAAGTTCTTTTCCAGTGCAAAGCAGTTTTCCTTGCAGTGGCCTTGTCTACAGAGGCAAGCAGACTTTCTGGCATTCTTCCGAACTAAACAGCCGAGGAGCAGCTGGTCACACACGCTACATTAAATTAAGCTCTGTGACCCACAGCTACAGTTGACTCACACTGACAAATTACCTGAAGTTCTACAGTGTTGTTGCTTCATCCCAGAAAAGTGACGCGTTCATAAGCTCCTAACTAACTCTGCAACATCAGAGGGAATGCGAGGATAACTTAAAAATGAGTTCAATGGTGGCATTTGGCGAACTATAGCAAATAGCTCAACCTTTCTAATTTTAGAGCAGTTTGTTGTCCAACAATTCAATTGGAATTGGTTTGTTATTGTCACATGGGCTGAGGTACAGTGAAAAGCTTGCCTTGCATGCTGTTCACAGATCAAATTGTTACACGGTGCATTGAGGTAGTACAGGGCAGCACAATAACAGAATGCAGATTAAAGTGCAGCAGCTACAGAGGAAGTGCGGGAAATAAGGTGAAAGGTCATAATGAGGGAGATTGCAAAGTTGAGAATCCATCTGTCATACTATTCAATAGTCTTAACAGCAGGGTGCTTTCAGGCTTTTGTATCTTCTGCCTAATGGGAGAGGGGAGAAGAGAGAATGTTGGGGGTGGTGCCTGGTAAGGGTCAATGGGATCATACCAAATTTCTTTATCTTCCTGAGAATGTTGAGGCATTGGTGAGCTTCTACATGCTTGGACCAGTACAGGTTATTGGCGACGTTCATTCCTCAGTACTTGAAACTTCCACCCTCTCTACCTCAACGGAGTTGATGAAGACAGGAGCACTTGCACCACACCTCTCCTTGAAGTCGATGGCCAGCTCTTTTGTTTTGCTAACATTGAGAGAAAGGTTGTTGTCATAACACCTCTCTGTCTCCTACTTGTACTTCTTCTCATTATTTGTGATATGACCACTGCGGTGGTATTATCTGCAAACCTATGGATGGAACAGTTGCAGAATCTGACCCGCGGCCTTGAGTGTATAGGGAGTAGGTGTCTAAGGACACAACCTTGCAGGGCACCAGTGTTTTGGATAATTGTAGTGGAGGTGTTGCTGCCTGTCTGTTGATCAGCAAGTTGAGGATGCAGTTGCTGAGGAAGGTGTTGACTTCCAGATCTTGGTGATGAGTTTGCTTTGAATCATAGTATTGAATGCAGAGTTATGAACAATGGTCTAACATCTTTACTGTCCAGATGCTCCAGAGATGAATGCAGAGTCAGAGAGATAGTTAATGAAACCAGTAAAGGACTAACCCAGATGGGAGACGTGAAGTGGGATGCTTTGAAGATCAGTCAGGTAAAGAATAGGATAAGGTTAAGCAGCTTGAACATTGTTTAAATAGTGTTGCATTCGAGAAGAGCTCTTTTCAGACAATAAGACCACCAGAACTGAGAATGAAGGTAATTATAGTAAGGGTTCTTTATCAATGTGACGCCTATAATCCTTAAAAGTTGGTTGAGTATATGGTTGGGAGGGCAAGGTGAAACTGATTCAGATGAAAATTCAAGTAACCTTTCTCCTGATTCTAAATTTAAACACTCTCCCTTATTTGGGCGATTAGAGCATTGTCTGTAATTTAAGCTAGCAACGAGACACAAAACTATAGATGCTGGAATCTGGAGCAAATAAAAACCATTGGAGGTACTCAGCATCCTGAACAGCATTTGTGGGGGAGAGGGGAAGGTAATGTAACAATTCGCTCTCCACCCACCCGACTCTCAGACGCTGCATGACTTACTGGGTTTCTCTGGCAGGTTCTGTCTTGCATTTAACTAACAAGAAACAGTTCTGCTTGTATAAAAGAAGTGGCTCAGTGAATTTCTTCTGCCAGCCTTCTTTGCAGAGACAGGCGGGCTGGTAACCTTTGCACTGAAATGTTTGAACAACATGGAGTGCATCTGGTGTCATGGTACCAACTGGCAGTGCACATGGAATGCTGTTATCCAGCCTCAGATTAAAGACTGACCTGGGAACTTTGAATCCATATGACACTGTAATTATGCTTTCATGTTCTGAGCAAATAACCTAACCTTTGCGTGACATTTTGTGTTTCCCCATGTGGCCTTGGATCTTATATCGGAGAATACTTGATCTTCCACAACTGAAAGCCAGTAGAGCAGTGGGGAGTATTGATCAGTGGTCCTTCCTGATGTTGACGAGGTGGCAGTGAGCCATAATCCGTCAGCAGCCTGAGGTGCCCACGTCTTCCAAGTCGCTATGCTGTCATTGCAACTTAGCCATTGTGCAAATAACATTCGTCAAGTTGTTCTGAATATTTGCATCTAGAGAGGGAGATGGCAGTACATGATGCTGAATTGATCAATGTTTTATTTTGGTAAAAGGTTTTCACTTAACAATTTCCAATATGAGAGCTTTTCTAATACCTCACCTTCAGTGATGTGTTTGCTGAGGTCTTTTAATTCTTGCATCAGCATTCTGAATCTGCTTATCTAATTTTGTGAAGGGAAAAGGACACAAACCAATTATTTATTATCTAAATCTGATATTATCTTTTTAAGGTGTAAATGTTTTGTGTAGTCTGTTTGAAGACCTTTTTTATCTGAAAACTGAAAGCCAGCTGGCTAAGTCACATCTATGGTTAAAGAATTTTCTGTGAGCTTAATTACTGTAAATTTTAGTTTGACAGGAGGAGGTTTACTAATACCTTCCCCCATCATAAAGGACCCTTTCAGCCTTCCCTTGATTGAGCCTTCTTTGCAGTTCATATATGAGAAGGTCATGGTAGGGCATCCCCTTAACAAAAACTAAAATGAAAGTCTGTACTGTTGGAATCATTATAAAGCCCTATTTATCCCACTGTTCTTAGATTACTGCATTGGCTATGCCAGTGATTATATAGTAAGAAGAAATTAAATAGCTAATTTTTGAAGCTCCAACAATATAGAAGATACAGCTTTACTTTGCAATTACGTACTACATTTTATGAACATTGGATTGTGTGGCATGTGGAAAATGGGCTCTATAGGATCGCAGCCTTTGTTGGTAAGTCAACCAAAAAATGCAGTTGAAAGCAACATTCTTGTGACTAAACAACAAGATTTAACCTGAAATAATAAACCCACTTTCCACCAAATCTGGCTGCAGTATTTAGCTGTTGAACTACCAAGTTGGTGTGCGAAAAACATTGCAATTTACGTTCTTTGTTGAAACCATTGGAAATTTTTCAACAAAAAAAAGATGATGTGAAAAGTAAAGGCAAGAACAGTTGTAGGATATTCAAAGGACGTTTATATTGCATTGTATTCTAAAAAGCAAACGGGTCTGGTAAGACTGCTTGTCAAATGTATTCAAAGCAAAAAATAAAACCAGATGTCGTTGCCACTTTATTGGAGTGCTTCTCAGCTTTTACATACGAATCTCAGAAACTTTGCAGATATGATATTCTGCATCACTCCAGTGCGATTGCTGAGCAACCTCACTATCTATTTTGTTATACATTTTCTCTTTTACAAATATTTAAACTTCAACCCAATGTTGACTCATGAAGTATGGGTCCTCCCCAGCCTGGCACGTTCACTCAGTGCGTATGAGTAAGCATTTGGGTGACGGACAGGATGGTTTTGCCAGCTGCTGTATTGCTGCAAGCTTCTCCTGCCGTGTGAAAACGCATTCTGTGACCACATTTCCAATTTGTGAACTGTCCAGTTTGTGAAACGGTTCAGAGGAATGGGACCCCGCTCTAACCAGGGGACTGTCTATTGTCGATGAAAGATTTAACAGGGATCTATTCTGTACGATTATTTGAACTGCACACTTTCTATTTGAAAAAAATCTATTGGGTGCAAAATTTGGCTATGATGAGCAAATGTAATAAATATTTGTTTCTATTTATTTCCATTCGTGGTGTCCACTCATTTATTTAACATCCTCCAGTAGTAGAGAGGGGAATAGCCTGTGGTATCACCTTGTTGAAGCACAATGAGACTTTTTTTAAAAAAAAAAGCTCAAAAAAGTTGAGTTTTAAAAAAACCGGCTGAAAACAGACAAATTCACGGGTTCATAAGCAGTTAGTACTTGGTGACAATAACCGTAAATTAAAAAACAGAAGTGGCTGGCTACATCAGAAAAATAGATGTGATTGATTGCACAGGAGAAAATTGGAATATGTATACTGAATGAATTGAGCAGTATTTTGAAGCAAATGAAATAATGAATCCCAGTTTTACTGAATGCATAGGTTTGAAGGCATACAGTTTGTTTCAAAGTTTAACTGCTCCAATCCAACTAGCTGAAATCAGCTTGCTGTAATCATGAAAGTAATGCAGGAACATTTATAATTAAGCAACACACACACAGTGCAGGTCAGAAGAGTTTCGGCTGGAAACTTTATCTGCATAGATGCTGCCTGGCCTGCTGAGTTCCTCCAGTACTTTGTGTGTGTTGCTCAGATTTCCAGCATCTGCAGATTTTCTCTTGTTTGACATTTATAACCAAAACCATTGTGATTGTAGAATACTTTTGGTTTCATAAGTGGAATCAAAAGGAAGGGGATGGCATTTCAGTGTACATGGCTGAATTGGAAAATGTTTTCTGAGCTTTGTCAGTTCAGTGATGGGTTTAATGATGCACTGAGAGATTGTTTAGTTGGTGGAATCTTACAAGAAAGCGTTCAAAAATGGTTTCTAACTGAACCACAGCTTACATTAAAAAGAGCAATTTAAACTGCTGTATCAACGGAAACAGCAGACAGAGACACAATTGAGCTGCGGTCAGGAATGAAAGTGAGCGTGAACAGAATTGTATCATCTAAACAGAAGCAGGCCTGCCCGAACAAATAGTGTTACCATTGTGGCAAGGACTCAAGTACAGGAGACCAGATTTAAAGGTGAAACTTGCAGAAAATGCAACAAAGTATATCACGTGCAAAGAGCATGCCGGGCAGGCAAAAATAAATGGACTGCATAGGGAAGAGATAAAGATAAAAAAAAATCAAGTTAGTTTCAAAAAGAGCACTAATTTTAGAGCTGTTGATGAAAAATCAGATAACGATGAGAGTGACACATCTGGGCAGCATTGAGATTTACAATGTGAAAACTAACGAGAGACAAGCAATATGGCTTCCACCTGAAGTGAATGGCAAATTAAGTGAAATGGAATTGGACACTGGCTCAACTGTTTCAGTCATTCCACAAGATGAGTTTGAACAGCATTTCAATGATACTGAACTAAAGCTTGCAGATATCCAACTAAGAACTTGTACTGTAGAAAAGAAAACTCCTGTTGGAATGATATTCATAACAATGAAATACAACAACCAACAAGCCATATTGAGCTTGTATGTCGTTAACACAGGAGTGTCTAAATTGTGGAAATGTGAGTGGCTGAGACAACTACAACTTGATAGGAGATCCATCCTCCATTTGCACCTTGCAAAGTGGACTTAGCTGAGGCCTACTAACAGAGATGGAAGAAGGGTCCAAACCGTTTCTCACCATAAACACTCACAGAGGGCTTTATCAGAATAATAGGCTTATTTTTGGAGTAGCAGCTGCACTGAACTCTGGCAGAAGACTATAGACCAGGAACTACAAGAGTGCTGAGGCACTCAGTGTTATGTGGATGACATCGTTGTTCCATTGACGATGACAAGGAAAATCTCCAAAATGTCAAGACAGTGTTAAAACAATTAGAAGATTATGGGCTCAGGGCAAGATGCAACAAGTGTGAATTCTTTAAATAAAGTATCACTAACTGTTGTCGCACTATTGACACACAAGGATTATACATGTGTGCTGAGAAAATTCAAGCAGTGCTGGGAGCCCCAAGGCCAATGGCCATGTCACAGTTGCTGTCCTTTTTATGATTTGTCAGTTACTGCCAAACCTGATGACTGGCTACTGTGATCAAGAAGAAATGGCAAAGGACAAAGCAGTGTGAGATGGCTTTCCAAAAGGCAAAGGAATTGGTGACATTGGATATATCACACATTATGATCAACGTCGTTCAGTGAAGCCTGCTGTGATGTCTTGCTTTATAATATAGGTGCAGTCATATCACCTGTTATGAGTGATGGAAGTGAATGCCCCATAGCCTTTACATCATGTTCCCTTACTGTTGCAGAGAATAATTATGCACATTTTGACAGAGTCTGGTTTGGGATGTAAAACGTTTCAACTAGTACTTGTATGGGGGAGAGTTTATCTTTCTTACTGATTGTACACCATTTCAATCCACAGAAGGGTGTTCCATTAACAGCAACAGCATGAATGCAGATATGGGGCTCTTTATCTTAAGGACACAATTACAAGATTGAATTCAAGAAGATAACTAGTCATGGAAATGCTGATGAATTGTCCTGTTCACCCTTGGAAAAGCAAATGCCTGAGAAGTTTACAAAAGTGAAAATTTCTCTTGACCTATTCTCCCTAATTCAAATTGAAATTCTTCCTATTACAACAGATACCATCCAAATAGACACCAGAAAAAACCCCACACTGTCTTTGGTCTATATGGCCACCCAAAATGGCTGGAATGTGCAGCAGAAATCTCAGTTCCCCCATTTTTTACCAGCACCTGGATGAATTTGCCCTGACACATGTTGCCTTATGTGGGGATTGAGAGCTGTTGTATCATAAAAGCTGAGAGCTATAGTGTTAGAGGAGCGACATGCTCTACATCTAGGCATGATGAAAATGGAAGTGTAGGCTTGAAGCTTTGTCTGGTGGTCTGGGATAGACCAGCAGAAATAGCATCTTGCCATGCATTGTTCAGGATTCTAACGTGTCCAGAAGATGCCAAGAGCAGCGCCTCTCCATCTCTGGGAATGGCTTTGCATTTCCCCAGCAGAGGATTCACATGGATTTTGTTGGACCATTCATGGGCGCAAATATCTTGGTAACAATGGCTACAGCTATAAACCTGCCAAGAGTGTTCCCAATGGCCTCCACTGCAGTGGCACACACTGTTGATGTGTTGCGAAGCTTCTTCTTAAGGACTTTTGTTCCAAATCACTCGGTCAGTAACAATGGACCACAGTTTATTGCGCAACAGTTCTGATCACTCCTGAAAATGAACGGAATAAGACATATTACACCTGCCCTGTACCACCCAGCTACAGATGGCTTGACAGAAAGGTTTGTCCCAAGTCTAAAGAACGAACTGTGAGTAATGTCACGTTCACCAATTTTCTCCTTACCTATCGCAATGTAGTACACTCCACAGCCAGCAATTCACCAACTACGCTGTTCCTGCGTTGCCCCTTGCATTTCATCAAATCCAATCTCAGAAGGAGCATGCAGAACAAACACCTGAGACAAACTTGGGGCTCCTCAAACATGGAGGTTCGGTGAGATGTATTCTCTATTGAGTTACAGTTTATAACTAAGCAGGGAGGAGTGTAGTGCATTTAATATTTGAGTAATGTTGTAAATATATTGTTTGATTAAGCATTCTTTGCTTCAATAATTTGTTACGGGTTATATGTAAAAATACGTGCGAGGCATATGTCATCACACCACCATGTCATACGTGCATGTCTTGCTTAAAGTAAAAAAATACAAAACTACTTGCATGCATCTCCTGGCTCTGTTGTTTTCCTTTCAATTAGTTTTATGTTTTGGATTTACATAACAGTAAACAATTTACACTGCCACAATTCTTCTTGGTTAGAAGGAATCTTTCTTTGTCTCGCATTCAAGAAATCAGTGTATTAACCTTAGGTGATGAAATTTAATGGAAAGCATTTGTAACTGCACAAATTCTGAATGCTGTTTGTAAATATATTTGCTGTTTGCAAAGAACCATGTATGAACATTGTTATATTCTGTATTTTTTTTGAAGCCACAAGAATTTGTGCTGCAGAAGGTTGTTCCAAATGAATAACGTTTCATTCTGAGTAGAGCAGCCAAGTAATACCCAAGTTAATCCTTCCAAAAAGTGGAAGTGTTTCTGGCCTTGATTGAGATCCATGCCGTCATGGATATGCACTCTGTTTTGTGTAACAAAATCCTTTGGATTTTGAAAATTCCTAATGGTTATGAAATTTCTGCCATTCTGCCTGAGAATATGTGGAAATATGTGAAATGAGGTGATCTGACAATGAACAGAGTTAGCTTTCTGTAAAAGCAGCCGTGTTAAATTACCCGGCAGAGATCTGGAATGTGAATAACACAGAACAGACTTGGCTTTGTCACTTTACAACAGAAGTTATGGGCAGTACTGTAAACTATAATCACCGCCAAGCCATAACTCTTAGGCATGTAGAAGTTTTTTTTAAAAGCAGCTTGGTTCTGTTTTCTTAATGTTTAAACTAAGGATTCATTGACTTGTACATTACAAATAAAGAACATTGCATTAAACTTGATTTTTGGCAAGTTTAAAGGGGCTTTACCTTCCTTGTAGAGTGTTGTGCTCAAACATCTCAACATTGCTTACAAGGGTTTGTGATTTGGCATGATTTAGATTCCAAATGTATGGTTTCCATTTTCTCTGTATAGTTTTCTAATATTGTAATAGTACTGTAATAGTTTTATTTTTACGAGCTTTAATACAAACATGTTAGATTTTTGCTTTTGTTAGTTTTCCTCTAATTTATTTTTGTGGTCAGACTAACTCCTTTAGCGGATGATCACTGAAGAAAGTAAAGTCCTGCAGCATGAATACATTTGATGGTCTTGGATTTTTCTCCTTGTTTCATTTGCCTCAAAAGTTGTAATCTGATTTTTTAAACTAAATTTGTGAGGACCCTGACTGTGCACAGTTTATTTGGCCTTCACAGATATGATTGATTATGCCTTTGTGTGATAACTGCCTGTACAATCCCAGCTAGAGTCACTGAGTAATAATCAAGAAGGGAATGCAGGCTATTAATTTCCCCAATCTTACTTGGAGACACTAAGGCGAATTGTAGCCATTACCTTGACTGAAATCAACTAATTCCACATGGATCAGGAGTTAAACCTGGGATTGTTAGGATCACCTATTCACTTAAGCTGTTCAGTCATCTGGTTAAAATAATTGTTCTAAAATATATAAGCCAAATTAATTAAGGGGAAAAATTATCGGCAATTCTGCTATGTTTAACTTAATTTCTTGAGTCTTTTCACCAAAAGTTGTTCCATTCAGTTTTCTTTTCTTATCTAAGTTTATTTTTTTAAAACATTCATAGAAAGCTGAGGGAGATATACATTAAAGAATTGGAGTCTTAAATTGCCGCATGCTGATAATTAAACACCTAACACTTGTACTATATCATCATGGGAAAACATTTCCCCATCAGGCAAGCACAATAACCAAATCCAGATGGTCAGCCATCCCTAATAGATGCTGCAGTCTCAATAATCACATGACTCCTGCATCACAGATGGCTGCCTCCTATTTGTTTTGTTTTGTTGGGAGCAAGGGAAGTTCAAGCTTTGCTAGATATTTGGGGTGTAAGGTAAGAGATGTGGAATATCATTTCACAGATGGGGAAAAAACAAGCTGCCTCAATACAGAATTAGCATTAGCAGATAAAATATTAAAATCTAGTGACCAGCAATTAGTTGATGACAATGCAAATAATTAATTTTAGCTTCTGCTTTAACATTCAAAGTACACACTCTGGCAACTTAGCACAGCCGAGGCAGAGTGTGGCCAAATGTTAGACTGAAGCTCAAATCCCAGGCGTTGACTTGTTTTTTTTTTGGTCTTTCAACTTTATCCTAACTCTTGCTGGCAACTTCGTGGATAGGAGGATATTTTTCCAAGTGTACTGCTTTGTAAATATCTTCCCCTCTTGGTCTAGGTTTAAAGTTTGATTCTGAATTGCAGGAAATACTTGGATGTTGTGTTTTGTTTCCTTCGGTCACTTCTAGAGGCTGAAACAACTTAAAACAATATACAGAAGACAAATGCTCTAGCACAGTGGTTCCCAACCTTTTTTTGGCCATGCCCCACCTAATCACCTCTAAAATCCTGATGCCCCCTGTGGTGATATATAATTCTTATTATTCAAAAAGTGAACTCCTATTCACCAGGAGGAAGCCTAAAAGACCATTAACTTGGTTTAAACAAGCTTCCAAAGAACATGGCATTCATGAAAGAGAAAAATAAAAGAACCAAAGGACTGTTAAAGTTCTGAGGAAGAAATTACTAAGAAATTGTAAAAAAAAGAACATTAAGTGATATTAAAATAATAATAATAATAATAATAATAATAAATAAATAAAACAATGCCGATTCGTTCCTACAGCATACAAAGACAGATACACCGTTTAATAGAGATGACGCAATGTACACACCTTCACACCACCAAGAACCGAAAGCTACTGCAAAAAGCAGCATTGGCGCGACCTCGTACGAGTTTCTTACGCGTTTGGACTTGTTCATTCGTTCCTTCCTACATCAGTCAATTCATTAATTTAATTATGAAAGCCATTTGATGGTTGTAATGATGGTGATACACTATATATACAGTACATACGCAATTACACATGTACATACGCACAAGTATTTTTATGTATGCATACTGTATATACACATATGTATTAACTCGCATACACACTCATACTCACACCGACTTACTAGAAAAAATTCACTGTTAATAACTCATTCTTGAATTGCCCCCCTTAAAAATCAAATTACCCCCCTGTGGGGCGTACGCCCCACGTTGGGAACCACTGCTCTAGCAGAACATTCAAAATATGTGAACATTAAGAAAATAACTTCAAAGCACAATTATTGCTCATTTTCTGGTAGTTAACTGTATTTTTCGATCAATCTTTTTAGGACTTTAAGATGTGGTTTCTGAGGCTCAGATAGCAGTTGAGTTCAGCATTTTTACTGGAAATGGAAGTTTCTAGAATCCAACAAATCCAACAATTAGTGGACAATTTAAGCATGACTGCAGGGAAAGCTGCTGCCACCTGTGATCAAAGAGACAAAGCTAAGACATTATTGCATGATTTCTGACAACGTGTAATCCTCTTTCAGTCATGAGCAGAGGCCTTATCTCTTGAATAATCTCTGGACATTTAGCCTTAAATCTCAGTCAATGAACTGTTTCTAATATTTTATTCAGGACTTCAGTTACAGCCTTCTTGGCTCCCAGACCATATCCCCAGTGCTCCCTCTCCCTTTCTGGCCATTACATAAAAATATAAAGAATTCTGATTTACGATGCACAGTGAAGGAAGATAGAAACTGCAAATTCAAAGCAGTGACAAATAATTGCAAAAACTTATTCAAATCTATTTAAAGCTGCAAATAAAATTATTTCTTTATTTAATTAAATTAAATACAATTTTTATAAATAATTTTAGAGCATGTATTAGTAGTCCAACAATTCACTACTTCATTGCTTTTTCAATCTTCGATGAGATGGATGGGCTTGGTGCAGTGATATCAGTTTCTCAAAGTCAGGCTGAATGTCATTCAGAAGAAGTCTTAGAACCCCACGTTCAGTAATTTGCAGTTAGTTTCGTTGCTTTGAAAGATGGTCAGCAACTGCACAGAAACTGTGCTCCACTAAATATGATGTTGGGAAAGGCAATATCGAACATCTTGACCTTTTTCCACAGTGCAAGATTACCTTCTGTAACCAGAGGTCTTGGTATGATTTTTCTGAAGCTCTGCATCAGGTCAAAGTCATTCTGTAGCAAGATCATTCTTCCACCATCCTTCCTGCTAATTCTTCATTACAAGTGTTTAGGAATGGTTTTATTACCCAATCTGGAATTTGGATTGAGAGAAGATTCTGAAATCTCTCTGACATGTAGCTCATCCAGGCGTGCACAGTATACTTGAAGATCATCATCTTGCATTCTCTCTCTCGTTTCCAACTCAGAGAGGCTCAGAAATTGGGAAAGGTCATGTCGGCCAGTGTTGCACTTAAATAGGGTTACATTGACATAAATGTGGAGACGACTGATTTGACTGATAAAATTTACATAATTTCCTTGCAATTAAAGAGTGATTTAATTAAAATTTGTGAATATTTCTGATGAACAAGCACTGTCCTGTCTAATATTCTTGAGTTGATTTCTGAATGAAGCGTTCGAGCCTTCAAAGAATTTCATCACAGCGTCAGAAAGCGCATAGGAACATCTCAGGCAATTTTCTTTTGAGAGTTATCTGACGTTTGTGTGCAACAGTAAGCATTCAATCTCTTCATCGTTCTCAATACAAAGTTCTTGAAATAGTTGAGAATGAAGAGCATCGGACTTAATTTTACTTATCGCTGTGATAGCAGTATTTAATGATTTGTGCAGTTGATCACTTAGGTTTTTTGCAACAAGATGTTGTCTGTGAGTTACTCAGTGAAGAGTTAATATGATAGGTACAGCTTTTTTTCACGAAAGTAATAACCCCACGGTTTTATCTTTATTACCACTTTAGAAACTTTGGGAACCACTGGTCTAGAGTCTCCCAGCAGAGCAAAATTACTCTAATTTCTGTGTAAATAACTGCTTCCTTAAAGCCCTCCCATTTTTCCTTCACACCCATGTCCAAGAGCAAATGGATATCATTATTTCCATAGTTTCTAGAAGCATCAATTGAATTGCTTCAGCCATCTCCTTTCTGTGTGTTTTAATTTTGAAATGGTCAATGTTATTCTCATCTCTTCCCTATGCTCTCCAATTTTCAACTCTTCAACAAATCATCCAACATCATTCTTTGATGTGATTTTATTTCTGATTCAGCCTCCTTGTCATGGATATCTTCTTTCATTGTTGACAATATCAATCTCTTCTAAAATCTGATCCTTGATCCTCACTAGTGACTCTCTTAATTGTAACCTATTTTCATCTGTGTATTCTAAATATATTATTGATAGTCAGATCTGTATTTAATCCAAATGAAAACATGAAAGATTACAAATGTTGGAATCTGTCACAAAATCAAACTGCTAGAGGAATTCAACAGGGCAGGCAGCATCCATGGAGGTAAATAGATGGCCAACACCTCCGATCAAGGCATACATCAGAACTGAGAGTGTAAAAGGGATATTGGGCTAAGTCAAGTCATGGCAACAATGTGATGACATAAGTGACATCACGTAATGAGCAATGAATCCATTGGCCAATGTTGCATTTGTCAGCAGAGTTGGGTTTAGCTGGTGAGGTAGAGTGTAGAAAGAGAGGTGATGTAGGAACTGGAAAGTGATAGGTGTATCCTCCAAGGAGGAGTTAATGGATGGATGGATGGATCCAGGATGTGGAGGAGAGGGTTCAAAGAGTGATATGAGGCTGGGAGCTGATAATTACAAAAGGCTGCAGATAATAGAAGCCAAATGCAAGGAAGATAATGAGGAACCAAGGAAGGATAGGATGCTGGGCATGTTGGAGCAGTAGGTGAAAGAGAATAAGGCTCTCGATGGGTTTTCTGTGTGGCTGATAACAGGTGAAACTAGGTGAGGCAGGGAAAGGAAGTTGTGCTACAGGAGACTGGAGAGGTGGTGGGGTGCGATTGTTATGGTGGTTTGGAAAGAAAGAAAAGTACCAAAGAATCAAAAGGAGAGAAAAGAACAGATTATGTGGGTTACTTAAAACTGGAGAATTCTGTGTATGTGCTGTTGAATTGTCGACTACCAAGGTGGAATACATAGTGCTGTTTCTCCAGTTTTTCAACCCAAAGCATCAACTATATCTTTGCTGCCAGACTTGCTTTTTTTTTGCACTTAATTCAAATCATCTTTGCAAGAGGATTTGGTGCAAGGCTGCGATTAAAGCCTTGAATGACATTTCCTTTTATGGTGACTGTAGTGGATCAATTCTCCTTTTTGTAGATGGATTTGACCAAAGCTTTTCTTCTATTATTGCACTCTGAACCTGTTGGTTGTTCTGTTCTTGTCTCTTCTATTCTTGACTGTTCCATTAATTAATCTGTCAGTGGTTGACAATGGTAGTACAATGGATTACATTAATCTGAATTTTCAGAAAGTCTTTGCAAATATACCCAATCACAAGAAGATCCGAGTTCAGCATTGGGGGAAATTTAACAAACTGATTTGCCAGTTGTGCTCAGGACTGAAAGCAGAACATGGGAGTGAATGGTGGACATTGGCAGTAGAGGAAGGTGGGTAATTGTGTCCTACAGGGTTCAGTGTTGGAATCACCACTGTTCAGGACTGCATTAACGATTTAGACTTCAGAATTAATAATAGTTACTGAATTCTGGGGATGAGTCCATGCTGAGGAGGACAGGAGCAAATCAGTTCAGGCTATTAATTGGACAATGAAGTTTAGTTCAGAAACTGTAAAGCAGCACGATTTGGCAGGAAGGAAGTCTCTCTTTGCTTGGATCTTGTAGTACAAATGCACCACTCACTAAAAGTCTCATCACTGATTAGCAATGCCTTAAAGAAAGCCAAAGCAAGTACAATTTTGTGTGTGTGTGTTCTTTCTAGAATTAACACACAGAAGTTATGCTAAATTTGTTTTGACTTTCGGTTATGCTACATTTGGAGTACTGCTTACAGTTCTGCTTGCAGTATTGTAAGAAATATATTGTGGCACTAGAGATGGTGCAGACAGATTCATAAAGCTGATTTCTCACCGCTTGTCTCAACCTCTTCCCTCATCAACGCATTAGGGAATAGGGCTTTCTGGTCCTTCGAGCCACATCTCCCAGCAACCTTCGATTTAACCCTAGTCCAATCAAAGGACAACTTAAAGTGACTAATTAACCAAACCTGTCTGTTGTAGGACTGTGGGAGGAAACTGGAGCACCCGGAAAAAACCTATACATCCCATGGGGAGGACAGACAAACTCCTGACCGAATATGCTGGGCTTGAACTCTGAACTCTGACACCCTGAACTATGATAGCACCGCACTAACTGCTACGTCACCTTGGTGCCCGTCCTTTGCTACTTTTCTAGGATGAATAAAAGTGATCAAAACTTCAAAAGTAAAATTTGTTGATGCCAGAAAACTGAGCTAAGACAGAAAATGCTGAACATGCGCTGCAATCGAGACAGATGCTCTTGTGAGAAAAAGAGAATTAAGAATCTGATGAAAGGTGATCAGCGTGAAAATCCAATAACATTTAAACCCACAATTACAAAACCTGTCACCTTCACATTTATTTCCCCCAGAATGGCTCAAGTTTAGAATTTGCACCTTTGTGTACAAGTATATTTACAATGGTTTCTATCATGCTTCTATTTGTTAGAGTTTCATCCCTCTAACACCTTTCCCTAGGCTGTATTATTTCTATTCTCCCAGAAGTTTTAGCTTTTGCCATCTCACTCACCCAGATTTCCTTTCCAAACCATTCAGCTGCAGCACCTTAACCTCTTAAGCTCTTTCCTAAACCACCTTTTCACCGTCCTTTTCTCTGCCTCTTAATTCATCCTTAATTGGCTTGACATCTACATTCGTTGAGCTTCAGTGATGTAATTAGGAATGTTTGCAGAGCTGAAGGCATTCTCTTAAATATAGATTGTTATGGTGCAGCAGCTTCCATTTTGAACTCAGCAGTTTTAAGATGCAACAAAATAAAAGGCGAAATCCGTTTTGTTGTAATCTGAGTGAAGGTATAAATTGTGATTTTTTTTTAGTTTGCTATTAGTGTTATACAAAGCCTCTTGTTTAGTTAACATAGCTGTGATTAATATTTCTATATTGGCGACTGTTTACTTATGATCCTTTTACTATATGGTGAAGTAAAACACCTGCCGTGTCAAATTATTCCTGAGGTAACTGTGTTGTTTGAAATTTCAGCCTGAAGAATTAGCTTCCAGTTCCCATACATTCAAGAACAAGACTTTCAAGAAACCAAAAACCTGCAGTATCTGCAAACAACTCATCAATAGCAATCAAGGCCTTTCATGCAGGGGTAAGTGTCCAAATTGTTGTTTTACTAATTTGTGAAGTGTTCCTTGTTGGTTTCATTCATATTTTAGTTTGTGTCAGCTTAGTCAACTGTAATACAAGCACTCCACTTCAAAGTGGTAGCAAGTTGAGGGAGGGCTCATGGGTTCCAGAGTACTTTTGCAATTAAGATCCTGGAATGCAAACATTTTCAACTGACTGGAATTACTGTTACAAAAAAAAAGTAGAGCAGAATAATTCTTGAAGGACTAATTGTAAAGTGAATAAAATCGCAAGTCAAACTGGTTGTAAATAAATGAGGCAAAAGGTTTGGAATTTTAGGGTTCTTCTTTCTCTGCATGTTTCTTCAAACCTTGATGTTTTCCTCCTTTTTTTCTGTTGCAGAGCTTCCTTTGCATTGGTATCTGATTATGTTTATGATCTCCTTAACCTTCATTTTGATGGGACTTAATCATTTATGTACCTGTTTGGACAGGTACTGCTATTGATATCTTCACTTTAGAACTGCACAGGTTTTCAGATTAGATACACTACAAGTCATCATTCACTTCCATGTGTTCAAAAGATAATTCCGAATGTAAAACTGTGTGAATGTGTCATTGTTGCTTGCTTGAAGCCACTTTATGCTTGTACATTTGGTAAGCAGAAAAATAAATATTTTGTTCACATTCAGATGATGGAGGGATGGCAGTATTTTGCTGCAAGACATATAGCAACTTTTGCAGCAGATAATGAGTTCTTGTATTAATGTTTAGCGGGGAGAGATGTGGCATTTCCTTTCCACCCACTCTTTAATAGGCCAACACTATTTCTAAAAAGATGGTCTGCTGTTACTGTGATCAGTGGAAAGGCCATGGTGCTGGTGCCAAAACAAAGTGTCTCCCTGTTAAAACCCTATTTCGGTGGAGTAGCCTCACTTTCCAACATTTTTTGGCATCTTCAATAATTGAAAGATTGATTTCGCTGTATCAATGAACAACCTTGGAGAAATTGGGATTGTGGAATTTTTTTAGTGAAGCCCAAAAGGTTGAAGTGAAGCTAGCCATTGTTGCATTTCTGAAAACTACCATGTTATCCTGACTTGAAAAAAGTGTTGTTTTTACTTCATTTTTGTGAGTATGTATTCCTGTTTTTCCTCCCCAACATCACTGGGAGAAATACCTTCAGCGGGAGGGCAAGAAGGTAGATGAATAAAAATTTGTTGGAAACTTCAGCAAGTCAGGCAGATCTGTAAAGAGAAAAGCAGAGATAATGCTTAATGATAACCTTGTTTTTTCCCTTCAAAGAAGTGACATGATCTCAATTTTTACATTTTTTTCATGGTCTTTCCCTTCTGAATCCATCTGAATTGTTGTTTGTCAAGCTATTCTTATAAAGGCAGTCTTCAAGACTATAACTGATACCCTACTTCATACAAAATTATAGTTGCTCACTTATTTGCATAGCCGCCTTCATGTCAATAGCAATCTGCGTCATTTTCTGTTCTCAAGCAGCCACAAGACTAGTGATCACTTAAACTTAATAATAGTGTTGCATGAATTGCTCATTACCTGTAAACCGGGAATATCACTACAGCTTAACAGCCCAGTGAAGACTACCAGGCCTGAATAATTTAAATAACCCAAAGCAAGTTGGACCTGGAAAGTCCTCCAGTTGATCATTCCATCTTGTTCGTAGTAATGGTACCAACTGTAAAGAATTGAAAGTCTTTGAATGGTTATTGTAAATAATTTTATTTTTGAATAAAGTATATTTTGTTTAATAAAAAAAACCTTGTTCGTAAAACATCTCAACGTAGTCTGGAGGGTTGTCCAGGCTAAGAAAGCCATCAATCTTCCTATCCATCATCACTTGCACTTGATTAAATAGGCCAAGAGAGCAGTTGTTGGAAGTTCATGAATAAGAGGAATAATTTAGGAGGTTTGCTTGTTGGTAGTTTCAGAGGTTGCTGATTTACTCAGTTATTTTTCTCTCTTCTCCTGTATGAGCTTAGAGATGTTTTTCCTCACCAATGTTTGAGCACTGATACCTTAGGGTATGACCCAAGATGTTATCGGGCTGTTTGATAGTTCACCAGCACAGCCCTTGGTTACTTGGCAGCCCACTAAATCCATTAATGAAATAAAAGAGTCTTTACTTTTGTTTGCTCCAAGGGTGATAGTTTTAGCTTTGAGGCTCTCGTCTCATTCAACTGTTCAGCATCGCCACAACGAACTAAAGAGAACATTACTAAACCTGCAGAAAGGGTAAATGATGGGCATGTGAAGTTCAGCAAGGGTAAAGACATCAGTTCATTTTTGTAGCAGGAACAGGGATGTAAATTATTTTTTGGATGTTGTGAGCCTATGTAGCTTGGAAAACAAAGCAGTCCACTAAAAGTCATGCCACAGGTTCAGAAAGACACTTGTAAATAAAACACAAGATCAAACACAAGGATTTAACTCCAGAGGAATAAATTGAAAGTCTAAGGAATTTATGCTAACCTTGTATTGAATCTTGGTTAGATCACATTTGCAGTATTGTATACAGTTTTGCTTGCCAGTTTATGAAAATGATATTAAGATACTAGTGAGGGTTCAGAAAGGGGGAACTTGGGTTAAGTATATTGAATCTGCCTTTTTCTTAAAAGGAAGGTTGAAAGGTGACCTAATGTTGTGAAAGGTTTGATAGAGTGGATGCTGAGGGAATGTTTCCATGTGTAGAAGAACATAAAGAGGCAAAGAAAAGATCATCTTTGGGAAGTGCAATAAAAAATAAAGAAACTTCTTTACCCTAACAATGACGAGGTGGAATCCTCGATGGCAAAGAGTGATTGAAGTGGATAATGCATTTCAGAGGAAGCTGGACGAGGATATGAGGTAGAATCTATAGTCTTTGCATACGGAAGAACGAAAGTGGAGTGGAAGTAGGATCAGGGATTAAAGTTTGCAAACCATCGCATTTGCATTCTTCAACCCAGGCCTCCTTCCATTCATTTAGTGGAAGTTATGTGGGCATAAAGGATGGCTTGTATTCTGTGCCACAATGATTGACTGTCTGTCTGAAATGTGGGTATTAGCATGTTCTATTAGCTATAGCACAGTTAGCCATGTACAGTGTTATCCCGAGAGAGGGATTGCCAATTGGAGCAATCATTGATTATTTAATGAAACTTTCATCATAAACAGTTACCCCCCCACTAACTGGTGAGACTTGCTTTGTGTCACCATTTTGGAAAAGCTCCTTCATTTGTTCTGTCAGCGTTCAAAGTGTGTATTCACAGAGTAACACAGGCAACTTTGCAATTATTTATGTGTGCAATAAAAGCTTTTCTAACTATTATTTTATTATCTTTTCATTTTGTTTTCCAGTTTGCAAGTATGCATGTCACAAGAAATGTGAGTCAAAGGTAAGTAAAAGAAATAGTTTGTAATTATCAACTGTTAAAATCTGGAAGTGCTATAGGTACTGTAATCTGCTGCAATGGAAATTGAAAGCTAAGTTTAAAACATTTAATTTTTGCACTTGCATCTTTCATGATACTGAGCTCTTTGCTGCCAGTGAAATGCTTTGAAAAGATTGGGCTTGACTACAAGGTACAGTAATAAAAAAGGAGCAAGAAACCAATTCTGATCGTATTTGTTATGGGACAAAGATAGGTTTGGAGACAAGTGAAAGTGAGGTAGGGTCATGTGCTTCCATGTACCAGTTCAGATAACAGTTCATCTAGAAAGTGGCAGGTACAACTGGACAGCTTTGCCTCCCACCTCAGATCTCTCTGGTAACATTTCCACAGTCTTTGAGCAGGTGGGAGTGTTGCCCGCAAGGCATAACTGATGGCACTGATGTACTTTCCTTATGTTCTCTTACAACATACAAAGTCAATCCTTCTCGTCGAGTCTATTCCAACTCTTGGAACTATCCAATTACCCCACTTTTTTCTCTGTAGCCCATCAACTCCCCTCTAATTCTGCTATCACACCTCTACATGAGAGATATGTTATAGGAACTAATTAACCTACCTATCAGCAGCCTAAGGTGTGGAAGGAAATGAGAAAGCCTTGTGGAAACCCAAACAATCGGAGGGGAATGTGCCCACCACAAACACAGCTCCAGAGACCAGGATCGAACTTGGGTCACTGGAACTATTAGGCAGCATTATGCCATTCATTTTCCTAATGCATTGAGATGGGCACAAGATGTGTTGAAGTGGTGGCACAGTAGATTTCATGAAAAGCAATTTGTGCCTTCAATTCAATTTAGGCCAGGGGTTCCTAACCTGGGATCCACGGACCCCTTGCCCATTGGTCCATGGCATAAAAAAAGTTTAGGAATCTCAGATCTAAACATTTCACTAAAATAAATAAGTTCTCAAGTGCTTTAAAATGTCGGCATAGTGCTTTAGAAGTAGAGCGATAGGCTAGAATGTTTGGGATGTACTGAAATTGGGAGCACTATCAGGATGTAGAAAATCCCTTTCCATGGTGTGTATACAACTGCCTATTTTCCTAATGTATTTTCAAAAATATTAAATCACTTTAATCCCTTTATGGAGTTTGTCTTTAACTACAATTTGACCTTAAGAATACAAAATTTTTTAAGTTGCATGTTGAACTTGCTCATACTTTGTTAATGATTATTTTTAAAAGTTCCACCTGGGGTGCCTATGATGGAATGAACATTATGTGAACTCTACTGTGACTGTGTTTAATAAATATCCACATTGCAGTCAGAAAATTGTTTATGACACACTCCACTGGCATATTAACTAGTGACTTGCTTTACAATGCTGACCTACTGGCTGATAATTTCAGCACATAAAGTTAATCTTTAAAACTGGATTAGCTAAAGCCAAAAGAAGTAACGTGTAGAATGAAGTTCCTGAATAATTCCTTCTGAACTTTTGCCTTCTCTTTCTGCCCATTGGACCATGGTGGTTATTGGTTTCTCCTGCATAACTGCTGGAACTTCTACCAAATTGGAAAAGCTGGTGAAAGTGAGCCACTATTATTGGCAATCTGTTGCATTGATCCTGCACATAACTGCATTTTCTGTTGTGAGCTATTGGCCACAGGCTGACTGAGGGAGAGTTTGTACATATATGTCAACAAAGCAGAGCTACAGACCTGGACCTCTGTACCTCCCTCTGCAACTGGATTATTGACTTACTAACTGGAAGACCACAGTCAGTGTGGATTGGAAATAACTTCTCCACCTTGCTGACAATTAACGCTGGTGCTCCACAGGGGTGTGTGCTTAGCCCACTGCTGTACTCTCTACACCTATGACTATATGGTTAGTCATAGCTCAAACAAATTTGCTGATGGTACAACCATTGTTGGCAGAATTTCAGACGGTGACAAAAGGGCGTACAGGAGCAAGATAATACCAGTTAGTGGAGTGGTGTCACAGCAACAACCTTGTACTCAATGTCAGCAAGACCAAAGAGCTGATTGTGACTTCAGGAAGGGTAAGACGAGGGAATACACACCAGTCCTCATAGAGGGATCATAGTGGAGAGAGTGAGCAATTTCAAGTTCCTGGGTGTCAATTACCTCTGAGGATCTAACCTGGATGCAACATTTTAATGCAGCTATAAAAAAGGCAAGACAGCGGCTATATTTCATTAGAAGTTTTTAACTCATTTTCAAAGTGTGGTGCTTTGGGAAAACAGTGTCTATTATTTAGGATCCCCACCACCCACGACATGTCCTCAATGCACTGTTACTGTCGTGAAGGAAGTACAGAAGCCTGAAGGCACACCCTCAGCGACTCAGGAACAGTTTCTTCCTCTCTGCCATCCGATTTCTAAATCGACATTGAACCCATGAACAGTACCTCACTACTTTATTTCTGTTATTTTGCACTGCTTATTCTAACAACTATTTAATATACACACACACACACACACACACACACTCACACTCACACACACACACTTAATGTAACGGTTTTTTCTCTATATTTAGCATTTCACTGTACTTCTGCCACAAAGTTAACAAATTTCATGACATTGTATAGCATCTGTTAGTCTCATGAGACCATAGATCTGCGCCTGGGAAGTCTTCTCCAGGGCGCAAGCCTGGGCAAGATTGTATGGAAGACCGGCAGTTGCCCAAGCAGCAAGTCTCCTCTCTCCACGACACTGATTTTGTCCAAGGGAAGGGCAAGGGCTGATACAGCTTGGCACCAGTGACGTCGCAGGGGTTGCCAGAGCGAGGTTGAAGACAACATCGGACTGCCTTAGGGGCTCCAGCTCCAGATTTGTCCTCAGGGTTTACTCCCGAAGCCTTTCCCATGAGAGGGTATGGCCGCAAGGCAGTGGAGGTTTGAAATCAGAGTTTTCCCTCTCTTAGATGGACTGCCATCCCAGGCTGAATAGCTCCATCTACCTGACATGTGCCAGTGATATTAAATCTGTTTCTAATTTGCTCCTTTAAATTTCTGCTGACTCCCAGAAGAGAATCATACCAGTCTTACTCACTTACCTGTAGGTCAGCAACTTGCTTTCTCTCATACACCCATCAACTTGAACTTTTGATTCTTCTTCCACATAGCTACATTCAGAGTAATTTACAGTGGCTATCAACCAACCAATGGTAAAACTTTGCCACGTGGGAGGAAACTGTAGCTAAAACTCCAGCATTCATTGGAAGGAAGTGCAGCCTCCACACAGACAACCACTGTGCTGCCCTCTTCTGATGTTGGTGGAGAGGCCTTGATGAGGGTGATATGCATAGATCCTTTGGACAATTACTGGTGAGTCATGGGGTTTAACATTGCCCACTTCGTACTATTAGTTTAATGGCTATCTTGCATCCATCTAAGCCGCTGTCTACTATATTCCTTTTCTGCATTAAATTGGGGAATATCAAGTCAAGAAAAGTAAAGTTTATTTTCATTTAATTATATGCGTGTATATTGTCAAAGGAGACAGTGTTTCTCCGGACCAGGATGTAAAGCACAGTGGTACATGTACCATACAATAACTTAGGAAAATAAGGATAAAATCTACAAATGAATTATGCATAAATAAAGTGCATAAATAAAATTTTGTTGGGTACAGAACAAATTAACCAGCGACACTTTGAATGTGATGTGGCAAGGAGTTGAGAAGCCTAATAACCTGAGGGAGGATGTTGTTTCCATCCTGACCATTGTCTTTATGCCTCAGAGTCTCCTTCCTGATGGTAGAAAGTCAGAGGATGCTGGATGGACGGGTGGGATCCTCGATAATACTAAGGGCCCTGCGTACGCAGCTCTCCTGATAAGTATCCTCAGTGGATGGTAGGGAGACCCCTGTACCCTCTCAGCTGTTCACACAGCCCTCTGTAGGGGCTTCTGGTCTGATACTTGGCTTCTGTCATCCCCAAATGGAGATGCAACTTGTCAGGACGCTCTCAACGGTGCTCCTGTAAAATTGAGTTAAGTTAGGAGAGGGCAGGGAGCCTCAGTCTCCTCAGGAAGTGGAGGTGTATCAGGATTAGATTGTAGTAGCCTATAACAGATTAGGATTGTAGCCTATAAACTGAAATGATAAGATACGGAGACAAGTAACTGCTGAGATGGACGTTAAAAATGAACCTGCCACCAAGCCCAAATCATGGACATGAATGAGGAAAAACAAGTGAAAATTCACTTTGAGGGGGGAAGTCGAAAATCAGCGTTTTGGGCTGAGACCTGACGAAGGTCTCGACCCAAAACATTGACTCTTTATTCCCCTTCGTGGATGCTGCCTGACCTGCTGAATTCCTCCAGCATTTTGTGTCTGTGGCATAATCGGCCAAATTTCTTGTGTCTTACAATCTACCTTTTCCCTTGAGAGATATGAGCATAAATTAATATTTCAGTATGTGGATGTGTAAATTGGTGAAGGGTATCAGAGTGATGGGAAAGTGGTTTGAAGAATTATTAAGGGTAATAATAGAGCCAACTATTGTCAGATGAGCAGGAGTGAAGGATAGAGAAGGGTTAAAAAATAGAGGGTGACTTTGGTAGGAAGAAGAAGCAAAGTATCATTTTTCATAGTGTGACACAGATTCTGCCACATGGACGGATTGTGGTCTGTTGGTAAACATCTATAAGAGAAACTGCATAAGGGCCAAGGACTTGAAATATAACCATCTGGAGACTTTCTTTAGTTCCACAGAGCTGGAATATTGCAGGCACATTGGGTGCAGTGTGGATTCACACTTTTGATTTCTGCAAAAAGACAATTTTAATTTGAGGGGAGCAAGTAGGGCCTGTTCATCCTCACTGGTGTTTAGTGGAATTAGAGGGAATCCTGTTGACGTATGCATTTTAGAGAGGCTTCTGATTTTGAGTGCAGTTGAGAGTGTTGAGAAATTGATTTCTGTGGCTATAGAATTAAGAAATTGGATGAGGAATAGGAGTTACAATTTAGTACTAAGATGCAAAGAAATACCTTGTATTCGGGGAATCTCAGGTTCCTAAGGGCAAAGTTGCTTCCTGTGCATTGGAGCCCCCGTACCAGATGGTGATACAGCCATCAGAATGCTCTCCACTGTACATCTGTAGTGACGTACCAAATCTCCTCAAACTTGTAATGAAGGATAGTGGCTGCAATGCCGTCTCCGTGATTTTATCAATACGTATGTTATATCAGTAGATAACTGTTGTCACAGCTATTCAAAGTGCTACAATTGATTTTTTGTGTGAGAAGATACTGGTGAGAGCTAGTTGGTTTGATGGAGAAATTTTGATCACTCTGGTTGTCTGAAACAAGGGGTGGGTGATATAAAAACTTGGACCATTACAGAGTTTGTTCTCTGGCTGAGGCTGAAGTGTATTTGGAGATATTTAACCCCTAAAAATTACCAAAAAAAATTCTGCCATTTAGCCCCCAACTTGATTTGTAGTATGTTGAAAATTGCATTACGTGTTAATAATTGTAACTCTGAAGATTGTGTATAAAAATATACCTTGTGGATTCTGTAAATAATAGGCTAGGGTTAAAAAGGATGGTTGCTAGGTGGCAAGGCCTATTAGGCCGGAAAGGCTCGTTTGGCACTGTACCTCATAATAAAATGTATAAATGCATTAAGTCATGATTTTTTACTGAACCTGCTGCTTTGTAGTTGTTTTGCTAAAAACTGCTTTTATTTGGATTATTGGAGTCTGGTGTATTGCAAATTCTGAAATATGTTTTCCAGAGTGTTATGGTATCACTAAAGCCTGCTGTTTAGAATACTGAAATAGCTCCCATTGCTTGTTATTGTAGCTTTCATAGTTAAATTTACTTGCTAAATTGACGGCTGTTGTCTGGCCAGAAATAGAAGGATTTATGAAATGAGGTGTTCGGTTCATGACTGTGTTTTTCTTTCCCGTGTCTTCCACAACTTCTAGATTTGATAAAAAATTGTAGAAGAAACATAAAACATTTTGTAGTTTTGTTCAAGATGTGCCAATTTGTATGTTGGTGTCAGCTTACTACTAGATGGGTCAAACGGCCTATTTCTGTACTTTAGTGTTCTATGATTCTGTGACTTAGCAAAGTATCGAAAATTTGAACTTTGAAAAACAATTAGACTTCTACAGTTGTCATGTTATGTGATGCTTTAATGCGTTGGGGCATTAAATTTTTATTTTTAATTCACTCTGAAAATGCTCTGCCCCAGAAGGCAGTGGAGGCCAAGTCTCTGGATGCATTCAAGAGAGAGTTAGATAGAGCTCTTATAGATAGCGGGGTCAAGGGATATGGGGAGAGGGCAGGAACGGGGTACTAATTGTGTATGATCAGCCATGATCACAGTGAATGGTGGTGCTGGCTAGAAGGGCTGAACGGCCTACTCCTGCACCTACTGTTTATTGTCTATTGTCTATTGTCTAAAAGTTCTTGATTTTTAAAAAAAATACTACTGCACCTCAGTTAAAATACCCTTAGTTGTAGACAGCACACAAATTCAAACATTGAAGGTGTTGTTGAGGAACTGTCATGCCTAAGTTTTGTGTTCTGTTAATTTGTAATACTTTTCTAGCAATAGCAAATCACATTAAGATTTAGATTCAGATTTATTTATTTATCACCTGTACAGTGAAATGTGAAATACATTGTTTGCTTTAACAACCAACACAACCCAAAGATGTGCTGGGGGCATCTCATGTCACTACACAATCCACCGCCAATGTAGCATGTCTGCCATGTTGACAGAGCAACAGCAAGAAATCAACAAGAGCAAAACAAGCTTTGTTGTATACACAACACACACACACACACACACACACACACACACACACACACACACACACACACACACACACACACTCCCCCCCCCCCCCCCCCCCCCCCCCCACCTCACTGGGCTTTGGCCTCAGGCCTTCACTTCCGGACTTCCAGGTGTCAATGAATGAGGATCCTGGACTTCAGGCCTTGAACTCTCAATGTACTCTCCAATGACCAGGACACCAAACATTAGGCCTCAGGCTTCGGTCTCGTGAGTTGTGTACTGAGCAATTCACCAGCCCTTGTGCCTCCTGCCCACACGGAACTCTGATCCTCTAACCTGCTGGAGAATCGCTGACCTGGGTGAGACACTAGCCCTCATCCTTGCTGGTCTGCTGGCCTGACATCTGGCCATGAATGACCTTTCTCCCACATCTTCATTGATACAGAGTGGAGGCCTAGGCTTTGGCCTGAACTCTAATTTCCCCACATCCCAGACAACTAAACTCTAACCTTCCCCCTAACTCACCTCTTTGTCCCTTTAGCCATCCTACAATCTCAAAAAGCAACTAGGTCTAAGTCGCGAGCTTGATGGAGACCACAGCTCAGTGCCATCTTGTTTGAAAGTGATCAGTTATTTACACAACAGATATTCGTATAAATATTTTGCTTCAGCTTGCTCAGTGGTTTTATTAGTTGCATTTAGATGCACACAAAATGTGATTTCTGACTGTAAGACTTTCAGTAATACAGATAGTCGAATGTAAATATTAGCTAGCTTGTTTTAAATTGTATAGAACTCTTGGAGTAGTCCTACCTCATAATCTGATGAGTGCCTGGTGAATGGGACCAGTTTAATTCCTTTACTTGGTGAGATGGGCCCCCTCAATAATGCAGGAATTTCTCAATAGGGTCAACCTTTGTTTACAAGCTCCAGTCTATTTCGCAGAGCCCAAGTAATGCTATCCATTGTACAGATGCATGTGGAAGGCTACTTTTGTGAATAAATGTGTTAAAATGGTAAATAACAGCTCCTGAATATTTTTGCGTTATGGTTGCACTGTTTTATTCTAGGTACGCAGTATACAAAAAAAAAGCAATCTGAGCAGACAATAATTTGTATCCTTCTTACAAAAGATGACCTAGAAATTTGATCTTGCATCAGAAGAAGCTACCTCAGCTAGCTACATCATCAAACAAGGCAAAGAAAGTCAACACCTCAGATAACAAGAAGATTAAACAGTCCTGTTCATAAGTATTTGGGTTCCCACAATCTGACACCGTTATTATTGTAAGTTACAGAAACAATTCTACCCTGGGGATTAAAAGCATTGAATAAGGACGAAGATTTTACAGCTCTGCGTAGATACTTTGATGCTTAGTGATTATCTTAGCAGGTTTAGCAATCTATGTTGGATGACAACAGGCAACCAAATGATTTCCTGAGGTTTATGGAATTTTGAATCTTATGATTCATGTGTATATCAGATTACAGGTGGTCCTCAGATTAACTTAGGGTTCCTTTCCTGAGAACATAAGCTGAATGATTTTCCTCAAAATCATCATGTGGGAGGGGGAAATTGATTTGCAAAGAGCAGACTGGAGAAGCTTACGTGCAAGTGAACTCTGGTAGTATTTTTCAGAATGCAGTGCTGGTGAGGTAATGGGTGTGCAGGCTGCTTATCTGCTCATCAGCGAGGAAAACTATCGACAGTGCACAACCCAGGGATGGCTCAGTCATCATAATGTTTGATCTAATCTGGAGGGAAATGTGGAGAAGATACTGACTTTTTCTATGGGTATTCTTTGCATTATTTCCTGGGTAAGAGGTATAAGCATTGTACCCGAGAGCAGGGTTGGGGAATACTTGCATTAAGTTGAATTTTTATTAGTTCGGTCTACAGTAACTTCGGATTCCCTCCGTATTTACTTACTCAGAAGAACAATCTCTGAAATATATATTATTGATTGAGCAATATTTCACTTTTAGCACATTATTGCTGGAGAAAAATTTGATTCAAAGATATATTTGATACCAGTCAATTTATTTTTGGGAAGCTCAATACAATGAGATTTGCAGGAATATTTTTATAAACACGTAATAGTGTCTAGTGGTGTCTAGCGTCTAATAGTGTCCAGTAGTGTAATTTTTGGTCATAATTGAGAAGGTACGGAACAAACCATGAATGGTTTGCTTCAATTGCCATTCAATTTCTTTCAGTGTACATAATTTATATGAATGTGATTGATTTCTATGTTTGAATAGAAAATAGCTTTGGATCTGCTTATCTCCTGTTTTATTATTAATAAACTTCTGCTTAACCTATAACTGGAATATTGTATCTCATTTACCCCCACCCCAACACATTTTAAGAAGAATGTGAAGGCCTTATCATGAATACAGAGCAGATTTGCTGGAACGATTCTACAGATTAATGACTTCAGTTGTCTGTAAAGATCAAAGAGGCTGGGTTTGTTGGAGGGACACAGAAGATTAAACCTGGATCTGATGAAAGTTGGTGAAGTCATGAAGGAGATAGAATAGAAGAGACTGAGAGAAACTGTTTTCATTGGCAAAAGATTTGATGAGGACATTAAAACCAAAGGTGATTGTTAATGGAACTGAAAGTGATGCGAGATAAAGAGGCAGTGCTCTCATTGGCATTATGCACCAACAACCAAAGACAAGTTTCTTATTGAGTTATAATTTAAATCAACTAAGTTTACCAGACAGTTAGTTTGAATATAGTGAGCATGGATCAAAACCATGGAGATGAGGAGATTAACAAAAATTATAGCAATAGTCAGAACAATCTTATTTATTTGTTCATTTATTGAGACAGTGCAGAACGGGCCCTTCTGCCCTTCGAGCTACTTTGCCCCAGCAACTCCCCGATTTAATCCTCACCTAATCAATGAGACAATTTGCAATGCCCAATTAAGCAACCCATCAATGGGTCTTTGGAGTGCAGGAGGAAACAGGAGCACCTGAGGAAACCCACGTGGTCACTGGGAGAATGTATGAACTCCTTACAGGCAGTGACCTGAGGATATCAAAATATCATCATGTATGGTGAGAAATTGAGGCGTAAATGACAAATTGAACTCCTACAAATATGCAAACTGTAAATTAACAGTCTGATATTCCGTTTCTTCAGGTGTTGGCTTTTTTCCAAGAAAAAGTCCTGCAAGCCAAAGCCGCATTTATTTTTCAATTATAGTTTATTTTATTTGGATGGAAGCCCTTTTAAACACATTGAATGCACTCCTTTGTTTCATGGGTTAATATTCAGTGTGCAGTAGTTTTTTTTGTTACTTAGTGTAGGAACTAAAGACATAATCTGTTGTATGTCCCAAACAACTACCTGGCTTTGGTGGCAAACGTTAATCGAATCATGCTTGGCTTTCACTGCTTTGAATGATTTGAGTTACAGCTTTAACTATGTGGAGATCCTTACAAACAAAGTGATCTCAGCAGGGAATCGGTGCTGCATGTGAGTTCAGTAAGAAACACTGTGTCTCTTTAACCAGTCATATGGAGAATGCTTACTGGGCCACACGGATTCTAAAGTAGCAAGTGTAAATTTTTTTAAAATAATGAACAGGAACCAAAACAAAGGGGAAAAGGAAGGTAGTAGTGAGAGAGGTAAGAGGCAAAATTTAAGGCTAAATTATATTTGTATGCATCACCTGCTATTGTAAGTTTGACTCATTTGAATTTCACTCTCATAAAATGTAAGTTCCACGGGTAATATTTAAGAATTTGTGCACTGTTCAAAATTCAATTTAAATCAAATAAGTTGATTAAGATCATATGCAGAATTCAGAAATAGCTTTTCAAATGATTTCATTATCGCCATGATGCTGATTTTATTGTATTTAATTCAGTTTCATTCAAAGTTCCTTTTTGATGTAAAATGAACAAATATCCTTTTCTGTCAATATAAAAGCATGGATTTTGTAGCTTTTAAATTTGGATTTTTGAACTTTAAGTTTGCAGTTATGTTTCATGTAAGCCATCTAAATGTATATCTGTTATTTATACTTAAAAATATCAGTGTGGCTCAACTGAAAAACTTAAGTAGTGTTAGCAATAGTGAGGCAATTGTCACTGATCTGAAATGTAAGAAGTTGCTTCTATATCAACAGTATATCTATTGTTAATGTGTGCACTGTTCTGAATAATATTTCTTGTGCAGCAAATCTTGAACAGAGATGTGTATTTTTAATTTGACCTTTCTAATGATCTCTGTTCAATTGCATGAGACAGGCACAAGGTTTACTGACAAAAGGCCTTGTAACTGAAATGAGATGATTGGTAGGGCCCTTCAGAAATAAACTTTGCTCTTCTACTTTGGCAACTTGTATATTCCATGGTCCTGTACTCAATCAGGAATTTGTTCCAGTTTGTCAACTCTTGAGTCAAAAATGTTTTTGTTCTTTTAAGAACGTTTGTCCTGATTTGAATGAAATATATGCTTGTTAACGGAAATTACTGCTATCATTATCACTGTCTAAATGTACACTTCTGCTGGGAATATTGGCTGCAAAGATCCTCAGAAAATTCACTCAAGGATGTATTCTGCTAGAGTGCCTGCTTCTTTTGATTTAAAGTTGCATGTTTAAAATAAATAAAAGACAACTTTATCATCTGGGTCCAACCTTTTTCCCCAATTAGATTCTCTGCTCCCATTCGTTGACTGGGCTTTGAATTTTGAGCCAAAGCTTGCCAAACAAAAGCCTACAACACCTGAGAATGGAAGGAGAATGGTATATCTGCTGTGGGATGTCAGAGGCTCGAAATGTGATGAATATAAGAAGTGAAATAGATTGTGGTCATGTGCCATTGATTGGGACTTCTACAATTGTTTATCATTGTGCTGTACCCAAATTGGCTGCCTTTCTATCTGAAATACAACAGTGTCTTCATCATAGTACTTCAATATTTATAAAGTGCCTTTGATGTTCTAAGGTCACAGAGATACTAGATGAAATCAAGTCTGTCTTTTCAAGACCAATATTGAGCTAAAGGTACATTTGTCCCTGTGCACGTAGGCTTTTTTGGTGCTACATTTTCCTCTTTGTTCACATGGAAGGCCACTCTAATAAATAATATTTATCTACAATCTTCAAAAGAGATGTTACATATTGAGGGTTTTGAAATAATTTGAGAATGTGTTTTTGTTGAAGTTTTTTTTAAAGAAAAGGATGTTTCCCATCATGGAGGAGTCTTGGCCCAAAGGGTACAGCCTCAGAATTCAGGGATGTCCCTTTAGAACAGAGAAGAGGAGGAATTTCTTTATCCAGAGGGTGGAGGATCTGCAGAATTTATTGCCAAAGACATCAGTGGGGACCAATGGTAAATTTAAGGTGGAAGTTGATAGGTTCTTGATTAATAAGGGTGTCAAAAGTCACAGGGAAAAGGCAGGAAAGTGGGGGTTGAGAAGGATGGTAAATCAGCCTTGATGGAGTGGTGGAGCAGAGTTGATGGGCCGTGTGGCTTAGTTCTGATCCTATGTCTTATGGTCTTAAAAAGAAGTTTGCAACCAGTTGTTCTGTATCTCTGTTTACTCAGGCAGCTGATGATGTAAAACATCCTTAACTGGTCTGGAAAGAAATTATTTTTAAAAAATATCATCAAGTGGCAAATTAAGACTTAAATTTTCTTTCACTCACTCATCATCCGCGAGGTTTGGTATGTGAGCAAACTTCAAAAAGAAGTCTCTGCTGTAATAACATTGTGTCCCTTTTTTCACTTGCATGAACTTGTTTTTTTGCAAGGAAGGTCGGCATTAATCATCTCCAAGACATAACTTTCCATAATTGCAAGTAAAGCATGTGGGGCTGCTGCAGCACGTAGCTCTGTATTGAGGTAATGCTTTATGGTTCTGCTGAACTCTCATTCCCCATCAGTTCCTCCTCCTCTTCATTCTGTGCCCTTCGTTGCACTTCTTTTACGTCTTTCCTAAATCTAGTGGAGAATGAAATGTCTTTGGCCAAATGCGTTGGTGCAGTTTTGTCGCAGAACAGTGGTTATGAGAAGGTCACAGACTGCTGATGCAGACAAGAACAACTGCCAAGAAAGCTGTTCAAAGCACTTTGGGATGCAATGAACCTGGGTTATTTCTTCATTGTTGTGATTGATGGAACTGAATGTCGGAAGTGAAATACAACACACAGTCGGCATAATGTAAACATCTAAGCCATTGCTATTTTGAATTATTTCCATTATATTTTCTTGTGAGAGTCCACTTCATTTTTATTTAATTTCCTTGGTTAGTTTAAAATTTTTTTTGAAAGGTGCATGTTTTAATTGAATAGTTTCATATACTAACCACATGTTATGGTTGGGATTTTATGAGAAAGCAATGTCACCTTGGGGATTTCTATGCACGAGAATATGAGTGTAAAGTGCACGTTCAAAGATGTAGTCTGGAGATTCTTGCTGCTAGTCAGGATGCACTTCATGGGAAGTCTTCCAGCTGCAGATCTTCTCTCAATGATGAAGGATTTAGCTCTGATTTAGTTCCACGGAAAATGCTGATGCAAGAGCCATTGTAGGAGCAGTTTGTACTTGGGTCTATCCTCAATTCTGATTCTTATTTTCCACACTGTTCTGGCCTCACTCTTCCTGTCTCTCAAACCTCTGTGAGATGGAAACGCTCTGACATCTTCAAATGATTTGTGGGGTGGATTTGTTAACTATGCCCAGACTGATTGTGTCGTAATCTCTGAAATTCCACCTTCCTCCTCCCTCCCCAAGGCTTTCCTTCCTTTTGGTAATCAGCCATAGCATCCACTGTTTGACACTTCCCTTCTGAAGGACATCAGATACTTTACCTTGACCAAGATGCTGTTCATATGAACGTTTCTGTTTAATATGCAAACTGTTTGTGCGATCTACGCATGGAAATAAGATAGTTAACTCAGTCTCTGCTGGGAACAATTTCCACATCTGTAACAATCAACGACATTGACTGTTGACTCTTTTCCATAGATATTGTCTGGCCTGCTGAGTTCCTGCAGCATTTTGTGTGTGTTGCTTGGATTTCCCGCATCTGTAGATTTTCTCATGTTAATGAAAATTTCTTTTATTTATATTTATTTAGAAATACAGCGCAATAACAGGCCCGTCTGGCCCATCGAGTCCACACTGCCCAATGACACCCACGTGTCTAATTAACCTAGTAACCCGTACTTCTTAGGAATGTGGAGCACCTGGAGGGAGAACATACAAACTCCTTCCAGACTCTGGCGGGAATTGAACCCACGGCGCTAGTGTTGTAATAGCATTGCCCTAACTGCTATGCGACTGTGCCGCACCGAAGGGGAGACATGTTTCTTTTAGGTACAAGACATAGCAACCTATTTGTAAATCAGAGAAATGTGATAATAAGTAAATAATTCTGGAGCAGTTGACTGAAATGTAAATATTGACTAGTTTACCAGAATAATATGCCTTTCATTAATTTTTAATCCATCAGAGATATGCTTGACGTTTCATTTGAAAAACAGCACCTCACACTGTAGTGCCGCTAAGGCACTGCACTGGAATGCCATCCTGGGGTATTCCTTCTGAGTGCGATAGTCTCTTGCAAGTGACCTGGGGTGGAAGTGTTCCAATCTGAACTGTAACTGGCCAACTGATAGCTGCAAAATGGTTTGTAATGTCTTTCTTTTATGATTTATAAAATACTGGAGTTCTACTGGTAATAAAATAAGCATTTATATCCCTCCATGGACCTTGGGTTTGATATCTCTGATTTTGCTCTAGTTAATGTGGATGATTTTTTTTTAAAAAAAAGCACATTGTAAAGAGATGGAAGTGAGACCATATGTTCTGAGGGCTCTTTGTGCTACGCTAGATCTTCAAAGTAATTTTAACTTTAGCCAAGGGGCATATTTGAGGTAAAACTGTAGAGAAAATAGCTCTGAGAAATTAGAGAGTAGATATCAAATGAAGCAAACAAACCAAGTTAGAGATCCAAGCAAAGTTTAAGGCAACAAAAATTTAATAAAACTTGGTGTTGGGGATGCTGTGAAGAATTTGCAAGAAATGTAAAATTCACAAGAGAAGCTAGTGTGTGGAAGTGGTTAAACAATGTCGTAAAGTGCTACAGTACATGGGCAGGCTCTTTGACCTATGATATGTCTGTGGTCAACTTAATGTCAACTTAAACTGTGTATCTGTCTGCACTATATTTCCCTGCAGTCCCTGTCTATTCATATGTCCATCTGAAATGTGATCAACTCCATCTCCACCACTTCCCCTGGCAGAACATAAGACACTCTGTGTAAAAAGAAAAAAAGTTGCCTCATAAATCTCCTTTAAACTACCCTCCCCCACACACACACCGCCTTAGCACTATGTCCTCAAGTATTTAAAACTTTCACTCTGGGGTAAAAAGACTGTCTTACCCTATTTATACCCATCACCATTTTATATGCTTCTATTGGGTTGCCTATCAGCCTCCAGTTCTCTAAAGGAAACAATCCAGGTTTGTCCAGACTCCTCTTACAGCTAATGCTCTCTAATCCAGCAACATATTGGTGAGCCGCTTCTGTGTCCTTCCTGACTCTGGCCACCAGAACTTCAGACGGTACTCCAAATATCGCTCAATAAAAATTATGTACTGTATGGCTGCAATATCAGTTTTCCAGATTTTATACCTTGGTTGGTGAAGGCAGGTATGCTGCACACTTTCTAAACCACCCTATGTGCTCTTGTTGCCTCTTTTTGGACAGCCTGAGATCGCTTACATGTCCACGCTCCTAAGGCTTTTGCTATTTACTGTATACTTTCCTCTTACATCTTCCTAAAATTATTGTCCCCATTGTTGTCCAGATTAAACTCCATCTGCCTTTTCTGTGTCTGTATTTCCTACTAGTCTATACCCCACAAAGCCATTGATAACCATCCTATTATTGCATCATTGTTGAAATGGCTCCAGTGGCAGGCTGCTAAAACGTTTCCTCTTGCTGTGAGTTTCATGTTTATGAGCGTGGAATTTTTATAATTTTATCTTTCCTGCAGCTGTCCTGTACCTGTACATTTGCAGGCTCTTTTGTGTTTGTTCACGTGGGTGGATCAGGCAGGTGTCTTAGTGCAGGTGAACTTCGCCCAGTGTAATTCTGACGTGATCAGGGAAAATATGGGAAGCCTAAATCCCACATAGATTCTTCTTGATAAATGTTGACACCACCTGGGATTCACAAAGCCTTGACGGTTCTGAGTAAGGTACAAATTAGATCCAAGCAGGCATTAATGTGGATGCATGAAAGCATATTATCTATCAATTGTTAGAGCTGTTTATCATCTGACTTCAGCACCATATGTTATCTTGGTACAAGTTGTACGGGGTCAGCTGTCAAATGTATTTAGTTCAAAATCTTTGAAGTATCCTGTTTAGAAAAGTATCTTTGTGGGGAAAGTATGGAATTGCATTTGCATGGCAGTATCAAACTCACATGTATATTCTTCTAACTGTTCCGTCACCTTCTGGGTTATCTGCTGGTGAGACAGTTTCAACAGAGAAAGGCAGAAAGTAATGGTGGTTTAAAAGAGGTCTGATTTTCAAAATGACTACAAGTAAGGGGTAGATGATAACAACTACAATTGATTTAGTTCACAATAGTGTGTGTAGTTAAAATGTATCAGCAGCAAGATAAAAGTGATATAGACTTAACTAGAAAGTCATTTGGAGAGAAACGTCAAAGCCACTTCCCCCCCCCATGCACACAAAATGGAGCAGAAGCAGTGATCTTCTCACCCACATGGAAAAAAAATAGCAGAACATCAGCCCCCAAAACACCTTCCCCTCGCACAACAAAATGGAAAAGGAACGAGTGATAGGAAAACACAGAATAAGTCTGCAAAAGTGCACAGTCCATAAACGCAATAGTCCAATCCATAGCCCATCCTCTGATGTCACTGACGTTCATTACAAGAGAGGGACACTTCACGGGGCAGAGAGGCCTACCTGTCTATCACTGCGAGCCACACGGCAATAAGCTGCTCACAGATTCCTTCTCTGGCAGCGCTCGAAAGGAAAGGAATCGGCGCTGAACTCTCACTCACCTACATTTGCCTCGATGTCTCAATCTTCCGTGGCGCTTTATTCGGTGAAATGGAGTCGAAATCAGCTCATGTCCAGTCTCGGAGTTTCTTTGCATTGAGGCCGTCCGAGTACGAGCTTACTTCCCAGAATCTTCTTGGAGACAATGAGGTCCTGGATCACTCGGTCGATCTCCTAACTGTAAATGGCAGGCTCTTAACAGTCCCAGAAGCACACTTAACGTGAAAAACGGATGTAAAGGAGGTAAAGAAGATAAGTTCAATGGCTATCTGGAAGATGTTGACCAAGGGAGCATTGTCTGCTGATGCCATCTTGACAGTTGTGAGGCTGTGCCCACTGGTCCTACACTCTCCCACTAAAGGAAACATCCTCTCCATGTCCTCTCTATCTAAATTATTATCTAAATAAAGTTTCAATGAGATCTCTTCTTTCCTTCCGTCCCCTCCCCCATTTTTCTAAACCCAGTGAGTACAGGCCCAGAGCCATCAAAAGCTCCTCAAACTTTAACCCTTTCATTCTCAGGATCAGTTTCCTACACCTTCTCTGGATCTTCTCTAATTCCAGCTCATTTTTTAAGCTATAGTGCCCAAAACTGCGACTCCAAATGTGATTTGACCAGTGCCTTATAAAACCTCAGAATTACATCCTTCTTTTAAATTCTTGTCCTCTTGCAGTGAATGCTACTATTGCATTTGCCTTCCTTACCACTGACTCAACCTGCAAATTAGCCTTTAGGGAATCCTGCAATAGGAGTGAAATGTAGCGAACTTGTCGCTGGTCCCTGTCGAACACCACTAGTCACTGGCAGCCGATCAGAAAAGGCCCCCTTTATTCCCACTCTTTGTCTTATTCCAGTCAGCTAATCTTCTGTCTGTGCTAGTATCTTTCCTATAATACCACGGGCTTGTCAAAAGCTTTCTGAAAATCCAAGCAAACAACCTTCAATGACTCTCCTTCATCTATCCTGCCTATTATTTCTTCAAAGAATTGCATCAGATTTGTCAGGCAAGGTTTCCCCATAAAGAAATCATGCTGACTTCGGCCTATTTTATCACCTGGTCCCAAGTACCCTGAAAACTCATCCTTAGCAATGGACTCTAGCATCTTACCAACCACTGAAGTCAGGCTAAATGGCCTGTAATTTGCTCTGCCTCCCTAAAGAGTGGAGTGATATTTGCAGTTTTTCTGTCCTCTGAAATTATTCCAGATCTTTTCAGCTATCTCTTACAGAACTCTAGGGTGTTGTTGGTCTGGTTCATGTGACTTATCTACATTTAGATCTTTCAGCTTCCCAAGCACATTCTCCTTAGTCATTTCTGTCTCCTCATGCTCTCAAATATCTGGTATGCCTTTGGTGTCTTCCACAGTGAAGATCGATGCAAAATGCCTATTTCACCAGCCATTTCTTTGCTTCCCATTACTGTCCCAGCAGTTTGATGTCCACTGTTGCCTCTCCATTACTCTTTATTATCTGAGAAGGCTTTTGGTATCCTCTTCTATTATTAACTGGCTTACGCTCGTAGTTCATCTTTTCCCTCATTGCTGCATAGTTGCTTTCTGTTGGCTTTTACAGGCTTCCAGGTCCTCTTGTTTCCAGTAACTTCTGTGATATTTTAAGCCCTCTCTTTTGCTTTTAAGCTTTCTTTGACTTCCCCTGTCAGCCACAGTAGCCTCACCTTCCCTTTAGCATGCGTCTTCTTGGAGATAAACCAATCCTCTGTCTTTCAAGTTATTCCCAGAAACTTCTGCCTTTGTTGCAAGACCATTATCTCTGCTATCATCCTCTTTGGCCACCTCTTCTCCCGTACCTCTGCAGTTACTTTTTCTCAACTGTAATACTGATACATTTGATTTTAGCTTCTCCCTCTCAAATCACAGGGTAGATTCTATAATATTATGATTACGGCTTCCTAAGGGCTTATTTACCTAGCTCCCTAATCAAATTTAGTTCATTACATAACACCCGATCCAGATTCACAAACACAAGAAACTGTGCAGATGCTGGAAATGCAAAGCAACACACGCAAGATGCTGGAGGAATTCAGCAGGCCAGGCAGTATCTATGGAAAAGAGTAAACAGTTGACATTTCGGGCTGTGACCCCTCATCAGGACCCAATCCAGATTGCCTTTTCCTTAGTGGCTTGACCATAAGCTGCTCAAAAAAGCCATCTGGTAAGCATTCGACAAATACCTTCTCTTGGGAGCCGGCACCAACCTGATTTTCTCAATCTAGCTGCTGATTGAATTCCCTGTGACTGGCATAACATTGCCCTTCTTACATGCCGTTTCTATATCCCATTGTAATCTGTATCCCGCATCCTGGCTACTCTTCAGAGGCCTGTATATAACTCTCACCAGAGTCTTTTTATCCTTGCAGTTTCTCAGCTCTGCCTTCAAGGATTCGACATGTTCTGGTCCTGTGTCACTTCTCTCTTAAGATTTCATTTCATTTATTACCTAAAGAGTCACCTCACCCCCTTCTGCTTAGCTGCCTCTCCTTTTGATGTGATGTGTATCCTTGGATGTTAAGCTCCCAGCTGTGATCTAATTTCAGCCACGTCTCTGTGACACCCACAGCATCAATCCTGCCAATTTTTAACTGCGCTACAAATTCATCTACCTCATTTTGTTTACAGCATGCATTGAAATATAACACCTTCAGTCCTGTATTCACCACCCTTCTTTTCAATTTTATCTCCATATTGCCTGAAGTTAAATTCCTATCTCTTTCTTTATTCTTTATTCGGGAGAATTGAGTAGCTTCTCCTGAACTCTTCTTCCCTTTAACTTTATCCATACAAATTTCAGGGTTGTATACTGCATATATACTTTGATAATAAATGTACTTTGAAATTCATCGTTATCTCTGACAACTTGCTGAAGCTTTGCCTGCATGCACGTGTCTGAATGCAGAAATATGGAGGCTGTTGTCATGGGATTCAGGTGATTGCACAGTAGACATAGTATGAAGTTCAGGCAAAGGGCAGGAACCTTGCCCAATTGTTTAAGCTGCGCTTTGCTACATCACACTTTCGGGGCATATATGGGACATCTTCCCATTCTATTTCTTGAGATTAAGCAACTGTGGGGAGGCATGGTAAATTCTGTCTAAGCTGAGATATTGGTTTTGAAAATACAGTGGATTCTGGTTAATTGGGACACATTCCGCAGAACTAGTACATTTTGGACCAACTAAATGGCAACCCTTATTAGCCAAAGTTTCATGGAAATAGTTAAAAAGGTATAGAAAAGACAAACTGAGTAATAAACTTACGTATTTAAATGAAATACAGGACAAATAGAAAGATCAGCAATAGTACTACAGTACTATAATACTATGTATTAGTTTCTAATAGATATTGACAGAGGAATACATCCAGTGTTCTCAATGAATAAAACCAACAGACACCAAGTGCAGATAATGAACTGCCTTCATACAATGCTATCAGTATTGCATCCTGCAATTCTTCATTTTCATTGCAACATTCAAGATGATTGTTGATACTCTCAAATTCTTCATAGTTTCTAACTTGCTGAAGTAGTGAAGTTGTTTCATTTTCACCTGGCCATTTCTGGCACCTCCAAGCCTGAATGCTTGAAACAGAGGTGCAGCGGTGTGAAAAACAGTTCAAAATTGACTTACTGCTAATTTCTCGCCTGCTATCAATGACAAAAATCATAGCTTTTTCAAGACAAATGCTGGCAACTGAAGTTACTTAAAAATGTTTGCTCTAAGCACGGTGTAGCATCTAACGGCCACAGAAGTGCATGGGACTAATTCTAATTAGAACCTGTTAGGTAAGTCTCCTGCCCCAATTAAGCAGCATCCTGTCCCAAATAAATGAAGGGAACCCTGGCAATTATCTTGATTAGTTTTTGTTCTTTAAAAGTTGTCCTAAATAAGCAGCTGCTCCGATTAGTCGATTGCCCAATGAACCAGTATCACTGTAACTATTAAATATTTTAAATAAAAGTTAAGAAATAGCTAGGAGCTTGCTAACTTGCGTTTTATAAAAATGCATATACCCATTTAAGTGTTTTATGTTTGGAGTCCAAATGAAGGGTTTCAGCCTTGAAGCATCCTTGTTTAATTCCCTCCTTGAATGATGTGTGACTGCTGAGTTCCTCCAGAATTTTGTTTTTTTTAAATATTCAATTCAATTCAATTGGCTCTGGAATATATCTCAGCCAAATGTCATATTCTATTTCTTCACCTCGTGGTTGAGTTAGCTTATCTATCTCAGGTTTTGGCTCTGTCATATCTTTAGACCCTTAAGAAGTGCTAGGTCTCAAGATCTTCCCAATCTTTTCTGCTGTGTTTCTAAGATCAGTAAAGAAAGGCATTATAATAATTCCCAATGCCAGTGACAAGCATCCGAGTCCTATCATTAATGTCAAAATACATTTGATTTTCAGAATAATATTTGTCTCAGAGACATCCTAATGAATAAATGAGCTTGAAAGTAAACACTTCTGAAAGTAACTCATGAGGCTTATTCTTAAGTTTGGCCTGCTTATTGCTTGTTTCTGGATTGTGGTTATTTTGGGCACAAATGCATGTCCTGGGCCCCTCTACAGGTGCCCCTTCACATTCCTAAAAGCTTTCACATTCTCACTTGTTAGTCCTTTTTAACAGTTTCCAGGCCCCCTGTCAAGCAGCAGGACTGGCTCCCTGTTCACACAAGACACCAGTGACTTAATACTGTGTATACTTTTCTTTTCAGTTTGGCTGACTGTTGAAGAGAGTCTTGTTGGAGCATATTATGTGGTGGGTAGTTTTTAAACTTCTCAGGCATAGCCCATTTTGTGACTGCATTTCCAGGTTAAGGACATCATTTGAGATTCATTAAGAAAAACATTTCATAAGCAAGTAGTAAAACTTCAGAAAGTGAATATTAGTACAAGCTGAAGCAGTTAAGTCACAGGCCATTTTATATATTTTTGTTTTCCTCCACATAAATATTACGTAAAATATCAATTTGTTCTTTTACAAACTTCTCCCTTTTAAAATTGATGATGTGTTTTTCACTTCTTCAAATACGTCAGTTTCATTAGTGAGCAGTTTATCTTCAATCTGCTAATACACTATTATTAGGAAACTCCCTCATCTTGGTAATAAACTTGAATATTTCAATGAGAGAAAAATATTCTCACAATTACTTTTATTAACAGCACAAAAAGTCTGAATAATTATAAGTAATTCTTGAACCTTTGTCTCTAAGTGAATTTTTAAAAAAAATATTTTGTGTAACCATGGAGTCCAAGCAATTAATTTTTGGAATTAAGTTGAGCAACAGGGGGAGCTCTTGCTCAGCATTTTTAGGATTAGTGATAGCTTGCATTTTATAACCATATAACCATATAACAATCACAGCACGGAAACAGGCCATTCCGGCCCTCCTAGTCCGTGCCGAACTCTTAATCTCACCTAGTCCCACCTACCTGCACTCAGCCCATAACTCTCCACTCCTTTCCTGTCCATATACCTATCCAATTTTACCTTAAATGACACAACTGAACTGGCCTCTACTACTTCTACAGGAAGCTCATTCCACACAGCTATCACTCTCTGAGTAAAGAAATACCCCCTCGTGTTTCCCTTAAACTTTTGCCCCCTAACTCTCAAATCATGTCCTCTCGTTTGAATCTCCCCTACTCTCAATGGAAACAGACTATTCACGTCAACTCTAACTATCCCTCTCAAAATTTTAAATACCTCGATCAAATCCCCCTCAACCTTCTACATTCCAATGAATAGAGACCTAACTTGTTCAACCTTTCTCTGTAACTTAAGTGCTGAAACCCAGGTAACATCCTAGTAAATCGTCTCTGCACTCTCTCTAATTTATTGATATCTTTCCTATAATTCGGTGACCAGAACTGTACACAATATTCCAAATTTGGCCTTACCAATGCCTTGTACAATTTTAACATTACATCCCAACTTCTGTACTCAATGCTCTGATTTATAAAGGCCAGCGTTCCAAAAGCCTTCTTCACCACCCTATCTACATGAGACTCCACCTTCAGGGAACTATGCACTGTTATTCCTAGATCTCTCTGTTCCACTGCATTCCTCAATGCCCTACCATTTACCCTGTATGTTCTATTTGGATTATTCCTGCCAAAATGTAGAACCTCACACTTCTCAGCATTAAACTCCATCTGCCAACGTTCAGCCAATTCTTCTAACCGGCATAAATCTCCCTGCAAGCTTTGAAAACCCACCTCATTATCCACAAAACCTCCTACCTTAGTATCATCGGCATACTTACTAATCCAATTTACCACACCACCATCCAGATCATTTATGTATATTACAAACAACATTGGGCCCAAAACAGATACCTGAGGCACCTCGCTAGTCACCGGCCTCCATCCCAATAAACCATTATCCACCACTACTCTCTGGCATCTCCCATCTAGCCACTGTTGAATCCATTTTATTACTCCAGCATTAATACCTAACGACTGAACCTTCTTAACTAACCTTCCATGTGGAACTTTGTCAAAGGCCTTGCTGAAGTCCATATAGACTACATCTACTGCCTTACTCTCGTCAACATTCCTCGTAACTTCTTCAAAAAATTCAATAAGGTTTGTCAAACATGACCTTCCACGCACAAATCCATGCTTTTTTCCATAGTAATTGTGTTCTGGACAGTTTCTCACAGGTTGGAAGGGAGCAAATATAACCCCATCATGAGAGGAAAGAGGGAGAAAACCAGAAACTATGGACGGACCAGCTAGCCTAATTCGTTGGGGAAGTGCAATATCTATTATTATTGGGAGTATTGACAGGGCATTTAGAAAATCATATTTGGATTAGGCAAAGCCAATAGGGTCTGATGAAACTCAATCAAATCAACTTGTTGTTTTCATCTCAGAAGAGATGGGAGAGCTGGTGGATGTGGTGTGTTTGGATTTTCAGAGGTCCTTTGATGTCAAACTCGAGAATATTTAAGGAAATTATAGCATGTGGATTGAATAGAATACATTGGGATGTGATTAGTAGATAGGAAAGAGAGGAAAAGAATAAGCAAATTACTTTTAGATTTTGAGATTTTGACTCACCAAGGTCGGTCCCTGGGCCCTGAGCTGCCTGCAGTCAGTAATGATTTGGACTGAAAGACAATATATTTCTGTTGACGATACAGGACAGTGGGAAGTGGGAGTTGTGAGGAGAACGTAGGGAGGCCTCAGGTGAATGTTGACAGGCAAATTGATTGGATGGAGACTTGGTTGGTGGAATATGTCAAGCACACATACAATTGTCCGCTGCTTTCACAACTTTTTAAATGGTGAGATAGACAAGTGTGTTGGTGTTCAGAGTCACATGGATCTCCTTGCATTGGAATCATTAAAAATTAACATGCAGGTACCTCAGGCTACGAGAAAGGCAAACGGCATGTTTCTGGTGGGAATGAGAAAGGAGGTCTGCTGGACTTAAAAAGCTATGTTCTTGGGCTTTCGCTGTTTTCCATTGGCCCAATCAAATCATGATTCATTAGCAAGGGCAAATAAAAATAATACAGCTAAGTAGCAGAGTTGCCATTGTGTGAAGGGGCCAGTTTTGGAGTGGGGAGGCTTCGGTGAAAACAGGCTTGGATGAGGTAAGAATCATATTAGTTTCTTCTTTTTCATTCTTCTCTGTCAGTACATAGTTAGCAGGGAGGATGGCTCCAGGGGGTGTATTATGTTCTTTGTGTGAGATGTGGAAATTCTGGGAGACTTCTGGCCTCCCAGATAACCAAATCTCCACCAGCTGCAGCTCCTGAAAGAACGTGTTAAAGAACTGGAACTGCAGCTCGATAACCTTCAACTCCTGCAGCAACCTGGGGAGGAGATAGATTGGAGCTACAAGGAGGTGGTCACCCCCTTGTTGCAGGAGGCAGGTACCTGGGTGATTGTCAGGAGAGGGAAAGGAAGTGAGCAGGCCAATGCAGAGTACCCCCTGTGGCCATTCCCATCAATAGTAAGTATACCATTCTGGATACTGTTCAGGGTGGAGGGGGGCAGTGGTATGACCTAACAGAGTGAGGCCACAGTGATTGGGTCTCTGGCACTGTCTGGCATAGAGGCTCAGAAGAGAGAAGAGGACTATAGTAGTGATAGGGCTTTCCATTGTTAGAAGAGTAGACGTGAGATGGTACGTTGCCTCCCATGTGCCAGGGTCAGGGGCATCTGGGATCAGGTCCATGACATTCTAAAGGGGGAGGGTGAGCAGCCTGAAGTCTTGATACATATTGGCACCAATGACATAGGTAGGAATAGGGAGGAGTTCTTGAAGAGCGATTTTATGGAGCTAGGTAAAAGGTGAAAAGCAGGGCCTCAAAGGTGGTAATCACTTGATTGTTGACTGTGCCACATGCCGGTGAGACTAAGAATAGGATGATTTCACAGATGAATGCGTGGCTGAGAAACTGGTGCAGGGGGCATGGTTTCAGATTTCTGGGTCTTTTGGAGCTCTTCTGGGTAAGGTATGACATGTATAAAATGAACAGGTTAATTTGGCGGGGGGGTGGTTGGAAACTGAGTGATAGGGCTAAGACTGGGCAGTTGGTATACAAGCAGAGGTAATATGTAGTGAGACTGTCAGGAAGGATGGGCAAATGATAGGGCAAAGTTGCAGTGTAACAAGGGGACAAAATTGAAAAGGGTGATGAATACTGGACTGAAGGTGTTAGATTTGAATGCACGCAGTATACAAAATAAGGTAGATGATATTGTAGTGCAACTGGAGATTGGCTGGTAGGAACTGGACATCACTGAGTCATGGATGAACGAAGATTATACTTGGGAGCTTAACATCCAAGGATACACCTTGTATTGAAAGGACAGGGTGGTAGTCGGAGGCTGTGGCATGGCTCACTTGGTAATTCAATCTAATCTTTAGGAAGAGATGATATGGGATGAGAAGATGTAGAATCTTTGTAGGTAGAGTTAAGAAACTGCAAGGCTAAAAAGACTCAGGAGGGAGTTATGTACTGGCCTGCTAACTGTAGCCAGAGTGTGAGCTACAAATTGCAACAAGGGATAGAAAATGCCTGTCAAAAGTGCAATGTTACAGTCGTCATGGGGGACTTCAGTATGCAGGTAGATTGGGTAGGTCATGTTGGTGCTGATTTTGAATCCCAACAGAGAATTTGTAGAATGCGTACAAGATGGCTTTTTAGTGCAGCTTGTGGTTGGCCGACCAGGGGACCAGATATTCTGCATTGGGTGTTGTGTACCGAACCAGATTTGATGAGGGAGCTTAAGGTAAAGGAATCCTTAGGAAACATGATCACAATAGGGCAGAATTCACCATGCGATTTGAGACAGAGAAGCTAATGTCAGATTATCAGTATTATGATGAAGTAAAGAATTCTAGAGGCATGAGAAAGAAACTGGCTAAAGTTAACTGAGAGGGGACACTAGCAGGGAACATGGCAGAGCAGCAATAGCTGGAGTTTCCAGGAGCAATTCAGAAGGCGCAAGATAAATATATCCTAAAGAAGAAGTATTCTAAAGGCAGGATGTCACAAGGCTGACAAGGGAATTCAAGGCCAACATACAAGCAAAAGAGAGGGTGTATAATAAATAAGAGATAAGTGGGAAGTTAGAGCATTGGGAAGCTTTTAAATACCAACAAAAGGCAGCTAAAAGCCATAACCAAAAAATGAAATACAAAAGCAAGCTAGCCAATAATATCAGAGGATACTGAAAGTATTTTCAGATCTATAAAGAGGGGTGAGATTAGATATTGGACTGCGGGAAAATATCATTGGAGAGGTAGAGAAGGACAAAGAGATAGAGGACAAACTTAATAAGTATGTTGTGTCTGTCTTCACTGTGGAAGACACTATCGAGTGTCAGGGGGCAGAAGTGAGTGTAGTTGCTGTTACTAAGGTGCTTGGGAAGTTGAAAGGTCCGAAGGTAGCTAAGTCATCTGGAACAGATGGATTACACCTGAAGGTTCTGAAGGAGGGAGCTGAAGAAACTGTAGAGATGCAAGTAATGATCTTTCAAGAGTCACTAGATTCTGGAATGGTTCCAGAGGAATAGAGAGTTGCAAATGTCACTCCATGCTTTAAGAAGAGAGGGAGACAGAAGAAAGGAAAGATGTTAGAGTCGATTGTTAAAGATGAGGTTTTGGGATACTAGGAGACACATGATAAAATGGGCTGAAGTTACATTGTTTCCTTAAGGGGAAATCTTGCCTGACAAATCTGTTGGAATTCTTTGAGGAAATAACAAGCAAGATAGACAAAGGAGATCGGTGGATGTTGTGTACTTGGATTTTCAGAAGGCCTTTGACAAGGTGCCACACATTAGGCTGCTTAGCAAGATAAAAGCCCATGGTATTGCAGGAAAGATACCAGCGTGGATAGAACATTGGCTGATTGATAGGAGGCAAAGCGTGGGAATAAAGGGAGCCTGTGCTGATTGGCTACCAGGGACTAGTGGTGTTCCACAGGGGCTGGCGTTGGGAGTGCTTCGTTTACTTTGTATGTTGATGATTTAGATGATGGAATTAATGGCTTTGTGCTCCGGTTTGCAGACAATACGAGAATAGGTGGAGGAGCAGATAGAGTTGAGGAAGCAGGGAGGCTGCAGAAAGACTGAGACAGATTAGAAGAATGGGCAAAGAAGTGGCAGATGAAATAAAGTGTCAGGAAGTGTATGGCCATGCACTTTGGTAGAAGGAATAAAAGTATAAAGTATTTTCTAAACGAGGAGAAAAATTTTAAAATCGGAAGTGCAAAGGGACTTGGGAGTCCTCGTGCAGAATTCTCTAAAAGTTGACTTGCATGTTGAGTCAGTTGTGAAGAAGGCAAATGCAATGTTAGCATTATTTCAAAAGAACTAGAATGCAAAGACAAGCATTTAATGCTGAGGCTTTATAAATAACTGGTGAGGCCTCACTTGGGTTATTGTAAACAACTTTGGGCCCCTGATCTAAGAAAGGATGTGCTGACATTACAGAGAGTTCAAAGGAGTTTCATGAAAATGACTCCAGGATTGACAAGCTTATCGTATGAGGATCGTTTGATGGCTCTGGGCCTGTACTCATTGGAATTTAGAAAAATGAGTGAGGATCACATTGAAAGGCCTAGATAGAGTGGATGGGGAGAAGCTGTTTCTTATAGTGGAGATGGTAGGACCAGAGGGTACAACCTCGGCAGAAGAAGGGTGTCCATTTAGAGCGAAGATGAGGAGAAAATTCTTTAGCCAGGGGATGGTGAATCGGTGGAATTCTTTGCCACATCAGCTGTGGAGGCCAAGTCATTGTGTGTATTTAAGGTGGGGGTTGATAGATTATTGACAAGTCAGGGTGTGAAAGGTTATGGGGAAAAGACAGGAGAATGGGGTTGAGAGGGAATGATCAAGTAGCGGAACAGACTTGATGTGCTGAATGACCTAATTCTGCTCCAGTGTCTTAAGATATGTTGACCTTCATTGAAAGTGGATTTCAGTGCCAGATCTAAAGATGTGTTACTGGAGTTATTTAGATTCAGAGTGACATTGCACATGGAGAATTGTTTACAAACCCTGAGTTGGTGGCGTCTGAGAAGGCTTCGCTAGATGGATTCCTGTGATGGTGGGTTGTGAAGTAAGGGGAGATGTTAGTCAGACTGGGCCTGTACTCTCAAGTTTGGAAGCGGGTATACGGTATTCTTAAAATGCTTGATTGGTGTCAATGTAGGGATGATTTTCTCCTTTCTGGCTTATCTAGATCCAGGGATTCACGTTATAAAAAAGCTGTTGACTTATCAAGAATGAGATAAAATCAACTTCTTTACCTAAGGTGTAGTGAATCTTTGGAATTCTCGATCCACGTGCATTGGGGAGGATCAGTAGTTGAGATGGCATGATTTCAGGAATCAGATGATGTGGGATTAGTACATAAATTGGAGTTGATATTAATAAATAAAACATGATCTTATTGAATTGACCTTGTTTCTTACGACCCTCACATACATGAGAAGTAAAAATCTTTACGTTGCATCTCCATCTAAATGTGCAATGTGCAATCATAGTAATTTATGATAATTTATAATAAATAGAACAGTCAATGTAATATAGAGTACACTCAAATCAGCACGAGTTCATCAGTCTGATGGCCTGGTGGAAGAAGCTGTCCCGGAACCTGTTGGTCCTGGCTTTTATGCTGCGGTACTGTTTGCTACACGGTAGCAGCTGGAATAGATTATGGTTGGGATAACTTGGGTTCTCAATGGCCCTAAAGGCCCTTTTTACACATCAGTCCTTGTAAATGTTCTGAATCATGGGAAGTTCACATCTACAGATGCTCTAGGCTGTTCGCACCACTCTCCGCAGAGTCCTTTGATTAAGGGAGGTACAGTTCCCATAGCAGGCAGTGATGCAACCAGTCAGGATGCTCTCAATTGTGCCCCTATAGAAAGTTCTTAGGATTTGGGGGGCCTTACTAAACTTCATCAACCATCTAAGGTGAAAGAGGCGCTGTTGTGCCTTTTTCATTACACAGCTGGTGTGTACAGACCACGTGAGGTCCTCAGTGATGTGGATGTCAAGGAACTTAAAGCTGTTCACCCTCTCAACCCCAGATCCACTGATGTCAATAGGGGTTAGCCCGTCTCCATTCATCCTATAATCCACAACCAGCTCCTTTGTTTTTGCGACATTGAGGGAGAGGTTGTTTTCTGGAATGTCTTCCATGATGAGGATGTCTGCAAGTTCACTGATGGAGACATGTGCTTCATCCAGAAGTGCATCGACAATGTTGTCCCCTAGAAGTCGGTCAGGGCCTTCCAAACCAGAAACCCTGGATCAATAGTTTTGCGCGAGCATCACTTACAGTGCGACATCGAGCTTACATCACTGGCGATCAACTCAAGAAAAGCAGTTATGATCTGCGCAAAGCTATCAAGGCCATGAAACAACAATATAGGGACAAGGTTGAGTCAAGATTCACAACGAATAGCACATGTGACTTGTGGCGAAGGCTGCACGCCATCGCGGACTTCAAAGCCAAACATTGTGGTGCTGCCAACATTGCGGCCTCTCTCCCAGATAAGCTCTATCGCTTTTATGGAATATTGAAAGGCCGGGCAGGTGCGATGGGTTGAATGACTATCTCCTGCTACTTTGTAAGCTCCTATTTCATATGTGTGTGTTAGATGTTCAGTCTGCTTGCTGATATACCCCACTGCACACACATCCCCTGGGTCTGAACTCATTATTTCATGCATCGATTGAACTTGAACAAGAACAGTTGTAATCATCAAGAGCTATCTTATTTTTTTAAGTAGCCAATGGAAGTAAACACAGCCATGTATTTTATAATGTAGATATTAATATATTGCTTTAATCTGTTAGCTGCTTATCCCATGTTTAGCTTGGTTTATTGCTAATTTATTATTTCAACGGGGAGAAGTCCAGCAGGTTCAGGAACAGTTATTACCTCTCAAACATCAGGCTCTTGAACCGGGGCTGGGTGGGGGTAGGGGTTAACTTTACTCAACTTCACTTGCCCCAACACTGAACTGTTCCCACAGCCTATGGACTCACTTTCAAGGACTCTTCATCTGATGTTCTCGATGTTTATTGCTTATTTAATTATCATTGTTACTTCTTATTCTTCTTTTGTTTTGTATTTGTAGTTTGTTATCTTTTGCACACTGGTTGTCCACCCTATTGGTGAGGTCTTTCATTGATTTCATTATGTCTGTTAGATTTATTGAGTACACCCACATGAAAATGAATCTCCGGGTTGTATATGGAGACATATATGTACTTTGATAATAAGTTTACCTGGAACTTCGAAAAACATGACTGATATTGGTCAGCAGGATGCATTGCTTGATTTGAATCCAAGAGATATTGAATGCCCCCACTGAATGTCCCTTTGTGAGAAAGAATGTGAAATGAGGCTTAATTTTAATAGAAGTTAACTGTTTCACAGTGGACCTTTGCAATGATTCCATTCCTAATAGAAATAGTAAACACCCAGGTTTCTGAATTTTTTATTTAGTTTGTATGGTGAATCAATATAATTATTGAAGCATAAAGGAGGTTGTACTGTATGTGTAATGATTCTAATTAATGTTAATAAAACTTATGTTCATCATCAAGTTGGAATTTCCAGAAAATATCTTCAGTTCAAATTGTTTTTGTGCCCAGTAAGTTGCTGAAAGTGCAAGCTGACAGTGGTGAGGGTAATGGGAGTTTGATAACTTTCTGCAAAACTGAAAGTGAATGATCAAAAAGGTGGAAGACTGAGGCAGAAGAGTCTTAAAGGAAAAAGTTGTTTTGCTGAAATTCTGACGGCAAGTCACTACCTTAACAAAGGAGTCCGCACACTTTTTATAATTCACTTTTTGGACCAGGCTGCTGGGTAATAGTTATTGTACTTTTAAAACATGATTGTTGCAGTATTGAGGTGTTGATTGGTAGAGAAGTTTTCCTTTGTGTTTGAACACCAGATAATGTGTTACACAGTGCTGTCTTTTTACTCACAGGGTTTTCACAGTTTTTGGCAAATCACAATTAAAATGTCCTTTGCCATACTGCAGGTGCTAGATAACAATCACATTATAACAAGTTTCTTTACATAAACAGGAAATTCTAATTCTAATTTAACAGGAATATACTCATTCCATTTACAACTAATATACTGAATACTTTCTTGCCTACTCCTTCATTCACTTTCTTATATTACTTTTAGTATTTTATACAGCCAATCTGCTTTGTAAAGCTTAGCAACCCATCTGTTTAACTTCGGTTATTCTGACTAGCTTCAAGATGTCCCCTGCCTTCACCTGAGTTTAATTGAATCTTTGTCATTCAGTGAATTTCACTCAACCATTGACCTCCCGTAATGTTCACCTACAAAAGGGTATGGGTACAAAAGGGAAAAGTGATCATTTTCACAAAAAAAATGCTGTAATTTTTCTAAACACGAGGAAGTCTGCAGTTGCTGAAAATCTAAACAACACATCATAAAATGATGGAGGAACTCTGATGGTCAGGCAGCATCGCTGAAAATGAATAAACAGTCAATGTGTTGGGTGAGACCCTTCTTCAGGACTGGAAAGGAAGAGGGAAGATTCCAGAATAAAAAGGTGGGGGACGGGAAGGAGGGGGAGAATTTTTTTTAACTAGTAGGAGAAATCAATATTCATACCATCAGGTTGGAAGCTACCCAGGCAGAATAAAAGGTTTACTTCTCCACCCTACTAGGTGCAAGAGGAGGCCATGGATGGACATTTTGGAATAGGAATAGGAATGGGAATTACCGTAGATTCCGGATTATAAGCCGCTACTTTTTTCCCACATTTTGAACAGCTTTGAACTCTGCGGCCTATAATCCAGAGCGGCTAATACATGGTTTTTTTTCATGCCGCCTCGTAAACATTTTGCCTCGTAACAGTAGACCAATAAAATTGATGAGTAGTTCACAGAGGTCCAATGAAATTGTACGATAAATCAAGCGCACTTTCACAATTAAATTATTGTAAATCAGTCATTTGTACTCACCCTCATCAACATGGAAAATATTCGAAGAAAAGCAAGACCCGAGCGCGTCAGACCCGATTAGACCCGATCGCGTTACGCAAGCGCGTCAGACCCGATTAGACCCGATCGCGTTGCGCAAGCGCGTCAGACCCGATTAGACCAGATCGCATTGCGCAAGTGCGTCAGACCCGATTAGACCCGAGCGAAAACGCTGCTTTTAAGTTAAAGTCGATCAATAACTTTTCCTGGTAGGCTGCAGTCTATATATTTTTACCAGTCGCTAGGAGATATTGGAATGTTGTTCGTGCTGTTCAGTAAAAAAGTATATGCAACGTAATTTGTGTTACCGATACGTATGTATATTTAAAAGTAGCGGTGCGGCCTAAAATCCGGTGCGGCCTTTACAATTAAAAAATTGATTTTATTTCTAAAATTAGAGCCTGTGGCTTTTAATCAGGTGCGCTCTGTAGTCCGGAATCTACGGTAAATGTTTGACCACTGGGAAGTTCCACTATTGACAAACAGAGCAGAGATGCTCAACAAAGCGATTCCCTAATTTACGAATGGGTCTCACCAATGTACAGGAGGCCACATCGGGAGCACTGGACACAATAGACGACCCCAGCAGATTCGCAGGTGAAGTGTGGTCTCATCTGGGAGGTCTGTTTGGGGATCTGAATTGAGGTGAGGGAGGAGGTGAATGGACAGGCGTCACACTTTGGCTGTTGGCAGGGATAAGTGCCGAGAGCGTGATTAGTGGGAAGTGATGAATGGACAAGGGAATATTTAATTTAAAAATTTTCTGCATGATGAGATGCAAAAATGAATTAAGGCTTATTTATATTTCTTGATGTCAATCCATGCTTTAAGAAGAGAGGGAGGCAAAAGAAAGGAAATTATAGGTGAGTTAATTTAACCTCAGTGCTTGCAAAGATATTTGAGGCGATTGTTAAGAATGAGGTTTTGGGATACTAGGAGACACATGATAAAATGGGCTGAAGTCACATGGTTTCCTTAAGGGAAAATCCTGCCTGACAAAGCTGTTGCAATTCTTTGAGGAAATAATGAGCAGGATAGGCAAAGGAGATCGGTGGATGTTGTGTACTTGGATTTTCAGAAGGCCTTTGACAAGGTGCCACACATTAGGCTGCTTAGCAAGATAAAAGCCCATGGTATTGCAGGAAAGATACCAGCGTGGATAGAACATTGGCTGATTGATAGGAGGCAAAGCGTGGGAATAAAGGGAGCCTGTGCTGATTGGCTACCAGGGACTAGTGGTGTTCCACAGGGGCTGGCGTTGGGAGTGCTTCGTTTACTTTGTATGTTGATGATTTAGATGATGGAATTAATGGCTTTGTGCCCATGTTTGCGGACAATACGAGAATAGGTGGAGGAGCAGATAGAGTTGAGGAAGCAGGGAGGCTGCAGAAAGACTGAGACAGATTAGAAGAATGGGCAAAGAAGTGGCAGATGAAATAAAGTGTCAGGAAGTGTATGGCCATGCACTTTGGTAGAAGAAATAAAAGTGTAAATTATTTTCTAAACAAGGAGAAAAATTTAAAAATCGGAAGTGCAAAGGGACTTGGGAGTCCTCGTGCAGAATTCTCTAAAAGTTAGCTTTCATGTTGAGTCAGTTGTGAGGAAGGCAAATGCAATGTTAGTATTATTTCAAGAGAACTAGAATGCATAGACAAGCATTTAATACTGAGGCTTTATAAATCACTGGTGAGGCCTTACTTGGATTATTGTGAGCAATTTTGGGCCCCTGATCTAAGAAAGGATGTGCTGACATTAGAGAGTGTTCAAAGGAGGTTCATGAAAATGACTCCAGGATTGACAAGCTTATCGTATGAGGATCGTTTGATGGCTCTGGGATTTAGAAGAATAAGTGAGGATCACACTGAAAGGCCTAGACAGAGTGGATGGGGAGAAGATGTTTCTTTTACAGTGGAGAGTGTAGGACCAGAGGGCACAACCTCAGCATAGAAGGATGTCCATTAGAACAGAGAACCTTTTATCCAGTGGGTGGTGAATCCGTGAAATTTGATGCCACAGACTGCCGTAGAAGCCAAGTCATTGTGTGTATTTAAGGTGGAGGTTGATAGATTATTGACAAGTCATGGTGTGAAAGGTTATGGGGAAAAGACAGGAGAATGGGGTTGAGAAGGAAATGGATCAGCCATAAACAAGTAGCGGAATAGACTGACTTGCTGAATGCTCCATTGTCTTAAGATATGTTGACCTTCATTGAAAGTGGATTTGACAGCAAGATCTAAAGATGTATAACTGGGATTATTTAGATTCAGAGTGATATTGCACATGGAGAATTGTTTACAAACCCTGAGTTGGTGGTGTCTGAGAAGGCTTTGCTAGATGGATTCCTGTGATGGTGGGTTGTGAAGTAAGGGGAGATGTTAGTCAGACTGGGCTATACAGTATTCTTAAAATGCTTGATTGGCGTCAATGTAGGGATGATGTTTCTCCTTTCTAGCTTATCTAAATCCAGGGATCCACATCAAGTAAAGGGCAGTTGACTTATCAAGAATGGGATAAGATCAATTTCTTTAACCAACGAGTGGTGAATCTTTGGAATTCTCTATATAAGTGTGTTGTCGAGGATCAGTGGTTGAGATTGCACAATTTCAGGAATCAGACAATGTGGGATTAGTACATAAAATGGAGTTGATATTAAAAAAAACATGATCTTATTGAAAGGCTGGGCAGGCACGATGGGTTGAATGACTATCTCCTGCTACCTTGTTAGCCTCTATTTCATATGTGTGTGTTACATGTTCAGACTGGTTACTGATATACCCCACTGCACACGCATCCCCTGGGTCTAAACTCATTATTTCACACATCAATTGAACCTGAACAAGAACAATTGTAATCATCAAGAGCTATCTTACTTATTTAAGTAGCCCATGGATGTAAACACAGCCATGTATTTTATAATGTAGACATTAACATATTGTTTCAATCTGTTAGCTGCTTTTCTCATGTTTAGCATGGTTTATTGCCAATTTATTATTTCAGTAGGGAGAAGATCACCAGGTTCAGGAACAGTGATTACCTCTCTACCATCAGACCTTTGAACCAGGGGGGTTAACTTCATTAAACTTCACTTGCTCATCACTGAACTGTTCCCACAACTCTTTCAAGGACTCTTTATCTGATGTTCTCAATCATGACTGTGCAGGTGAAGCCTCCCTCCCAAATGCAGTGAATAACTTCTACGCCCGGTTTGAGGTGGAAAATGATGTGGCAGCGAGGAAGTCCACCCCTCCTGCGAATGATCAGGTGATGTGTCTCACCGTGGCCGACGTGAGAAGAACCCCGTGCAGGGTCAACGTACGGAAGGCTGCTGGACCAGACAATATTCCTGGTAGAGTGCTCAGAGGATGTGCAGACCAGCTAGCAGATGTTCTCACTGACAGCTTCAACATCTCCCTGAGCAGCGCCACCATTCCAACGTGATTCAAGGCCGCCACCATCGTCCCCGTGTCGAAGAAGTCTTCAGTGTCCTGCCTAAATGACTACCGTCCCGTTGCACTTACATCCATCATCATGAAGTGTTTCGAGAGGCTCGTCATGAGGTATTTCAAGACCCTGCTGCCCCCCTCACTGGACCCCCTGCAGTTTGCGTACCGTCCCAACCGCTCAACAGATGACGCCATTGCCCCCACCCTCCACCTGGCCCTAACCCACCTGGACAGAAAAGACACATACGTTCGGATGCTGTTCATAGACTTTAGTTCAGCATTCAACACAATCATCCCTAGAAACTGATTGGAAAGCTGAGCCTATTGGGCCTGGACACCTCCCTCTGCAACTGGATCCTAGACTTCCTGACTGGGAGACCTCAGTCAGTCCGGATCAGGAGCAGCATCTCCAACACCATCACACTGAGCACGCGGGCTCCCCAGGGTTGAGTGCTCAGTCCACTGCTGTTCACTCTGCTGACCCATGACTGTGCTGCAACACACAGCTCGAACCATATCATCAAGTTCACCGATGACACGACTGTGGTGGGTCTCATCAGCAAGAACGACGAGTCAGTTTACAGAGAGGAGGTGCAGCGGCTAACAGACTGATACAGAGCCAACAACCTGTCTCTTAATGTGAACAAAACAAAAGAGATGGTTGTTGACTTCAGGAGGGCACGGAGCGACCACTCCCCGCTGAACATCGATGGCTCCTCGGTAGAGATTGTAAAGAGCACCAAATTTCTTGGTGTTCACCTGATGGAGAATCTCACCTGGTCCCTCAACACCAACTCCATAGCAAAGAAAGTCCAGCAGTGTCTCTACTTTCTGCGAAGGCTGAGGAAAGTCCATCTCCCACCCCCCCCCCCCCCCCCATCCTCATCACATTCTACAGGGGTTGTATTGAGAGCATCCTGAGCAGCTGCATCACTGCCTGGTTCGGAAATTGCACCATCTCGGATCGCAAGACCCTGTAGCGGATAGTGAGGTCAGCTGAGAAGATCATCGGGGTCTCTCTTACCGCCATCACGGACATTTACACTGCACGCTGTATCAACAAAGGAAACAGCATTATGAAGGACCCCATGCACCCCTCATACAAACTCTTCTCCCTCCTGCCATCTGGGAAAAGTCTCCGAAGCATTCGGGCTCTTACGACCAGACTATGTAACAGTTTCTTCCCCCAAGCTATCAGACTCCTCAATACCCAGAGTCTGGACTGACACCTTGTCCTATTGTCCTGTTTATTATTTATTGTAATGCCTGTGCTGTTTTTGTGCACTTTATGCAGTTCAGTGTAGGTCTGTAGTCTAGTGTAGCTTTCTCTTTTTTTTATTATGTAGTTCAGTCTAGTTTTTTGTACTGTGTCATGTAAACCATGGTCCTGAAAAACGTCTCATTTTTACTATGCACTGTACCAGCAGTTATGGTCGAAATGACAATAAAAGTTGACTTGACTTGACTTAATGTTTATAAATATCTCCCACTTGAGGGATATTGATTAGTTTTGAGAGGATGATAACACTGAATGCCAAACCTTAGTTTGTAAAGTTAGTTTGATCCTGATGCATGCATCTTCTCTGCCCAGGGTTGAGTGAAGAGCCAACAAAATGGCATCTGCTGTTGACCTGTTGCGATGGTAGGCAAATTAGAGCAGAACTAAGTTGCTTCTCAGGCAGGAATTGATATGTTCCATCACCAGCCTCTCGTAAAGCGCTTCATCACAGTGGATGTAAGTGCAACTGGACGATTGTCCTTGAGGCAGGTGAGTACCTCAGACTGCTGAAGTGAGAGATTTAAAGATATTGGTTAACACTCTAGCCAGTCGATCAGCAGAGGTGTTTAGTAATCAGCCAGGTACCCAGTCTGGGTTGGAAGCTTTCCATGGGTTCACTGTCCTGGAAGTTGCTCTCATGTTGGACTCAGAGACTGAAATCAGAGGTTGTAGGAGTTCCTGAATGTTCCACCATGTTTTGATGGTCAAAATGAGCATAAAAGGCATTAGGCTCATGTGGGAGTGAAGCCGTGATGTCACCTACATTGCTTCGTTTCACTTTGTAGGAGGTGATAGCTTTCACAGCAGTCAGGTATTCTTCAGTGACTCAAGTTTGACCTGAAATTGCAACTTCACATGTGAGATGGCTTTCCAGAGATCGTACCTGGACCTCTCTTATTTTACATGGTCGCAATACCTGAATGCCATTGATCTGGCCCTCAGCAGATTGTGGAACTCATGGTTCATCACGGTTTCTTGTTTGGGGAAGACTCTGACTGATTCTGTCGAGACACATTCGTCCGCGACTGTTCTTATAAACTCTGTGACAACTGTGCTATATTCGTTCAGACTCTCTTGAGTCCTTGAACACAGCCCCTTCCACCGACTCGATGCAATCCCACATCCTCTTCTCTGCTTCCCGCGACCACTTTTTTGTCCTTACCTCTGGAGCTCTTTAGCTTTTGACTCTATGCTGGTAGGAGAAGTCCAGCCAAGAGATCAGGTTTCCCAAAATGTGATCTAGGCATGGAATGGTAGGGATTTCTGATCGTAGTGTAGCAGTGGTCGAGTGTGTTGGGACATCTGGCATTGCAGGTGATATGTTGATAATAATTGGACAGAGATTGCTTCAAAGAAGCCTGATGTAATTTTGAAGTAGTCAAATTCAAACCGAATATGTGTCTACATGTGCCAAAATACTTTTTTGCCATATCAAGTATGACTCCACACATATCCTGTTCAGTCATCCTCCATAAAGTCTAACTCACTTCTCCACGTTGCTGAGGTCATTTGTAACACATTTTTTTGAATGAATAGAAGAGAGGGAGATTTTTTTTTATCATGAAAACTCTGATTTAATCTTTTCTTTTAATCTCTTCATTGCCAAGGTGACTCATATGAAAATCTACAATAAACCTCTTACTGAAGTTACAAAGTTTACAGTTACATTTCAGTCTATTCAAAGAGTAGCAATGCATTCCTTTCATGTTCTTTCCTGTGGATATGGTGTGTTATAACTTGACCACTGAGCTTTGGAAAATGGAGCAAATAGCTGCAGGTTCCAGATAATCCTAACCAAAGGCACAATGCCAGCAGCACTCAGTATCAATGATTGCTGACCAGAGCAGGAAAAATGAAAGGGGGAAGGATGGAGAGAGGGAATGTTGCAGAGGTCACTGTGTCACTTTTTCTGAATGAATGGAAGGAATAGGGTGTAGACCAAAGTTGTCCAAATGACCATGACTTTCAATTTCAGCAGTTAGAAACAAAAGAGTGGACAAAAACCAAGGAACAGATTGAATCAACAACTGAAAATAAAAGTCCGTGTAACTTCAATTCAATATCAAGTCATAAGAGCTGAACTTGGCCACAAAAGAGATATTGTTCTTCGAGCTTGTGTTGGTCATTATTAGAATAGTATGGGAGGTCAAACACAGTGGTTAGAGTGGAAGTAAGCTGTCATTGGGGAGACCACATCTTCAGTGCTGAATGTAATACACTAAATTGAAAACGGCAAGTGAATTTTCGCTTCATCAAGGAGTGTCTGGTCCCTGGATGATGGGAAATTGAGACTGAAGGGCCTAGATAGAAAGGACGTGGAGAGGATGTTTAAATTGTGTGGGAGTCCAGGATCAGTGATCCAGTCTCAGAAGAGGGGACTTCCCTTTAGAACAGAGAAGAGAAGGAGCTTCTTTAGCCAGAAGGTGGTGGTGAAACTATGGAATTAATTGCCACCTGTGGCTGTGGAGGCCAAGTCATTTGACATATATAAAGCAGAGGTTGCTTGGTTCCTGATTAGTAAAGGGCATCAAAGGTTATGGGGAGAAAGTAGGAGAGTGGAGTTAGGAGGGAAAATAATTCAGCCATGATTGAATGATGGAGCAGACTCGATTGGGCGAATAGCCTAATTCTGCAATTACATCTTGTGGTCTAAGCATAGCTGTAAAAGGATAAACTTAGTGTCTGATTTTGTGACTGAACCGGTAAATGCTGTGAGAAAGGGAGTAAATTATTTACACCCTTCTTTAAATAAGCAGACTGCTACTATGCCCAGTACTTGGATGCAGTCTCACCAATCCTTTGTATTACTGAGGCACGATCTCCCTATTTCTGTATGTAATGAACGATAATATTCTGTGAGCTTTCCTAATGACCTGCTGCACCTGCATAGAAGCCTTTTCCACAGGATCCCTTTATTTCTCACAGTTCTGCATTTCCTCATTATTGAAGTTTTTTTTTAGTTTTCTAGCCAAAGTGAATACTTTTCCTTACCTAGTTTCCATTTGCCAAATTGTTTCCCACTGCCGTACCCTTTCCATATTACTGTCTCTTTGTGTCCTCTCCTCATTTTATGATTCTAGCTGCCTTTGTGTGTTCAGTAAAATGAGCAACTGTACTTTCAATGGCTTGTTTGAAGTAACACTCACATGAACTGTGAAAAAATGAGGCACCAGCAATGGTCCCTGTGGCACACCAGTTGTTGAATCTCGCTGTCTAGAAAAAAAGATCCTTTTCTCTTTGTCCTGTTAACCAGATCAATCTGCTGTTCATAACAGTATTTTCTTCTTCACCATGAGCTGTTATTTTCCGTATTACCCTTTCATGTGGCAAGCTTATCAAAGTCATTATGGAAATCTATGTAGTTTACACCTCTTTTATCAAATATTAAACTTATCCTTTATCTTCAGCACCTATTACTTTCTCAATTCCAGTGAAATGATCAAACGTTGTTTCCCTTTCACAAAACCATGTTGACTTATCCTGATTATCGTTTTATCCCGAGGTGCTCCACTATCACAGCTTTAAAAATAACTTCTAACATTTTCCCTGTGACAGATGGTATGCTAATTTGCTGGTATTTCCTGCAGCCCCCACCCCCTTTGGAAATAAATGAGTTATTTTCACTTGCACTTCCTTAAAACTAGTGTGATATTATTCAACATTGGGAAGGTCAAAAATAGACTGGGTGACTCTTTTTTGCCAAAGTCTCTTGTTCGCCTGCAACGACTTTTACTTTTATTCTCCATCCTACTTCCTCTCTGACCTCTCTGTCTTTTCCAGTGTTGCTCAGCTGAAAAAAACTGCCCCTTTCCTTCCTTTCGGGCACGTTGCAACCCTTTGGTACAATATGGAATTCAAAAATGTGAGCTAACCAGCTTTTCTTTTTGCTTGGGATATTTCAGTTTCAGTTTGGTCCTTTGTTTAAGTGCTGGCAGTTAGGAATGGCAATTTTGCGACAACCACTTTGGTGTATGGCCTGTCAGTGACAGGTATCGTGGTCGGGGACATCTTGGATCAATTCCATAGTGTTCCTGAGATGGAAATGAGCAGCCAGAGGCCACATGAATGCCAATGACATAGGCAGGAAGGATAAGTTAAAGGAGAGCCTCCAGAGTGGTGATCTCAGAATTACTATCTGTGCCATTTGCCAGTGAGGTTAGAAATAGGAAGATTAACATGTGACTAAGAAGATGGTGCTGGAGGGAGGGTTTTGGACTGTATCAGAAATTCCTGCAACGCCCATTGTTCTAGCTTTCACTTTAGATTTCACATTTTTAAAAAACTTAAGCGTTTGAAGAGATTTGATAACCAACAAATATTTTTCCTCAGTACTGTGTCTGACAACCTAGTATTTTTACCAGAGTGGAAAGTAATTGTGACCTTTTCTGATTTGCTGTAGTGTTTCTTATTGTGGATCAGTAAAATGTTTCTGTGTCAGGCATACACCAAACGCCATTGCCTCGCCAAGCATCCATTCGCATGACGCTGAGGTGGGCCTGCCAGAAGAGATGAGATGTAGTACTGCTACTTGAATTGAAACAGCAGCCTCTTTTTTAAAGGGGTTCCATTGAACAGGTACTAACCTGATTTGTGTCAGTTCTATAAACTGAGTTAGTCACTTACCATTCACCAGCAAGTCTTCAAACGTTACCCAACTCGAGCTCTGTCAACACACAAGTCCCAATCTAGGCGCTCCTCTTATCCTCCTCCCAACACTCTGGGCCCTGATAAACAGTCCTAGTTCTCCTTGGATCCAGATCCCTGGATGCCACACTTTTCTTCTGAAGGAAAGTAGGATCTCTAAAAGTAGCCAACACTGTGGGCACATCTGAATATGTAAACAGGAGCCTGAAACCAGACATTTGTTGACATGATGAACAATGCGTTGCTAAGGCAGCTGATGGGGTTCTAGACAGTTATATTTGGAATGTAAGTTTTATATCCAACAATCAGACACAATCCTCTGAAGTAATGGTACAGTGTTCTGTGGCTTGGGGACAGTTGTTGAAAATTTGTAATCAAACTGATTGGTAATTTGATTAGGAAGAAGTTCTCTCCCATGTTCGGGAAGTGATCTAGATCATTAAATTTAATAAAGGAACTGTGCAACTTGTTTAAAAGACATGTTTTAAAAAATTATTTCTTAAAATTTGCATATCTGGTGAGAACAATCCCACTCCATGAATGATTTTTTCCCAAATTCACACTCTCCTTGGCTTTCTGATGTTTTAGTCCAAAATGGACAACATGTTCCTATACTTGGGCAATTCCTCTGGATTGAGGATAATTTGCTTCCATTCCAGTTTAGTTCATGCTGAGTTGACTTGAAATAAATAACATAAGGCAAAGCAGTATGGCAGGAAATCTTCAACCTATTGGGCAACATTAAAGAAATGTATTTTTTAAAGTTAATGACCTTTCATTATTTTGAAAGAGCGCAAAGGGAACTCTGTCCATTGATCTTTTTCCTTTCTTGCTGTGGGCCAACGTTATTGCTTAATCCTCCACCTCCACACAGCAATGGATCTATTTGTTGGATGCTGGAAGTAGGATAATAAAATAACACTTGATCACTTTGTTGGAGGACTTGTTTATGGAAATGCCAACATGCTGTGTTCCTCCTAATTTTCATTTTATCTTTTCTACGGTCTTCCTTAACTGTGTTTAAAAACCTCACTGAAGGACTATTTCTTGTATGTTTCCCAACTCTACCCAATTGAATTATACATAACAGTACCCTTGGATTCAAACATTTCATGTTTCTCCTCTTTCGGTTGGGCAGTTGGGACGTTTTATGTGTAAATAATTTTTTTTAAAGCCTGAAACTTACTAATTGAATCCTCCTGTCATAAATGCTCAATAGTGTGACAAATGTAGTTGAGGTTGCTACTTTAATGCTCCCCAATCTTTCCAGATATTTTTCAATTTATGAATTTTGGACTAAGTAGAGTGCCAATGGACAGGATTTTTTAGTTAAAATATACTGTATATATTGAGTTGATTCTTGATACTCATGGCTGATTTGTGAAGAAAAAGAATTTCAGGATGGGTATTGTATATATTTCTCTGACATTAAATGTACCTATTACCTATTGAGGTTATTATGCCATTGTTTTCTAGGAGAAGACTGAGTCTTAATAGCTAAAAATGTTCCTCCATTTGGATTAGTCTGCTCCTGCATAAACAAATGCAAAAGAGCTGTACTTGAGATGCAAGCTTTCATTGCAGGCACGTAGAAGTTATATTTTTGGCAGATCTTTTTAAACATATATACTAATATACTAATGAGCTCAGCTTTGAGTAATGAGGTCAGGGGCAGACACCAATTTTAGAGATGACTCCATCATTTCTGTTGATTCATGTCTGGTTTTGTAGAGACAGCAGGTTTATATATATATTTTATTTTGAAACCCCGCTGGTTTCCTTGGCTGTGTAAGCCTAGGGAATACACACTCCAGTCCTGCCAAACCCGTGAGATTGAGACGGCTCTCCCACCCCAAATCCCGATTCGTGTGGATGCTGTGTAATTTGCTGCCCGGTTTCAACTCAGTGCCAAGAAATTTGTTTTTTTCTCAGTATAAAGAAAAAAACAAATAGGCCCCATTATAATTAAACAGTCAAATGTGCACAAGTTGAAGTTCAACTCTTCCCAAAATTCACATTCACTGATCCTCAGCCGATCTCAGCACCTAGCTGCATCGAATCACTGTCCTGCCGACCGGGTTGAATCTCTCCAGGTGAACAAAGGACCCAGCTCACATTCCAAAGCACCCATTAATTACCTCTACCCATAATCCAAGCACTGCTTCTAGCGAAAGACCATTACGTTAGCAGTGAGACCTTTCCCAGGGTGTCACACAAGACTGTAACAGGCCCTTCAGGCCTCATGAGACTTTGCCACCCAATTACACTTACATGACCAAATTTTGATCCTGAAAGTTGGAGCTGAAAGTATGAACTTGTACATTGAAGAAGTGCTTATTTGTTTTCTTGTCCAGCATTTGTATCATAAACAATATCACAAAGTGGAAGTGGATTGTCTTTTTTTTAGTTGAAGAGAGCTTGCTGCACAGAAATGACTTGTGCCTTATATGCAGTTAGGTTCCAATAATCCACAGTCCTATCACTAAGAGATATTTATGGTTTAACCTCTGGCCCGCCAGATCCTTAGTTCCCCTGCTCCCTTTAAACTCAAAGTTTTTTGGAAAATTTATTTTACCACAATCTGACATCTCAAAATAAGTGAAATCAAGCTGTATTGAAGTATTAATAGGAATAACTTTGTATAATTTCCGCTTTTGCACCACTAAAATCCCAGGAATGCTGGATTAATGGATTCTTACTGTATTCCTGAGCACTCTAACAGACTGCTGTGGATGTACTGTTGAACGTATCCTGGCTATTTACATTATGGTTTGGTACAACGATTTGAATGCAGAGAAATGTAATGGGCTACAGACAATGGTGGAGTCATAAACACGAGAAATTCTGCAGATGCTGGAAATCCAAAGCAACTCACACAAAATGCTGGGGGAATTCAGCAGGTCAGGCAGCATCGATGAATTTGAATAAATAGTTGATGTTTCGGGTCGTGACCCTTTTTCAGGATAGGAAAGGAAGGGGGAAAACGCCAGAATAAAAAGATAGGGAGAGGGGAAGGAGAATAGCTAGGCTATAGGTGAAGCCAGGAGGTAGCAAAGATAAAAGGACTGGAAAGGAAGGAATTTTAATAGGAAAGGAGAGTAGACCATATGAGAAGGGGAAAGAGGAGATATTGTGCAGGTGAGGAGTGGGAAATAAAAGAAGAGGAGAGGGGGAGGGTTATTTTTTTTACGGGAAGCAGAAATTGATGTTCGTGCCATTGGGTTGGAGGCTACCCAGATGGAATATAACGTGTTGCTCCTCCACCCTGAATGTGACCTCATCGTGGCACAAGAGGAGGCCATGAACGAACATGTCGGACTGGGAATGGGAATTCAAATGTTTGGCCACCGGTAAGTTCTACTTTTGGTGGATGAAGCAGAGATGCTTGGCAAAGCGGCCCCCCAATTGATGACGATTCTCAGCAATGTAGAGGAGGCCACATTGGGAGCACCAGAAACAATAGACAACCCCAGCAGATTCACAGGTGAAGTGTTTCCTCACCTGGAAGAACTGTTTGGGGCCCTGAATGGAGGTAAGGGAGGGTGTGAGTGGCCAGGTGTAACACTTTGACCACTTGCAGGGAAAAGTGCTGGGATGGAGATTTGGAGGAAAGCCAAATGGAAAAGGGAATCATGGAAGGAGTGATCCCTGTGGAAAGCGGTGGGGGGGGGGGAGAGGTAAAGATAAGATTGGTGGAAAGATCCTGTTGAAGATGGCAGAAGTTGCGGAGAATGATGTGTTGGATGCCGAGGCTCACAGGATGGTAGGTAGGGACAAGAGGAACTACCCACCACTACCACATATACATGTCCCACCTGCAATAGAACTTGTGGGTCCAGCATAGGACTCTATAGTCATCAAAGATCTCACCGTTAAAGGAGTGGACGTTGTCATCGGATTTCGATGGACAACTGAAGAAGAAGGATGTTTGGGAGATGGAGGAGATACAGGTGACGGCAGCATCAATGGTAGAGGAGAGGAAACAGCATTCTTTGAGGGAGGATGACTCTGATGTCCTGAAAATGAAAGCTGTATTCTGGGAATAGATGTGGCAGAGACGAAGGGCCTGAGAAGAGGGAATAGCATTTTTACAGGAGTCAAGGTGGGAAGAGGTATAATCAAGATAACCATGGGAATCAGTAGGTTTGTAAAAGATACTGATTGACAGTTTGTCTCCAGAGATGGAGACAGAGCGATCATGAAAGGGGAGGAGGTGTCGGAAATGGACCAAGTGAATTTAAGAGCAGGGTAGAAGTTTGACGCAAAGTTGATTAACTGAAGCAGCACCAATGTGGTCAGTGAATAGTGGACTCAACCCCGACATTACGGCACATTCCACCTTACCATAGGTAATATCTACATGGGTGCTGCCTCAAGAAGGCAACATCCCCACCACCCAGGCCATACCATTTTCTAGCAGCCGTCATCTTGCAGGAGGTACAGAAATCTAAATTTACGCAACACCAGGTTCAAGAACAGCTACTTCCTTTCAACAATAGGATTTTTGAGCCATCTAATAACTTTCTTAGTATAGCAATACTTTGCATTAAATTAACTTTTATCTGTTTTAATGATGTTTCATCTTGTAAAAAATTTTTGATTTACATTTTTCATATGAATGTGATGTCTCTAATGTTATGGAAATGTAATGTTGTTGCAAGCGAATTGTTCATTGCACCCGTACAAATAGCACCAGCGACCCAGATTCACTTCCCACTGCTGTCTGTCAGGAGTTTGTATGCTCTCCACTTGACAGTGTGGGTTTCCTCCAGTGCTCCAGTTTCCTCCCAAAGTCCAAAGACATATGGTCTAGCAGAGGTAATCGATCACTTGGGTGTAATAGGGCAGTATGGGCTGGGTGGGCCGGCGGGGGGGGGGGTGGGGTGCTGTTGCTGTATTGTGTCTTTAGATGAAAAAAACCATGTATTTGTGCATATGACAATAAAGCTGACTTTGAATCCTGGATTTATATCATGCCTTTAGTTTAATGGTATATTCTGTAGCTTAATAGTCAATAAAGTGCCTTTGGACAGCAATGATTGCTTTAATATTCATATTATAAGTTTAACAGTGAAATATGTGCAAAAGGCAGTGTGGGAGTACCTTCATCAGAAGGGCTACAGTTGTTCATGAAGGCAGCTCACTCTTCTCCTTTAGGCTGTGGTTCCCAACCTTTTTTATGCCCTGGGCCCCTACATTAACTGAGAGATCTGTGGACCCCAGGTTGGGAACTCTTGCATTCCAAAGAGCACTATATGAGGTCACTCTTACCCTCGGCCTTTTGTCTCTATAATGAGTCAACTTACAGTTGGGGAAGTGGTGACCCGCCCTCCTTTTAGACTGTTTGCGGTAACTTATTTTTTTATTCTTTCCACTTCTCTTCTAATATTTATATTTGTGCACTTGTAATGCTACTGTGACACTGTAATTTCCTTTGGGATCAATATCTATCTGTTAAGGGGAGTTAGGGTTGGGCAATAATCTTGCTGGTAATATGTACAGTAGTTCCTGAATATGTGGAGGGGTGGGAGAAGCAATGATTGGGTCACATCATGCTCTGTCTATGTTTTGAGTATTTTACTGTGGCTAGAACAAGTTAAGAATACATACTCAAAAGTGATTCCTCCACCAGTGGAAGAACACTTCCTGTGTCTTTATTTAAATGTTGGCATGTCAGTTGCTACTTTTTTTCAGTCTGCGGAGCTGTAAATATTCACTCTGGAGGTTGGATGTATTTCCATGTTAACTATGACAGCTGCTGATAAGAGTCGATGCATATTCAGCTCAATGGCACTCTGAGCTTTGATAAATGCGCAGGCAAACTGAGCTGACTAAAGTGCATGTTATGTCATGAGCTCAGAAGGTTATGGTCAAGATTAAATGTCTACATGAAGGGACGGAGAAGACCAACATTAATCACTCTTAACAATTACCACATATACTGGGACCAGGCTGGATTATATGCGAAGGCTTAAGAGCTGTTTTTGGCCATGTATTTCTGAAGATGTGAGTGATTTAGAGTTACTATCAATCAAATTATATACCTAATTATGAAACATCCATCTGACCCACGTGATTGAATTTCAGTCACCTTAGAAGCTCACACACTACTGTTGTACAACATTGTTAGCAGTCCAACAAAACTACTGTACAGTGGCTCTGGTACTGTACTAACAACTGGACAATGTGAGTTTAAATGTCTTTACTGTGGCCAAAAATTCAATGATAATATAATATTTGATATTGTGCAATATTTAATGTCATCTTCTTTAAAGTGAACAGTGGTAATTTTGGTACCAGCCTTCTCATTTTGTAATCTGCAATGATAGAGTCACAATTTCCACATAGCAGCACATGGTGACCAACGTGCAACTTTTCCAACGCCCCATTTGTGAGATAATACTGACAGCTTCATGCAATACTATAAGATGGATGACGGGCATAGAGAATAGAAACAGGCCCTCAGGCCCACACCGATCCTTGACTACCACTTGCACGATGGCAACACATCTCTGTTTTATTCTCCTCGCCTACCCTTCAGTTCCCCTGAGATTCCACCACTCACCAACACACTGGCAGCTGTTTAAACTACTGACCTGCACACCTTTTGGATGTGAGAGGAAAGCGGAGTACTAGGGGGAGAAAGCAAACTCCACATAGACAACTCTCAATGTTGGGACTGAGCCCCCATCACTGGAACTGAGGTAGCAGCTCCACTTATTGTCCTTCAGTGGTACCATTTATTTTTTTTCAATAACTATCCAGAAACTGTATGCATCATGATGCAACTATCATCAAGTCAATAAGGTTCAGGAGGTATTGGTGATAATCTTCCACCAGCTATCAAATGCTCCTAATGGAGTGAGCATCTCAAATAGTCTCTGACAATCAGGTTCAGTTCCTGGCCTTCTTGGGTAGCTTAGCTACTAAGCCCAGCAGAATCTTTTCTACTGACAGGAAAAGGGGCAAAGGTGTGTTATTGGCACCTTAAAACCAGGTGCTTTGAGCAGATAGTCAGCTGTGACTGGCAGCTTATCTAGGAGAAGGAAGACTCTGCTCTCAAACCTCCACTGCCTAGTGGCTTTACCCACTCATGGAGAAGGTTTCGGGAATAAATCTTGAGGAAAAATCCAGAGCTGGAGTGCCTAAGGCAGTGCTATATTGAGTTCAATGCTGACTGGCAACTCCTGTGACGGCGCTACTGCCAAACTTTATTGCTGTCTGCCATTCGTTTGGATTCATCAGCTACGTGCAGAGGGAGAGCCTGCTGCATGAGTAACAGCTTGCTCTCCATATCGTACTGCTCTGGCTTGTGTACTGACTTGCATATCACATAGATGACTAGGATCCATAGTTGACCTCAACCAATAGAGGGTCTCTTGGCAATAAATATTCACCTTTCCTAATCTTCTGTTATCGTGGCCCAAATTAGGGACAAGAAAAAGAATGTGTTTAATAATAACTTTTCAAAAATACTAAAAGCATTTTGTTTGATGCAGGAATATCATCTTATGGGAAGTGTAAAGATCTATAATGTTCCTGGGTCATTTCAGAACACTGAGTCAGTTGCAGTTATTAAGCATTTAGAGCAGTATTTTTCTTCTTGAAGGAAACATTGACCAAGATTAGTTGCTAAAGGTTCAAATTCATGCGATGTGTGGAATAAGAATTTGCTGGATGTACCGGAGTGTACCAATGGGATGGTTGGGTTCTCCCCGTTGGGTGTGTTAGTTTGCTCTGGCTTAGTTGCACAATGACTTTATCAAGAAGTGGGTGGTGTTCCTTCAAGAGTGTGCTGCAGCAAACTGGTTAATATTTTGCCTTTTTTAAAAAAAAAAGGCAGGAGCATTATCTTTTTCTTTCCATTTTTGAGGTGCTCGTATTTTTTTAAAATGGTATTTTTTGAATGTGTTATTTTGTTAGCTTAACATTGAAATTAAATCTGGTTTGGTTCTCTTTACAGGTAGTTACACCATGCTTGCCACCAGTCAACTATGAGCTGGTAAGTAACTCTTCATGTCATTGTTGTTTCTCATGGTAATTCTAGAATAAATGATTGGGGCTCCAGTCACTGGAATGGAAAACATTTAAAAAGCACCTAATAGCACTGTTACTTTATTCTTTTAATTGGCCGGCAAACTCTAGGTATAGTTGGCTAAGCGTGCTCCTACTACAAACTGTGAAGTGCTATATGTGGGGGCCTTGGAGTGAATTTGTCACATGGTTGGAAAGGTGAGCGCAGCTAGAGAGAAGCAAACATGTTTGTTGGCCATGTGCCAGTATTAAAGTTCACATTTCTCAACTGGTCATTAGAATGTCACTGTTTTCTTAAATAGTGGTTTGGAGTCCAGGGAACTAATGGGCCTTGGTCTTTAAAGTTGAATGTGGATAAATGAAAGCATTGTTTGGTCAACATACTGAAACATAATGCACGTTAAGGAGCAGTATATGCCTGCGGGACCAAACAGATCCCCAGTGAGAAAGACATGGTTTTTGTGTTCTGGTTTTCTATTTGTTCGAGCTGGGTTCAGCCTGAAGCACCGTTTATGTAACTTATGTGGCCTTTCGCCTGTGGAACAGATAATCAATTATGTTGTGGTTAATCATGGAACAAAATTGGAAGCGGACCTTTCTGAAGCCCTTTCCCAATGCCCTCACCATAGTTCTCTTTTTTTTGAAAGGGATCTTGAGAGATACAGTGATCCCTCTTTAAACAGTGTGATTACAAATTTTAATTCAGTGCTGCAACATTATCCCATGACTGAGTGGTGATTAACAAATGGTTTCTTAGTGACTTGTATATCTGCTACAATGTTGTAACCTCTGATTGAATGCAGTACTATTTTCAGTTCCTGTACTTCTGAGCTCAAGGTTACACGTAAAAATACTTTATCACAAAGCCATTTTGAAACACTTCCAAAGTCTGAAAGCTGCAAAATGTAGCCAAAAGAATGACCTCAACTATTTGACATGGATCAGATTTCGCCGCTAGAATAAAGTCAGTGAATGCCTCCTGCTTGTGCTAGGTTTTCACTGATAGTGTTTTTTTCTGGGGCACTGAGTCATTAATAATCTAGTTATTTTTGGGTCTTCTTTTGATTTATGCTTGAGTTTCTGTACTGTGGTTAAATCTCGTGTCATAAGCTCCTCCTGTTCAGGTGTGTCCAAACTAGATCTGTAAGAACAGTACCACCTTTTGATCTGACCTGCATATTGTGCCTTCCCTACATGACTTCATACCTGCATGTTAACTCTATCAATCAATGGACCAAAACAAAATTAGTGAGAGAAGGGTAACTGTAAGGTGTCTTATTTAAAGGTAGTTTTAATTTCTATTTAAATAACTCTGATTGCAAACAAACCATCTACAAAATCCTTTCTGTGGAAGTATGATCAAAACTTCTCAAATCAGAAAAATTAGTGCTTGAGTGGTAATCTTTCAATGGCAGAAGAGGACATGGGAGAAGTCTTAATTGAATACAGGCAGTCCCTGGGTTACGTACAAGTTCCGTTCTTGAGTCCGTCTTTAAGTCGGATTTGAAAGTAAGTCAGAACAAGTACATCCGGTATTATTTAGCGTCAGTTCATCAGTTTGTCTTAGTATACAGTATATATTTTACCTTTCCATGCATATAAAACACTTAAGAAATGTATGTATTCCAATAATTAAACCACTGCGTTGCTTAGTAATAATTGTAGCTTTCATAGGGGCAGGGCGTTTCACAAGCTCCATTATTCTCACTTTATCCATTATCTTTTAAAATTGTTCCAATCGTTGACCGACTATAGCCTAACGCTTTTCCAATGATGGATGGTGTTTCACCTCTTTCCAAATGCTTTATTATTTCCACTTTATTTTCAATCGCGATCACTTCCCGTCAATGGAACTGAAACACTGCGGGTGGCGGGTCCCGAGCTCCGCTGGGTCCTAAGGACCACCGCACTGAGACAGGCTAAATGGGACAAGTGGGGGCTGTGCTGGGTTTGGGTATTTGATCTTTCACAATGTTCTGCGTGGGTATTTAAACTGGAGGCGGCAGTGTTTTTTTTATGAGGTCAAGTTGCGAGCTTGACATCAACCCGGCAAGGATAGTACGGGAGTCACTGGATTGACATCAACCCGGCACGGGAGCGGTCTGTCACTGGATCGAACTCACTGATCTCACTGCGCCACCAGCCGACCGGAACGGGGGGAGGGGGGTGGGGCCAGGGTGAACCTTACTAAGAAAAGTTTAAGCCAAATACAAAGTTAAACACCCAACGTAATGTCAATGGCAACGACTTAAAATGGCGGACGGCATCGCGATCCGACTTAAAATGGCGGACGGCGTTCTCCTTCCTTGGTTCGTAAGTACAAGTTGTCCATAAGTCAGACATTTGTAACTTGGGGACTACCTGTATTTGTGTTAATTTAGGATTTAAGACACTGTAGTTGGAGATATCAATGCAGGAGGAGGAGAGAGATATCTTTTGAGCATGTTGACGTAAAAAGGAGAGTATTTTAAATGCCTCAGCAGGAATAATACTGGATGAACCCTAAGGTGAGATGTGACCCCCAACTACCGTAGAGAGTGAGGAAAGAGGTTACTGGGATCCTGCTGCAGACGAGCTCAGCATGGGTGTATGAAGCAGCGCCAATGCAGATGTAAATGTAGCACAGAAAGAATTGGGGAGCATTACCCCAGAAGGCTTGAAACATGGACTGTTCCACATAGTCAACGAAAAGGCAGGCATAAACAAGAGAAAATCTGCAAATGCTGCAAATCCAAGACACGGGGAATGTACAAACTCCTTAGAGACAGTGGCACAAAAATGTTTTGTCTTTTCCTTTTCCCACAGATACTGCCTGATCTGATATGTATTTACAGGATTTTCTGTTTTTATTTCACCTTTTAGAAACATACTTGTACACATTAGACTTTCTGGGCACCCTGAGGAAATGAATATTATGGCTTACAGCCTTGCTTGTGATGAGCTAGCTTTTAATTGGAGATCACTTTTTAAAAATGCTAGTGTTTTTATATCATTCATTTAAAGAATAATAGTCACGGTGTGAATAATCCTGAATTAGGGCCGGTAATTCCTTCAAAATGAACAACAAAGAATGCATTGGAGGAAATTAGTTTTAATAAAGACTTACATGTGTTGTGAGTGTGGCCTGGCTGTCAAGTCAAGTAGTTGTGAGAGCTCCTGTAATGGCATTTGCTAGACTGTACTTTCCCACCTCCAACAGCCAATTTAGACTTTTTATTGAACATTTGTACCTTTCAAGTTGCTTTTGAGTTCAGAGTTAGAGTTTTTTTTGTGAGGCAAATGAACTTTTCTCCCTGGAGCAGAAAATATAGATGCGCTATATCCTGGAGCACCTATATAGATGCAGCGCCCTCAGGAGTATAAAGTTCTGTATATGCTGGCGAGTGCAGATTATTAAACAGTGATCCAGTGGTCGTAGAAGGTTGTCTTTCAGAAAAAGAATGTCTCTGGAATAGTTTTTAAGTATTGTCACTGTTTTGATATATTGTTCTGTGAAATGTTCTACTCAATATATCAATCCATTTCTGCTTGAAAGATTTGCTTTTCCACTTAAGTTTAAGTTCTCACACAAGTGAAGCTGGACTTCAGTGCATATATAATATGGTAAAGGACTCAACCAGTGATTAAAAATAGTTTACTTTTAATCTAACCATGATTGCCTTTGGAGCACCACTCTGGGGAACTATCTTTGTTTTGGTGCACATTTGAATTTCCCTCACCCAATTTCCCTTGGGATCAATAAAGTATGTCTGTCTGTCTGAATATTCAAATTGAATCAGAAAGATAAGTTAAGGCAATTGATGATGCTTATAGTATTTATAAGAAAGGACAGTCCAGAACAATTGCAAGGCAGTGAAAGCTGTTCAAAGAATGGACAGATTAAAATCCCATTTCCAGCTTCATAGGCCGGAGCGTAGTTGAGCTGATACAAAGAAAGCAAAGACAGTTTCTTTGATAAACAATGCAGTCTCTTCATTTTGTCGTAGAATTTTTTTTGACAGTTTTACCTTTGGAATTCTGATACTACCGCTGTTTTTATTTTACGGCAGATTATTACTAAGCAGGAGAGAATGGCTCTGGGGAAACTCAGAAACGGTGAAGCATTGGGACTGGATGGTGTGAACCCCAAGGTCCTGAGGTAGAGTGCTGAGCAGCTGTGTGGAGTTCTCCAGCACATTTTCAATCTGAGTCTCAGCCTGGGAAGGGTCCCGACTGTGTGGTCCCAGTACCCACGAAGGGCTGACTGAAAGTCTTGAATGACTACTGTCCAATGGCCCTGACCTCACACATCTTGAAGACCCTAGAGAGGCTGGTCCTGGCTCATCTCTGACCCTTGGTCAGATCAGCCCTTGATTCCATGCAGTTTGCCTGCAGGAGCACATTGGAGTTGATGATGCTGTCATCTACCTGCCGAACAGAGCCTGCTCCCATTTTGATAAGCAGGGCAGCACTGTGATGATCATGTTTTTTGATTTTTCCAGTGGCTACAATACCATAAAGCCCTCATTGTGGGGGAAAAGTTCTGTTCAATGCAAATTAGTACTTCCATTGCATCCTGGATAATGGACTACTTGACTGGCAGACCACAGTTTCTGTGGCTTCAGAGCTGTGTGTCAGGCATGGTGATAGACAGCACTGGGGTTCCACAGGGAATTGTATTGGCTCCCTTCCTGTTTACCCTGTATAACTCAGACTTTAGATACATCACTGAGTCATGTCATCTGCGGAGATTGTCTGATGACTCATCGATTGCTGGGTATATAAAGGGAGGATGGGAGCATGAATACTGGTGGAGGACTTTGCCAAATGCTGCAAGCTGAACCATCTGCAGCTCAACATCTGTAAGACAAAGGAGATGGTGATGGACTTTAGGAAGACTAAGCCTGCACTGCTCCCTGTTACTATTGATGGTGAAGACTTGCATGTGGTGATGACCCCCCCAAGTGCCTTGGGATGCATGCATGTCAGACTTGAGTGCAGCACCAACACAGAAGCTGAGTACATAAATGGCCAGAGTAACCTCTACTTCCTGAGGAGACTGAGGTCCTTCAATTATGCAAGCCTCTCCTTCACATGTTCCACCAGCCTGTTTTCACCAGTACAATCTTCTATGAGATGGTGTGTTGGGGCAATGGCATCAACACAGGTGATGTCAAAAGGCTCATTAAACTGATTAGAAAAGCTGGCTCTGTTGTAGGAGTCAAACTGGAGACTGGTAGAACAAAGGACCCTGTGGAAAATCCTGGCAATTCTGGACAATGCTTCTCACCCTCTGCATGCCACCTTGGCTGAATAGAGGAGCACTTTTAGTAATAGCCTAAGACAACTGTGTTGCTCCAAGGAGCGTTATATGAGGTCATTCTTACTCTCAGCCATTAGGCTCTATAATGAGTGAACCTATAACCAGGGAAGTGATGACCCCCTCCTGTTAGACTGTGGTTGCTTACTTTTTCTTCTTTCTACTTCTTTTCTAATACTTATATCCGTGCACTTGTAATTTCCTTTGGGATCAATAAAGTATATACCTGTCTATCTATTACTGTCAATATCATTAATTTCCTGATTCTTCTTTCTATGAATGTCTAATTAAAGGAATACCAATACACAGAATTGTGTTGGATTTGACTGGCCAACGCTAATTCTGTTGTTAACAATAAACACATATTGCTTTTCCTTGCTCCGTGATGGGAATATGAAGTACCTCAGACATGCAAAGAAGTAACCTACGTGATGAGAGAGAAGTGGTTCTCGGACACAGGCTTTTGACAAAGTTTTGGGTGATGGGCTTATTTGCAAGTAGATGTTCTAAGTTCTATATGTTTAGATAGAGACATGAATGTGAGGGAAATGGAAGGATATGGACATTTTGTTGGCAGTTGGCCATTTGATTACCAATTTAATTGGTATGGCACAACTTTGGTCCACGTTCATAGATCCTTCAAAGTTGTCACGCAAGTTGGTAAGGTGGTAACGAAGGCACGTGATGTGTTGCCCTCCACTAGCCGGAGATTGAGTTCAGGAGCTGCGAGGTAATGTTACCGTCCCATAAAACTCTGGTTAGACCACACGTTCAGTAGGATGTTCATTTCTGGTCATGTTTCAGCAAGGATGTAAAAGCTTTACAGAGGGTGCAATGGAGATTTACCAGAATGGTGCCTGGATTAGACATGTCCTATGAAGAAAGGCTGAGCGAGCTGCAGATTCCCCCCCTGGAGTGAAGTTGGATGAGAAGTGACTTAATAGAGGTGTATGAGATGATAAGAGGAATTGATAGAATGGACTTGCAGTACTTTTTCCCAGGGTGGTAATGGCACTTATGAGAGGATGTTATTTTTAAGGTGATTGGAGGAAAGTACAGGGGAGAAGTCAGAGGTACTTTTTTAGACAGTGGTAAGTGCATGCAATGCACTGCAAGCTGGTTGTGGAGGCAGATACATTAGGGACATTTAAGAGAATCTTAAATGAAAGCAAAATGGAGGGCTATGTGAGAGAGACGTATTAGGATGGTCTTAGAGTAGGTTAAAAGGTTAGCATGCAGTTGCGGGCTGAATGGCCTGTACTGTGCTGTGCTGTTCTATGTGGGCTGAAGGGTCTGATTTGTTCTACGTTCTATGTTCATTAATCCATGGTATTCTGTTGTTAAACACAATAGTAATTTAGAAAATCCAATTCTTTTCCCCTTTATGCACCACCCATAATTGACTTGTGATTCTTACTTAGGTAAATGTTTATGTACTTAATTTTACTAAAGATATACTAGCCCTCGGGTTAATCTAACATCTTAATGTTAAGCAAGCCAATTGAAATGAATTCTATAAATGGAACCAAAAACGAGCAAACCAGTTTATTTGACAATGTGAAATATTGTTGCTTTTAGAAAATTACTTCTTGCAGATCCCTTGAAGATTAATTTTATACGCGGTTGAAGCTTGAAGATTTTTTTTCCCAATTTGATTATTGCTATTTGTCCTTAAGAGATGCTGTGAATCGCTGCTGTAACATGGTTGTTTTGATGCGTCTGAGTGGCTTATTAGGACATTTTTGAGGACATGCAACAGTCAGCTCACTGCTGTCAACCTGGAGTCACAGACTAGATTCCCTGCATGCCAGGACGTGAGTCAACTATTTGGGTTTTCACCACAATGTATCGTTTTGTGTTGTTTGTTACTGGGGACAGGTTCATTTAATTCTAATTTCTTTGATTAACTGAATTTAACTTCCAGAGCTGCTGAAGTAGGATTAAGTGGTCTCTGGATGTTTGGTCAGCCTTCTGGATTCAGGTTTGATAATTTATCCCCCTTTGTCACTACCTTGCCATAGGTAAGGTACCAGAATTGATTTTGATTTCAGGTAGTAATTAGCTGATTCAGTCAGGAACTATTTCTGTTTATTATTTATGACTTCAGCTGGGGAGTAAGCATTCAGGTATTTTAGGAGAGTAACACATGCTGAGCATTCTAATTCACTTTTTGATTACCGTAATAATATGGTCAGTGATCAAGTGTGTAGATACTGAGCTCTAGCAAGAAATTCAGGAGTGAAGGAGATTTTTTCCAACGTACTACCGTTGTATGAAAAGCAAGGCAGTACATTTAAAAGTATTTGATCGAACACAGCCATCCTTTGGTATTTCTTTTTAAGTGGTGCCGATTCATAGATGTAGTACTCTAGTAAGTAGTCATTACAGAACTGAATTGTTTTTGTGATTTGAACGTTATTTAACTACTTCAATTTTTTTAAAGATGTAAATTAGTGACAGATCAGTGAGAAGTGGAATCTAAAGTCAGCAGGCTTTGCTTCAAAGTGAGTTCTGTAAGTGTGCACACAAGCAACAGTCAGCACAGAGATTGCACGTCCTGTGATGTCACAACACACATTGCCTTGGAACTGAGAGATCTCAGCTCACCTACTTCGAAACATAGCGAGCACTCGTGCCTCAGAGTGAATGAATACAAGGCTAAAAATTATTCTAATGGGTGAAACAAAAAGTTACAACAAACAAATGCAAAACTTAAAAAGACTGCTTACTTTTAAGTTGATGCTCAGATGGTAGGTCCTGTTTAAATGTTTTCCATACCATACTTAATTGTTATAACCTTCAAAACTGGTTCACAATTGTTTCCAAGTGAATAACTTAATCATGTCAAGCATAAGGACAAACAGGGAATCGGAAATGGTGATTAAAATGATTTCTCATTTCATAATAGTATGTTTGTGTCAGGGAAGATAGCTGTTATTTTCAATTCCCTATCCTCTTTAATGTTTCCTGAGAAACTGATTTTCGTTGCCCATCTTTGTCGTTCTTTATCTATCCAGATGGCAACAAAACAGCACGTGTTCTGAATTTTTACCCGCAGATAAAATAAGCAAACACTGTACTGTATTTCATAAAGCTACGGAGATAATTCTTTCATTAACAAACACTCTTTGCATTTGGGGAAAATCAGTCATGTGATTTCAGATCAATTAAAAATGTTTTTCTTTTGATAAAAAGCCAAAGTGATGTTTGACTTTGCAAGTGGTAGTGTAACAGTGAACAAAGCCACAAATTCAGTAGATTTGCACAGTTGTTGAAGAGTGACTGTGTCAGGACTAAAACCCTTTAATTTGTCATTCCAAACAATTGTATGTAGATAATACAACACAGTTTGCTTAAGAGGTTTTATTACACTTTCATGTTCCTTTCTGTATCCATTTGTTTAAATGGCTGCAGAGCACATTGGACCTTTCCACCTCCTGCACAACAGGAAGAACATTTGTGAGTACAGTCGAGGTTAAATATATTTATGTTTTATTGCACAATTAAGAAATATTTAATTTTGCATCTTCAGTATGCCAGTGGTACTTTTAAAGGTAAACATTAGCTTTAGTTGTCACCTGTATGTTGAAACTTACAGTGAAATGCACAGTTCAAGGATGAACAGGGGAAGGCATATAAATGTTACCACACTTCGCAGCACCAGTATAGTTTACTCAGAACTTACTAACCCTAACCTGTACATCTTTGGAATGTCTGAAGAAACTGGAGCACCTGGAGGAAATCTACACAGTCTCGGTGAGAGTGTACTAACTCCTTGCAAGCTGTGTCAGGAATTGAACCCTGGACCTTGTACTAGGCACCATGGTACTGTGCCAGCCCTATTATTATTGATAGAGTTTGTAATCAGTAGTCATTTTTTGTTTGTAATTGGGGGAGGGGGGGATGATTGAGAAAAGTTCCAGTTGTGGGGTATTGATTTAATACGCTGCTGACATTTGAGTTGATATTTAATCCAAATTAACTGGATAAATGAGTTTCTCATGCTTTAGTTTAAAGGGGTTTTCAGAGAGTCAATCTCATGCCCAATGTGTGTGCTTTCACAGTAAAAAAATAGCACAGGCAACTCCAGGACTAAATGGGATGGGCTTGCTTTTCATGACGATGACTGTATTGTGATTTTCCATAATGCAAAGACATGTCATCACCATGTGCATCAAGTGGCGGGAGTTTAAAGGAGAATAAATTTTGCATTGTTTTATTTACTTTTTTTCACTCAACTTCCATGAGAACAAAATTAATTCTCTATCCCAACTTTCTGGGTAACAATTTGGGAATTTTGTAAGGGTGAACTTCCATTAACTATATATCTTTAATGTGTGTGTGGGTGAGGGGGTGGAGTTTGCCTCTACACGGTGTTACATAGGAGTTGATAATCTGTCCCGTGCAGACTCGGTTATGAACAAAACTTTCCTCATATGTGCATTCTTCAAGGGGCATAAGTAACATATGATGAAAGACTAGAGATCATTAAATACATTTGAGAACTTTCATGGTGTTAAATATTATTGAAGAAGAAGAAGAAGAATCCTTGGATGATTCATTTTTCACTTACATCAAGGCTAATTTGTATCTGACCTTCATGTGATCACTGAATTGCAGTGACTTGAATAATCACTTCAAACTGCCCTTTGACTTAGATTTGTGGCAACTTGGCATTAGAAGTTTCAGATTAGTTTAACAGTTAATAAGAAAGTAGTTCATAGCAACACTTGTAAACAATCAAACTCTCGTTGCTATGATCCCTTGTACTGAGCTCCCTCACAAACTTCATTGTCCAGAAACCTGTAGTTTCTCTCTGCCCATCCTAGCAAGTCACTTAACTTTAAGTACATGAATTATATCAAGCTTTTGTTCTTGAAAGGCTATATTCCTAGCCTGTGGACTTTTAAAAATGTTTTTATCTTTTTAATTCTATTTTGTATTCACATAAGACCCTCATTTACATCTTTAAGTGCGTCCATGAGAACTCTGAGTCTCCAGCAGTTTGATACTTCATCCTTCTTCCCATTTTGATGACGATCTGTGACATCCTGAACTGTTCCAATAAAATCCAATGCAAGGTTAAGGAGCAGCATGTCATCTTTCAATCAGGCATATCGTGGCCCTTAGGGCTAAATATTAGATGGCAACAATTTCAGATAACCACCCTTTCCTGCTTGGGTGAGGACTGGCCAGCCGTAGCATTAACTCGATATTTCTTTCTCCGTACTTGCTTCCTGATCTGCTGGGCATTTCCAATTATCTTCTTTTGGCTCAAGCCATTTTGAGAGGCCTAACCCGTTTTAATGAGTGAGAGGAGGCTGAGTATGTTTAAGAACATCAGACATGGGAGAATAATTAGGCCATTTGGCCCATCGAGTCTTCTCTGCCATTCCATCATGGCTGATTTATCACCCCCCTCAACCCTATTCTCCTGCTACCTCCCCATAACCTTTGACACCCTGTCAACCACTATTTTAAATATACTCAATTACTTGTCCTCCACAGCTGTCCATGGCAATGAATTTTACAAGCAATATTCAATAGGATTCATTGAGATCCCCCCTCATTCCCATTGAGTACAGGCCCAGAGCCGTCCAACACTCTTCGTATCCTTTCATTTTTGGAGTCATTCTCATGAACCTTCTCTGGATTCTCTTCAATGCCAACTCATCCATTCATAATAAGAGGTCCAGAAATGCTCAGAATACTTGAAGTGAGATCTGACCAATGCCTTGTAAAGCCTCAACAATTCATCCATGTTTTTATATTCGAGTCTCTGAAAATGAATGTTGAAATTTCATTTGCTTTTCTTACCACCAACTCAACCTGCAAATTAACCATTAGGGAGTCCTGCACAAGTACTCCCAAGTCTCTCTGCACCTCTGATTTTTGAATTTTCTCTTCCATTTAGAAAATAGTCTGTGCCTTTATTCCTTCTACCAAGGTGTATGACCATGTATTTCCCTGCACTATAATCTGCCATTTCTTTGCCCATTCTCCTAATCTGTCTAAATCTTTCTGCAGACTTCCTGCTTCCTCAAAACTGTAAACCCCTCCACCTATCTTTGTATCATCTTCGCATCAAAGCCATCAATTCCATCACTGAAATCACTGCAGTATAACGTAAAGGAGCAGTACCAACACCGATCCCGGCAGAATACCACCAGCGACTGGCAGGCAACCAGAGAAGGAACCCTTTATTTCCACTGGTTGCCTTCTGCCAGTCAGCCAGTCCTTTATCCATGCTAGTATCGAGAAATAACTTGACGGGTAGAAATGGCAATCACTGGTCTAGTTTGCTCTGCTTATGTGATAATTGCGAAATCAGGGATAGGCCAAGTTAATCCATATGGCAGAAATGAGGGCTAGAAGTACATTTATTCCAATATAATGAGTTAAACAGGTAAGGCAGTTGAGCTTAGCACCTGGTTTAAAGCATATAGCTATGATATTTTAGCCATCATAGAAACTTAGTTGAGAGAAGGGTAGACCATAGGTGCTCTGATTAGTGAGTTTGTAGGTGAGTTGTGGATAGTCAGGAAAGGTGGCAAAGGACACAGCAAGATGTATAGGTCACCGATCACCTTCCAGCTGGTCTCTTTCCCATCACCCCCCCCCCCCCCACCTTTTTATTCTGGCATCTTCCCCCTTCCTTCTCAGGAATGTAGTGATAGTTTTGGGGACAGCGCAGGAGTTGTGAGTCATGTTAGGGTTTAGGGACAGGGACGAAGGAGAGTTAGAGGTCAGGGGCAATAAATGAAGAGTCAGAGCCAGGAGATGATGTTCGGAGCTCACGGCCCAATGTCATTGATCCCAGAGGTTGAGTCTGCAAGTGCTGAGGAGACCAGCGATCCCCAGCTCGGCCACCTGCAGAACCCAGAACCTGGATTGGAGCACCGTACTGGCAGGAGTCGTGAGGACCGGTGACTGACACAGGGCACCAGGGTCAAAGGAATGTGGAAGTCTGAAAGTTGACGTCCAAAGGTCAAATCCATGATTGGCAAGCCCTGAGGTCAAGGCCCAAAGGACAAACTAGCTTTCGGATATTCCGAGGGTTAATACCCAGAGGTCAGTAAAGTACAGAGGACAAAGCCAAATGTCAAAATCTCAAGCTCAGCAGGGCTGGAAGTAGAGACCAAAGGTCAAAGTCCGCAGGTTGGCTTGTCCGAAAGTCAGAAGCCCAATGTTTGCAAGTCCAGTATTGAGGACTGGAGGCCCAGAGGAGGCATGTTCTGGGTTTGAAGGCCTGTTTGTGTGTGAGTGGGCAGAAAAGGATTAGTTTTGGGTTACTTGGAGGCGCATGATAAATTAGGCCAAAGTTACATGGTTTATTAAAGGGGAAATGTTGCTTGACAAATCTGTTGGAATCCTTTGAGTCGGTGAATGTTGATTACTTGGATTTTTGACAAGGTGCTGCACATGAGACTGCTTAACAAGTTAAGAGCTCGTGGTATTACAGGAAAGATTCTAACATGGATATTAGATAGGCTGGCTGGCAGAAGCGTGGGAGTACAGGGGGCCTTTTCAGGTTAGCTACCAGTGACTAGTGGTGTTTCACAGGAATCAGTGTTGGGACTGCTTCCTTTCGTGTTGCATGTCAGTGATTTGGATGAAGAAATTGATGACTTTGTGGCCAAATTTGTGGACAATATGAAGATAGGTGGTGGGGAAGGTAGTATTGAGGAAGCAGGTGTCTGCAGAAGGACTTAAACAGATTGGGGTAATGGACAAAGAAGTGGTAGATGGAATCTAATGTAGAGAATCTAATGTTGACAGAAAGAATAAAGCTGGGGACTATTTTCTAAATGAGAAATTTCAAAAATCAGGGGTGCAAGGGGACTTGGGAGAACTTGTGCACAATTCCCTAAAGGTTAACTTGCAGATTGAATTGCTAGTAAGGGAGGCAAATGCAATATTAGCAAAGCAAGGATGTCATGCTGAAGCTTGGTCAGGCTGCACTTGGAATATTGTGAGCCATTCTGGGCCCCTTATCTAAAAAGATGTGCTAGCACTGGAGAGAGTCCAGAGGAGGGTCATGGAAATGATCTCACAAACAAAATATGAGGAGCATTTGATAGTGCCTGTACTCACTGGAGTTTAGAAGAATGAGGGAGGATCTCATTGCAACCTATCAAATGTTGAAAGGTCCGGATAAAGTGGATGTGGATTGGATGTTTCCTCTCATGGGGGAGTCTGGGACCAGAGGGCACAGCCTCAGAATTGAGGGATGTACATTTAGAACACAGATGAGGAAAAATTTCTTTAGCTGGAGGATAGTAAATCTGTGAAATATATTCATATACCCAAGTCATTGGGTATATTTAAGGCAGAAGTTGATAGCTTCTTTCATTCCTTAACAAATTTAGCCAGCTTTCCGGATACAAACTTAATTTACAGAAGAGCAAACTCTTTCCAATAAATAGAGAAGTACAATTATTAGAATTTCATAACCTCACTTTCAAAGTAGTAAATAATTAATTTACTTACCTTGGCATTACAGTAACAAGAAATTATAAGCGTCTTTTTGAAGAAAATTTTACTCATCTTTTAAATCATACAAAACAGAGTTTAGCACAGTGGTTACCCTTGTCCATGTCTCTGATAGGTCAAATTAATGTTGTTAAAATGTATATCCTTCCTGAATTTTTATACTTATTTCAATCTTTACCAATTTTTATTTCTAAAGCTTTTTTGACTTGTTAGATTCTATTATTTCATCCTATCTACGGAAGGGCATCCATCCCAGACTAAATAAAGCTCATCTTGAAAAACTTAAAAGAGTAGGTGGTATGGCCTTGCCCAATTTTCATTTATATTACTCGGCAGCCAACATACGTTGTCTTATCTTTTGATCTTACTTTTATAATCAGTCTGACTGCCCAATATGGGTGACAATGGAGTTGAACTAGAATCTCTCCATCTCCGCACTTCTTTGCCATTTCCCTAAATCAATTGTTAATCTGGTTATCAGACACACTCTGAGAATATGGGCTCAGTTCAGAAAACATAATGGGCTTAACGGTTTTTCTCTCTTTAGTCCTATTCTACATAATCATCTTTTTCAGCCTTCTATGCAGGATTTAACATTTCTAGATTGGCACAGAAAGAGCATTGGGTGTTTTGAAGATCTTTTCATAGATAAGTGCTTTGCAACTTTTGAACAATTGTCTGTAAAGTTTGGCCTACCTAACACTCATTTCTTTAGATATCTCCAAATTAGACATTTTATCAACCCTTTAATACCAAACTTTCCTGAGTTACCCGCTAAAAATGTTGTGGATTTGCTTCTTCGTAGGAATCTACTGGGTAAAGGTTTAATTTCCATTATTCGAGATATGCTAGCATTGTTGAGGTGAGTCCCCTTTGACAAAATTAAAACTGCCTGGGAGCACGATTTAAATTTTCCTTTGTCCAACGAGGTTTGGGATTCAATTCTCAAGTCAGTTAATTCAACTTCTCTATGTGCTCGCCAGTGCTTTTTACAATTCAAGGCAGTACACAGGGCTCATATGTCTAAAACTAAATTGTCACGATTCTATCCTGATATTAGCCCCTGTTGTGATAAGTGCAAAGGGGGTGAGGCTTCTCTTATTCGTATGTATTGAGCTTGTCCTAGCTTGGAGAAATTCTGGAGAGATGTCTTTTTAACTTTATCCCATATATTTAATTGCTACTTGAAACCTAACCCTCTGATTGCTCTTTTCGGCACTTCGGGAGAAGCTGACATGCATTTAACTCTGACTACATTGTCTTTTGCCTCTCTTTTGGCCAGACGTGCAGTCCTTGGCTGGAGAGATGCTGCCCCACCCACTCAATGCTCAATGGCTTAGAGATACTGTGTCCTGCTTAGACCTTGCAAAGATGCATTATTCACTTCTTAATTCAGATATAAAGTTCCAAGAGGTGTGGGATCCTTTTCTTGTATATTTTCATAAATCCCATATAGATTAAAGGTATATCCCTCCATTTTTTTCTTTTGCATTTAAATCCCTTACTTCCAGCTTCTTACGGTCAAGATTTTTTTTTTTTTTGATGTGTTAACATATTATAGTTTAGGTAGTAGGCAATATACCTTCTTTTTATAAATACAGCTCTGTGGTGATAAAAGTTCTGATGAACTTTTTTATATATCGTAAGGTTGGCTTGGAGTTGGGTAGTGGTGGGGTGGTAACTAACTTTATATGATTCTACTATGGGTGCTTTTTCTTAATTGTTATGAACTATACATTTGATATGTTTGTTTTGCACTGTATAAACCTCTTTATTTACTGTTTTTTTTTGTTTGTGGCATTGTAGAAACTCATAAAAAAATTAATTAAAAATTAATAGCTTCTTGATTAATCAGGGAGTCAAAGGTTATAGGGAGAAGGCAGGAGAATGAAGTTGAGAGTAAATCAGCCATTATGGAATGGGTGAGTAGTCTCGATGGACCAAATGGTCTAATTCTGCTCCTGTGCATTATGGTCTGATAAATTTGTATTGAATAAAGTATTTCGGGTATCGACCCTTTTTGCCAAGCGATTTAAAATTTTCATGGGGCAATCTAGCACAACTCATTTTTAGAGTTCTGTTTTCTTTGGCGAACAGGTACATTTTCAAAGCAATTTTATATTTCCAGAGATGAGGGGGTTGGAGTATGAGGAGAGATTGAATCCCTTGGGACTGTACTGGCTGGAATTCAGAAGAATGAAAGGAGATCTTATAGAAACATACAAAATTATGAAAAGGATAGATAAGATAGAGGCAGGAAAGTTGTTTCCACTGCTAAGTGAGTCTAGAACTAGAGGATATAGGCTCAAGATTAGAGTGAGTAAATTTAGGGTAGAGATGAGGAAGAACTGCTTTTCCCAGAGTGTGTTGAATCTGTGGAATTGTTTGCCCAATGAAGCAGTAGTGACTACCTCAGTAAATGTGGTTAAGGGAAGGTTGGATGGATTTTTGCGTAGTAGGGGAATTAAGGGTTATGGGGTAAAGCAGTTAGGTAGAGATGAGTCCATGGCCAGATCTGCCATGATCTTATTGGCACAGGCTCGGCAGACCAGATAGCCAACTCCTGCTCCTATTGTTCATGTAGGACAGTTTGTGGCTTGTTAATGTTCTGACAGCACCGAGGAGGGTAAAGCTCAATGTGATTAATGACTAGAATGTGTAGTTGCCTTATTACATATCACTTTTTCTAACATCATGCTGCTTCCAGTATATCTGGTCAAATGAGTAGTAAGGAACTAGAATCAACGGACTAAATTTGGGTGAATGGTGAAATCTGTTCTTTTTTTCAAGCTGGGGATTTCGCCTAAGCTTTCTCTTCCTGAAACTGCCAATGTTACCCTGAGTTCACATTGCGGTCAGCAATCTGATAATTGCACTGCTAAATTTATCTCTCAATATTTCATTTATTAAACCTTACAAAATAAAATGTTATTGTACAGGAGATTAACCTGTGTGGCACATTCTGAGAGAGGAAACTTAACCAGATAATTTCTGTTTTTTGAAACTGCTCTGGTAAATGGTATCATCAAATAAAGTTAAATGACATATTTTGAACTGCTTTAACCTAAAATATCCTTTTACTGCTTTTTACAATTTGCCTGCCCCAATTAATATTATTAGTAAGTAAACGAGCAGGAAACGATGCCTTTGCATGGCGAACATAAATGATTCCGGCTTTATATATTCATTGAGAATTCATCAACACATTTTCTTAAATCTAATGTATTGATATTACTTAAACTGACAAAGATTGTAATTTTCCACTTCTAAACATGATAAATGAAGATTCTATGAATTTTTAGAAGGCATTCTAAAGGCATTTAGAAGGCATACAGAAGGCATTTAGAAGGCATTCTAAAGGCATTTAGAAGGCATACAAGCATATCACATGAAGCAGAAAACTTGAGGTGACCTTGTGATGTGCGTTGTTAATTATTTGGGCTATGGGAAATTAATTTAGCTGAGGTTTCTGATGTCCTCCATGAGATTCATAGGGATTTACCCTACTTCTCAGCTTTATGTCATATGGGTTTCTGGCACTTGGAAAAATAGGCTGTTACTATCGGTGTTTATGGATGATGCTAAGTTAAAACAGAAAACCTTGGAAATACTCAGCATGTCAGGCAGCATCTGTGGAAAGAGAAGCAATTAGTGTTTCAGCTTGAAGACCTTATGTTAGAGCTGGGACAGAGCTATGGTAATGTAGTGGTTAGCACAACACTATTACAGCTTAGAGTTCAATTCTTATGCTGTCTGTAAGGAGTTTATATGTTCCTTCCCATGAATGTGTAAGGTTCCTCCTACATTCTAAAGAGGTGCTAGTAAGTAGGTTGATTGGCCATTGTGAATAATTCTGTGATTAGGCCAGGGTTAAATAGGTGGGTTGCTGGGAGGTGCAGCTTGTTAGGCTCAAAGGTCTGATCCCTGCTGTATCTCTAAATCAATAAATAATGTTTTTAAAGTTAGCAGTGATGTGGGGAGAGATGGATTGGACAAAGAGAATATTCCTGATACGTGTGGCCAACCTGCCATAGGGATAAGATACAAAAGATGCCATCTGGTTGATAGGCTAATGAAAGCAGAGGGGGAGAAAACAAAGGAGCATATTAAAGCTGGAAAATGCGGATCACAGTATTAGGAAGTGCCCAATAGATTGGTGGTGCTCGTAGAGATAAAGTGTTTCTTAAGCATTGGTCAACAAACCCATGGCCTAAATGGTAAGGGTTCTTGATGAAGGATGCTGCTCTCCTGCCACACTTCTCTTTGTAGATGTGCTCAGTGGTGGGGAGGGCTTTACCCATGATGGATTGGGCCGTATCCACTGCTTTTTGTAGGATTTCCCATTCAAGGGTCTTGGTGTTTCCATACCAGGTTGTGATGCAACCAGTCAGAATTACACTGCACATCTGTAGAAGTTTGTAAAAATTTTAGATGACATGCTGAATCTTCACGAACTTCTGAGTAGAGGTGCTGCCTTGCTTTCTTTGTAATGGCATTTACGTACTGGGCCCAGGGCAAGTCCTCTGAAATGATAATGCCAAGGAATTTAAAGTAGCTGACACTTTAAACCTCTGATCCCCTGACGAGGACTGACTCTTGAACCTTGGGTTTCCTCCGTTGTATTCAACAGTTAGCTCCTTGGGCTTGATGTCTTTCAGCAGTTGTTGTGGCACCACTGAACCAGATTTTCAATTTTCTTCCTGTTTGCAAATTTGTCACCACTTTTGATTTGGCCAACAACGATGGATGAAAATGACTGTGCTACTTGTGGGTACCTTCAGATGGATGAACCCACGGAAAGCATCTCTCCCACATGGAGTACCTGGCCGAGTACTGATGACCTTACTGAAGGTATCACCAATATCTTTAACCTCTCACTTCAGCAATCTGAAGTATCCACCTGCTTCAAGCAGGTATCAGTTATAGTTTGTATTGACAGAGTTGCCAAGATGTATTGAGGGGCAAGCTGATGACAGCACACTTGAAAAATTAATTACACGTTATCTAAGGAGTTTACCTTTTCTTGCAGTATCAGCTTGTATACGAGTCTGCCAATTTTTGAATCTAGTTTGAACCCAACTTTTTTCAGGTCAGCCAGTTCATTTGACACCAGTCAGCACTGTTGATAATGACTCAGAGGGCCATTCTTAAAAATGTACTTCCACCTTCAGGCAAAAAAGAAATAAATGCTGTAGTCATGTGGAGTGAGCAAAGTTTCACAGTAAGTTTGGATTCAGAAGTCATAGAAATTAGGACATTTCACAATTGCAGAAAAAGGAACCCTAAGCAACAGGCAGTCACAGCATTTGCAAGACGCATGATTAGACTGCTTTAACATCAGCTTGTTTTATTGGAAGAAGACTCGCTATATGACTGATGTAAGGTTAGTGTGAATGTCTGACTGAGATAAGTTTAGTGTGAATATGTCAAAAGATGTATCTGTGAAGTATATCAGCTGCTTTCAGAGAAATTGAGCTATATGATAACATTATCTGTACTTTAGTGTGGAGTGGGTAAACTTCACCTTGCACAAATGTGCCCCATTAATCACTGGGTAAATGACTATAGTTTGATTAAAAAGTCTTTGAAGTCACCGGGGAGAAAAGCTGATACTCAATTATGTTTCTTCAAGTTTTTGTTAATGTAACATATTCAAAAAGCTTTGCTCTATATTTGTGTATTTTTAATTTGGAGAAATTGCACCATTAAGTTTTAAAACTTGCCTACAGTCTTGCTTTCTAGCTATTATTATTTTGTGCTATTTTTGCTGGCCCTCTTTGAACTTTGCCTGTATCTAATCAGCCAAGAAAATCCATGGTACAGCTGAGTTTTCTACAATACAGACTGTGTTCTGCTTATGCACAATTTGAGTTTTATAGTCATCTCTTGTTTAATGAAATCCTGAATGTAGATCTGGAGTCAGTTTCATCACAGGCCGTTATGAAATATGTGAAGCTGCATAAACACTAAATGAAGAGAGCTTTGAAGAAATATTCTAAAAACAGTACAGTAAAGTGCAAACAGTTCAGACCCAGTGACCTTGTAATCACCTGTTGCCAATGCAAGTATGCCCAAGGATCATTGCACAGCACACTAGTGCCTGTTTTAGTGTGGGCTTACCATAGTAAAAATCAGCAGTGACTGAGGCTTTGGGGATCAGGGAAGAGTTGACCTGTGGGAGGGAGTCTATAAAGTGGGGTGGGAAAGAGGGAAAGAGGCCTGAAGGAGAAGAGGTGAGATAGGGAGCCAATGTGAGTGGGGTTCTCAGCCTTGAGTGTGATCTACTTTGAAGCAGAATTGTTTGAATGTTGTTCTGAGATTAACCAACAGGTGCATATCCGAGCAAGGTGACATGTTTTTCTAAGCAATGCTCTGAATAAGTGATTGACGATTCAAGATTGTTTGATGTAATTTCCAGTAAACAGAGAATAACATAATTTTCTGTGGCATCAGCTCTATGGCATTTACGAACTGTGACATTCAAATTTCCAGAGTGGAATAATCTGATCCAGTCATGTTTGTAAACGTGCTCCATTTTAGAAATGATCAATCCTTCATCAATTTAACACTCCAAATAAAGAGCATCAGGCAAGAAAAAAAGAACAGGGCTTTTTGGGTTGGTCTTTGTTCCTTTATGTGGAATCTAATTTTAAACTTGGAATACAGCTGCTGAGTGTGTACTGTGTTCTGTACGGCTCAGTATGTGTTTATTGCTTTCAAATTGAGGATGAATTCCAAGGTTGATATCTCACAATCTTCTAAGAAAGTAGATGCAATTGGCTAGGACTCTGATATAGTATTTTCTTCTGTTTATTCTTGAACTAATTTTAATATTACTCATTTAAAATTACACATAAAAGATGTTGGTGAGCCTATACATTTTATGCACACTTTGCAAGGAAGAATAACATGAGACCTGTGTGACAGACAGACATACTTTATTGATACTGAGGGAAATTGGGTTTCATTACAGCCGCACCAACCAAGAGTAGTGAAGAAATATAGCAATATAAAACCATAAATAATTAATAATAATAAGTTAATCATGCCCAGTGGAAATAAGTCCAGGACCAACCTATTGGCTCAGGGTGTCTGACACTCCTAGGGAGGAGTTGTAAAGTTTGATGGCCGCAGGTAGGAATGACTTCCTGTGACGCTCAGTGTTACATCTCGGTGGAATGAGTCTCTGGCTGAATGTACTCCTGTGCCTAACCAGTACATTATGGAGTGGATGGGAGTCATTGTCCAAGATGGCATGAGAGCCCACAATATCCAGCGACCATGCAATATCTTTCTTGGAGGCTGAGGTCAGTACATCCTTCAAAAGGATGAACCCTCGCAAAGTGTTAGGCCCTGACAGTGCACCTGGCCAAGAAAACCCTGTGTTGACCAACTGGCTGGAGTGGAGGACGTTCTTACTGCTGCACTCTGAAGTTCCCACCTGCTTCAGAAGGGCAACAATTATAACAGCGCCCATGAAGCGCAGGGCCTCAGTGATAAAGTGATTCTAGTGTTGCGGCTCTGAGCAAGGACCTGGATCCACTGTGTTTCACCTACTGCTTCAATGGGTCTACAGTGGGTGCACCCTCACTGGCTCTCCACTCTGCATTGGAGCACCGAGACAACAACAATACATACATCAAGCTGCTGTTCAATGATGCAGCTCAGCGTTCAACACTATCATCCCCTCAATATTAATCACCAAGCTTCTAATCCCAAGACTCTGTGCCTCCCTCTTCAACTGGATCCTTGACTTCCTTATCAGGAGGCCATGATCACTGTAGATCAGTAATAACATCTCCTCGCTGACAATTAACACAGATGCACCTCAAGGATACACGCTTAGCCCACTGCTCTATTCACTGTACGCTCATGACTGTGCAGCTAGGTGCATCTCAAATACCATATATAAACTTGCAGATGACAACACTTGTTGGCAGAATCTCAGATAGTAATGGGGCGGTGTAGAGGAGTGAGATAGATCAGCTAGTTGAGTGGTGTACTAACAACTGCCTTGAAGTGTCAGCAAGACTGAAAAAACAATCGTGAACTTGAAGAAGGGGAAGTCAGCAGAACACACACCAGTCCTCCTTGAGAAGTCAGTGGTGGAAAGGGTGAGCAGTTTCAAGTTCCTGGGCATCAACATCTCAGAGGATCGATCCTGAGCCTGACACATTGATGCAGTTGCAAGGAAGACACACCAGCAGCTATACTTCATTAGGAGTTTGAGAAGATTTGGTGTGTCTCTGAAGACTGTCACTAATGTCTACAGTTATACCATGGAGAGGATTCTGACTGGTTGCATCACAGCCTTGTGTGGAAGCTTCAATACACAGGATGGAATGAGGCTGCAGAGAATTGTAGATTCAGCCATTCAGCATGGGCACAGGTCTCCCCACCATTACAAGAACATCTTCAAAAGGCAGTGCCGTAAGAAAGTGGAGACCATCATTAAAGACACCCACTATCCAGGGCATAGAGTATATCCTCTTATTACTAACATTAGGTAGGAGGTACAGCAGCCTGGAGACCCACACTCAACATTTTGAAAACAGCTTCTTCCCCTCCATCATCAGATTTCTGTACAGTTCGTGAGCATGGCCATGCTTTTCCTCTTTTGTATTATCTATCTGTCCATGTGGCTATCTATCAATCTGTAACTTTTTTTTAATTTCTTGCACCGTCTCAAAACGCCAAATTTCACAATAAATGTTTGTGGTAATAAATCTGATTCTGATTTGATACCAGCAAATGAAGCAAAAGTTAGCCCTGATCGACTTGGGATAATTTAAACAGACCCTAGGCTCAATCACATGATATAAACGAGATGGTGTTTAATTTGTGTGGAATATTTCAAGGTAAGGGTTTATAATGGCCGTGATCATGATTTTGAAGAAGACAAAAAATTTCCCATCATAATCTGAGGTTCAACATATTGTGGTCAGCTTCAGAAATCAGAGATGTGAAAGCACAAAACGTAATCAGTGTCGTGGCTGGAATCACCAGGTAATACATACTGTTGCTGCATTCATAAATGGATCACAGCTTCAGTATGGAAATAATGACAGTATTTTCTTTAGGAACTAATAGATTCGCAACTCAAATGTTAAAAAGTTTCTGAGGCTCAGATTTATATTAGAGATTTTTAAGTTTTCATTGCTTTAATGTTATAATACTAAGTTATCTAATGAAGCAATTTATGTCATCATTTTATGTAAGAATTAATTTTCTTTTGTCCTTTGTATTCCTTGTATAGTTTATATTTCTGCTTGGCAGCTGTAATATAGCCGACTCATTGTTTATCTGTTAAAGTCATGTTGGAATAATGATACTATCAGACATTTTTACTCTTATCAATCTTATGGAAGCCATAACTGGAATGAATAGGTCCTCCCTCTTGAAGAGGCAAGTACTTCCTCTGTTTCCATGGAGATGTGTAGCACGAAGTTTACTTTTACTTACTCGCTTCGTTTCATCAAGGTTAAAGTGGAATGTGTGCTTCCAGCAAAAGCACAAATTATTAGTTCTGGAATAAAGGGAACAGGAAGCCAGAAACTGACCTCTCGTAAGATATTTGTGTATACTTTGCATCTGCTCTATAAAATGGTGAGAGAAGTGACATTTCTGAACCCATGGGCAGTGAATGTGATATTAGAGGAAAAGAGTAGTATTATAACTGTTTAAAAATTAAGCCTTCCCTGTGTTAACCAAAAGTTATTACTACTTTAATAGCAGCTTTCCATGAAAAAGTTTACTAAAGTGCAGCAATTTTTTCTTGTTTTGACAATACAATAATAGTATCCAACTTCTAGTTTCAACTTTAGCAGTTACGTCTAATGATAATAAAAGTAAATACCATGACATTTGTTGATTCTTAAGAGAGGAGCACAGATACCACTGGCCAGATCAGAATTGGCTTGCTTATCTGGCAAAGAAACCGGAAAAGAAACAAATTTTGTGGGGAGATTGCTGCACCAGAAGTGTGTGCTTCAGGACAGCTTTGTCATAAGTTCAGTTAATCGGCAGACTTGTCATAACAGTTGGGAGCAACTTCTGCGCTTTTTCAGGTAAAGTACATCAACCAGAACAGCTTTGTTGTATTTCTACTTTTGTTGGTGCCTCGGGATATGTTTAGCAGTCAGGTGACAAACATCCTTGAGCTGCTTCTGCTCTGCTCATGCAGGGTTAAAATTTCATACAAGTGAGGATTATTCATTATCTGTGACACATGACCATGGTGTAAGCCTGTTAGAAGATCTTGCTGCGAGAACTGACTGAATTATGAGGTGGCAATTATGAGCTTTTTCTTCAATACAAAACATGGCTTCTATTTTGACAAACACAATTGGATAAGAAAATTGTTTTTTTCTGATACAAGGATAGCTCAACATTCTCCCTTCTCTTTCTTTTACAGCCTGATACTTCGGATGCATTTGTAAGTCATGTGAACAGTCCGGTAGGTAATGTTTAATTTATTATTAACTCAAGCTTGTTGTAACAAGCAAAAAAAGCTAACATGTTTTTTCTATAATGGCAACATCTGATAGCATTAAAGATATTTCCCCTTCTACTATTGTGCCTTATCTCTGCTAGTTTTATTATAAAAGGCCTTTTCATACAAAATTGGCTTTGTGCTGATTGGGTTTATTAGTTGGGAGTGCCTGGTGGGAAGTTATAGAACTTGATTAGAGAATATTTAATTGCATTTGATTTTGATCTTTTTATACTCCTGATCTTCATAGGTAGCCGTCAAATATAAAATTTCATTTCCACATCATTTTGAACAGTTTGAAGGACCGACATTTTATTGGAATATGTCATAGTGCCATTCATGCTTAATGTGGCCTTTTTCATTGAACTTGCTGCTCAGGATCTCCTTAACGGGCTAGTTTTTAGCAAGCACTTAATTGCCTATATTAAGGCAAACTGTTGTTGATAGTTTCTGTAGATTGATATGTTTTGGTTGAACAAAACAGATCAGAAAGCGGCAGCAGTGATAAATGGCCAGCATTATTTGTTTTTTCAATTCCATGTGCCTATTTATTTCCGAAGGGCTCAACTGTGAGAAAGAAAATAGCAAGAGATTTGAATCAAAAACTGTAGATACAGCTGTTAACTAACTAATCTCTTTAAAGATGTGCCTGTTCAATAGTGTGTACGTATTCATGTGTGTATCTCCCCAAGCAATTTCTCTAATATAATTCCCATTTCTTTTCTTTTCACCACCCCTTTTTTGCTAATTTAGCAGAATTATAAACAGAATTAATCTTGTGCCTTATTTTGTTTAATTTTTATATGGTGGGAGGAAGGAAATTTAGGATGCAATGTATTTTTATTATTGCGAGTTCAGCTTGGCCATCTAAAATAAAAATGGTCTTCTGACCAACATTAAGAACTTACATTGTGAGATATTTAAAAATCTTAATGTTTCTCATGTGAACAAAAGTTTGTGGTTCAACACTTCTTGATCTGACATACAGTATAATTATCAAAACCTTGTACCAAGATTGTGCAGAAGGGAATTTATCAACTGAGAGAAGTTGCTGATTGAAGTCTTCCTTCAGATTTCTACAGAACTTTTTGTATGCCTTCTTGGACAGAGGGAGTAGTGGATCCCCGTACTGGTTGTTTGAAATAAAAATTTGTTATCTTCTCTGAAAGATGCCTTTTCTGAGTACCAAGACTGGATGTATTGGATCTATTTTGTTATGTTTTAAATTGCAAATTGTAAATTTATTATGAATCATGGACAGTTTATTAAAATCATTGGTTTTAGATCCTCTATTATTTCTTTTTATGTAGTATTCCTACTAAATACAATCTCCATGACCACACCATCCCTGATGATCTTGGGTATTTAACAATGTTGGCTAATAGCTTTGACCGTTTGTTAGTACCATTGGTGTCAATCATTTTGGCTCTCGTTGAATTGTATTTGGCAGACCCGATATCCAGGACAATTTAAGGTAGCAACTTACTGTTTGTGATTACCTGTCCCTAACTTACTGTGTGTTGCAAAGCAGGTTGTCATAAGTAAGATTTTTTTCCTTGATGTTTTATAAGTGGAAGTTATTTTTTATGTAACTGTTGGATTTCCAGTCACTTCTTGCTTACCTTGACATCAATTTGGATGAAAACACACCACCCTGAAGATTAAAGCAGTTTCCTTCTCATTAAAATCTGTTAACATGCTGAGTAGCTCCAGCATTCCCTGACTTATTTCAGATTTCTGGCATGTGCGCTATTTTGTTTTTGCATCATTCAATTCCATTTTGAAGTGAGTTTGCTAAGTGGTGTTCTGTGTTCAGACATTTTTTGTAGTTACCATTAAATTTGATATTGTTACTACTTTTAAACTTTGCTGTTATTCCCCGGCTGACTCCCCTTTCATTATGAGCTTCATATGTAGTTGAATTACAAAGAAGCTGTACTCTCTGCTGAAGGAAGAGTACAAGTAAGTTGGATCTGCCAGTTTAACCGAGTTAATTATGTTTTCATATACTGAATAATATCAGAGGTTATAGAATAAAACGAATGATATGTTGTACTCTGTAAGACTCACTGATGATATGGCAATTGGCAAAATTCGGTATTATCTGGCAGGTTTTTTAAAAAGGCATGCAACGGTAGGGGATGCACAGCCAATCCTTAGTGCTGTGCCAGATAATTAAACTTCTGCTTTACATTTTTGGGGAGACAATTCTGGCTTTACTCAGCAGTTCCACCTGCCATTAAGTGGGCAACACAAGCACATGTGTCATTCCCTTCAGTCTAAACTGAAAATACTAGATGCCGCCTGCCAGTGGTATTTTTTTTAAAATTTATATAGATATATATAAGACAGGTGAGTGGATAATTGGTCACATTGCAACCAATCTAAAAATACAAGCAGGATCAAAGTGTGGAGAGGCCCATCTTCTCCCCACTGCTCACGGGAGACCCATATGTCGAATCCTCTTCTGCTCTCGGTTGGAGCACCGGCATCTGGCCTGCTTCCAGCTGCAGGCAGGGGTGCGTAGCATCCCTCCACATCCCCTCCTGTGTCCCTCAGACCCTGCCCTTCCACCTCTGCTGGAGCAGGCGCACGGCTACCACCTTGCACATCTGCCAAGGGAGCCACTTCTGTCTGACCACTTGTCCAAGTTTCCTGATCGTGCGGCCTTGAGGAAACTGGTTGCAGCATCAGCTCCGTGCAGCTTGTCCATGCCAACTCCAGTCCAGAAAGCCATTCCCTTTCTTTGTCACGGCTTCCAGATGGGATGCTGTTGTGCAGCGGTAGTGAGCACTATGCCTGTGATCGTTGTACTTTTTACCTTGTACTTAATGCTTCCAATATAACATGTCTTCATTGGCCCTTCTCTGTGGAACTCAGTGGATCCTTAAAGTAACATTGCATCGCTGTTCATATCATAGAAGCATTCATCATAGAAACAAGCCTTCAACCCACTCCAGCTAACACCCTTTACTCCTGCCCTCATTTCACAAATATGGAAGCTACAAGTGGTATTCCGCACCAAATTATAAACTTCCTTTTATCCTTTTACTCCAAAGAGCATGCTTGTTTGTAAATAGTGTCGTTAATGAACTGAAACATGTATTTGAAGAAGCTTAAATTAATGATATTTAATTAATTTTGAGCCATTCTTTAAAGGAGCTGTTCATTTTGACCATCCCTACTTTACAGGAAAAAAAGCCTCATTTGTAAACCTCATGCTGATAAGCACAAAATTGATTAAAGAGGGTCAAATCAAATATGTTATAATTTGCTTGCATAATGTTGTAATGAACACAAATAATCGGGAATGTAGCTGAACAGCAAGTTGCAGGATCACAGAGAGAAATCATGCTGGATAGAAAAAAAGCTAAGAACATACCTGTAGATTGTGAAAGAAATTATGAAAGAAAGAAAATGAAAGAAATATGTTTTTGTGGATCAAAGTTTGAATGTTGCTCTGTGAATCTATAAAACTTTAAAGCTGAAGCCAAAAGTAGTGCATTTAATCTAGAATGGAGAGTTAATTACTTTAATAGAAACTTGTCTTTGTTTGGACTGTAATTATATATTCTCACCTATAAAAAAATTTGGAGGAAGGTGGGGAAAAAGGAAGCATTGGCTTTACTGAATGCAGACATAGAAAGGAATTTTTTTATGTTGATAGTGCTCAGACAGATTCTGTCTGGCTAGAAACAATCTACACGTCATACAGAAACTGACAGGAATTTTTCAGGCAATTTGAAGAGGTTGTTAATAATTATTGAATTATAATTGTGGGGTCTTTCTATATCATGAGTCAAACAAGATTTTATTCCATAGTCCATTCTATGATGGGAATCAGCATTTAGTAGGATCTTGTGTAACAAACAAAGATTGTGCAAGAAAGCAAAGGATCAAGTAATCTAAATAATGAGCAAATCATAATGTGAGGTGACAAACAACGTGATGATGTTATGGGGCTTAAATTAATTGTCACCTGAAAATGATGGTAGAGTGATTGACATGGCAATGCAACAAGGTGAAAATATGATGATGAAGTTGCCTCAACCCACACCTTTTGTTTGACACAACAGACAGCAGATCTAATTATCTGGAGCAAGTATAAATGAAGGAACTTAGCAGGTTGAGCCTCACAGTGGAGGCTAATGGATAGTGTGTATTTCAGGTCTTAATGCTGCATCAGTACTGATTGCTTGTTTGGATGACCACTGATTCTGCAAGGAGTGGGCCTTTTTGTTGTATTGCAGGGGATAGTTCTGTATGGGAGCAGACAAGCCATGTATATTAAATCCAGTGTCACCTTTATCTAAGGAAATCCGTTGTTACAAGGTCAAGTCTACCATTCTTTCTCTTCTTTCTAAAGAGCCTCATTTGGGAAGCTGATGAATTTCAGGGACCCAGCAAACAGTTCAGTTCAGTTTCAGTTTATTGGCATTTAGAAACCAAAAATGCAATGCATTTTAAAAATGAGACAACGTTTCTCCAGAATGGTATCACAAAAGCACACAACAAAACAGACTACACCAAAAAATCCACATAACATTTGGTAATCCCCAACTCCAGAGTCCGGAGAGGCTGTTGCGTATTAATATCACATTACCATCTTAGCACATTCCCCAGAAAGGAGCTGGGGACAAAACAAGCCCCAGACAAAACAAGACTACCCAGACACACCAAGTCAGGAGACCAACTCAATCACCCAACAACCCAAAAACTAAAGCTACAAGACCTATACAAAACCATATAGTTACATATAGTTATGGTTAACATATAATTACAATAGTGCAGACAATATGATAATTAATAAAAAAACAGGCAATGGGCACAGTGAAAATAGTCCAAAGATGTTAAAAGACTACAAGTTCGAAAGAAACCACCACACAGTTTCCACAAGTCCTCAGGGTCCCGACAGACTCGTCATCCCACGCAGGCAGCAGAAGGGAATACCCCCGCTATGGAATTCCAAGGTACCGCTGGACTCAGCCTCGCAGATGCAGCACACAATGCAAGCTCCATCGGACACAGCCTCATAGACGTAGCACACAGTGAAAGCGCCCCGACCGCAGCGGACATCGAGTCCGTCGAACTTCCGAGCCTCCGACCATCCCCTCCGGCACAGCCTCTCTGAGCACCATCTTCTGCCGAGCGTACTACAACGCCCCTGCCAACAGCCACCAGCAACACGACCCCGAGGACTGGGGGCCTGTTCTTCTCAGCAGAGACCCGGACCTCACAGCAGCAGCAGCAACGAAGAAGGCCTTCCTGGAGATTTCCAAATGTTCCTCCATGCTCCCACGTCCATTTTTCATCAGATTAGGATTGTGCACGGCACCCCGCTTAACAAATAACATATCAGCTCCAGAGAGGCTGCTGCAAACTGCGTCACGCAGCCATCTTGTATATTGTATATAACAGTATTTTTATATAGTAAGCTGGACAAATCAAGGGATGTCACTGATTTTAGAAAGTGAAGAACCAAAGTGGTTCAGGACCTTAGTTGACTTGAATACTTCTGTTGGAGTCAGGGTGCTGGGGTTTAATTCTTAGCTTCTGAGCTGAAGTCATTTAGTGGGTGCCAGCAGGAAGTAATCCCAAATGATGCGCTTGTTGCTCCCCTGTAAATTTAATACAAGGAGATCTTCTCTTGTCTGCCTCCCTTATCCCCTCCCTCGCATCTCCACTTCAAGGACAGACAGCCTGATTATCTGCCGCCTACTAGTCCTTCAGTCAGACAGACCTTGAACAGAGCACACATTATCCCAAACAGCACGTAGTCAGCTCAGAGAAGAAAAGATTTTTCCCACAGAATCTTAACTTGTTCAGAATTTCTTTAATAGAGGTGTGTACCTTTATAAACAGCAACTCTCCAGCAAGTCTTCTGACTCGAAGTTGTGATTAAAATGCAATGAATGGGTTCATTTCACACACCAAGGAAAGGAGTTTTTAATATACAACCCTCATTTCAATTTTTGCAATTACTGTATAGGGAAACAGATCTCAAGCCCAGATCGGTGCTGACCTGGATCCTTGCCCAGATTGAACATAGTTGGTGACTCTGCTAAATTCATTAGACCATAAGACAATAAGGGTAAAGTTAGGCCATTTGGCCCACAGAATCTGCTCCATGATTTAATCATGGCTGATCCTTTTTTTTTGCTCCTCCTCAGCCCCACTCCCCAGCCTTCTCCCAGTAACCTTTGATGCTGTATCCAAACAAGAACCTACCAGACTCTGCCTAAAGTGCACCCAACAAGCCGGCCTCCACAGTTGCCTGTGGTAATAAATTCTACAAGTTCATCACCCTCTGGCTAAAGAAATTGCTCCACATCTCTGTTTTAAATGGAGAGGTTAATCCTGAGGTTATGCCGCCTTGTCCTAGACTCCCCCACCATGGGAGCCATCTTTTCCACATTTACTATGTTGTCTCTGCTCTCTGCAGGTCCTTAGCTTGTGTGCACATGTGGTCTCCGCTGCCCTACATATATTCACAGCCATTTCTGGTGTTAAGTCTTTTTCACGGAGCAATCTTTCTCTGAGAACATTATCTGGGATTCCACAAACTGTTTTGTCTATTTTGACTAGTAAGTCTCTCAAATTGCCAAGCTGACAGGTCTTACTCAGTGTGTAAAGATCAGCTAAGTAGTGGTCACAACTGCCACCTTGGTTCAGGTCAAAGGAAAAGAGCTTGTATCTTTCAAAATGTTTTCACTTGGGACAAAGTACTCCTCAAAACTTGTCATCAGAGCGTCCATCGTAAAAAGGCTGCCCCATCAATTTGAAACTGCTGTAGATGTCCAAAGCATCCTTGCCAATTATGTGAAGAAAGATGGACACTTTCAGTCTTTCCTCTGCCCCACCGGCTCTGCTTGCTGTTAAGTATGTATTAAATCGTTGTTTGATGCGTTTCCAAATTAGTTAGATTGCCAGTAAATTGCATAGCAGCAGGAGGACTTAGATTATCTATTGAGGGGATTTTTAAGCTCTCACCTCAATTTCTTGGTGAACTTCGAGACCAGATGCTCTCTTGACACCACCTTCTCTCTGTTGGAAACAAATGTCTCTTTCTTAGTCGCTGGCGGTATTCAGTTAACACTTCGCATTTTGACCTTCGTGTTAAGCTGGTTTGGGGTACGCAAATTATGTGTCCTCCCCATTGAAACTCATGTTAGTTGCTGGGGCTGTGGCCTAGGAGAGGGCTCTGACATTGTGTTACAGTTCCCACCAGCTGATAGAGTATCTTCTGGAGGTGCAGAGCGCTGGTGGCATTTCTAAAGTGCATTGAGGTTCTGCTTCTTGGTAAGGTTGTGAAGCTTTGCTGAGTTTGATATGTTCATCTCCAAACACCTCTTTTCTCAACTGGTCCAAAAAAGCACCTAAAAGAGAGTGATAAGTTACATCATTGGTCCCTGCCTTAGTTAACGTGTGACTCTCAGGAGATGGAAACTTGTCCATATTCTTCAGGGTTCTGTCAGGGACATTTATTATTGAAAGTTTGTGTTGTACAATGATGACACTGGTTAAGAACAGTTTCTTTTTACTTTTGCAGAGTTATTCTCCCATACAGTTCATGTCATGAACCAACATTGACCAACTCTGCCTCTGAAAATGCACAAACACGAAGTTAACTAACTTTTTGCAATTCAGTGACTGGGGTGACCTTGGATCGGTAAAGGGGGCAGTGTCAGTTGAATGTTTTCCAATTTATGCTTCTGATTAGCTCCACCCCAGTTGGAAGCTTACTACTGGAAGTCAGGTCCAGCATTGCACTGACAAAGGTTGAGAAAAGTGTTGGGTAATGAAGCTTACTTAATTGACACTAACCTACACTGAGACTGGGTTTCTTGTGGACCCATTAATAAAGATCACAGCTTGTAGGCTGTCATGTCACAGGCGACATGAAGATGAAATATTTCTGTTGACGTTGAAGTGTGGACTTTGGTAAGCAACAGGCCTGTTTACTGCCAGGCATCTGTTTATTTTTCTGTAACCATCTCAGCCAAAGGGAGTAGCTATGTTAGGTATGGGTGCTGAGTAGCACCCTTGTGCTATGGTCAAGGATTGCCTGCTGATGAGTCAGAGGTTGTGCTACACGTAAGTGCCAACGGCTTAGTTAAGAGAAGGAGTGAGATCCTGCAACTGGAGATCAGGGAGCTAAGCATCTTTTCAAAGAGCAGGACCTTAAAGGTTTTAATCTTCAAAGCTCGAACTAAATTTATTATCAAAGTACATATATATGTCACCATATACAACTCTGAGGTTTGTAGCAGGCGTACACAGTAAGCCCAAGAAAAGCAATCGAATCAGTGAAAGACTGTACCTAACGATGAACAAAATACCCATGTGTAAAAGCCGACAAACAAAATAAACACAAACGAACAATAAATGTAGAGACCATGAGAGGAGTCCTCGAGAGGGATTCCAGAGTTTGTGGGAACATTTCAATGTTGGAGCAAGAGAAGTTATACCCTCTGGTTCAGAAACCTGATGGTTGAGGGTTAACCAGTGTTCCTGAACCTGGTGGTGTGAGTGCTGAGGCCATTGTACCTTCTTCCTAATGGCAGCACTGAGAAGAGAATATGGCCTGGATGGTGGGTGCTGCCTTCCTGTGACAATGCTCCATGTAGGTGTGCTCAGTGTTCAGCAGTGCTTTATCTGTGATGGATTGGGCTGTATCCACTACATTTTGGAGGATTTTCTATTCAGGGGCAGAATCTTTGGATTACTTCCAATGCCAGTATCTAGCGAGTATAGAACAGAGGGATAGGTTAGGTGAATGTATGGCTGAAGGGATGGTACAGGGTTCCTGGATCATTCGGGTAATCTCTGGGGAAGATAAAACTTGTACAAGCTTCACTGGATATACTTTAACTAGAATGAGACCAACATGCTTGCTGGAAGGTTTCCTGGTACTGTTGGGAGAAGGCTTAAAATGAGTTTGTAGGGAAAGGGGGCTCAGAGTATTTGTCATGTTAGAGAGGTACAACCTCTGGATTTCCAGCATCTGCAGAATCTCTTGTGCAGATGACTCAAATATTGGGTCCACAATAGTATTATCACCACAGAAGTTTATCTGCCATGCAGGAATGGTGATGGTATCCTGGGGTGTAGAATTTGTCGGTGAGCTGGAGGAGAGGGGAAGTTAAAGGGGAGGAGGTTAGTCAATGATTGCATTAATTTAGTATTGAGTATTGACCATAACTCAGTATATTCTGAAGTGGTTATGGAAAGGGGTAAGTATGCGCCAGTAATAAAAATCTCAAATTGGGAGAAGGCTGATTTTATTAACATAGCAAGGACCTTGTAGAGTACTTGCAGGTAAGTCTACATTGGTACAGTGAAAAGTATTCATAAGATAAATAGCAAGATTTCAAGGCTGACATGGGCCTGTAAGGTTAGAAGCCAAGCAAAGGGAACCTTGGATGTTGTGGGATATTTAGAATTAGAAGAAGACACAAAAAAGGAAGCATATGTTAAATATAAGGAACCAATGATAGGAGGGGCATGCCAGAAGTACACAAAAATGCAGAGAGGCACTTTAAAGGGAAATTAGGAAGTCCAAGAAGGGTCATGAAAAATGATTAGAGTATGGCAAATTTGGTCCTCATTTTCAAATGTTAGGGCCCTCGAAATCCAGGGCAAGTTGGCAAAATGGATCCACATTTGGCTTGGCAAGAGGTGACAGAGGATGATGGTATATATTTACAATATTACTCAAATATTACTGAAATATTAAATACACAACTGTTGTGGCTTGTACTAACGACACCATGAATGGTGAGGTCCTAGAATGTACTGAGCGACAGAGGGACCTTGAATTCGGTCCATTGATCCTTAGGATGGCAGAAGGGATACAGTGCATACCCTCAGCTAGAGAACTGCATGCAGTTCTGGTCCCCAAGGTATAGGAAGAATGTGAATGAATTTCTACAAGCAGCCAGTTTCTCTATTGTCTGCTGTGGTGGACTGAGCTGAGGTTTTGCATGTGGTTATTAAAGGTCACGAGTAATTGTTAAATCTGTTCCTTGCATTCTCTTAGATTGATGCACAGTGAAGAGCTTGTTCATTATGCTTAGCAATGATGGATTCCACACTGTTGTTTGGGAAGCATCTCTTTGCTGCTAGGAAGCAACAGTTGAGAGGGGTCTTGGCCTTGCCCCGTGGAATGGACATAGTGAGCTGAAGGATCATGATGATGCTATGAGCAACAAACCAACTTCCCAGCCGTGACTACTGAAAGAGATGTGAACTGAGGCTATCAGGCACCCAGATTTGAAATGTGCTCAAATGTTTTTTGTTACTTTTGAAGGCACACTGTAAGTGCAAGGTCAGATTGTAATTCTGACAAATCCACAATTTATAAATTAGATAGATAGATAGATAGATAGATAGATACTTTATTCATCCCCATGGGGAAATTCAACTTTTTTTCCAATGTCCCATACACTTGTTGTAGCAAAACTAATAACATACAGTACTTAACTCAGTAAAAAAAATATGATATGCATCTAAATCACTATCTCAAAAAGCATTAATAATAGCTTTTAAAAAGTTCTTAAGTCCTGGCGGTTGAATTGTAAAGCCTAATGGCATTGGGGAGTATTGACCTCTTCATCCTGTCTGAGGAGCATTGCATCGATAGTAACCTGTCGCTGAAACTGCTTCTCTGTCTCTGGATGGTGCTATGTAGAGGATGTTCAGAGTTTTCCATAATTGACCGTAGCCTACTCAGCGCCCTTCGCTCAGCTACCGATGTTAAACTCTCCAGTACTTTGCCCACGACAGAGCCCGCCTTCCTTACCAGCTTATTAAGACGTGAGGCGTCCCTCTTCTTAATGCTTCCTCCCCAACACGCCACCACAAAGAAGAGGGCGCTCTCCACAACTGACCTATAGAACATCTTCAGCATCTCACTACAGACATTGAATGACGCCAACCTTCTAAGGAAGTACAGTCGACTCTGTGCCTTCCTGCACAAGGCATCTGTGTTGGCAGTCCAGTCTAGCTTCTCGTCTAACTGTACTCCCAGATACTTGTAGGTCTTAACCTGCTCCACACATTCTCCATTAATGATCACTGGCTCCATATGAGGCCTAGATCTCCTAAAGTCCACCACCATCTCCTTGGTCTTGGTGATATTGAGACGCAGGTAGTTTGAGTTGCACCATATCACAAAGTCCTGTATCAGTTTCCTATACTCCTCCTCCTGTCCATTCCTGACACACCCCACTATGGCCGTGTCATCAGCGAACTTCTGCACATGGCAGGACTCCGAGTTATATTGGAAGTCTGATGTGTACAGGGTGAACAGGACCGGAGAGAGTACGGTTCCCTGCGGCGCTCCTGTGCTGCTGACCACCGTGTCAGATTGTCAATATTATAATCATGATTTTTTTTATAATCATGACTTGTATGTTTCTACTCAGATGAACAGTGTAGAGAAATGAAGTTTGACGTAAGGGGCTGATTTTACATCATAAAATGGATTGATTAATGCTACGAAAGTGTAACTGTCAGATTTTCTGAAGAATTTGATTTGCCTGTTGCTGAAGTGTCTTGCACAATTCTGTTTGCAAGGAAGAATGAGGTTATCATTGCACTCTTTGATGCTTTCTTGAGCTGAACAGTTTGTCCAGATGACAAAACAAGAAGCCTGTTCAACAGTTTAGACTATTTTGCTATCCTTGATGGCAGTAGGTGAATGTTTGTACTGTCAGTGTGGCAGAGAAAGCTAAGATGCTTCAAAGTGGAAGGATTGCTGGCTGCATGGTTGAAGAGGTTGGGTTTGCAGGATGTTTTTGAGGGTGTTTAAGTGGAACAAGATATTTAGGAAGTTATACTAGAGTGCAGGGCCATAGTCCCTGTAGGCGATTTTGCCAAAGCAGGAACAGTTTCTGTATAGTTTTGAAATCAAATAAAACTTTTAAATTATTTTAAATTGATAAATTGGCTTAGTGTTGTCACTTTTACTGAGATAGTGAAAAACTTTGTTCCGCATGCCATCCTTGCATATTACATCAGTGCATTGAGGAAAATAACAATAACTGAATTCAGGATAAAATATTATAGTTTACAGAGAAAGTGCAGTGCAGGAGGCAATAAGGTGCTCTCTTACTAGGGGACTGTCAATAGTCTTATTATCATTGTTACAAACTGTACAAGTTAATTTTGTTAAGTTGATAAATCTGCATTTAAATAAGAACGACCTCCACTGGGTTAAATGCTTGACTGCTAACAGAAGCAACACATTTCCCTTGCTCCAGTACTTAATCTAGAATAATGTTGAGCAAACTTTGACAACCAAGCCAGCCTTCTATTTTTAGTTTGCAGTATAAGGTAACGAAATCTTTAATTTACCCTTGTACTGAGAGATCTTTGGCTCCAAGTCAATAGCTCTCTGGAAGTGGAAACACAACTGGATAGAGTGGTTAAAACAAAAGATGTATGCATTCTTGCCTTTGTTGATCATGCCATTGACTGTAAGAGGATGTTGTTTTGTAGCTGTATAATTCTGATTCAGCCAGATTTAAAGTTTTACATGCAGTTCTGGTGACTCCACTACAGGAAGGATGTGGACGCTTTGGAGAGGGTGCAGAAGAGTTTCACCAGGATGTTGTCTGAATTAGAGAGCATTAGCAATGAGGAGAGGTTGGACAAAGTTCGATTGTTTCCTCTGGAGTGTCAAAGGCTGGGGGAGAGCCTGAGAGAGGTGTGAATAGGTTAGAGTCTTTTTGCAAGGGTGGAAATGTCAAATAAAAGAGGGCGTAGGTTTAAGATAAGAGGGGATACATTAAAGGAGAGCAAAATTTGCACACAGAGAGTCAGTAGTAGGTGTCTGGAATGTGCTGCTAGGGGTGATGGTAGGAGCAGACACCATAATGACATTGAAGAGGCATTCAGAAAGGCACATAAACATGTAGAGAATGGAGGGAAAGAGAGGCAGATGAGTTTAGGTTAATACAGCATCATAATCACCACAGACATTGTGAGCTTTGGGGCCTATTCCCACGTTCTATCGTACTGTGTTATATGTTTATTGCTTGAGAAACCACTTTACTGGTGCAGTCTGCATCATGGTATAATAGTACTTCAAGTATAAAAGAAAAATGATGACGACTTTAAAATAGTGGTTAATCTTATTCCCCATTTCTTCACCATTAATCATAAGTTTATGTGTCAGACCTATCACTAGTATACAATTACAAGTCCCACGGCAGCAACAATTCATGTGATCAACCGTTTATCATTACCAATTATTTATGGTGCAATGTGAAGAGGAAGACATGTTCTGGCTGGGAACTTGGTCAGCTCCAGTTACCTGGAAGTTTAATAGGAGTAAGTTGAGATTCACCAAATACTTCACAAGTCCAAGGGAGGGACAGTGAATGCAGGTTACCTGACTCAACTGTGGGATTTGCTGTGTGACTGTAACAATATCTGAGTTGCTATCTTTATAAAATGGGAAGAGTAAAAATAGCATTGTAAATAAAATATGTCATTGATGTTGTGCTTTATATCTGGGCTGATATTTGGCTTATTGTGAATGAATACATTGTCAGGAAAATAATATAAAGAACTAAGCAAGCTGCAGAATATTCCATTGATGTAGTCATCTGCCATTTAGTTTGGCTACATTACTTGTATTTTGCAAAAGCATGAGATGATTCATCCTTTACTTTGTGTTGTGTACATTAAAGAGACAGCACAGCATTGTTTTCTGAATAGAACTCAATAAATGGTAAACTCCACAACAAGATTATTATCATTTGGAAAGCTATTTCATTATCACAGTGGGCCAGTTTACAACTTTTCCACCCGTGTGATAACTTTATGGAAGAGATTTATTACCCTATTACCCTTTGATTAAGATTTTTCCATGATCTATAATCTGCTTGAATTTTTTTCTTCATACAGGGTTGACTAACTCCCCTCCTCTTTGTACATCTCAGTGTCAAAACTTGTCATATCCTCCTGTGAAAAACACTGAATGGTTTACTTCATTATAGGCACCAAACGGCTAGAATTTGGTCTGGTTCTACAGCTGTCTGGACTTCTATTTCATCAAAATCGTTGAACATAAATTGTACCCAGTTAACTACTTAGGCAAGGGATTTCTTCATTCAATCCCTGTCTGTTAGGGGAAATGAAATTGTTTAGTTGTAATTAAGTTATATCTGGGTGCATGACACAAGTTGGCGAAAATAATTTTTACGATGTTCATCTGAGGTCATTGCCAGATTATAAATTCTGTAATAGTGACTTATAGGCAGGGATTGTCTATTCTACCCACTGCACAAGATTTCAGCTAGTGCTGAGAATTTTGCCCCACAAGATATCTGCTCTAAATTCCTTTTCTGATATTTGGGTCCAGTGCTTTCCGAAGTCCCAGTTTCATTTGATAGCAAATTAATTATGTGCATTCACTTGGTGTCTCTGAAGATGAGAAGAATATTGCTGTAGACACATCCTTTACATTTGTTTTCCATTTCTTTCTCCTTCCCTTAGTCTTGCCTCTTTCATGGTCTCCATTTCAGTTGTGTTTGATAGTGATCCCATACTCCTTCTGTGATAGGAACAGTCACATCTGGAGCTAATAATCTACCGGCCTTGCCCCGCATATCTGTTTTTCAATCTTTCCTCATCGCTGCCGTAGATGTTCTTCATATGTTTCATTCCTGCTTAGTTTCAATGTAGCTTGTCCTTACTAAATCAGTATTTATTTTCTGTTTAGAAATTGCTTCTAATTGCTTGTCAGTTATAAGGCTAAATTGGCTGGCAGAACTTCACTGTTTTTATAAAATCAGAAATCTCGCAGTATACATTATTTTCATGAGGCAGTGGCTGTTTTGTTACATTCCTTTTTTGTTGTTTTGACTTTAAAGGTCCCTGTATTTTTAACAGGGAATGAGTTTTCCTAGGAAAGTACTGAGTTTATTTCGCTCTCAGAATCAGAATCAGATTTAATATCATCAGCATATGCCATGAAATTTGATAACTTTATGGCAGTAGTACAATGAAATACATGATAAATAAATATAAAGAAAAAAACTGAGTTATATTAAACGTTTTTAGATGTTTTTGAGTGTTTTAATTGACAAACAAAATTGCCTCAAACTCCTAATAAAATACAGCCACTGTCTTGCCTGCTGTATAGCTGAATCAATATGTTGCTTCCCGGTTAGGTCCTCAGAGGTATTGACACCCAGGAACTTGAAGTCGCTCACTGTTACCGCTTCTGATCCTTCTACGAGGATTGGTTTGAGTTCCCACGCCGTACTCTTCCTGAAGCCCACAATAAGCTCTTTGGTCTGCTGACGTTGAGTGCCATGTGGTTGCTGTTAGCCCAGTTGAGTATATCACCACCATCACGGACTTTGAGGAATGTATACTCTCTGGGTACCGTAGTTAAACCAGGAGATCCATTCCCTCCATCATTCAACTCAGGTCACCCTGACCTTTACAAGAAATAAAGATACAACATCTGTAAAGCTATCAGATATGCCAAGAGACAAGACCACTCCAAAACTAAGTCCCAGATCAGTCGTATGTGGCATGGCTTGCATGCAGTAATGGGCTGTGAAATAACATCAAGCAGCATCCTTAATACATTCTACAGCATGCACATTTTAAACAGAAGGGGATTGTTATATTATCAAACTTCTAGACAGCCTCCAATGTACTGGAGTGAATGTTCTGGACTAGCCATGTAGGTGTCACAGCCATGAAAAATCACCAGTGCCTGGAGGCTAATGAAATTTGGCATGCCCCATTTGACTCTCAGCAAGTTTTATCAATGTCTGACAGAAAGCATCCAACCTGGATGCATCAGAGCTTGGTGTGGTAACTGCTCTGCCTATGACCGTAGAGAGTTAAGGCACAATTCATCACATCACAGAAGACAGCCTCCCCTCTATGAATTCTGTCTATACTTCTTGATGCCTCAGTAAAGCAGCCAGCCAGCCACCCTGGAATTCTCTCATCTCTCCTTTTCCATTGGGCAGAAGATGCAAAAGTTCAAAAGCACATAACACTAGGTTCAAGGAGAGCTTCTACACCACAATTACAAGAATATTGAATGGTTCCCTCATACGATAAGATGGACTCTTGACCTCACAATTTATCTTGTTATGACGTTGCATCTTATTGTCTACCTGCACAGCGCGTTCTCTGTGGCCGTTACACTTTATTCTGCATCCTGTTGTTGCTTTAGCTTGTATTATTTTAATGCACTGTATAATGAATTGATCTGTATGAACAGGACGTAAGACAAACTTTTCACTGTACCTTAGTAAACCAATACCAGTTCAAAAATAATCGATGCTGGAAACACTCAGTAGGTCAGGCAGCTTTGTGCAAGGGAGATCTTCGACAAAACCATAATATCTGATATTTATAAATCATTGCTTCATTTTTTACCTCTTTAGATCAAATACAGTACATAATTTTAAAATAAAATAATTTCAGTATAATTTATTGGGCATTCTTCAAGCTGCCAGATTTCAAGCTTTTCAGAGTCTAGTATCATGGAACTATTATGCAGGATGAACATAATAAACAGAATACTTAGGGTCAGCTGCCGTCTCTGGAGTTAGAAGCAGTGCTAAAGTTTCATGTCAGTAACCTTTCCTCAGTGATATTGTACATATTCACCTGTTTCAATTGTAACTGCCAGAAACTAAATTGTTCTTTTTTAATAATTACAGGCACCAAATAATTATCTGAAGAGCTCGTCTTTCAGTCACAACTCATCTCAGTAAGTTTTAATAAGATGCATTCTAATCGTTACCAACCCAAAACGACTTTAAGGTGATGGTACAGTGGTTGATTTAACATCAAGATTGTTCTGAGACCCGAACGAACCATCCAGCGACCAGATTCCAGATCTGCTGTAGCAGTTGTGGAAACCTTAATTCAGTTAGCAATATAGAAATATTTGTAAAAGTATATAGAAGTGCTAGATTGACATTAAAGCTCATATGGGTAAAAAATGTCCTACAGGAGAGGAAATCTGCCGTCTTTAGCTTATATGCAATTCCCGACATAGAGTAATGCAGCTGCCTCCCTTCTGAAATTGACTGGAAACCTTTTCTGAACAGGCACTAAGTGCCAATCTGATCAACAGAGCTAAGATCACAGAAGCCAATAAATAAAATCAAATATTTACCCACTGAAGCTGGGAGGACTTGTTATTCTGTTAATTATATAAGTAGTGACACATTAGTAGGGGTAATAGGGTAGGTAGTGTGGTCTGCGGTTCCTCTCTAGGGTTCGGTATATTTCTGCTCCCCCCCCCCCCCACTCCACTGTTCCAGTAAACAAAGATGTTCACGTTTGTGTACGACTGAGTGGCTGAATCAGGGAGGAATTGAAGGGAATGTTGTGGGGGGGGGAGTGATGTGGGTAGAGAATATATTACGGGGAAAACTAATGGAGAATGAGATTGCTCCGTAAACTAGCATGGACTCGGTGTCTTCTTGTGTCATGAGGAATTACTGTATGTTAATTTGTTCACTGTTGAACTACTGATCACAGTAATGTTTGTTCACTACAGAACAAGCATTTAAAGCAAATGAATAGGAACTAAAGTTTCACTAGGGTGATCTGAAACCACAGGTATAAGTAGAAATCAAACCTACAGTGGGTACTTACAGTATATAAAAAGCAATGGTTAATAGGTTTATTAGAACTGTTTAAATTTACTATCTTTATTGACTGACTGAAGAAAGACCGTGCTCTTTTGGGGTCTAACCGAAGAGGATTCTTTAATAAATGAATGAGTTTCTACAAAATTATTGAACACAAGGAAAATTGCTGTTTGTGGAATATAGTATTTAAAGAGGAGTGGAACGTCAAAAGTAGAACTATAGAACCATAATCGCAAGCTGAGGGATTTCAGTTCATTGTGACTTTAGTGGGTCTTTGTTAGAGCTCTGCAGTTGCTTCTTGCCATATGGTCTTCCCTTAACTCCCAGAATTTATTTTTATTTTTAATCAAATGTATGTTCATTGAAAAGTTACTATGAATCCACCTCTGCCTCTCTTATGCCCTCCTGATCCTTCTGCCAATTAGTTACAATCCTTCTCCACGGGTTGCTGTTTTAAAAAAAAATGAGAGTGTGGAAAATGAGCAGCAGGAAGGCACACGAGGCGTGTTTAATCCTTATTGATCACCTCAACAGATGACTCATGTATCTCCTTTGAAGCTTGTTTTCCAGCCGGCATAACTGGAAAATGCTTGAGAAAGAAGAAACATGAAAATATAAGGCAAAGGACAAAACCATGTTTTCTCACAAATTACAGCAAAATCAGTAGGAGGTGCTCAAATGGATGCTTTGATTAAAGCTGGGACACCACTGAAGGACTTGGCTTGCCTGTGCCATCCTTTTGTATCAAAAGTAAAGTGCAAAGTGAAGAGAGGGAATACACCATCGGTTTATCTTCATGTAACCTCCATTTGTAACTTGTTTGATGATTGGAATAATCATTTTCAAAGTTGCTCAAAAGCCTGAACCACAGTTTTAAGGCAGTTAGGTGGGTCTAGAGTAACAAGTTAAGATTAGTCTGACAATAGCAGAGCGGGCAAACGTTTCTGCTTCACCTTCCTACCTGCAGTGTGGAAAGGAATTCTGCAAAAATTGGACTAATTTTTAAAATCTGCTAATGTGGTAAGTAACATGGAGAGAAAGTTCAGAGTTCATTTTCGGTATTGATTTTGTCAATGCTGACATTTAGAATTGGAATGAAAACTAGTTCTTTATTTAAAATGCTAATGGGAAGAATTTGTGCTTTTAAGCAATGTCAGCAGGCGTTAGTGTTCTCCAACAACAACTTCTGGTATAGTGAAAATGAGGAAGTTTGGGAGCGTTAACCTTTAAATTTTGCACAAAAGAAGTCCGGATTTCTTCCTTTAACTGCAGCTATTGATAGAACTTAATGAGTAGACTGTTCTTGGGCTTGGTGGTACAAATGCTATTGTTCCTACATCAGGGGCTTAGTAGTGCGAACGCTACTGTTCCCACTATCCATTAGTAGTGCGAATGCCACTGTTCCTACTATCGATCGGTAGTGCGAATGCCACCGTTTCTACTATCCATCAGTAGTGCGAACGCCACCGTTCATACTATCCATCAGTAGTGTGAATGCCACTGTTCCTACTATCCATTAGTAGTGCGAATGCCACCGTTCATACTATCCATCAGTAGTGCGAATGCCACCGTTTCTACTATCCATCAGTAGTGCGAATGCCACTGTTCAAACTATCCATCAGTAGTGCGAACGCCACCGTTTCTACTATCCATCAGTAGTGCGAACGCCACTGTTCATACTATCCATCAGTAGTGCGAATGCCACTGTTCCTACTATCCATCAGTAGTGCGAACGCCACTGTTCATACTATCCATCAGTAGTGCGAATGCCACTGTTCCTACTATCCATCAGTAGTGCGAACGCCACTGTTCCTACTATCCATCAGTAGTGCGAACGCTACTGTTCCTACTATCCATCAGTAGTGCGAACGCCACTGTTCCTACTATCCATCAGTAGTGCGAATGCCACCGTTCCTGCTATCCATCAGTAGTGCGAACGCTACTGTTCCTACTATCCATCAGTAGTGTGAATGCCACTGTTCCTACTATCCATCAGTAGTGCGAACGCTACTGTTCCTACTATCCATCAGTAGTGCGAACGCCACTGTTCCTACTGTCCATCAGTAGTGCGAACGCCACTGTTCCTACTATCCATCAGTAGTGCGAATGCCACCGTTCCTGCTATCCATCAGTAGTGCGAACGCTACTGTTCCTACTATCCATCAGTAGTGTGAATGCCACTGTTCCTACTATCCATCAGTAGTGCGAACGCTACTGTTCCTACTATCCATCAGTAGTGCGAACGCCACTGTTCCTACTGTCCATCAGTAGTGCGAACGCCACTGTTCCTACTATCCATCAGTAGTGCGAACGCTACTGTTCCTACCATCCATCAGTAGTGCGAACGCCACTGTTCCTACTATCCATCAGTAGTGCGAATGCCACCGTTCCTGCTATCCATCAGTAGTGCGAACGCTACTGTTCCTACTATCCATCAGTAGTGTGAATGCCACTGTTCCTGCTATCCATCAGTAGTGCGAACGCTACTGTTCCTACTATCCATCAGTAGTGTGAATGCTACTGTTCCTACTATCCATCAGTAGTGCGAACGCTACTGTTCCTACTATCCATCGGTAGTGCGAACGCCACTGTTCCTACTATCCATTAGTAGTGCGAACGCCACTGATCCTACTATCCATCAGTAGTGCGAACGCCACTGATCCTACTATCCATCAGTAGTGCGAACGCCACTGTTCCTACTATCCATCAGTAGTGCGAACGCTACTGTTCCTACTATCCATCAGTAGTGCGAACGCCACTGTTCCTACTATCCATCAGTAGTGCGAACGCCACCGTTCCTACTATCCATCAGTAGTGCGAACGCCACTGTTCCTACTATCCATCAGTAGTGCGAACGCTACTGTTCCTACTATCCATCAGTAGTGCGAATGCCACTGTTCCTACTATCCATCAGTAGTGCGAACGCCACTGTTCCTACTATCCATCGGTAGTGCGAATGCCACGGTTCCTACTATCCATCAGTAGTGCGAATGCCACCGTTCCTACTATCCATCAGTAGTGCGAACGCCACCGTTCCTGCTATCCATCAGTAGTGCGAACGCTACTGTTCCTACTATCCATCAGTAGTGCGAACGCTACTGTTCCTACTATCCATCAGTAGTGCGAACGCCACTGTTCCTACTATCCATCAGTACTGCGAACGCCACTGTTCCTACTATCCATCAGTAGTGCGAACGCCACCGTTCCTACTATCCATCAGTACTGCGAACGCCACTGTTCCTACTATCCATCAGTAGTGCGAACGCCACTGTTCCTACTATCCACCAGTAGTGCGAACGCTACTGTTCCTACTATCCATCAGTAGTGCGAACGCCATTGTTCCTACTATCCACCAGTAGTGCGAACGCTACTGTTCCTACTATCCATCAGTAGTGCGAACGCCACTGTTCCTACTATCCATCAGTAGTGCGAACGCTACTGTTCCTACTATCCATCAGTAGTGCGAACGCCACTGTTCCTACTATCCATCAGTAGTGCGAACGCCACTGTTCCTACTATCCATCAGTAGTGCGAACGCTACTGTTCCTACTATCCATCAGTAGTGCGAACGCTACTGTTCCTACTATCCATCAGTAGTGCGAACGCCACTGTTCCTACTATCCATCAGTAGTGCGAACGCCACCGTTCCTACTATCCATCAGTAGTGCGAACGCCACCGTTCCTGCTATCCATCAGTAGTGCGAACGCCACTGTTCATACTTTCCATCAGTAGTGTGAATGCCACTGTTCCTACTATCCATCAGTAGTGCGAACGCTACTGTTCCTACTATCCATCAGTAGTGCGAACGCTACTGTTCCTACTATCCATCAGTAGTGCGAACGCCACTGTTCCTACTATCCATCAGTAGTGCGAACGCCACCGTTCCTACTATCCATCAGTAGTGCGAACGCCACCGTTCCTGCTATCCATCAGTAGTGCGAACGCCACCGTACCTGCTATCCATCAGTAGTGCGAACGCCACTGTTCCTACTATCCATCAGTACAGCGAATGCCACTGTTCCTTCTATCCATCAGTAGTGCGAACGCCACCGTTCCTACTATCCATCAGTAGTGCGAACGCCACCGTTCCTGCTATCCATCAGTAGTGCGAACGCCACCGTACCTGCTATCCATCAGTAGTGCGAACGCCACTGTTCCTACTATCCATCAGTACAGCGAATGCCACTGTTCCTTCTATCCATCAGTAGTGCGAACGCCACTGTTCCTACTATCCATTAGTAGTGCGAACGCTACTGTTCCTACTATCCATCAGTAGTGCGAATGCCACTGTTCCTACTATCCATCAGTAGTGCGAACGCCACTGTTCCTACTATCCATCGGTAGTGCGAATGCCACGGTTCCTACTATCCATCAGTAGTGCGAATGCCACCGTTCCTACTATCCATCAGTAGTGCGAACGCCACTGTTCCTACTATCCATCAGTAGTGCGAACGCCACTGTTCCTACTATCCATCAGTAGTGCGAACGCCACCGTTCCTACTATCCATCAGTAGTGCGAACGCCACTGTTCCTACTATCCATCAGTAGTGTGAACGCTACTGTTCCTACTATCCATCAGTAGTGCGAACACCACTGTTCCTACTATCCATCAGTAGTGCGAATGCTACTGTTCCTACTATCCATCAGTAGTGCGAACGCTACTGTTCCTACTATCCATCAGTAGTGCGAACGCTACCGTTCCTACTATCCATCAGTAGTGCGAACGCTACCGTTCATACTATCCATCAGTAGTGCGAATGCCACTGTTCCTACTATCCATCAGTAGTGCGAACGCTACCGTTCCTACTATCCATCAGTAGTGCGAACGCTACCGTTAATACTATCCATCAGTAGTGCGAACGCTACTGTTCCTACTATCCATCAGTAGTGCGAACGCCACTGTTCCTACTATCCATCAGTAGTGCGAACGCCACTGTTCCTACTATCCATCAGTAGTGCGAACGCCACCGTTCCTACTATCCATCAGTAGTGCGAACGCCACCGTTCCTGCTGTCCATCAGTAGTGCGAACGCCACCGTACCTGCTATCCATCAGTAGTGCGAACGCCACTGTTCCTACTATCCATCAGTAGTGCGAACGCTACTGTTCCTACTATCCATCAGTAGTGCGAATGCCACTGTTCCTACTATCCATCAGTAGTGCGAACGCCACTGTTCCTACTATCCATCGGTAGTGCGAACGCCACTGTTCCTACTATCCATCGGTAGTGCGAACGCTACTGTTCCTACTATCCATCGGTAGTGCGAATGCCACCGTTCCTACTATCCATCAGTAGTGTGAATGCCACCGTTCCTGCTATCCATCAGTAGTGCGAACACCACCATTCCTGCTATCCATCAGTAGTGCGAACGCTACCATTCCTACTATCCATCAGTAGTGGGAATGCCACCGTTCCTGCTATCCATCAGTAGTGCGAATGCCACCGTTCCTACTATCCATCAGTAGTGCGAATGCCACCGTTCCTGCTATCCATCAGTAGTGCGAACGCCACTGTTCCTACTATCCTTCAGTAGTGCGAACGCCACCGTTCCTACTATCCATCAGTAGTGCGAACGCCACCGTTCCTGCTATCCATCAGTAGTGCGAACGCTACTGTTCCTACTATCCATCAGTAGTGCGAACGCTACTGTTCCTACTATCCATCAGTAGTGCGAACGCCACTGTTCCTGCTATCCATCAGTAGTGCGAACGCTACTGTTCCTACTATCCATCAGTAGTGCGAACGCTACTGTTCCTACTATCCATCAGTAGTGCGAACGCCACTGTTCCTACTATCCATCAGTAGTGCGAACGCTACTGTTCCTACTATCCATCAGTAGTGCGAACGCTACTGTTCCTACTATCCATCAGTAGTGCGAACGCCACTGTTCCTACTATCCATCAGTAGTGCGAACGCTACTGTTCCTACTATCCATCAGTAGTGCGAACGCTACTGTTCCTACTATCCATCAGTAGTGCGAACGCTACTGTTCCTACTATCCATCAGTAGTGCGAACGCCACTGTTCCTACTATCCATCAGTAGTGCGAATGCCACTGTTCCTACAATCCATCAGTAGTGCGAATGCCACCGTTCCTGCTATCCATCAGTAGTGCGAATGCCACCGTTCCTACTATCCATCAGTAGTGCGAATGCCACCGTTCCTGCTATCCATCAGTAGTGCGAACGCCACTGTTCCTACTATCCTTCAGTAGTGCGAATGCCACCGTTCCTACTATCCATCAGTAGTGCGAATGCCACCGTTCCTGCTATCCATCAGTAGTGCGAACGCTACTGTTCCTACTATCCATCAGTAGTGCCAATGCCACCGTTCCTGCTGTCCATCAGTAGTGCGAACGCTACTGTTCCTACTATCCATCGGTAGTGCGAACGCTAGTGTTCCTACTATCCATCAGTAGTGCCAATGCCACCGTTCCTGCTATCCATCAGGGGCTTGGTTTTGGAAATGTGATGTAGATAGGTTAGATTTGTGAATAAGACTGAAATTAAAAAGGGAGATGTAGAACAGGAGGAGGCAGCTTGGGAGTTGCTTCTTGTATGTGGGCAGAGCAATGGCCAATGGAATTTAACCATGGGTGGCCTGAAGGTACTGCACAGGGAATGGAAATGGGCAAGGCGTGGTTTCATGGATTATGGTGAAATAGTCATTAAGTATTGAGAGAAAAACAGAGGACTTTTCATCACCTGAAACATTAACTCTATTTTTTTGCCATGGTTGCTTCCTGATCTGTTGAACATATCCACCATTTTCTACTTTTATTTCAGGTTTCCAGTTTAGTCTTTTTTTTGCTTTTAATTCTGTAAGTTGCTTGGGAGAAAAGGTGAGAGGAGAACTCAAATTTGGATGCAGAAAAGAGACAATAGGAAATCAGCTGCCTTAATCTGCTCTCTCCATTCCCCACCTGATGACTAAAAACGTAGAGTGTGTACTGCAGCCGGCTAATTGCTGACACATTTATCCCTGTTGAAGTTGCAAGTCAGATCAGGGACAATTGCCCATGATCAGAATTAGATCCGTCAGCCCTGAGGCCGACTCGTTAATCAGTGCTCAATATGTGTAGCTGGTTCAGTCTAACAGTCAAGAAAGTCAACAGAATGTTAAAAAATATTGTAGTGATCTTTAGAATGCACAATGTGGAGAGCTGAATTTAAACCCCATGGCAGTTCCTGTCAGACCACACACTGAGCACTATATTAAACATCAAAAAAATGGCATTCAATTTGTAAGGATAGCCAAAAGTAAACCACAAGACAGATGTTCACAGTTTAAAGTAAATTAATTATCAAAGTGCATATATGTTACCATATACTACCCTGAGATTCATGTTCTTTATATCTATCTATCCATCCGTCTATCCATCCACCCTCCCTCCATCCCAGCCCTTCTAGCCGCACCACCAGCAACCCACCAATTTAAACATAGTCTAATCCCAGGTTAAGTTACAATAAGAAATTAACCTAATAACTGGTATATCTTTGGACTGTGGAAGGAAACTGGAGCGCCCTACCTTGCACGCATTTACAGAAGAAAAAGAAATACAATAGAAGTTACGAAAAGCTATACATAAATAAAGGCCGAAAACCAACCATTGTGCTAAAGAAGGCAAACTGTGGAAATAGAATATAAAATTGAGCAGTAAAGATTTCTTGAAAGTGAGTGTGTATCCACACCATTTCAGGAGACTTATTGGTTGTAGGGTAATAACTGTTCCTGAATCTAGTGGTTTGGGGCTTAAAGCTTCTGTACCCTCTGCCTGATGGTAACAGCTAGATTAGGGCATGGCCTGGGTGGTGGGTGACTTTGAAGATGGATGTTGCTTTCTTGTGCCAGTACTCCATGTAAATGTAATCAGTGGTGGGGAGGGCTTTGCCTGTGATAGACTGAACTGTGTCCACCATTTCCAGTCCCCTTTTCTGTTCCTCGGCATTATTTCCATACCAGGTGTGATGCAGCCAGTCAGGATACTCACTGCTGTGCATCTAAGGAAGATGGGAACACAAGATTAAGAATTAATGCACAGGATCCAAAACAGGCTGTTCAGCTCTTCAAATTCTCATAACATTGGGATCGTCTGCTTTGAACCACATGATGGAGAAAGACAAACATTGTTGAGCTAACAGAGAGGTTGGAGAAGAAAGCTGTAATGATGTACAAGTGAGATCATAAATGGCCTGACCTCAGATATCCTGCATCATTTACACCCGCTCTCTTGCTACCTGTATTCATTGAACTATGTAGCCAGCCTTTTCTGAAACAGTTCAAGAATCTGTTGGTCATTATAGATCCTATGGATTAATAAATAAGTCTACTTGTGTGGCTGTGTGTTATGTGATGTTGGCAAGTTTGAAAGGCACTATTCCATTTAATATTGCATTATGTCTACAATGTACATAGATTTTCCTTTCTTTTGTCATATTCTGGGACTAGTAAATGTCAAGATTTACAGCAGACCATGTTGTTAATGAATGCTAGAATAATTAATGTTCTTGCTCTTAAAACTCCTTTAATTTCTAAATCCTTATTCCTGTATAAAGCTGGTTCTCCTTTTCCCTCTTTTGGCTTCACAAGATACTCTGTACTGAAGTCAGAAATTAAATATATTTGGACTTATTTGAAAGGTTTTAGTAATTGTTTTCTGTGTGCAGGAGTGTGGAATCAGGTCACATTATGGAGGAAGGTTATGAGCTTGATCTGACTTATATTACGGAGCGCATCATTGCAGTTTCTTTTCCGGCTGGCTGTTCAGAAGACACCTACTTTCATAATCTGCAGGACGTAACACGGATGCTGAAATCCAAACATGGAGATAATTATTTGGTAAGAGTTGCAAACAACTAACTGAGTGAAATTTAAATCAGAAATTTTCATTAAGTTAACTGAGTCATTGTGTGTAACCCAGAAGAAACAAATAATATCAGAAACCTTGCCTATATTCTCATCTAGGTGTTTCTGCTAATCTTCACAAACATGGTTCCAATGGACCACAGGAACTTCAGCGAAATTCGGAGTGTCTGCAAATGTTTCACCTGTATTGATATGAATGTTTCCATTTTAATGTTTTAGGATAATGGAGAATTCTGTTATTTGACTTTCTTTTGGATATTACCAGACAAAAAAAAGCATGAAATGGTTATTCAAGCGGTCAAACTCTTGGTGCATTTTTGCTAAAGGTATTTGGGATCAAGGATAGTTAGATGTTCTGGAAAATTTGTAGCTAATGAGGAACTCTCAGGAGTGGCCCAGTGATAGGTTGCATACGTTGAGATAAATAAAAGAGTGCTAATCTCCAAATATAGGATTACTGAGTGAATTCTTCCTTCAGGAATATGAAAGAAATGTACAGCATTTTAATTGTAGTCATCAAGCAGGTTCAGACAGATTCAGATACATGTACTAAAGATAGTAGGTGCACCACCTGCAAAGAATGTTTTCACAGCAAGTCATAGCATCACAACATTGTGAAATATATTATCCATTGAAAGGAGTATCCCACAAAAAAGTGAAAATCACGAAAGAGGGAAATAGAAGAGGCAGCAACATGTTTCAGAATTTTCATGTGCTGGTACATTCCCTGTGTTACTGCTCATATCTTGTCACTCACTTCCTCCTTTTTGTTCTTTGTATCTTCTTGTGAATTCTAGGACTTTCTGTAAAGCTTCTTCATTCACACTTCCTTTTCCGACTATGTCACTGCGTGGGAAGTAGAGAATGGTGGTAGGGACAAAGGAAGAATTACCAGTGGCTGAAGGCTGCACTTGGATGATAGTTCAGGAAGAATGTGTCCCTTTGAAGCCCTTCTTTAATTGTCTGGTCTTCTGTCTCCAAACATTTACTCCCATTCAGAATTCTTCAATTTTATTTAACACATTAATTTCCTTTCCTATTGTACCATCACTACAAGCACTCATTTCCTCTTTGAATACCTGCTCAACCTCTGTATCTCTCTCCCACTTCTTTCACTTCCCCTGCCTCTCCTTTTAGTAATCTCCCTCGAATTTTTCTGTCCCTTCTTTCTCCCTCTTTGATCATTCTCACTTCTACTGTCCACTCTGTGGCTGTATTTTTCCTTCACAAATTCTGCTGGTTGCTTGAGTTGGTCAGAGCGCCTTTCATCTCTAGGAATAGGGTCTATAACTGAATGCCTTTTGGGATATCATGTTGAAATCGGGTTCCTTTAGCTGATTAAGTTTCTACATGATGAGATCTCCTATTTGATGAGAACTTGGTGGATGTAACCAGTCTGTTGGTGAAGTGCACAAGTGAGCATTCATATTGTAGATGCTGATGAATTCTGCCCTGCTGGGCCACTCCCAGTCTGGAAAGAAGTTGTGGAACATAATGGGGAACAAAAGAAGTAGGAATGGCTCTTTCAGCTACTCATGCTTGTCTCACCATTGGTGGAGTCATAGAGTTGAACAGCACAGAACAGGCCCTTTGGGCCAACTCATCCATACCAACCAAGTTCCTGACTTGAACCCATCCCATTTATACTTATGTCAACTTTTCCGATCTGTGTCCCACTGTAAGTGTCTGAGATAGTTACAGATCTTTTATCTCAGTACCTTTTTGCCGATGCTGTCACCATACCCGTTGGATTCTTTTCATATTAAAAACTCCTCTGATCTCTCCTGTGATTGAGATGAATGGGTGAAGCTCAACTTCCCTTTAGGGTAGAGAATTACAAAGAGTCACTTTCCTCTGAGAGACTAAATTTCTCCTTTTCTCAGTACTTAATGATCCGTGCTTTATTCCAAAAGCTCTTTTGTAGGCTTTGCAGCCAGAAGAAACATCTTTCCTGAAGCCACCCTGTAGGGTTGTGTAAGATTTTCACACGATTCTGTGCAATCTCTTTTCATTCTTTTAAACTCTGGAAGTTATTCAAGCTCTCCTCACAATGCAAAGTTGCAACAATTTGGAGTTTCTCCGTTGAATATTTGCTGCATTCCCTCAATGGTAGATATATTATTTTTTGGTCTCCTTATCTAAAAAGAGAGTTAGCGTAACACTTTACCGTACCAGCAACCTGGGTTCAATTTCCACCACTGCCTGAAAGGAGTTTGCAAGTTCTTCCAGTGACCGCGAGGGTTTCCACCCAGGTGCTCTGGTTTCTCCCACTATCTAAAGACGTACCGGTTGGTAGGTTAATTGGGCATTATAAATTGTCCTGTGATTAGGCTAGGGTTAAATTGGGGATTGTTGGGTTGGATTTGTTGAGGGGCTGGAAGGGCCAATTGCACACTGTATCTCAATAAATAAAATAAAAATGTATTAAATAAAAACTCGATAGTTCTTACCAAAGCCCTCCATAATTGGAGTAAGTTATGGGCCGATAGGAATAAGAATGCTGTAGCCCGCATGGACAAGTTGGTCCTATTTCTAGGCTGCATTATTCTATGACTTCGTTATTTTCTCTTCTCTAAATCTGATCCTCTTCAATGTTTTAGTATTTTCTTAGTGTCCTGTTTGTACTTCCTTAAGATTAGCATTTTTTCTTCTATTAATACAAGCAAACTAGTCTCTGGTTTCTTGTTTCCTCTGACTTCTTCCTGTAAAGAGGTTACAGTTTGTGCTTATCTTTCACATTAACAAATAAGCATTTTGCAATGGAAGTTACCAGACTGACTGACCTTTTTCCTCTCCCTTGTCCCGAGGTATCTATGTCAAATGTAATACTTCATATCTTGACCTAATGAAGAAAAATAAACTCAGCATATATTGGAAACTGAATAAAAGCTGTCCATTTTAAGGATTAGTAATGCACCAGATTGTTGAGATATTTGATGAGTCTTGCCAAATCATTTAACGATAAATATTTTAGGAATTACCTTGATATACAGTCACCTAATTGACGTCATTCAGTCTTGATTACTCTGAAGGTTATGCTTTCATTAAGTTGAATTGCTGCAGTCTTGTATGTGTGTGGTACGCTCCCTGAAACTTAGAATTTGTCACAATCCTGAACTAAATGTTTACAATCATAGTAAATGTTTAAGATCAGCCATCAGGCAGGTTTGGATTATACAAATACAGAAATAAAATTCAGTTCAACACAATGCACTATTTCACTGAATATTAACACCTTGGACAATGTTGTAACAGAGGATTGGAAATAGGTTTATTACGTTATGAAATTTGTTGTTTCAGAGGTATGAGGTATTAGTATAATGTACTTCTAGCTAGTATTAGCAAGATCTCTATCACTCCATAGCTTAAAAATGTTTTACAGTGATCACATTTATAGGCATTTATATATTGGGCTGATTTCCATTTCATAACATATCAATACACAAAATGCAGCAAGGCTACAGCTTCAGTTCATATTGTTTTGCAATTTAATGAGGACTGAAAGCACATAATTAACACACTTAACCCAGAGTTCTCTCCAGCAAATTGTGCACTGTTTATTTTTTTCTATAATTGGTATCCTGTTTGGAGAGAGACATTTCAAAAAGGGCACTAATTGAACACAGATGTTAAAAATAAGTCTTGCACTCTAGCTGAAATTCAAATCAAAGTATACAGTGTTTGGATGTACGCATTTTGCTGGTTTGTCCAGACTTAAAGATTTGAGGAATTTCACAGCTACGAATTATTGAAGGCCTTGAAAATTAATAATGGCTCCAGTATGTAATGAAAATACCAGCTTCAGGCAGCCACAGCAGCCCTCTGTAGCAATGACAAGCTGCCTTCACTTGTGGCTTCCCTGCCCTGTAGGTACCCACTGGAGCAGATCTTGTTGTTGCAGCTAGTTGACCTTTGTCGGCTTCAAGTGGCTAGTAAGGCCTTTAGCACCATAATCGGCACACACAGATACTTCAAATGCTTCTTATTAGTCATATAGTTTTTATCGACTTTAGAAGAAAGTCTATCTTTCTGTTGGTGATGGTGAAGTAAATATTCACTGGATTGATTCCAGGTACGAAGATGACATGAATGAAGGTTCAGCAGACCCGACTTACATTTCCAGACTATTAGATGAATGAGTGTTTATTTTATGAAGAGATCTGACACTGTAGATGTTGAGTGGATATTCGAATGATAGGGGGAATCTATAAGAAGGCAGAGTCTCTGAATCAGTGGTTACCCAACTAAGAATGAGATGAGGAAATTTTAGCAGTTGTGGTGTTCTCAAAACAGAGAGAATAGTTGATGCTAACCCATTTAAGAATTTCCAAGGCTGATATAGATTTTTAATATTTTAAGGGTATTACTGTAAGGCCATTAGACATAGGAACACAATTACAGCAACCACCACATTGGGTCTGCTCCGCCATTCCATCATGGCTGATTTATTATCCCTCTCAACCCTATTTTCCTGCCTTCTCCACGTAACCTAACCAACCAAGAACCTATCAATGTTCTTGAGTTTGTGCTTAGGCCACTGCTCTACTGTCTCTATACCCATTACCATGCGTCTCGGCACAGCTCAAATACCATCTATAAATTTGCTGATGATTCAGCCGTTGTTGATAGAATCTCAGATGGAGAGGAGAGGACGTACAGGAGTGAGATATATCAACTAGTGAAGTGGTGTTACAGCAACGACCTTGCACTCAGTGTCAGTAAGACAAAAGAGCTGATTGTGGATTTTAAGAAGGGTAAGACGAGGGAACATGAACGAATCCTCATAGAGGGATCAGAAATGGAGAGAGTGAGCAATTTCGAGGTCCGGAGTGTCAAGATCTCTGAGGATCATACCGGGTCCCAACATATCTATGCAGATATAAAGAAGGCAAGACAGCAGCTATATTTCATAAGGAGTTTGAGGAGATCTGGTTTGTCACCTAAAGCACTCAAAAACTTCTGCAGGTATACCATGGAGGCTGTATCATTGTCTGATATGGGAAGAGCTACTGCACAGGACTGAAAGAAGCTACAGAAAGTTGTAAAATTAGTCAGCTCCATCTTGGGTACTAGCCTCTGTAGTCCCCAAGACATCTTCAAGGACCATTGTCTCAGAAAGGCAGTGTCCATTATTAAGGACCCCCATCACTCAGGACATGCCCTCTTCTCATTGTTGCCATCAGGAAGGAGATACAGAAGCCTGAAGGCACACACTCAGTGATTCAAGAACAGCTTCTTCCCCTCTGCCATACGAGGCATGAACCCATGAACACTATCTCACTTTTTTAATATATATTATTTCTGTTTTTGCACTATTTTTAATATATTCTATATATACACACGCACACAGAGTATATACTTACTGTAATTGGTATACTTACTTTTTCTTTCTATTTTATCATGTATTGCATTGAACTGCTGCTGCTAAGTTAACAAATTTCACAACACATGCGGGTGATAATAAACCTGATTCTGATTCTGATTCTAAATGGAAGTTATTTATTCTGAGGCTGTGCCTTCTGGTCATAGACTCCCCAACTATAGGAAGCATCCTCTCCACAACTACTCTATCTAGGCTTTTCAACATTTGATAAGTTTCAATGAGATTCCTCCCTCATTCTTCTAAACCCCAGTGAGTAAAGGTCCAGAGCCATCAAATGCTCTTCACAGATTAACCCTTTCATTCCCAAAATCATTCTCATGAGCCTCCTCTGGACCTTCTCCACTGCCAGTACATCTTTACATAATGAAAGAGCCCAAAACTGTTCACAGTACTCCAAGTGCTGTTTGACCAATGTCTTATACAGCCTTGGCATTACATCCTTGCTCTTGTATTCTAGTCCTCGCAAAATGAATCCTAACATTGCATTTGCCCTCCTTACTACCAACTCAGCCTGCAAGTTAACCTTTAGGGAATCCTGCACAGGGATTCTCAAGTCTCTTTGCACCTCCGATTTTTAAATTCTTTCCCTGTTCAGAAAATAGTCTATGCCTTTATTCCTTCTACCAAATTACATGACCATCCAGTTCTCTACACTATAATCCATCTGCTACTTCTTTGTCCAACCTCCCAATCTGTCCAAGTCCTCCTCTGCAGACTCTCTGTTCCTCAACGCTATCTGCCTCTCTGCCTATCTTTGTATCATCTGCAAACTTGGCCACAAAGCTAACAGTTCCATCATCCATATCATTGACGTACAACATGAAAAGAAGTGGTACCAACGCTGAACCCTGTGGAACACCACTAGTCACTGGCAGCCAACAGAAAAGGCTTGCTTTATTCCCACACTCTGTCTCCTGACAATCAGCCAATCTTTAACCAAGCTAGTATTTTTCCTGTAATACCATTGGCTTTTAACTTGTTAAGCAGCCTCAAATGCGACACCTTGGAAGCAACATTGACTGACTTTCCTTTGTCAATCATGCTTATCATTTCTTCAAAAAATTCGAACTGTCTTGTCAGACAAGGTTTTCCTTTAAAGAAGCCATGCTGACTTTGGTCTACTTTATCATGTGCCTCCAAATACCCCAAAATCTCATCCTTGATAATCCAACATCTTCACAACCACTGCCGTCAGGCAAACTGGCCTATAATTTCCTTTCTTCTGTCTCCCTTTTTAAAGAGTGGTGACATTTGCAATTTTTCAGTTTTCCAGAACCATTCTAGAATCTAGTGATTCTTGAAAAATCAGTACTAATGTCTCCACAACCTGTTCACTACATCTTCAGTACCTTAGTGTGTAGTCCATCTAGTCCAGGTGACTTAACTACCTTCAGACTTTTCAGTTTCCCAAGTACCTTCTCCATATTAATAGCAACTACACTCACTTCTGCCCCACTGATACTCTTGAATTTCTGGCATACAGCTGGTGTCTTCCACAGTGAAGGCTGATGCAAAATAATTAAGTTTGTCTGCTATTTTTTTGTCTTCTATTACTACCTTTCCAGTGTCATTTTCTAGCAGTCCAATATAAGTAATGTCCCCTTCCAATCAACTTTGGCCAGCTCCTCACTCATGCCTCTGTAATTCCCCTTGCTCCATGGTAATACTGATACATCTGACTTTAGCTTCTCCCTCTCAAGTTGCAGGGTGAATTCTATCATATTATGATCACAGTCTCCTAAGGGTCCCTTTGTCTTAAGCTCCTAATCAAATCTGGTTTATTCTGCAACACTCAACCCAGAATTCAGGCTTACGAGAACCAGGCGAGAAGATGATTCAGGAAATGTCAGATGAGCCATATTCTTACTGAATGGTAAAAAGGTTCAAACAATATGGTGCACTCCCCTTGTTTCTTGTTTAAATGGGCAGGCAGCATCTGTGGGGAGAGAAGCTGTTCAAAGTACGAAGATCTTTTTTCTTTCTCCATGACATTTTCTTACATACCATTAGAACATGGGAAATCTAGAGATAAGTATTTTGAAATGTAAAGGAAGGTGGAAAGTGACGGATGGTGATGGAGAAATGGGCAAGAAAAATTAAACGGGATGATAATGAAGATTGTGGACAAAAGATAGGAGTGGTCGAAGAAAAACTTAAATGGAAGATACTGAATTATTGTCTGTAAGAATGAATAATCTGTCTTCATTTCCTCATTTTAGAATATAAGAGTGCGCTAAGAGTTTAGAAACTGCAGGAATGTTTGGATGATGATTGTGGAGCCTATAGGCAAACAACTTGCAGTTGGGTGAGAAAAGGAATGCTTCTGAGATGGGAGATATTTGTTTTTCTTGTGGTAAACTGTCAGTCGAGAATCCTGCTGAGAGCATAGTCTGAATAATGAATTATCCCACTCTTGAAAGCTGGGATAGGGTCACAATGAATTTTGAACTGTTTTGTCCCCATCTGATATTGCAGAATGAAATGATATGTGGAAAGTAAAAGTTTGTAAGTATTTGAGTGTTCTTAAAGCAGTCAGATAATCTGGCAGTGTGTGCCAGTTGAATGTTTATGGTAAAAGCAATGAGAGTTATTAGCACAATCCTGATATTTAAAAAGCTTTAGCATAAGGCGAGGAAAGTAAAGCAGGGATTGATGAATATCGCAATTGATTTTTCTACCAAATCATCACATTGTTCTGTACTGTCCACAGTGGACAGGATGGCTCACAAACATTATCACTCTCCTTTATTCAATAAATTCATTTTCTTTCCACAGGTGTTTAATCTTTCTGAAAGGAGGTATGATCTCTCCAAACTGAACTCCAAGGTATGTTTTTTTTTGAAGTTAACAGTCTGTTTTTCACATTTCCATTCCCACACCGGCTCTGCTTCCTCCACTACCAGGGTGAGGCTAAATGCAAGCCAAAAGAACAGACCCTCACATTTGTGAAGGCATGAGTATTGAATATTGATTTCTCCAGTTGCAGGTAAACTGCTCACACCACTCCCCCCAAACCCTTTTCTCTCTTCTCTTAATCTGTCCACTTCTTCCCACATTCACCCCAACCCCTATCACCTTGTCTGTCCCCTCTCTCCTTCTGCCCATTACCCACACACTCCTCCCTCCTCCCTCAATTATCTCCATGTCCCATCTTTCTCTTCTCTCAGGTTTAATCATCTACAACTCTTTTGTTGCCTCCATCTGTAAACTTCCTGCCTTTCTTGCTATTTCCACTCTTCACTCCTCCATCTGCCTATCACCCTTCTTCACATGGATCTACCTGCCAGCTCCAGCTGCAGTCCTACCCTCAACTTTCTTATACAGGTTTCTCCCGCCATCCGAAGGTAGAGCATTCCTATGAAACCGTTTGTAAGTCGAAATGTCGTAAAGCGAAGAAGCAATTACCTTTAATTTATATGGGAAAAATTTTTGAGCGTTCCCAGACCCAAGAAAATAACCTACCAAATCAAAGCAAATAACACATAAAACCTAAAATAACACCAACATATAGTAAAAGCAGAAATGACATTATAAATATACAGCCTATATAAAGTAGAAATATTGTACGTACGGTGTAGTTTCACTTATCAAAATCGGGAAGACGAGCCAAAATGGATTTGGGGAAAAATAATTGGCACCTACACGCCTACGCACGTACATGCATGCGCACACAACTGCCCGCACAAGGCTTCACGGTCTTTGTAGTCTTTCTTGGGGTAAACACACGTATAAAGTGGGCATCTTTTTTTCGTAAAAGCAAAAATCCTCTTTGGTTAGTGAAAACAGGTACTAATGTAGGTCTTTCGTAAAGCAAACGTTCAAAAAACAAGGGGCACCTGTACTGGCTACCTTCCCTCTGCCTTTCAGTCCAGATGACTGGTTTTGACCCATAAACATTGACTACCCATTTCCCTTCATGATGCTGCCTGATCCTCCAGCATTTTATTTTCTTCTTGCTCCAGCTTCTAGCATCTTCAAACTCTTGTGTCTCACTTATTCTTCATTTGCACAGTTATGTTGTTTCCTCCTCAGTACCAACTTGAAAATCAGACTACAAGGGACCACTGCATTACAGTTGTTTGGGTAATGGAACTATGCAAATGACAGCCCAAAAATATGAGATGTGGAATGGCATTTGCTTTCAGAGAATTTAAGTGGGGAAAGCAAAATAAGTAAAGACAAGTTTCTTGCATTTCTTAACATATGCATCAATAATGTAGCTTCATGCTCTGTAAAATCTGTATACAAACTGCTTGTTTGGAGTGCAACATCCCCCATCCCCTCTCTCTTCAATCTAAGGGTTGTTGGATTACTTCTTGGGATCATATTGTTACTTGAAGCATGTCAGACCAAAAATCCTAGTGGACAGTGCCTTTAAATCAACAAGCACATTCCAAAACAAGAACAATGCGTTAGAAGCTTTCTCTTCTGTCACAAAGAACATGTCTCAGTTTTCTTTCCTTTATTGCTCCCTGCTCAAATGTGTGCTGCTTTTGTATCCTTGATGCATTATAATAAGACATCAGAGGATATTTGGGAACAGCAGATTTTTTACAGGGCATCATTAATCTTCTAAATTACTCATTAATTGGCCCTGGATGGAATAATAGGGAGTTTCTGTTTTATTGATATTCACATGATGGGCGAACTATTAGGTGTATATGGTATCAATTCAACATTTTCCATGAAGCTGTGAATTGTACTGTTCCGAGAAACGTGGACATTCTATATGCAGTTCTCTCCTTGACATCCTCTGAATAATCAGACTCCACTGCCGTTAGTATTTTGGTTGTCAATGACAGAGATTATTAAATAGGTCATGGATTAGGCTATTTACTGTTTTCACTCTCACTGGTGAAAGACAGTATAGATGATAGAACATGAAGAATACACACACACTGTCATCATAATACAAGAAACATAGGAGCCACAAAAGGCTTTAAATTCCAGAAATGCCCGTACATTTTGACTTACCACAACTTCGCAATCCTGTTTCCTCACATGTCACTTGGTTCCATTCTTTCCGCACTAACACATCTTGTTATCATTCATTCTATTTGCCTTAATGATCTTTCATGGTAACACATTCCAGATGTGGTTAACTTTGATGTGAAATAACCATGATTGAATTCCTTATTTATGGCAAACTTCCTTTTGTAAATAATGCCCCAATTTTTTTAAGTCTTCATCCCTGTAAACACTTTTCTGCATTAATTTTTTTATCAGTTTGCCTGTTCTTTATGACTTATAGCAGACTCTTCTTTTTTCTCTCTCCCTTCCTGTGAGTTACAGCCCAACTTCATCAACCTTTCATCATGAATTTAATAGTCCCGTGGTTCAATTGACTTTTACCCTTTTCCTTTTAGGAATTTCAGAAATTTCCGTTATTGTTCATTGGGTGATCAAGTTGGTTAAAACCATATGTTTCAGGAATTTCCATTACTTTCATTGGGAATTCATGATCTTTTTTTTCATTTTAGATGACTTAATGCAACTTTGTCTGAACAAGCAGAGCCATGAGTTCTGATAACCTTTACTACTACCCAGAATAGCTTTCTAGTTAAAAAGGACCTGTGATTTAGAAGAATGGAAGAAAACTAATTTTATTATATGATTATTATAATATATTAAAATTCATTAACTTAAATAATGTGATCCAAAATGACACTAAAAAGTTGTCTGGCAAACGTGCTGTTCTATATATTGTCCAGAATAGCATGTGTTAAAATTCAAAATGCATAACATCTCATTCTAGTTTTTATGTAATAGCCAATCACTTAATAGTGACATAGATTTTAATGATTTTGACATAAAATTCTTACCTGAAAGTTGTAAACGCGTTTAAAATAGTTAAGAGCTCTATTAGACTGATGCCTGGAATGAGTGTGTTAATGACTGGACATGCTCAACTTGAATCCATTGGAGTTTGGAAGGAATCAAGAGTCTTGACTTAAACATGTAACATCTCAAAAGGTCTATATACTATGGATGTGGAGCAACTTGTGCAGAAAATCGAGATCTATAACCCATTGTTTAAGAATACAATGTCAGCTACTTAAGACGCATGGTGTGATGTATTTTTTGGAGGATTGTGGATCTTCGGAGTTCACTTTCTCAAAGGGCATTGGAAGAAATGTATTTGGATGTTTTTAAAGGCAAAGCAGCGATATCTTGATAATAAGGGGGTGATTGGTTTCCAGAGATGGATTGAAATGTGGAGTTAGGCTGCAGTGGGATCAGCCATGATTTCATTGAATAGCAGAGCAGGCATGAGAGACCAATTTGGTTGTCTATATACTGAATCATCTTGGTGTTTAAATAAATTCTTGCTTTAAAACAAGCAAGCAGTCCTGATGGAACCATACTTGAACTCTGCTGTTGGCATTAAAATATCTGAACTGGACTGCTCGTTTCAGGTGATGGACGTAGGATGGCCTGATCTACATGCACCACCCCTGGATAAGATGTGCACCATGTGCAAAGCAATGGAGACGTGGCTAAACAATGACCCACTTCATGTCGTGGTTATTCATTGCAGGGTAAGCTTTATCCATGCTGTTAGTATGTTCTTGGTTTTGCCTAATTAATATGTAATTAACTTAAATTTAGAATACATTATTTGTTGAATTTGGTCATTGTATATCTAATGGGCTTCCATTGCTTTCTAAATAGAAACATATATTGTAGAAAAATATTATTTTCTTTCTTGTTAAATTGATGATTCCTTTGAAATGATAAACATGAATGTCTTGAGAAAATAGAAGAAATCTCTCCATACTACAGTTGCGCTTGTCATCTAAGAAACATTTGGTTGGATGGTAGATTCCCTTTTGGATTTTTATTATTGTGATTTTACGTCGCTGGAACCAAGGTCAAATGCAACACTCTTGAATGCAAATGAAGTTTTCTTTATGCTTTGTAGTTAATGCAATACAGTTAAAAACCTCAGTAAACACTTCCTTTCTTATGATCACTTTAATTATGATAGTAATTTAGTGGCAAATTTTGAGTAGGATTATATTCAGGGCATAGAGCTACAAAAACTGACCTGTGATTTTAATAAAATCTTATTTCCTGTTAGAATTTTGCTGTTACCAGAAAGGAAGTTTTAGTTCAGCAGTCTTTGATGCCCTTGAATCCCATTTCAAAGGCAAGATTTCCTTTACTTAAGGATTCACATGGCCCCCCATCCCAATTTAAAATGATGGAGTTGCACTTATTCAGTTCAAAGAAGTACTTTTCATTGTTTATCAAGCTCCTTCTCCAGAAGAATTTCAAATTTGATTCCTCACTGCTGTTAGTTTGCTGGCAGAGGGGAGGGGGCTTTATTGTGATGAATATAATGGAAAGATTTCAGTGTCATCTGGCAAAAGTAAAAACATACTGACCAGATCTGCATTGCTAGAATGTATGTGTAACTAGACTAAGATGTAGAGGCCTGAATTACTGATCTGGAGATGTGAATTCATATTGAAGTAGTTAACTCCAAAAATAACATGCTAGTTATCAGTTATGGTCAACATAGAAGTAGTGGATTGTTGTTAAAATCCATGTGGTTCTCTAATATACTTCAGGGAATGAAATTTGCTATCTTTACCCAGCCTGAGAAGATGAGCGGCAATCCAGTTCACTCTTTCACTGCCATCTGATTAGATAGGCAATAAACGTTGGCCGCTCCTGCCACATCCCATGACTGAATACAACAAAAATTGTGGTGATTGAATGCTGAAACTCACTCAGAAAGAACTGCAATTGCGACAGTAGTGCAGCTATTTCCCAATGTGAATTACTGTCCATGAAAGCAAAGCTTTAAAAATTCATGTGGTTTGTTTGTTGTTTGTTTTCTCTCTGCTGAGCCTAGTGTATTTGAGGATTAAGTATACAGGATGTATAGGTTTGTATTTGAAAGTCTTCACAAGATCTTTTATTCCCCAAATAAAATGTCACACTGTTAAATCTGAAAATGAAGCAAAGTTAATCTGTATCATTTGTTTTAATAAGTTTTACCCCTTTTGACTTTTGCTCTTGTTTATTCTGGCTGTATTACTGGCAGCATTATTCTATTTCGAAAGCACGGAGGGTTAATTCCCCATATAACTTGGTGCTGCAGTCATATGAAATTTTTGGAACCAGTTCCAGAGCATCCTTGTGGCCACACGTTATTTTGCTTTTTAGCTGAAAGAGCTGTTTATGGCAACCTGGACATGTTACAATAACACTTATATTGCTGTACTTACCGCAAGTGATAAAAGTTAGTTTCTACATTGTGTTAGCCGTGGTGGCTGCATCCAGCTAACGGAGCGACATGTGGGACTGGGAAGTCTAGATGGTATGGTTTAAGAATGGATTGTAGAATTCCATTATATTGCAGGAAGTGGGAGCACCATATCTCACAAGTGCATTCATAAAGAAATCTCCTAGCGAGTACTTCAGTTGATGGTGACATTTTAAAATCGTCATTAATAGTAAAAATGTAATAATTTGGAATATAAAAAGAACAGTCCAATCACCATTGAGCTGTTTTTCGATATTTTTGGTTGATCTGTACTTGTGTTCCATTTGCTTTGGGAGGATTTATGTGCCTTTATAACCTTTCCTGACAATCAGCTATTGATCTCACTGCTCACAATGTCAGTTGACCCTTGTTAGGGTCAGTGGTTTGGGCTTCACCTTCATCCCTTCTTTTGCTCTGCTTTGCTACATCCATAGGTGTGTTTTAAAGCTTTCCAAAGAATCTGGGCTCGTTGTAAAACAAATTTTCAATGACTTAAAGTTCTTTGGAAGTTTTATTTTAAAATCTACAGCCTTTTATAGTGCATCTGGGGAAATGAATGTGGCTTTCGAGATGTGGTCACAGTGCCTGGTTTAGAACATTTGGCGCAGGGTCATGAATGTGCATAGTCATTGAAACTGAAGCAGTATTCAGCAGAGTAAAATGACCTATTAAACAAATGTCAAGGTGTACTTCGAAGCAGTTTTCACTGAAATTTTCCAAATGAGATTTTATTTAAAGATATTAACCCAACCTGCATTATTACTGCTAGATTTTATTGTTGGGGTAAAATAGTCAACACTGCAGCAAGCCAAGAAAATACTGTAGATTCCGGATTTTAAGCCGCTACTTTTTTCCCACATTTTGAACAGCTTTGAACTTTGCGGCCAATAATCCAGAGCGGCTAATGCAAGGTTTTTTTCATGCCGCCTCGTAAACATTTTGCCTCGTAACAGTAGACCAATAAAATTGATGAGTAGTTCACAGAGGTCCAATGAAATTGTACGATAAATCAAGCGCACTTTCACAATTAAATTATTGTAAATCAGTCATTTGTACTCACCCTCATCAACATGGAAAACACTCGAAGCATTGTGCTACCTACCCTACTTAGTTTAAACTATATTTGTTTTCTGTACTACATCGCGGGATGCTATGACGACACACCCGGTTTCGCGGTGTCTTGTGGGAAAATGCCGTTTGCGATGAAACGGAAAGGAGGGGGGGAGCGGCATTACGCGAGCGGCTTTGGATCCGAGCGAAATCTGCTTTTAAATGCCGTTTGCGATGAAACGGAAAGGAGGGGGGGAGCGCATTACGCGAGCGGCTTTGGATCCGAGCGAAATCTGCTTTTAAATGCCGTTTGCGATGAAACGGAAAGGAGGGGGGGAGCGGCATTACGCGAGCGGCTTTGGATCCGAGCGAACTCTGCTTTTAAGTTAAAGGTATCAATAACTTTTCCTGGTAGGCTGCAGTATATATATTTTTTACCAGTCGTTAGGAGATATTGGAATGTTGTTCAGTAAAGAAGTATACGCAACGTATATTTAAAAGTAGCCGCGTACGGGCACGGTTCGAAAAAAAGCATTTGCAATATGTATTTGTTTTTGTTACCATATGGATTTAATTAAAAGTTAAAAAAATCCTCACGTGTAATATCTTTCTGTGTAAATATCTCATATTACAACGTGGGACACCTGCGGCCGAAAATCCGGTGCGGCCTTTACATTTAAAAAAATGATTTTATTTCTAAAATTAGTGCCAGCGGCTTAAAATCAGGTGCGCTCTGTAGTCCGGAATCTACGGTAATCCAAAAAGAAAAATTTGTGCAGCTAATATTGGTGGTTATCTTGTTCGTGGTAGCATTGCAACAGCTGAATCATCCTCCCTCCTCCAACAGAGGTTACTTATTGGCAATATTGTTATGTAGCTGTATCCACTCAAAGCTGGCCAGCTAATACAACTACCCATTTTATAAGGAAAAGACTATGTTTACTTACGATTGAAAGAACTGAAATCATCCAAAATAGCACATCTCAAGTTTCAAACAGCTTCAGAAAGATTAACTTGTGTACTTTCCCAAGGGTCCAAATGAGCCTGTGTGGCTGCGGGTATTATTTTAGGAAAGTTGTTAACAAATAGTGTTAACGACTGAAGAATAATTTTGGTGTTTTACATATGCTCACCGTAAGACTCAGACGTTACAACTGACAAAGGTGGAGCTATTTATAGTTTGCTTTCCTGTTGCTACATCTGAGTCTCCTGGAAGCAAGATTTTCTTTTCACATTAACTCAATGCTCCTTTGTGTTCTTTCAGGGGAATAGTACCTGCATATTGCTGTTCCTAACTCTTGCAAATTACTGCATTTGCTGGATTATTGTCCCTGGGAATAGGAAGTCACCCACATAAAACTGAGGTGCTAAAGAATTCCATCTTTTGGAGGGTTGTGAATATTTTTAATTCTTCAACCCATCAGTGATTTTTCTTCAGGTTTGGAAAAGACTCGAGGAGTCTGGGAGCCAAGCTGGATAGTGGAGTTGCAGCTGAGATCAGAGCAGCTGTAATTTTATTGGATGGTGGAGCAGGCTTGAGAGGCCACGTGGCCTACTCTTGCTTCTCATGCTCCTTGGAAGATTATGATGCTTCATAGTTGAGCATCCTGAAGACACATCACTGTGCAGATTTAAACATGGGAAATGCTACTCATGGCAACATGGTGTGGGTTGTCTCGATGTCAAATACAGACCCAAGTTTTTCTCCCGGTTTTCAGGGAGGAAGAAGACAAAGAGGATATTTGTGCTTTTCCCAGATAGTTCTACATGACTGGTTGCCATCTGTCACTGATGTTACCTCACAGTGTAATGGAAACCTATGAAATGATGTTACCCATTTCTCTCTTTATTTTGCCGGTCTTTCAACCCCAGAACATATAGCTTTTTCAGTCGTCTTCTATCAGTTAATCCAGCTGCAGTGAAGGAAAATAAATAAATAAACAAACAAACAAACAAACAAATAAATAAATCAAAGTGGTGCAATGCACACAAAGTGCAGGAGGAACTCAGCAGGTCAGGCAGCATCTATGGAGATGAATCAACGGTCAATGTTTCAGGCTGAGACCCTTCATCAGGACTGGGGATCCTCAAGACCTTCACCTAAGTAATTCTAATGGTTCGTACCGTATACAACCTGAAATTTTTACTCTTCACGAAACAGGAAACTCCACTGCATCCATGATAGAAGCATCAGAACCCCGGAAGCTCCTCCTTCTCCCATTGCACAAGTGGCAGATTGATGCTCCCCTCCCACTTGCACCAGCAGAAGCACCGAGCCCCTCCCCACAACCTGCAAGCAACAGTAAAAGTGTCCCAAAGAGACCTTGATCTCGAGTCCATAACACAGCTCAGACAGCTTGGTCTGACAACCCATTGGTGTCTCAGGCAGGCTCACTCTTTCCATCAAGGGAGAGAGAGGTCTCCCCTGCAACAACGAAAGCGGAGACAGGCACCGCGCTGTTCTGATGTTACAATCTAATGCGTCGCTTCTCTGAGCCCCTCGACACAGGGACCGACAGGCTCTCATTCTCCATCAAAAGAGAGCGAGGGAGTGACCGAGTACAGAGGCCGATTTCCGACAGCAACGCACACCGATGCTGTCTCAATGTTTTACTCTCACACAGCGCCTCAGTGGGTGAGGAATCGGGTCATCTACAGGGTCGTTTGCGTGATTAGATAGCACTTCAAATGTTAGCAGCATCTTATTTACAAGCACCAGTGCAAATTAGACCTGAAGTACTCAAGCATTCTATACTGTTCAAAAGATCAAGATTGTGCTGATCTCAGTTCAAACCCCACACTTCTACTTGTCCTCCATAACATTTGATCCGTCTGTTGTTATCCATTTCAAGGCAACAAGGAATATGCCTTGAAATAAAAAGCCTATTTATTGCAATTGATCATACTGATTTATTGTATTGTCACACATCCTTTTACATGTACCGATATATAGCGAAAATTTTGTCTTGCATGCTGTTTATACAGATCAATTCATTATACACCATGAATGCAGAACAAGGTAAAACAATACCGGAATGAAGAAAAAAGTGTAACAGCTATAGAGAGGTGTAGTGTGGGTAGACAAGGCAAAAGATCATAATGAGGCATATTGTGAAGACACGTGTCAATACTTGCTTACCATTCAGTTGTCTAATAACAGTGCAATAGGAGCTGTTCTTGAGCCTGGTGATACATGCTTTCAAGCTTTTTTGTATCTTATCCCAATGGAAGAGATGAAGAGAGAATGCCTGGGATAGCTGGGGTCTTTGATTATGCTGGCTGCTTTATTGAGGCATCGAGAAGCATAGACAGAGCCCATGGATAGGAGGCTGGTTTCCCTGATGTGCTGCCCTGTGTCGTCGACAAATCTCTGCAGGTTCTTACGGCCAGACCAAGTTGTAATGCATCTGGATAGGATGCCTTCTGTGGTGCATTAATAAAAATTAGTAAGGATGGATGGGGACATGCTACATTTCTGTAGCCTCCTGAGGAAGTATAGGTATTGGTGAGCTTTCTCTGGGGCAGGTTATTGGTGATGTACTGTGATGTATTTATCTGTTATATCAGACCCCAGAGATTTCACAAAGGGTTAGGCTAGAAGGATAGCCTGTTCTAAATCATAACTTAATGATTGTATCATAGTTTAAAACCTTCTGAACCTAGAAGTTTCCATTTAATTATTCCTGCTCTTTATGTTAATTCTAGAAACATCACATGCTTATGCTTGTGTGCTCTAAGGGATGCACAGAATAAGTATTTCAATGAGGAGGAATATAATAATTAGTTTGTTATAAAGAGTTTTGTTGAACTTGTATGTTTAGAATCATACAGCACAGAAATGGTCTCTATAGCGACCTAGTCGGCATCACATGCAAAATGCCCATCCCATTTTATGTTCCCTGGATTGTCAACAATTCCACGCAGATTCCACCACCTAAACTACACACTTGCGGCAATTTACAGTGACCAATTAAGCCATCAACCCATGTGTCTTTGGTGTACTAGTGGAAACTGGAGTAGCTGGATGAAAACTGTGTAGCCTCAGGGAGTACAAACTCCACACAGACTATAGCATGGCAGGGTCCGAGTTGAACCAGATTTCTGGAATTGTGGGGCAGTTGTTCTATGCTCTGCATCATTGTACTGGTTAATTGGGACACGTTGGGACCAGTACTTTTTAACCCAATTAAATGGCTGTTCCTGTTTCCATTTCATGGAAATGGTTAAAAACATATAAAAAAGACAAATTACTGTTTAACCGAGTAACGTTATGTATATAAATGAAATACAGAACAGATTAGAACACTTCCAATACTACTACAGTACAATAAAATAGTGTATTAGATCCTCAAATAGTTATCGACTGAGGAAATCATCTGGTGTACACAGGCATGTTCTTTTGATTGACAGTGAATTAACAAGATCAGTGCAGACACCGACTGCAGATAATGGACTGCCTTCATGCAATGTTTTTGCTGATTGGATCCTTCAAAACTTCATCTTCATTGTACCATTGAAGATGATTGTCGATACCTTCAAATTCCCCATGGGTCTGAACATGCTGAAGTAGTAAAATCATTTCATTTTCGCTCATGGTCGTTTCTGGCATCTCCAAGCCTGAAACTGCACTGAGCAAAAAAATTCCGGATTGTCTTGCTACAAGCAAGAAAATCTGCAGATGTTGGAAGTCCAAGCAACACACACAAAATGCTGGAAGAACTCAGCAAACCAGGCAGCATCTATGGAAAAAAATTACAGTTGATGTTTCGGGCCGAGACCCTTCAGGGTTGACTGTACTCTTTTCTATAGATGCTGCCTGACCTGCTGAGTTTCTCCAGCATTTTGTCTGGATTGTCTTACTACTTATTTCTCACCAACTATCAGTGACAAAAAAAAAATCACTGCTTTTTGAACACGTTGATATACTTAAAAACTGTTTATTCTAAACATGGCATTGAATGGCCGCACACTACTGCTGTTAGTTAGAAACTGTTTAGCAACAGTCTCCTGTCCCAATTAAGCAGCGTAGTTTCCCAAATAAACAAAGAGAATCCAAGCTATTTTCTCAATTAGTTGTTGTTCTTTAAGAGTTGTCCCAAATAAGTGGTTACCCCAATTAACTTATAAACTAATTAACCAAAATCCACTGTTTTTTGATTTGCTGGTTGTGTGATGTAATCAAAATTTTAAAAATTCTTCACTCAAAAATTGGGTGTCATAAATTGTCTTAATCTAGTTGCTATTGTGTTTCTTTCCCCTCTCCTTGTCTGAACTATAGTGGCAGATATAATGGCCTTGCCAGATATGATATCCCTGAAACCAGATTAGACTTCAGCTGGGAGGAACCTATTCATAGAGTCTAACTAACCTGACCTTGTGCAAAATATGGGTCTTGGGTTATTTATCTGAGTCAACTTATGCTTCCTAATTATATTTACAGTTAAGCATTTCGGTGAACAGCTGCATGTCAGCAAAGTAAAGCTGTGTAATTTCAGTAAAAGTAATTATACGTCCGAAGGGTCATCAAAATGGAGCATTGCAATGCATTCAACCTGAAATGTTAACTGTCCATTTTCCTCCACAGTTACTGCCTGTCTCTCTGAGTTTTTCCATGTTCCTGTTCTATATTCCAACATCTGCGTCCAACCTGAAACGTTGCTTATAACTTTTACTCTTTCATTTCAGATTTTTGGTATTTGCAATATTTGATTTTCATACTTTCCCAAATGGTCCAATGTTGGTCAGGAACGTTTTTGAATAGTTGACTATACAGGAAGGTAATGCTGAAGGTTCAAAAACAGGAAACACGGCTAAGCTATATGTTTAGTTTAGAATTTTATATTCTAACGTTACATCGAAGACTATAGACAGTAGATTTTTATAGAAGTTAGAGAAAGGGCTTCCTTGCTTCTCTGGTAGAGACAAATATTTCTCAAAACATAGATATTCCCAATGTTCTTTATCGATCTGAAGCAATGCAAAAAGCATTGAAGAAATTTAGTGGGCAGGCATCATCTCTGGAGGGGAATGCACATTCGATGTTTCAGGTCAGATCCCAACATCTGCACTGGAAAGAGAGAAGGGAGATAGCCAGTCTCAGTTGTTTTCAAACCACAGTTAAGGAATGGAATAAAACATCAGCAATTATTCCTTCTTTTGTTTATAACTTTTGCTGGGAATAGAAATCAAAATGAATTGTTTAAAGAATGCCGTCTCAACTGTTGTGACATCAGTGTTCAAATGGCCCATAGAAACTCACTGTCATTTCCCTCATGAAGAATGGGCATTTGAGCTGGGTACAACTTGAATGATGACACTTAGAAGAGGATGGAAGTGAAATTAATCATATTCCATTCTTTGCTGTAAGCAAGCTAGTGTGGCGACCCACTTCCTAGCACACTCGAACCGGCTCACAAATAGCCAGCGTGCAGGCAGAAAGGCCAGGTCTGCAACAAAGGGAAAAAGCCTGCGGGGGTTTGTGAGTACGTGTCTCTTGGACCATCCGCGCCCGGGGAGGGCGGGATGAGGGAGGCTTTAGAGCAAGGCTGTGAAGTTCGAATAAACCATTCTTTGATTGCAGTTTACCGACTCCGTGTCGTTATTTTAGCGCTGCGTGTAGCACACCGCTACAATTGGTGACCCCGACGGTCCAAACGATTTTTGGACCGGAGATGACCGACGCCGCATTTGTTCAAGCGGTTTCGTTGAAACTGCCAAGCTTCTGGACGCTACAACCTCACCTATGGTTCCAGCAAGCAGAAGCCCAATTCCACGTTCGGCAGATAACCTCAGAGGACACCCGTTACTACTACGTGGTGAGCTCCCTCGACCAGGACACAGCGGCCCAGGTTGCGGAGTTCGTACAGTCTCCCCTGGCGGACGGCAAGTACACGGAATTCAAAGCCCTGCTCCTAAGGACTTTCGGACTCTCACGCCGCGAGCAGGCTGCCCGTTTACTGCACCTGGATGGCTTGGGAGACAGTCCTCCATCAGCTTTAATGAATGAGATGTTGTCTCTGGCTGACGGACAAAAACCCTGCCTCGTTTGAGCAGGCATTCCTAGAGCAGCTGCCCAAGGACATACGCCTGCTGCTGTCCAACGCAGATTTCAGCGAACGCCAAGAAGGTGAGTGGGGCGTCCATTGCACAGATCACCCGGCCACGCTCCCAGCTGCAAACCAGTCCAGGCCCGGCCGCAGAGCGCGCTAGCCCCAGAGGCAGGGATGGGGAGCTCAGCGAACAATGGTGTTTCTACCACCAACGGTGGGGCGCAGAAGCCCGCCGTTGTCGCCTGCCCTGCAAGTTCCCGGGAAACGCCAGGGTCAGCCTCTGCTGAAGGCTACGGCAGCTGGCCATCGGGATAGCCTCCTGTATGTGTGGGACCAGCGGTCGGGAGGCCGTTTTTTGATCGACACCGGTGCCGAGATCAGCGTCTTACCTCCGACGAGTTACGACACCCGCAGCAGGGCACCGGGTCCCCCCCGAGGGCCATGAACGGCAGCACAGTAAGGACCTACAGCATCTGTACAGTATGGCTACAGTTCAGCGCCAGCCGGTTCACGTGGGACTTCACACTGGCCGCCATAGCCCAACCGCTTCTGGGTGCGGATTTCTTGCGAGCTCACAGCCTACTGGTCGACCTGCCGAGGCAGAGACTGGTCCACACCGAGACCTTTCAGACGTTCTCCCTGGGTGCAGCCCAGTTGCCAGCCCCACACCTTGACTCCATCACGCTGTCCAACAACGACTTCACCAGGGTCCTGGCGGATTTCCCATCGGTTCTGGCACTGCAGTTCACGGCAGCCATGCCCAGACATGGCGTACAGCACCACATCCCGACCCAGGGACCACCCCTCCACGCCCGTGCTCAAAGGCTTCCCCCGGACAAGCTCCGACTGGCGAAGGAGGAGTTCAGGAGAATGGAGGAATTGGAGATCATCCGGCAGTCCGACAGCCCATGGGCCTCCCCCCTGCACATGGTGCCCAAAGCGACAGGGGGCTGGAGACCGTGCGGCGACTACCGCAGGCTGAACGAGGCTACCACACCGGACCGCTATCCTGTGCCGCACATTCAGGACTTTGCAGCAAACCTGCACGGCGCACGGATCTTCTCCAAGGTAGACCTCGTCCGAGGATACCATCAAATCCCGATGCATCCGGACGACGTCCCCAAAACGGCTCTCAATCACCCCCGTTCGGCCTTTTCGAGTTCCTCCGCATGCCGTTTGGCCTGAAGAATGCCGCACAGACGTTCCAGCAGTTAATGGACGCGGTGGGACACGACCTGGACTTCGCATTCATCTATTTGGACGACATCCTCATAGCCAGCAGCAGTCATCAGGAGCATCTGTCCCACCTCCGTCAACTCTATGCCCGGCTGAGTGACTACGGTCTAACAATCAACCCGGCCAAATGCCAGTTCGGGCTCGACACCATCGACTTCCTGGACCACAGGATTACTAAAGACGGGGCAACCCGTCTGCCCGCTAAGGTAGACGCAGTCCGCCATTTCCCCCGACCCACCACGGTCAAAGGCCTTCAGGAATTCGTAGGTATGGTCAATTTCTACCACCGCTTCCTCCCTTCAGCTGCCTGAATCATGCGCCCCCTGTTCACCCTGCTGTCCGGTCCGGGCAAGGACATCACCTGGGACGAGGAGTCCGCCGCCGCTTTCATTCAAACGAAGGATGCCTTGGCGAACGCCGCGATGCTAGTGCACCCCAGAATGGACGTCCCTACTGCCCTCACAGTGGACACATCTAACACAGCAGTCGGTGGGGTACTGGAGCAGCTCATCGCGGGCCGCTGGCAACCCCTGGCGTTTTTCAGCAAACACCTGCGGCCACCCGAGCTCAAATACAGTGCTTTTGACCGGGAACTGTTGCCGCTATACCTGGCAATCCGACATTTCAGGTACTTCTTAGAAGGTAGGCCCTTCACCGCGTTCACGGACCACAAACCGCTTACCTTTACGTTCACGAAGGTGTCCGATCCCTGGTCGTCCCGCCAGCAGCGTCATCTGTCCTACATCTCTGAATACATGACGGATGTCCGGCATGTCTCGGGAAAGGACAATGTCATGGCGGATGCGCTCTCTCGCCGTAACATTCACGCCCTTTCCCGAGGGGTAGACTTTGAGGCGCTGGCAGAGGCATAGCAGGCAGACGAGGAGATCCCGAGTTACCGGACCGCAGTCTCCGGTTTGCAGCTCCAGGACCTCCCCGTAGGCCCAGGTGAGAGGACCCTACTCTGTGACGTCGCCACCGGCCAGCCCCGTCCCATCGTCCCGGCACCTTGGCGGCGACGTGTTTTCGACTCCATTCATAACTTGGCGCACCCCTCCATCCGGACTACTGTCCGGATGGTCTCCAGCAGGTTCGTTTGGCACGGACTCCGCAAGCAGGTCAGTGAATGGGCCAGAACGTGCATGCACTGCCAAACAGCCAAGGTGCAGCGGCACACCAAAGCTCTGCCACAGCAGTTCCACCCCACCCACCGGCGTTTCGACCACATTCATGTGGATATCGTGGGCCCCCTGCCAGTGTCGCGAGGAGCGCGGCACCTCCTGACTATCGTGGACCGGTTCACCAGATGGCCAGAGGCGATCCCGCTCACCGACACCACCTCTGAATCTTGCGCCCGGGCACTGATCGCCACCTGGGTGTCCCGCTTTGGCGTACTGGCCCACATTACCTCCGACAGAGGCGCCCAGTTCACCTCCAGCCTGTGGTCAGCTATGGCCAGCCTTTTGGGGACACAGCTGCACCACACCACTGCCTACCACCCACAGTCGAATGGACTGGTGGAGCGTTTCCACCGTCACCTAAAGTCGGCTCTCATGGCCCGCCTGCGAGGAGCTAACTGGGCGGACGAGCTTCCCTGGGTCCTACTCGGCATCTGCACGACGCCCAAAGGCGATCTGCACGCCTCGTTGGTCGAGTTGGTGTACGGTGCACCCCTGGTCGTCCCCGGGGAGTTCATACCAGCCCCAAGGGGGCAAGAGGAAGAACCCGCAGCAGTCCTGGGCAGACTATGCGAGAGGCTCGGTGACCTGGCCCCCATACCCACTTCGCAGCATGGGCAGAACCTGACCTGCGTACCCAAAGACCTGCAGAACTGTAAGTTTGTGTTTGTACGAAGGGGCGGGCATCGGCTACCGCTACAGCGGCCCTACGAGGGGCCGTTCACGGTGCTCCGGAACAATGGGTCCACGTTCGTGCTGGACGTTGGGGGGAGAGAGGAGGTTTTCACGGTGGACCGACTCAAACCGGCCCATGTGGACCTGGCGCAACCGGTCGAGTTTCCGGCACCGCGGCGCAGAGGCCGACCTCCCAAACAGGGTCTGGCCCAGACTGTGGACATTGGGGGGTGTATAGCAGGTTCTGGGGGGAGGTTATGTGGCAACCCACTTACTAGCGCACTCGAACCGGCTCACAAATAGCCAGCGTGCAGGCAGAAAGGCCAGGTCTGCAACAAAGGGAAAAAGCCTGCGGGGGTTTGTGAGTACGTGTCTCTTGGACCATCCGCGCCCGGGGAGGGCGGGATGAGGGAGGCTTTAAAGCAAGGCTGTGAAGTTCGAATAAAACATTCTTTGATTGCAGTTTACCGACTCCGTGTCGTTATTTTAGCGCTGCGTGTAGCACACCGCTACACTAGTACAAAAGCTAAATCTACTTGCTGTGACATGGTTCTTCATTTGAGCTGGGAAAGAGTAAGGTTCAGAGAAAAGTCCAGTCTAATCTGTGCAAGTTATCAGTAATTGTTCTTTTTACTGTGCCTTATGAACTCACCTGTCCCACCCTGCACCACCATCAAAACTACAATAATGAAATGTCATGGAAGATGTAGCTGGACCTACTTTCTAATGGTCTTAAAGTAGTAGGCAAGTCAAGTCACTTTTTATTGTCATTTCAACCATAACTGCTGGTACAGTACACAGTAAAAATGAGACAATGTTTTTCAGGACCATGGTGTTACATGAAACAGTACAAAAACCTACACTGAACTACGTAAAAACAACACAGAAAAAAACTACACTAGACTACAGACCTACTCAGGACTGCAAGAAGTGCACAAAACAGTGTAGTCCTTACAATAAATAATAAGCAAGACAACAGGCACAGTAGAGGGAAGTAAGTTGGTGTCAGTCCAGACTCTGGGTACTGAGGAGTCTGTAGCTTGGGGGAAGAAACTGTTACATAGTCTGGTCGTGGGTGCCCAAATGCTTCGGTGCCTTTTCCCAGATGGCAGAAGGGAGAAGAGTTTGTATGAGGGGTGCGTGGGGTCCTTCATAATGCTGTTTGCTTTGCGGATGCAGCATGTGGTGTAAATGTCTGTAATGGCAGGAAGAGAGACCCCGATGATCTTCTCAGCTGACCTCACTATCCACTGCAGGGTCTTGCGATCTGAGATGGTGCAATTTCCAAACCAGGCAGTGATGCAGCTGCTCAGGATGCTCTCAATACAACCCCTGTAGAATGTGGTGAGGATGGGGGGGGGGGGGGGTGGTAGGAAGTGGACTTTTCTCAGCCTTCGCAGAAAGTAGAGACGCTGCTGGGCTTTCTTTGCTGTGGAGCTGGTGTTGAGGGACCAGCTGAGATTCTTCTATTAGTAGTTCTCGATAGTAGTTCATCTATTTGAATAAAACTTTGTGTTTTCATTACTATTTATATCAATTACTGTTTCAAGTTGCTCAGTTAAGTGAGCACTTTAATGTCAGTGTTACTTGTTTTAATATACTCCCAAGCTTAAAATGTCTCACTTATTCTATGTTACATAATTTTCTGCTATGGAGATCAGTTTAATTCTACTGGGAATTAAATACCTCATTTTAAGACAAATTAAATCCTTGAGCTTCACTTGACTGCCTGTCTATTGTGGTGGTGCTGACTGTGTTAATCATAGTCTTGCAGTAAAAAGCTCACTTGTATGATAAATACTTTCCAACCACAATTAATATCCCTCCTTTTCCTTGTGCACACTTTATCAATCTTGTAAACATCATTCATATGATGGATATCAGAAGCAGACAGTATGTTTTTACCTTTTGGCATCTTTTAGGTGCTAATCGGAAACTAAGTTTCACTCGTTTCACTTTTTTCTCTCACCAGGGAGGTAAAGGAAGAATAGGAGTGGTTATTTCATCATATATGCACTTCACCAATATTTCTGCAAGGTAATACCTGAAGTTGATTGATTCATTTGCTAAAGTTGGTCCTGTCAATGACCGTGAGGACTTCATTATTTTATTGTTGATTTGTCAAATTTATTCTTTCTCAATCTTTTTTATTAAGTTTCAAATTGATAAACATAACAAGGATAATAATACAAAGAGATCAGGATTACATTAATAACAGTTGACATATAACAAACATAAGCTTCCCAATCATTTAATAACTGAACATGAAATAGATTCAAAAAATTTTATACAGAGAGGAAAACGTCCTCCTAAACTAAAAAAAGCAAAAAAAAAACAAATCAAAGGCTGGGCTGCCATGTTTCATCGGTTAAAATCATTATTTGTCATGAACTCCGCTCCTCTATACACAAACAAAAAGTTATTGAGAAAGATTCGGAAAAGGTCTGCTTACATCATATGAAAATGTTGAATAAATGACCTCCAAGTTCTTCAAATTTAACCGAAGGATCAACAGTCCCACTCCTAATTTTTTCTAAGTTTAAACATGTTATAGTTTGGGAAAACCATTGAAATGTAGTAGGGGGATTAGAATCTTTCCATTTAAATAAAATGTATCTTCTGGCCATTAATGTAACAAATGCAATCAAGCGGCAAGCTGAAGGGGATAAATGACTAGAGACCATCACTGGTAATCTAAAAATTACAGTAATATTTGTAATTTATGTTGTAAATCAATACTTCTGAAATAATATCAAAAATGTCTTTCTGATATTTTTCCTAAAGAGGGCAAGACCAGAACATATGTGTCAAGGAAGCTACCTCAGAATTACATCTGTCACAGACAGGATTTATATGACAATAAAAACGAGCTAACTTATCCTTAGACATATAGGCCCTATGAACCACCTTAAATTGTATCAAAGTGTGTCTAGCACGCATTGAAGAAGTGTTAACTAGTTGGAGAATTTTCTCCCATTTCTCTATAGGTAAAGATACCTGAAGTCCTCTTTCCCATTCATTATTTAGTTTATCAGGTGTACCTAGACGTATTTGCGTAATCAGATCATAAATAATTGCTATTAAACTCTGATTTGTCAAATTTATTGCGCTGTTTTCCTTTCTCCTAGCTTTTTTTGAGTCTTGCCATCTTATAAAAAAAAAGTATGTTCCTTTTACTGCCTTAAAATGATCAATATTTACTGACATTGCCAGTATTTCTGCACCCTCTAAAATAAATATAAAAAATAAATTAAAATTTAAAAAAAGACGAAATACTGAGGTAACACATGGAAAGAAAGAATGAGTCAGCTTGGGTATCTTTTATTAGAACAGTTCTAATAAAAATTCATCTAACTGAAAAGTAAATATTCATTTCTCTCCTTATGTTGTTTGACTGCTGATAATTTCCAGTATTTATTGTTTCCATTATCTTCACTATTTTACTTTGCTATAAAATTTGAATCTTTCTCTTGCTGCCCAACAGATAGTTGCTAAGAAATATGGCAGTCAAGCATCTAACCTGATCCCACTTCATAATCTGTACAATTTTGAATTTGCATAACTTTCATTTTGATGTCAGAAAGGCTGTTCATCTGGGCTAGCTGTTGATGCTTAATGCTCACTCATTTAAGTTGTTTATCATTACAGTGCTGATCAAGCTCTCGACAGGTTTGCCATGAAGAAATTCTATGATGATAAAGTCTCTGCCTTAATGCAACCTTCACAAAAACGGTGAGTCAGGGAATTTGTCAAATTTGAATTCTCATTTGAGCTCAGGATATCATTGAAAAAGTGATTAACCAGCAGTATGAGCTAGTCCATTTTTAAGATATGTTGAAAATCAGTAATAGATGAAAAATAAAAATTAAGACTTGTTAGAAATCTGATAGTTGATTCCTGTTAGAAAAAATTGTGGCAGTAGAGGAAAGACTGAAGGATGTTATCCTGCATTCTTCCATCAACACCCCTGTTCACACCCTAGCATGATGCAATGTCAACCAGATGTGATAGTTTTTTACAAACGAGAAAATCTGCAGATGCTGGAAATCTAAGCAACACATACAAAATGCCAGAGGAATTCAGCAGGCCAGGCAGCATCTGTGGAAAAGAGCACAGTCAATGTTTCAGACCCAGACCCTTCACAGTCAACTGCACTCTTTTGCTAGTTTGGCTGAGATTATTCATGGAGCAAAAATGGGAATCAACTGTGGGATCAATAGCCTATCTGTGAAGTTTCATCTTGATATATTTTTAAATCAATAGTGTTTGTAAAGCTGTTTCTATTAGCATTTTTGAGCATGAATGAAATGCTGTATGATATTTTTGTATCAAGTGATTTTTAAGGTTTAGTATGTCATATATAGTATTTTAAAATATGCACTTGTGCTCGATGAAGTAAATAAGCAACCTTTTATTGATGAAGTATTTGATAATGTTTACTTTCCTTGGTAAAGGGCTCATTTATATATGCAAGGTTAATGGAGAGCTGTTAATGAATAAATCATTTCAGACCCAGCTGGAAAAAGGAAGTGAAATGTGCGAAACATTGCCATGACAAATACACATGAAAGTACACTGTACAGTTCTGTAAATACAGTTTTAAAAACCTTTTCAAAAATATAATATTTTCCTGTCACTAATATGCCAATTGCAGCAAAAGTGTACCTAGATTTGCAAATCTGCAATCACAATTCCATGCCTGGTACACCTGAAGGAAATTTTATTGCATTCTTAACTTTTTGTGTTACTGAAATATTTCACTAATTCTGTTACATGGAAGTGAAGTAATAATAATGTAGGATAATGACGTGGAAGTCATCTTTATTATAACTCTGGAAAATATGGATTTTTTTATGATCCCGCTTACTGGAGACTGGAATTTATTTCAGATCCCTGGTGTGCACATGCCCTTTGGGTAGAAATTTCAAGCTAATTTCACACAAGATTTATGCAGTCAGGAGAGATTAATGCCATTAAAACAGTCTGGATTGGAGCTTTGACTTGAGCCAAGCGTCTATGTGGCAGCAAGTCCCTCTTGAGTATTTACAACTGATCATCGCATTAATGTTGGTTGTACTGAAAATAATGCTCTGTTTTTGTCATTTAAGGATGAATCTTTAGCACCATCTGGGGAAAGGAAAATCCCATTTTGAATTGGCATCATAATTATTCTTAAACTAACCAAAGCTCTGTAATATATGGAGTAGCTACTTCAAAGGATAATTTGCCTTGGCAGTACATAAGAGAACAATACTCATAGCATTGTGATTTTCTTATGGAAAGTCTAACTCTTTGAACGTAATCATGCTTTTTCATACCAACATAAATCACAGAGATAATTTTGTTGATGCACATATGTTGAAACTTTATTTCTAATTTTAAACTGTGGGATAATAAAACATGTAATCTATTACTTAAAGTAACAAGATCAACTTCAGGTTCATACTTTGTAATTTAGAACAAATCATCTCTGTTGTGAGACCTCACTCCTTGAAAAATGTAAACACACATTGGCAAGAGACCAGACACAGAATGTTTTCTTCATTAAAGTGGAATACATCAGAAATTGACAATTATTTAGTAAGGACTATTAAGCTATCTACTACTCCATACTTAGGATTGCTGGCCCCAGTAAGATCTTGGCTACAGGCTTGCCTGAAGGCGCATGAGAAAAATCAGTCTCAGGAATGTCCGTCACTGACAGGGCGATCTTCATTGATGCTTTCCTGACTTCGAGCACAGAGGCAATGAAATGTTTTTTGACTGGAAAGTCCTGTTGGAGCTTAATTCAGGCTTTCTATTTCCAATAATCAAAAGTCCTTCAGGTAGCCATCAATTTCTGATTAACCCTCTTTTTAATTCAGTTGCTTTGCTTAATGATTTTAAGGATCTGTCAAAAAGATCTGTTGCTATATAGTATGTAAAACACAGACAGTCAAAGGTGTAAAATGTTGAAAGGGATTGCAGGAATTTCAAGGGCCTGTGAATACTTCAGGAATAGATATTCAAGGAGCAAATTTAAAAGTACATTGTGTTGTTGGAAATTACATGTGGGAGTAAGTATCTCTCTTCTACATGTGAACTGGCACAGTAATGGAGGGAGTTACTAAACTGGATCATTAGTATCCACTCTCGGTACACTGAATCTTTTGTGTGGTAAGTTCATTTTGGGTGATGACCAAGCAAAAATCTGTAATTTTTGGGGAATTTTATGACTTGTTAAGGAAAAAAAAGCTTCATTTGAGAGTATGTTTGTTAATTTTGGAAGTGCACTAAACAAATTAGTGACTCCAAAATTTGAAGTAACTTTTCAAATAAAACAGGTGTAAATGGTGTCTGTTCTAAGCAAATATTTTGTACAAATTTGAATTCTTAACTTCCTCTGCTTAAAATACTGAATTCTTAGCAGAACGAAACCTAAAACGCAAATTTATTGAATCTGAAAAATACCAGTATTGGACAAGAAAGTGCAAAACTTGATGGAGTAGATTACTTGCAGGTTAAAGGACTTCTGGCAAGTGGGAAGCTTCTAGAAAGACATTTCGAGAGTTCAGGATCTGCATATTCCAATTAGAGTGAAACACAAGGATGATGTGTAGGGAACCCTGGATGATGCATCATTGTGACGCTTGTGTCAAGAAAAGGCAGGAGTCACGTATCAGGTACAAGCAGTTGGGATCAGATGATTCCCTGTAATATAGGAGATGCTGGTGTATACTTTAGAAGAAAATCTGAAAGACAAAATGGGACGAGATAGATTTGGCAGAGAAAACTAAGGATAATCCAAAGAGATTTTATAAGTACATTAAGGGGAAAAGAGTAACTAGGGAGAGAGAAACGTGTCCCTCAAAGACAAAAGTGGACATCATTGTGTGAAGCCTTAGGAGAAAGCTGAGGTCCTCAGTGAGTATTTCTCCTCTGATTCAACTTCGGGGAAAAAAACCATGAAGACCAATGTTCCACTCGGTAGGTTAAGTTGCAAGGGATCATGAACGAGCTAGCTAATTCAATACAGAATTGGCTTGATGGTAAGATGCGAGGGAAATGGAAGATTGTTTCTTGAACTCATGTCCTGTAATGAATGGTGTTACCCATGCATTGGTGCTAGGCCCATAAATATTTGTCAACTATATCAATGACTTGGATGAGAGTGTACGAGCCATTGTTAGTAAGTTTGGAGATGACTCTAAAATAGGTAATGTCATTGAGAGTGAAAATGGTTATCAGGATTTTTAGAAGGATCTTGATCAGCTGGGTAAGTGGGCCGAAGAATGGCAAATGGAGTTTAATACAGATGTGCTGCCAGTGTTGCATTTTGGGAAGACAAATCAGGGTGGGACATTCACAGTTAACAATTATAGAAGATGTTATACAACAGAGCAAATTAGGAGAGCAAATACATAGCTCCCTGAAAGTTCCATCACAGGGAAAGTGAAAAAATCTTTGGGGGTTATAGTTGTACAAGGTGCTAGTGAAGCCACATGTGGAAAATTATGTTTAGTTTTGGTCGCACTGCTACAGGAAAGATGCCATTAAGCTGGAAACAGTGGAGAAGAGATTTGCAAGGATGTTACTAGGATTTGAGTGAGATGTTGAGCAGCCTGGGACATTTTCACTGGAGGGTAGGAGAATGCATGGTGATCTTACAGAGATGTATAAGACTATGAGGGTTATAGATAGGGTCAGTGTTCCCAGTCTTTTTCTTAGCTCTGGGGAATCAAGAACTAGAGAGCATAGATTTAATGAGGACCTAGCAGGCAACTTTCTCATCCAGAGAGAGATTAGTAATTGGAATGAACTTTCAGAGTAAGTGTTGTGGTGAGTTAAAAGGCACTTGAACTGGTTTGCAGATAAGAAAGGTTTGTAGGGATATGGACAAATGGTAGTAGCTTAGATGTAGATCTTGGCCAGCATAGACCGGTTGTGCTGAAAGGCCTATTTTCATGCAGTATGACTCGCTGATTTTAAGTGAAAGTCAGATATTCACTACAGATCTCTGTCTGAATGTGTGAGCTTTCATGCCGTAGAATAGAAAAAGATTGACTGCATAGAATCTAGTTGGTAAAATTTGACAATGATGGAGCATTCACTTACCCTGACCTGAGGTTGTACAAACAAATAAAAAGAAAGTTATAGCTAGTTCAGGAGGAATGCCTAACTATTTTTCCAGCTCCCATCAGCCAAAAGAAGAAAGCTTCTGAAATGCTCTTCTACTTCCTGAAGTAAGGCTTCCCTTCTACCATATTTGATGGAGCTTTCACATGTATTTCCTCCATTTTCTGCACATCTGCTCTGAACACTTTACCCCCACCCATCACTGCCTCCTAAATAGTCCTTCAAATCAATACAGTGATTCACCTGTATGTCTCCCCCCCCCCCCCGATCTACTGCATTTGTTGATTGTCAAGTGCATCCTTAAATGGGTAAAACCAAATGTGGACGTGGCAACTGTTCTGTCTTGTGCTCTGTCCATAATGGATGTCTTGACTTTCCAGCTGCAAGTCATTTTAACTCTCCTTCTCACTCACACACTTTCTGAACTTAGCTTTCCTCATTTCATCAGAATGTCCTAACACAAACTGGAAGAACTAACATCTCATATTGCACGAGTAACTAACAATCAATGGTATGAATATTGAATTTTCCAGTTTTGGCTACCCAGATCCTCCCATCCCATACGTGGCCCTTTCTTCCCTCTTTGTTCATCTCTCCCGTCCCCACATCCAACTGATTCCATTTGTCTCTCAGCTCCTCCCCAAATGGTTCTACCCATCAAAGCCGGTCTCCATTCTCCAAAGCCCTGCAATGTACCAGCAATCTGGCAGCCTTTCCGATTTTTCTCTGTCCTAATGCAGGCTCTTGATCCTAAACAGTGACTTAACACCTTTTGATCCCATAGACACTGCTTGTCCCACTGAGTGCTTCCAAAATTCTGTTTTTGTTCTAGATTCCTGCATTTGCAGTCTCTCTTTGTCTTCAGAGACTTGTGTACCAAAAATACATTACAAATGTCTACCTTCTGTAATTAGAAAGGACCTCCTCTCTCAGGGACTGCTGTGTGCACTGTCACACTGAAATATACTTTACACCTGCTTCCCTGGACTGTGCCATATCTCCTGAAGGCTTCTCAATTTAACAGATTCACCTTATGGCATGATTGGGCAAGGTTGGAGTGGAAGGTTTTGCTTGTTAATGCTTCGTGGTGCTCAGGCAGTGTGGTCCTGGCAAGTTCTGCTCAGCCAGCTCATCCAATATAGAATTTTGTAGAATGAAGTGTTACCAATGTAACCTGCCATGGGAGTTCATTTCAACTATCCTGACGTCAGCCTACATCTCACCACCCCAAGTGGATCTGAAGCTGGCATTGAAAGAGGCAACAGTCTTGAAACAGAATACTCTGAAGCCCTCTTCATTGTTGCTGGCAACTCTACCATATCAACTTCAGAGTGTGTTACTAAAATGCCACTTGCATGATTGCTGTCCCACCAGGGGTCCAAATACCCTTAACAATTGCTACGCTACCATCACCAAGCCACCCCTCCACGGACCCACTCTTGCTAAATCATACGACCAGGGTGTGCTTATGACAAATAGAAGCTGAAATCTGAGAACCCAGCACAGAAAGTCATGAGGAAGTGGAAGAGCCTCTACAGGACTGTTTTGAGTCAGTAGGCTGGTCCATGCTCAAAGATTCAGTGGGCAGGCTGAATGAGTCACCACTGTCACAGTCTTCATCAGCAAGTGTGTTGAGGTTGAGGACTGTGTATAATTGAGTAGTTGAGGACAATTCAGGTGTTTCAAAGTGGAAACAATGGATGAACCTTACTACAGTCTTGGACTGTGGTGTGCATTTTCAGGTGATCCTGACCTTTACAATAAATCAAGATATGACTTCTGTAAAGCTAACAGGGATGCCAAGATTCAATATCAGTCCAAGCTGGAATCCCAGAATTATGTTAAATTGTCAGTTGGGGCAGGGATTACATGCTATCATGGGCTACAAAACGAAGTCAGGAGGCTTCGCTGACAGCAGCACATCCTTTCTCAGTGAGCCTAATGTATTCTATGCATGCTTTGAACAGAAGGCGACTGGAATGTCACTATCCATCCTGACAACTTCCAGTGGACTTGACCCACAGTCAATGTTGTGCACAGATCAGCTGAGGGGGGTACTTGCAGACATTTTTAATCTACCCTGCTTCAATCTGAGTTCTCACCTGCTTTAAGAAGACCACCATCATCCCAGCACTTAAGAAACACAGGGCCTGGTGCCTTCATGACAACTACCTCGTGGCTCAGATGCTCACCATGATGAAGTGCTTTGAGAGGCTGGTCATGGCACATATCCATGGCCCTCCACTCATCGCTGGAGCACCTGGACAATAAAGACACCTACATTAAACTAGTGTTTGTTGACCACAGCTCTGCCCTGAATACCATAATTCCAAGCAAACTCATCTTCAAACTTCTGGACCTGTGACACAACACCTCTCTTTGCAACTGGATCCTTGACTTTATGACCAACAGACAACGATCAGTAAGGATATACATGATGTGCAGGGTTCGCCATGATAATCCTCAATGTTGCATCCTCAGTCCCTACTCTGCTCCCTTTACACTCAACACTGTGTGGCCAGTTTCTGCTCTAGCTCCATCTACAAGTTTGCAGATGATATCACCCTAGTTAGCTGTTTATAAAATAACAATGAATTGACGTACCCAAAGGAGATAGAGAGCCGAAAGATACGGTGTCATGATATCAGTCTGTCCCACAAAGACAGCAAAACAAGAAATCTGGTCACTGACTTCAGGAATGGGGGCAATGTACACATTCCCATTTAAGTCAATGATGCTGAGCTTGAGAGAGTCGAGAGCTTCAGGTTCATAGGCGTGAACATCACCAATATCCTGTCCTGACATAGCACGTCGACACCTTGGTCAAGAAAGCACACTGACCCCTCTACTTCCTCAGGAGGTTAAAGAAATTTGGCATGTTCTCTTTGAACCTCACCAGTTTTTATTGGTGCACCTTTGAAAGCATTCTATTGAGATGCATCACAGCTTCATGCAGCAGCTGCTCTGCCCATGACCACTAGAAACTGCAGAGAGTTGTGAATATAGCCCAGCACTTCATGGAAACCAGCCTCCCCTCCATGGACTCTGTTTACACTTCTCGTTGTCAGCATGATCAAAGACCTCAGCCAGCCTGGATATTCTCTTGTCTCCCATGTTCCAGATTGAAACCATGTACCATCAGATTCAAGGATAGCTTATATCCCACTGTTATAAAACTGTTGAACAGCCGCTTGGTATGATGAGATGAAATTTTGACCTCAAATCTACTTCACTACTTGCACCTTACTATCTGCAGTACACTTCCACTGTAACTAACACTTCATTCTGCATTCTATAATTGTTTTACATTGTATTATCTCATTGTTCTGTTGTAATGAATTGATCTGTAGAAATGGTATACAAGATGTTTTTCACTGTACCTCAGTATATATGACAATAATAAACTAATTTAGCAATTTAGTTCATTTACAGCACATTTCAACAGTTTGTTCATAACATCACTTTTAACAGTTGAAAGATTTAAGGAAGTAATAAATAACAAAGATCAGACTAACTTTATAATTTGTTTTTCTCATTTAGGTATGTCCATTTTTTTAACGGTCTGCTGTCTGGTTCGGTGAAAATGAACACCACTCCATTGTTCCTGCACTTTGTCATTCTGCATGGTATTCCCAGTTTTGACACTGGCGGAGGTAAGACTTTGAAATCAGCAAAGAATATAGAAAGTTAGTGTCTCAGTAGCAATCATTCGTAATTACCTCCTAATGTGTTCATAAACTGCAAAATTGCCTTGTTAAAAATGGCAGCCATGCTGTACTCTGGATGATGATTCTCAAACTGGTTTGCCTTGGAACCAGCTATAGAGGACTATTTGATGGCTTTTCAGGGGAGTGCATAGGGAAGATAAATATAAAGTGATCACACAGTGTCTGATCTTTTACAAAATTTCAAATGTTTTTAGAACTTGCAAACTGCAGATTCTGGAGCTAAATCTGCCATTTAGCCATCATTAAACTGAAAATTTAATTGATGGAACTAATGCTTCTGCAAAATGGAAAGCTAAATTATTGAACAATTTCTGTTTAGTATTAGGACAGAAAGGGTTTAGTGTAGTGGTCGCCAACCCGTTGATCTTTGAGACTTTCCCAGTAGATCCCGGAAAATAAAAAGTAAAATAAATACACAAATACTGTTGAGAAATTGTTTCTGGGTTGCGGGGTTTTAGTTCTGTTCTTTCTGCCCAGTGCGCATGTGTGTAGCTCCCCCACCACTTGCTGGTCCCCAACCTCCGGGCCGCAAGGAAATGAGTCAGCTGCACCTTTCCTCATTCCCTGTCACGCCACTGTTGAACTCATTACTCAAGCGCGCCAGGGATCACTGGTTGGCCTCAGGTGACTGGCCACTTCATGCGGCCGGCGAGAAGTGCTGTTGCTACCGGCCTGGAGTGTGGACAGATGGGTGCCACCTCTGAACCTGTTTAGCACACCAAATGTTCGTGGGGAACCCGGTGCTAAAATATTCACAGACGACCTAATTCAGGTTCAGGGTTTCGTAAGTAGCAGAGCAGCTACCTTGCTGCGATCTACTGAAACTAACTTTTGTCGGCCGATAGATCCTACAAGGGGGGCGGGCGGGCACCCTATCACACTCCTTGCTTGGTCGGTTGCTCTCTCCGGACTGTGACCACCGCGGCCCTGGTAAGGGAACAGACGCACCTGGCCAAGGCGGCGGGCGGGCAGGAGGCTGGAGCTCAGGCCCGTAGGCTGTCTAATGAGGCAATGAAGCTCTCAAAACTGCTTCGCTACCCTGAGTCCAAGCATTCTGCACTTAAATACAAACCCGCTGAGTTTTTTTCCAGCGTTAAAAACGTGAGCAAGCGGGACAGCAAGTAAGTGCTGAGAGCCACATAAAGTAAATTGCAGAATAGACTGGACATAAGAAACCTGCTTCGAGTATCACTGTATTCCGGTCGTGTTTAACACCCCCACCCCCTTTCCCCCGTCGGCCAGTCCGCAAGAATATTGTCAATATTAAACCGGTCCGTGGTGCAAAAAAAGGATGGTAACCCCTGGTGTTTATACATTATTTCTACTTCCGGGTTGCGGGGTTTTACTTCTGGTCTTTTCTGCCCCGGTGCGCATGCGTGTAACTAATCGATTTGGAATCAATCTTGCCATTCACCAAGGCCGAGGTAGGGGATCTTGGGCTTCAAAAGGTTGGTGGCCACTAGTTTAGAGGGATATGGGCCAAACTTAGGCAAAACACATCAGTTAAGATGGGCGTTTTGGTTGGAAAGCATGACTTAGACAGAAGAGTCTGTTTCATTTTGAAATACTCTGTAACTATTATCAGGGCTAAATTTTTGTGATAAAATAAACTCGATTTTATATACAATCAACCCTCTCTTTAACTTTCTTTTATGAGACTGATGTGAAGACCAGGTTTTATTATAGATCAATCAATAAAGATAACATGTACATAGCTGTTCAATTTTAGTATCTGATATGTATCAGAAACTCTATATTAAAAGTTTTAAAAGCCAAGAATTCTCACTTAATAATTGTTATTTTGCAGTTTGCCGCCCATTTTTAAAGATTTACCAAGCAATGCAACCAGTCTACACTTCAGGAATCTAGTAAGTTTTACTCTCATAATGTAAACCAGGTTTGACTAGTTTCACTTTGCATTTTCAGTACTTCTCACTGGGGGTTGGTGGAAGGAGGACAGAAATAAAACTTGTTCCATATTCTCTTCTTTTTATACAGCAATGTCGGGGCTGAAAATCAAAGCAGAATATGCATTTCAGTAGAGCCAGCACAACTTCTAAAAGGTGATATAATGGTGAGTTCACTGGGACCAATGATAATACTGATTTCACAGAAGTCAAGAGGAAATTATCTCAAAGTCCAGTTGATTGTCATATGCATACTTCAGTAGATATGTGCACAGCTCAATAAAAACCTACTTGCAGCAACATCACAGGCACCTAGTGTTATGGATGTGGTATTCACAAGAAAAAAAACATCTCAATCATAACTTGTACAGAGAAATCATATTACATTTTTGGAGGAGAAAAACAGGTTGAACTTTCTTTAAATTTGTATGGTAATTTCTTGTAACATTTATGCACACTCTTCTAAGACTGATTGATCTGCTTGACTTGGCCCCTGTTCTATCATTCTGGAAGATTGATCTTTTCCTTTGCTCCACTTTCCTGCACAATCCCTAACATCATTGATTTCCTTAATGTCCAAAAACTGTTGGTCTCTGCCTTGACTGTGTCAGTGGCAGAGTGTCCACTGGTTCGTCAGCAGATTCATTATCTTCCAGGTGAAGAGATCACTTCTCACCAATGTCCTGAAGAGCGAAACACTAGTTTTTAGATAGCAACCCTCTTCTTGTATTCAGGGGAAGTAATGATTCCATGCATATTCTGTCAGTCCCCCAAAAGAACTGTGTTTCTCTCAATGAGATCAGTTCCTATAAACTTCATAGTTTGTAAGCCCGGTCTGTTTAATTTTTGGTGTCTGTCAGTGTCCAATTTGTTTATTATACAAGGATCAGTGCTGCCTCCAAGTGCAAACAAGGAATTCAAGCTGTTACCGCCAGCCGTGAGCAATGTACCTAATGCTAATGTTAGTTTGATGCAAAATAAAGGTTTGCTTGTTAGTAGTATACATGGCTTTCTGGTCTGAAAACTGAAATACAATGTATTTATGATACAAAATGTTGGGTATACTCAATTGTGAGGTATCATTGTGGAGAGAGCACAGAGGCAATGGTGGATCTAGGAAACACAAAGACGCGAAAATCTGTAGACACTGGAAGTCTAAGCAGCACACATAAAATGCTGAAGGAACTCAGCAGGTCAGGCAGCATCCATGGAAAAGAGTAAACATTTGGCGTTCCCAGCCGGGACCCTTCATTAGGACTCTTCATCTGCCCTGATGAATGGTCTTGGCCTGAAACATCGACTGTTTACTCTGCTGAGTTCCTCCAGCAGTTTGTGTGTGGGTCTAGGAAGCAGTTACAGTTACCATTATACACAGTTAATGCATTCATTCTGAAATTATACTTTTAAAGAAATAACCAAGGTCATACAAGAAGTACTAGTTGTCACATACAGGAAAAGTGTGATGCAACTGGAGAGGGTGCAGAAATGATTCAAAGGGATATTCCCTGGAGTGGAGGGTATGAGTTATCAAGTGAGACTTAAAAGGCGAGGTCTGTTTTTCTTGGAGTGAAGGAGGCTAAGAGGTGATAGAGGTTTATGAAATTAAGAGTGGCATGGTTGGGAGAGATAGCCAGGATCTGTTTTACATGGTAGGAGTTTCACATGGTAGAAGCTGAGAACTGAGAGTGTAAGTTTAATGTGAGAGGAAGGAGGTTTAATGAGGAGGCGTTATGGGTGGAACTGAGAAATAAGAAATCACAAACAAGAGAAAATCTACAGATGCTGGAAATCCGAGCAACACACACAAAATGCTGGTGGAACTCAGAGAATGACCATGTTAATGGGGCTATATTACAGACCACCCAACAGTCCGAGGGATTTAGAGGAACAAATTTGTAAAGAGATCGCAAACTGTTGCAAGAATCTAAGGTTGTTATAGTAGGTGTTTTTAACTTTCCATATATTGACTGGGAATCCCATACTGTAAAAGGACTAGATGAGATAGAGTTTGTCAAATGTGTTCAGGAAAGTTTCCTAAATCAGTATATAGAAGTCCCAAAGAGAGAGCGTGCGATATTGGATCTGCTATTAAGGAATGAGACAGTGTAGGTGACAGAAGTTTGTGTAGGGGTTCATCCAGTGAACACAATGCCATTAGTTTCAAAGTAAATATGCAAAGAGATAGGTCTGGTCTGTGGTCTGTTGAGATTCTAAATTGGAGAAAGGCCAATTTTGATGTTTTCAGAAATGATCTGGCAGGTATGGATTGGGACAGGCTGTTTTCTGGCAACGGTGTACTTGGTAAGTGAGAGGCCTTCAGAAATGAAAATTTCAAAGTACAAAGCTTTACATGCCTGTTAGAATAAAAGATAAAGATAACAAATGTTGGAACCTTGATTTTCAAGAGATATTGAGGCACTGGTTAAGAGAAAAAAGGAGGTACATAGCAGTTATAGACAGGTAGGAAAAATGAGGTGCTTATGGAGTACAAAAAATGCAAAAGAACGCTTAAGAAGGAAATCAAGAGGGGTAAAATAAGGCATAAATTTGCTCTAGCAGACAAAGTGAAGAAGAATCCTAAGAGATTCTACAGGTATGTTAAGAGTAAAAGGATTGCAAGGGACAAAATTGGTCCTGTGGAAGAGCAGAATGTAATATATGTGTGGAACCAAAGGAGATGGGAGAGGTCTTTAATGAATCATTTGCATCTGTTTTTACTCAGGAGATAGATACAGAAGCTCTGCCTGGAGGCCTAGCTGCAGAGATTTGTGCTGGGTCTTTTCTTGTTTGTCATCTATATAATTGATCTGGATGTAAATGTGGTTAACTGGATCAGTAAATTTCTGGGTGACCCCAAGGCTGAAGGTGTAGTGGACAGTGAGGAAGGCTATCATGAGTGGCAGAAGGATTTGCATCAGCTGGAAAAATGGGTTGAAAATGCTGATGGAATTTAATGCAAATAAGTGTGAGGTTTTGCACTTTGCTGGGACCAACCAGGGTAGGACATACACAGTGAACAGTAGGGCACTGAGGAGTGTGGTAGAATAAAAGGATCTGGGAAGACAGGTCCATAATTTGTTGAAAGTGTTGTCACAGATAAATAGGGTTGTGAAGCAAGCTTTTGGCACATTGACTTTCAAAAATCAATGTATTCAGTACAAGACATGTTGAAGTTGTGTAAGACATTGGTGAGACCTAATTTGGTGTATTGTGTGCATCTACTTGCAGCAAGGTTGAAAGAGTACAGAGAAAATTTACGAGGATGTTGCCTGGTCTGGAGGACCTGAGTTATGAGGAAAGAGTGAATAGGTTAGGACTGTATTCTTTAGAACAGAAGTTTGAGAGGAGATGTGATAGAGGTATACAAAATTATGAGGGGTATAGATAAGGTAAATGCAAGCAAGCTTTTTCCACTGAGATTGGGTGGACCTACGACCAGAGGTCATGGGTTAAGGGCAAAAGGTGAGAAGTTGAATTGAATTGATTTTTATTACTTACATCCTTCATATACATGAGGAGTAAAAATCTTTACATTACGTCTCCATCGAAAGTGCAATTTATAATAAATAGTATGTACAACAGGACAGTCAGTATAACATAGAAATACAGTTGTGTCAGCATGAGTTAAGCAGCCTGATGGATTGGTGGAAGAAGCTGTCCCAGAGCTTGTTGGTCCTGGCTTTTATGCTACAGTACCATTTCCTGGATGGTAGCAGCTGGAACAGTTTGTGGTTGGGGTGACCTGGGTCCCCATTGATCTTTCTGTCCCTTTTTACACAGCTGTCTTTGTAGATCTCCTGAATAGTGAGAAGTTCACATCTACAGATGTGCTGGGCTGCCCGCACCACTCTCTGCAGAGTCCTGTGATTGAAGGAAGTACAGTTCCCATACCAGGCAGTGATGCAGCCAGCCAGGATGACCATGATAAGAACATGAGAGGAAGTTTCTTCACTCAGAGGGTCATGATAGTGTGGAATTAATTGGTAGTACAACTAGTGCACGCAAGCTCAATTTCAATATTTGAGAGTTTTGGGCAGGTACGTAGATTGCGGTTATATTTGTGGTCCCGGTGCTGCTTGATGGCATTAGGCAGTTTAAATGTTTTTGGCGTGGACTAGATGGGCTGGAGAGTCTGTTTCTGTGCTGTACTTCTCTATGACTCTATTTAAGAGGGATATTTTTCAGACAATACTGTATCTGGAATGAGCTGTAGAGGAAGTGAAGGAAGCAGGAACAGTAACAGAAGTTAAGAGGCATCTGAATGAGTGAGGCATAGAGGGAGATGAAATTAATACAGCAAGTGGGATTAGTATAGATTTGTTTGATGATCAGCACATTCATTGTGGACCAACAAGCCTATTCTATAACACACAAAACGTGAGAGGAAATCAGCAGGTCAGACAGTGTCTATGGAGCGTTATAAATAGTAAACATTTTGGAATAAGACTCTCCATCAGGACTGGAAAGGAAGAGGCAGAAGACAGAATGAAAGAGTGGGTAAGGGAGGGTGAAGGGCACAAGCTGGGAAGTTATAGATGAGAGCAGATGAGAGGGAGCTATTTCTGTGCCGTACAATGTTAGGACAATCCTGAGGCTGGAATAGATTTCAGAACAATGTTGAAGGGATTACTACATGAAAGGAATGAGTTGGGCATTGTAGTTAAGTTGCAATGACCAAGCTCATATACAATTTGGACTTTAAATGTGATCAAATTCAGAGTTTAAGAACCTTCCAAGCTAGGACAGTGGAAGATGAGAAACAGGAGCTTGCACTAATTACTTTTTTTTGCCTCATTGCACTTCACAAGCCTCACACGTTCAGGAACAGTTAGTTCCGTACAACCTTCCGGCTCCTGAACCAACATGGATAACTTAATTCAGCACTATTCTCAACTGATTCTACAAGCTACACTCACTTTCTACAACTCAAGTTCTCAGTATTATTTTTATTTGCATGATTTGTCTTCTTTTGCCATTAGTATTTGTATGGGTTTTTTTTGTTAAATTCTATTGTATTTCTGTTTTCCTATAAATGCCTACAAGAAAATGAATCTCAGGGTAGTACATGGTAACATGTATACTTAGACAAAAAACTTACTTGGAACTTTAACCTTTAACAAGCAGTGGAGTACTGTTGAAGCATTGGAAGTATCACGACAATTTTCCATAAATGAAAATATAAACCAATTTAGTGTTTCTTTCTAGTGATCAATGGGGAATGAATATTGGCTAGGTTCTCTGCTCCCTGAAGAGATTTTATGTCTACCAGAGGGAGCAAGCAAGACCTCAGATTAATATTGCTTCATTTTAATCCTTTATTAAATCCTGACCATCCCTGGTAAGGTAAGTATTTATTTGCCTTTTATCCCTACATGTTTGCGAGAAGATATTGGTGAACTTCTTTCTTAAGCAGCTGCAGATCCTTTGGCGAGAGTAGATCCACAGTGCTGTTGGGTAGATTACCTCAGGAGCTGAGTCAGAGAAGATGAAGGACCGGATATGTGCTTTCCAAGATAGGACGATGTGTAGCTTGGAGGAAAATCTACAGGTGCTGTTTGCGTGTGCCGCCTACACTAGGTTGTGTGCTAGGGAGGTGCTGAGTGGAATGAGTTTGTCACAGGAAGAAATCTGTGGCATTGCAGCCTTCCCACTGTTCTGCATTGGAGTAGCTGCTCAGTTTCTGTGTGAGAGTCCCTGGAACTTTGTCGCCGGGATTGGTGCTGGGGAGTTGAGCTTTCACAATTTTGAAGCAGGTCTTCTCATCTTATGAGCTCACAACTTCTGTACACACAAACGAGAACTTGGGAAACTGACAGGAAGAATTTTCTTCCTGGCAGAAGAGACCTTCTGCCCCCTGGGAACTCTGTTTGTAATTGCATTTCTGACTTACAAGTTGTTCAGATTACAAACATTTCACAGGAATGGAACCCTGTGGTACCTTGGGGCAACCAACAGGAAGACACTGACAATGTGATTATTAAACTTGATAGTAAGTTGTAGAAAAAAACGTAGAGAGGCTGTGAAGGGATATAGATAGTCAAGTGAATGGGCAGGTCTGTCAGATAGAGTATGAGGTGGGGAAGTATGAAATTTTCCATTTGGCAAGAAAAGTAGGAAACCATATCTAAATAATGAGAAAATGCAGAACTTTGAAGTGCAAGATGATCTGTGACTCAAGGGTCACAGGTCAAGTTTATTAGCCAAATGCATTTACAGGTATTAGGAATTTGCTGTGGTATGTTGGTGCTACATGCAACAAAAAGCAAAAACATTCAACAACTACATAAAATAAATTATATAAAAATAACATTAAGAGAGCGGATGTGGAATAAAATGTGCATAAATACATAATTGACAGCATGTGTTTACAATGTAGAAAGCATTATATAAAGTGGTTTTAAGTGTTTGCAGTGTTGAAGGTAATTGGTGGAGGAGGTGGGGGGCAGCTGACTAGAATGGGTGATCAGATTAATTGTCTGGGGAAAGAAACTTTCAGGAGAGTCCTGAAGAAGAATCTCAACCCGAAACGTCAACTGTTTTTCCACAGATGCTGCCTGACCTGCTGAGTTCCTCCAGCACTTTGTGTGTGTTGCTTTAATGTGAAGTTTTTTGTTGTTGTTTTAATCGCCCTATAGCATTTTCCTGAAAGGATCTTCTTTCTCCTGGCCGCATACAAATCCTACAATGATGGTAATGATGTTTTCTGCTGTCATGGCAATTCACTGTAGTTTTCATATACTTTGAGAGGATGCTGCACCAAACCAGGCAGTAATAGCTGATGAGAGGATGCTCTCTACGTTAGTATTGCAGTGGAACTCAGTGCACAATGTGCAAAAAAACACAGCAAGTAACTATGAGAGCAAATAGAATGTTCTCAGTTCTGAATTCAAAAGCAGGGAGGTTATGCTTTGGTTATACAAGATATTGATCAGATCATATCTGGAATGCTGTCTACAATATTGATCTCCATTTTTAAGGAAGAATGGTGATATGTTGGAAATGGTGTGGGTCGGTTGCCTTTTGATGAAGAGCTAGACTTAAATCTACTGGAGATTACAGTAGTGAGAGATGAACAAACAGATACACAGGGATCTTGACAGTATTTGTGGTGGAGATATTTCCTCTTGTGGGAGAAACAAAAATTTGTGGTTGCCTGGTTTATGTCTTTCTCTTAGAAGTGTGTGAGTCTTTGGAACACTCTTCCTCAAAGGCAGTGAAAGTAGACTATTTGAATATTGCTGAGGGGAAGCTTAAAGAGTTTTGATCAGCAGAAATAGCTTCAGACCTGTGTGTCACACACGGCTATAAGCAGCACTGGGGCCCCACAGGGGACTGTATTGGCTCCCTTCCTGTTTACCCTAATTTTAGATACCTTAGACTTTAGATACAGCACTGAGTCATGTCATCTGCAGAAACTCTCTGATGACTCAGCAGTAGTTGCATGTATAAAGGGAGGACATGAGGATGAACACAGAACCCTGGTGGAGGACTTTGTCAACTGATGCAAGCTGTATGATCTGCAGCTGGACATCAGTAAGACAAAGGAGATGGTGATGGACTTTAGGAAGAGTAAGCCTGCATTGCTCCATTACTACTGATTGCCAGGACGTACAAGTACCTCGGGGTGCAACTGGATGACAGGCTTAAGTGGAGCACCAACACAGAGGCTGTGTACAAGAAGGGCCAGAGACACATCTAGTTCCTGAGGAGACTCAGGTCTAGAGTATGCAGGTCTCTCCTTCACAAGTTCTACCAGTCTATTAGTCACCAGTACGATCTTCTGTGGGGTGGTGTGCTGGAACAGTGGCATCAACAGGGGTGACACCAACAGGCTCAACAAACTGATTAGAAACCCTGACTCTATTATAGGAATCAAACTGGACACACTGAAGGCTGTGGTAGAACAAAGGACCCAATGGAAAATTCTGGCAATTCTGGACAATGTTCCTCACCCCCTGCTTGCCACCTTGGCTGAACAGAGGAGCACTTTTAGTAATAGACTAAGCCAACTGCACTGCTCCAAAGAGCATTACATGAGGTCATTCTTACCCTTGGCCATTAGACCTTATAATGAGTCAGCCGATAGCCAGGGATGTGTTGACTTTTCCTGTTAGACTATTTGTGGTTACTTATTTTTTTATTTTTTCTACTTCTAATATTTATATCTGTGCACTTGTAATGCTACTGTGACACTGTAATTTCCTTTGGGACCAATAAAATACCTATGTTTCTATCTATCTATCTATTTGAAAGTCTACTGTGGATAGGCAGGGAATTGGAGCTGATTACAATCAGATCAGCCATAACAGTGGAAGAGGCTTGAGGTGCCAAATTGTATACCCTGCTCTTAAAACTAACTTCAGAAGAGAGAAGGGAGAAGAGGCACGCTGTGGTGATAGGAGATCCGTTAGTTAGGGGAACAGACAGGAAGTTTTGTGGGAAAGAATGAGATTCCCGGATGGTATGTTGCTTCTCAGGTGCCAGGATCCAAGGCATTTTGGATCAAGTCCTTGGCATTCTTAAGTGGGAGGGTGAACAGGTAGAAGTTGTGGACAACGTAGGTATCAATGACAAGAGTAGGATGAGTGACGAGGTTCTGCATAGGGAATTAGGTACTAAGTTAAAGTGCAGGGTCTCCAGGGTTGTAATCTCAGTGCTCATAATCTGATCGTATTCACCCTGAAATTTGAGAAGGAGAAGCTAAACTCAGATGTATCAGTATTGTGTGGAGTAAAGGGAATTACAGAGACATGAGAGAGAACTTGGTGAGAATTGATTGGAAAAGAACAGTGGCAGGGATGACAGCAGAGCAGCAATGGCTGGAATTTCTGGAAGCAATTTGGAAGGCACAGGATACATACATCCCAAAGGGGGAGAAGTATTCTAAAGGAAAGATGACAAGAGAAGGCAAAGCCAACATAATAGCCAAAGAGAGAACATATAATAGAGCAAAATTTAGTAGGAAGTTGTAGGATTGGGAAGCTTTTAAAAACCCAGAGAAGGCAACTAAAAAGATCATTAAGAAGGTAAAGATGGAATATGAAAGTAAACTAACCCATAATATTAAAGAGGATACCAAAAGTTTCTTCAGATACATAAAATGTAAAAAAGAGGCGTGGGTGGATATTGGACCACTGGAAAATGATGCTGAAGAGGTAATACTGTGGGACAACGAAGTGGAGGACAAACTGAATAAGTATTTTGTATCGGTCTTCACTGTTGAAGACACTAGCAGTATGGTGGAAGGTCCAGGTGCCAGTGGTCATGAAGTGTGTGAAGTTACCATTACTAGAGAGAAGGATCTTGGGAAACTGAAAGGTCAGATGGCAGGTAAATCATCTAGACCAGATGGTGTACACCCCAGGGTTCTGAAAGAGATTATGGAGGCATTATTAATGATCTTTCAAGAATCACTAGATTCTGGAATGGTTCCAAGTGACTGGAAAATTGCAAATGTCACTCCTCTCTTGAAGAAGGGCGAAAGGCAGAAGAAAGGAAATTATAGGCCAGTTCGTCTGACCTGAGTGGTTGGGAAGATGTTGGAGTCAATTATTAATGATGAAGTCTCAGGGCACTTGGAGCACATGATAAAATAGGCCGTAGTCAGCAAACTTTCCTCAAGGGAAAACCTTGCCTGACAAATCTGTTAGAATTCTTTGAAGAAATAGCAAGCAGGATAGACAAAGGAGAGTTGGTTGATGTCGAGCACTTGGATTTTCAAAAGGCTTTTGATAAGATGCCACACTTGAGGCTGTTTAATGAGCTACAGGCCCATGATATTACAACAAAGATTCTAGCCTGGATAAAGCAGTATCAAATTGGCAGGAGGCAAAGAATGGAAATAAAGGGAGCCTTTTCTTGCTGGTTGCTAGTGTCTAGTGATGTACCACAGGGGTCTGTGTTGGAACTGATTCTTTTTCCATTATATGCCAAAGATTTGGATGATGAAATTGATGGCTTTGTTGCAAAGTTTGTAGAAAATATAAAGGTAGGTGGACTGGCAGGTAGTTTTGAGAAATAGGCTACTGAAGGACTTAGATTAAGAGAATGGGCAAAGAAATAGCAGATGGAATACAGTGTCGGGAAGTGTATGGTCATGCACTTTGGTAGATGAAATAAAAGGGTTGACTGTTTTCTAAATGGACAGAAAATACACAGAACTGAAGCACAAAAAGACTTGGAGCTCTTGTGCAGGCTTCCATAAAGGTTAATTTGCAGGTTGTGAGGAAGGTAAATGCAATGTTAGCATTCATTTCAATATAAAAGCAAAGATGTAATGTTGAGAATTTATAAAGCACTGGTGCTGTCTCATTTGGAGTATTATGAGCAGTTTTAGGCCCCTTATCTTAGAAAGGATGTGCTGAAACTGGAGAGAGTTCAAAGGAAAATGATTCCAGGATTGAATGGCTTGTCATATGAAGAGTGCTTGATGGCTCAGGGGCTGTATTCGCTAGGATTCAGATGAATGAGGGGTGACCTCATTGAAAGCTATCAAATGGTGAAAGGCCTTGTAAGAGTGGATGCAGAAAGGATGTTTCCTATGGTGGGTGAATGTAAAACCAGAGGACACAGCCTCAGAAGACGGGGATGTCCTTCCAGAACAGAGATGAGGAGGAATTTCTTTAGCCAGTGGGTGGTGAGTCTGTGGAATTCTTTGCCACAGGCAGCTGCATAGGCTGTCTTTATGTATATTTTAGTCAGAGGTTGATAGATTCCTGATTGGTCAGGGCATGAAGGGATACAGGGAGAAGGCAGGAGATTGGAGCTGAGAGGAAAATTGGATCAGCCATGAAGAAATGGTGGAGCAGACTCAATGGGTCAAATGGCCGAATTCTGCTCCTGTATGTTATCATCTTATGGATGCATAAATGATATCAACTAGACCACCTGCAATAATACACAAAAGTAATCATGTTGATAGATTTTGGCAGAATTTGTAGTTGCGTCCTGGGGATTTTTTAAAAGTAAAATGTATTTGTAACAAATATTGTGCATTCTTTATTTGGTATGCAAGAAACTACTTAAAATATATAACTTGTTATTATTTCATGTTATGTTGAAATTAATTATGCAGAGCTTCATGGTATACAGTGGTCCATTTTAGAATAATGTTTAAAGTGTTCAATTACAGAAGATCCTATTGCATCTCCACTGCTCTTTATGTATAAATAGGATAATTAAATGTAAGGTTTAGTTTGTGTTTCTGTTTAGGTGAAGTTATTGAACAGAACCCTGGTCTTTGGAGGAAATGTCAACATTTCTTCGTGTTTCCAATTAGGATGAGATTTCTGAAACTGTGGTTTGACTAGAGCATGGAGATAATGGAAAAGCCAGGATAGACAACAAATACCTGGAGTCTGAGTTGCTTGCAATGTTACAATTACTGACTTATTGACTGTGACAGATGACGCCAGTAACTTACAACAAAGCCAGTGAATCTTTTGCTTTAGGCACAAAGAAAGCTCTGTTGCTGGCCATCACCTCATACTTCATGACGTTTAGGTGAAATGTGAACATTCTGGAGAATCATCAGTGTAGAGTAAGGTTAATGAGTCAACTATTTTAGGATTTAGTTGCAGAAGCGATTTAAGATTTTACTCCATGATTCAGGATAAATTTTTATCTGAAACACTTTTAAAAATCATGATTTGATTTTTTTTAAAGCATGTTGGTGTCTGCTTTGGCAACAGATGAAACTTGTAAAGGTCTTATTGCTTAAGCTATTTGACTATATTAAAATAGTCAGTACATTGGTCGAATCAGATAATAGTTTCTTTTCAGGTAATAAATGGTGATCTGTAGAAGAAAGGATGTGTTCAGCATATGATGAAGTATACTTTAATTGTTTCATTCCTTTCTTTATAATTCACACTGATTAGTTGATGCTAGTGTAATTGAACAGTTTAGTTGTGATCTGTGAGTCATTTTGGACCTGTACTTGTCCAACCTAATGCCTCAGGTTAGATTTCTTTTACATGTAAAAATACACCATCAGGAATGTGTCACCATCAATCACTTCAAGGAAAAGTTCCTTCCATTTCTCCTGTCTAATATTTGAAGCTTTAAAATTAAAAGTTAAAATGGGGGGTTACTGAGAAGAGACAGCGCTTCATTTTTTTAAAAAAAGCAGTAGATATGACTAAATTACACCTACTTGCCTAAAGTATCAGCAGAATTTGTGAAGGGAGGAGATTTTTTTGAATCTAAGCATTCCTCTGTGGACTGATAGAGTTAATATTTCATATTGAAAAAGAGTTAACATTTCAGATTTTTAGCTTCAGTAGGTACTTTTTCAATTGAGAAAACATACCAGTTTTAAGTTGTAGCAAGGGTGGTGGTGAGATGTGGATGCATATGACAAGGGAACGTCTCTGACGGGGAGAAGCCAGAGTGTATAGGGTTATCTCAAGGTTGTTTATCATCACTCTTCAGTACAGGAGTGTAAGGGAGGACAAAATGATTGTTAATCTACGGCGAATGCTGGAAATGCCTAGATATTTTCTGTTGTCTGACAATGTTATAGAATGATAACCTCACAACAGAACTGCACAGTTCTGATACACACAGAAAGAGAACTAGTTGATATAGTTGAATTCAAGATTGAGCCCTGAGGGCTGTAACATACACGTATAGGAGGTGCTGTTCCTTACCTCTGCATTGGACCTCATTAGAGCAATACAGAAGCTGACCAATAGACAGAGTGGGATGACAGTGCAATGGAGTATTGAAGTAGCTAGTATATCCCTACAAATTAAATAGCTTTATTTGTCACATACATCGAAACATACAGTGAAATATGTCATTTGCGCATTGACTAGCAATGTCTGAGGATGTGCTGGGGGCAGCCAGTAGTGATGTCATGCATTTGGCACCAATGGGAGAACGTACGATATCCCTACAAACAGCAGCTGGAATCGAACCCTGATTGCCACCGTTGTAAATTGTTGCACTAACTACTACACTTGTGCGCTGTAACGTCCATGGTACTGTACCGTACTGTACCTGCGATGCAGTCATTTGGTAGCTCCCGTGCATGAGCATGGAGTGCAGTAGGTGAAATTAAAGGCAAAGCAACTGAGTTAATTTCTCAGTTGGAAAGACTGGGTCTCGGGGGTGATGAGAAGGGAAAAGATAATTCAGAATATTGTTATCCTTATTATCATTGAGTCATGTAATGTGAGATTGGTTGATTTGTGGCAGCAGTACATGCAAAGAAGTAATAGAAAATGAATGATGAGGTAGTATTGAGAAATCTGATTGTGGAGGGGAAAAAGTTGTTTCTTCTCCCTGCTGATAGTAACAAGAAGAGGGCATGTTGCTTTGGTGAGTATACCTTGGGATGGATGCAGCCTTCTGGACGCACCCCTTCTTAAAGAAGTCTGTGATGGTGGGGATGGTTGTGCCTGTGACAGGGTTTGCTGAATCTACATTGCAGCCTCTTGCGATCCTCTGTATTGGAGCCACCGTGCCAACCTGTAATGCAACTACTCGGAAGGCCCTCCATCATCCATCTTTAGCAATTGATAAGGGTCAATGACTCCTTAAACTCCTAGTGAAATAGTGCTTTTGGCATGCTTTCTTTGTGACTTCATCAATGTATTGAGTCTGGCAGAGATTCTCCTGCTGTCCCCTAAATGAAGACACATGGCAGGATGAAGGGTCTCGGCCCGAAACGTCGACAGTGCTTCTCCCTATAGATGCTGCCTGGCCTGCTGTGTTCCACCAGCATTTTGAGTGTGTTGCTTGAATTTCCAGCATCTGCAGATTTCCTCGTGTTTCTTTGTTCTTGTTGAGTTTGAGGTTGTTGCCACTCAGCCAGCTGATCTTCCTAACTCCTGGAGAGACAGCATTTGAAGCACTATGTACAGTTTTAGTCGCCCTGTTATAGGAGAGACATAGTCAAGCCGGAGAGGGGAGAGATGAAATTTACAAGGTACTGCCTAGATTAGAGGGCCTGTCTTGTAGGCGGAGTTTGGCCATGCTGGATCTTTATTCCTTGGAGCATAGGAGACTGAGGGATGTCCTCAAAAGGTGTATAAAATCCTGAGTTTTATAAACTAGAAGCACAGATACAGTATGAGAGGGAAAAAAAATTGAGAGCTAAGAGGTACAGTAACCTCTTTGCATGTAGAGTAGTGAGTATGATTGAAATGGCGAGGCCTTAGGCCCTCACTCCCAACTATTCTGCTGGTGAATGTAGAGTGGAAAATAAAACAGAGCAAGATCGCAGTACCAGAGGGACATCAGAGACTGCTATGTACTTTGCCTTATGGAAACATGGTTTACACCTGCCATTTTGGATGCAGCGCTGCAGACTGCTGGTTTCACCATACTCTGCAAAGACAGGAGATTGTAGGCTTGGCACTTCTCTCTCCTCTCCCTCCACCTTTCAAATCTACTCCTCACCTTTTTTTCTCCAGTCCTGCTGAAGGGTTTCAGCCTGAAACATCGATTATACTTTTTTCCCGCAGGTGAAGCCTGGCCTGCTGAGTTCCTACAGCATTTTGTGTGTGTTGCTTGGATTTCCAGCATCTGCAGATTTTCTCTTGTTTAAGATTGTAGTCTTTTAAAGGTAAAGGAGGTGGAGTATGCTTTATGATTAACTCATCATGGTACTCAGGCATGGTGGTTCCGTCTCAATCCTGCTTACCCAACCTGGACCATCAAGTGGTCAAGTGTTGTCCACTGATCACTGTTATCTGCTGAGGGAATTTTCCACAATCAATCTGTTAGTGGTGTACATTCCACTTCAGACCAATATCTGGCAGGCTCTGGAGGAGCTGAGCACCATAATCTGCAGTCATGAAACAGCTCACCTAGATGCCTGTTTTATCATTGAGGGGGATTTCAACCAGGCCAGTTTGAAGAAGTCTCTGAACAACTACCACCAATATGTCACCTGTGGAACCAGAGGAGCCAACACACTTGACCACTGTTATACCACCATCAAGAACGCTTGCCATGCCCACACTTTGTAAAGTCTGATCTCTGCTCTGGCTGTACCTCTACTCCTGGCATACAAACAAAGACTAACGACTACAGCAGCAATAAACCAAGAAGGTATGGTCAAGGGAGGCAAAGGGGTGCTTACGGGACTGTTTTGAGTCAATATTCAGGGACACAACTTTGAATCTGAATGAATATGTCACAGTTATCACCAAATTCATCAGACCTGAGTAGATGAGTGTGTGCTTTCGAGAAAATACCGAATATGCCAAAACCAGAAGTTGTAGGTGAACCAGGAGATTCGTAGTCTGCTGAGGGCTAGATCTATGGCATTCAAGGCTGGTGACCTGGAACTATACAAGAAGGCCAGTACGACCTAAGAAGGCTATTTAAGGGAGAAAAAACAATTCCAATTGAAGTTAGAGACAGAAATGGATGATGTTAGCTCTGGAAGAGTTTACAAGCTGTTATTTCCTACAAGGTGAAACCTAGCACCCTGAATGGCTGTGATGTTTCTTTCATAGATGAGCTCAGTGTCTTTTATGCACTCTTTGAATAAAAGTACACCTGTGCAAATCCCTGCAACATCTGATGACCCTGATCTCTGTCTCAGAGGCCAACATCAAAACATCCCTCAAAGGTGAATCCTCACAAGGCTTCAGGACTTGGTTGTGTACCTGGTAGGGCATTGAAAATCTGTGCCAATCAAATAGTGGGATTGTTCAAGGACATCTTAAATCTGTCATTGCTGTAGTTGAGGTTCCCACCTGCTTCAAAAGGTGACAGTCATGTTCTGCCTCAGTGACCATCACCCAATGGCATTCACATCTACTGTGATGAAGTGCTTTGAGAGGTTGGTCATGGCCAGAATCAACTCCCACCTAAGTAAAAATGTGGACCCTCAGCAATTAGCCTATTGCCATTACAGGTCTACAGCCTTGGATCATCTAGACAATAGCAAAACTATGTCAGGCTGCTGTTTATTAATTACAACTCAACGTTCAACACAATCATACCATCACTAATAACCAGCAAACTCCAAAACCTGGACCCTGTACCTCCCTCTGCAGCTGGATCCTTGACATCCTCACAGGGATACCATAGTTAGTGTGGATCAGAAATAAAATGTCCACCTTGCTGACAACATGTACTGGCACACCTGAAGGGTATGTGCTTAGCTTACTGCTCTACTTTCTTGACACCCCAGACTTTGTGCCTAGGCACAGCTCAAATGTCATCCGTCTTTGGCAGAATTTCAGACAGTGATGGGGGGAGTACAGGAGCGATAAAGGTCAGCTGGTTGAGAAGCATCACAACAACCAGCCTGCACTCAACATCAGCAAGGCTGAGGAATTGATTGTGGACTTCAGGAAAGGGGAAGTCGAGGGAACACACACTAGTCCTGATTGAAGGACTAGCAGTGGAAAGGGTGAGCAGTTTCCAGTTCCTGGATGTCAATATCTCTGAAGATCGTACAACATATTGATGCAATTACATAGAAGGCATAATAGTAGCTATATTTCACTAGGAGCTTGAAGAGACTTGGTATGTCACCAAAGAATCTCGCAAATTTCTACCGGTACACCATGCAGAGCATTCTAACTGGTAGCATCACTATCTGTTATGGAGATATCACTTCATAGGATCGGAAAACACTGTAGAATATTGTAAACACAGCCAGTTACCTTGTGGGAAGCTTCAAAAGTTGATGCCTCAAGAATGTGTCATCTATCATTAGGGAACCCCATCGCCCTTTTCTTATTCCTACCAAGGAGAAGGCACAGGAGCCTGAAGACAAACTGTTTCAGGAACAACTTCTCCCCCTCCACAGTCTGATTTCTGAATGAACAATGAACCCATGAACAGTACTTCAGACTGCAGTTCAAGGTTCTGAAAGAGGTAACTGAAGAGATAATGGAGGCATTAGTAATGATTTTCAAGTAACACTAGATTCTGGAATGGTTCCGGAGGACTGAAAAATGCAAATGTCATTCCACTCTTTAAGAAGGGAGGAAGGCAGAAGAAAGGATATTATAAGCCACTTAGCATGACTTCAGTGTTTGGGAAGATGTAGGAGTCCATTATTAAGCATGAGCTTTTGGGCTACTTTGGGACACATGATAAAATAGGCCAAAGTCAGTATAGTTTCCTTAAGGGATATCTTGCCTTACAAATCTCTTGGCATTATTTGAAGAAATAACAAGCAGGATAGACAAAGAGTGAGTTGATGTTATTTACTTGGATTACAGAAGGCCTTTGATAAAGTGCCACACATGAGGCTGCTTAACAAGATAAGAGCCCATGGTAGTAAGATATTAGCACAGATCAGGGATTGGCAGACTGTCAGGAATAAATGGGGCCTTTTCTAGTTGGCTGCCAGTCACTAATGGTGTTCCACAGGAGTCAGTATTGGGACCACTTCTTTTCATGTTACATGTCAGTAATTTGGATGATGGAAACGTTTGTGGGCAATACAAAGATATGGGAGGGGCAGGTATTGTTGAAGAAGCAGTGAGTGTGCATTGGGAACATTAAGAGATTCGTGTGCACTTACAAAGGTTGGGAGAATGGGAAAGAATTGACAAATGGACTCTAGAGTGGGAAAGTATATGGTCATGCACTTTGGTAGAAGGAATAAAGGTGTAGTTTATTTTCCAAACAAGGAGACAGTTTTAAAAATCAGAAATGCAAAGGGATTTGGGAATCCTCGTGCAATGTTGGCATTCCGTTTGAGAGGGGTAAAATATAAAAGCAAAAATGCAGTGGTGAGGCTTTATAAGGCATTGGTCAGACCACACGGAGTATTGGGAGCAGTTTTCGGCTCCTTATCTAAGAAAAGATTTGCTGGGATTGGAAAGATTCAAAGGAGGGTCATGAGAATGATTCTAGGAATGAAAGGGTTGAGGAGTATGAGGAGTGTTTGATGGTTCTAGGCCTGTACCAGCTGGAGTTCGGAAGAATCTCATTGAAACCTATCAAATGTTGAAAAGCCTTGATAGAGTGGATGTGGAGAGGATGTTTCCTGTTGTGGGTGAGTCTCGGACCAGAGGATATAGCCTTAGAATAGAGGGATGTCCATTTTGAGCAGAGATGAGAAGAAATTTCTTCAGACGGGGTGCCATAAAATTTATTGCCACAGACAGCTGTGGAGGCTAACTCTTTGAGTATATTTAAAGCAGATGTTGATAGGTTCTTGGTTAGTCAGGGCGTCAAAGGTTCCAGGGAGAAGGCAGGAGGATGGGGTTGAGATGGATAATAAATCAGCCATGATGGAACAGTCTTGAATGGCCTAATTCTGCTCCTATGTTTGATGCTCTTATGGGCTGTATGAGGAGAGGATGAGATCAGTGGAACACAAAGTTAATGAGATACAGTTAGTAACAATGACAGAGTGAAAGCCAAAGTTAAGGAAATATAGGAGAGATCTGAGTGACGCCTGTGTAGAAAGTTCCCTCTTTAGAGTAGATTCCATAGAAATGGAGGAATTAGGACAATTGAATTGAGTCTGCAGAAAATGGTATGGAGTCTCAAGCGTAGTCAAGGTGGAATGGTTGTGAGAATCCATGCATTTGCAATGGGCATTTATTTCCTGAAAGGGGACCGAATACTCAGAGATGGACTATGTGAAAGCGAGAGCATGTTACAAATAGGAAGCAAAATTTAAAAAATCAAGTTTTTCAGCAACTTATATATGTGCAAATATATGCAAGGAAAAAACAAGTATACGTGTAAAAGCAGCAACAATAGATATCTCAGAGTGTTTGAAAGTGAGATGAAGGAGCAATCCACATTAGAAGTGAAAGAAGGGCACTCACAGGCATAGTATGGACCTTTACATACTTCTGCAGCTATAACTTTCAGTGGAGTTGAAGGAATTTCCAACGTGTGAACGAGTGTAGTCGGACAAATGCGTGTGCTGCTTGAGGGGAACTATGTTCAATGATGAAGCAGTGTGCCCTCAAGTACGTAATCTTAAGGGAAGTGTGGAGCAATTGTATATCCTTGGGGGGAAATAAGTGGGTAAGGTTTTTGGGGAGGAAGTGTCAGCAGGGAGTAAATTATCATAAGATAGATGAAGATGTTATAAAATACAAATTGAACCATATGAATATCTACAGCCTGGAATTAACTGAAACAATGAAGATGAAAATAGCAACAATCTAGATTTAAAGATGTAGCTGGGCATGGTAACTGCAGAAGGGCAGTGCAAGAGGAAGTCTGTGTCTGTGGGAGAAGTTTTTCCATACGTGGAGTCAGTGTAGCTATTGGATAAGTGTGTAGAATTGTTAATTTTCATGTCGTTCAACTTTTCCTCTACTTGTATTTTTATATGATCACCTGAGCATACTGTATACAGTACATGTAATGATTCAGTGAATTTTCCAGTGATGTATTTTTCTGGAAGCTTAGTGTTTTTTTGCAGCTGATGTCAGGGTACATAAACCTGACTATTGCACAAGCTACTTATCACTGGATAGTGCTAAAATTCCAAGAATTACGCCTCATTCTCGACTTCCAAACAACCTTTAGATTGTAAAATCACCAGAATCCAACACACCCAACAGTAGTTCATGTTGTTATAACTCCTATTGAAATGTGAACACTTAAAATTCACTCTACTGTAGTGGTCACCAACCCTTTTAAGTCCAAGATCCCCTACCTCAGCCTTAGTGAAAGGCAAGATCGACCCCAGATCGATTAGTTACACGCATGCGCACCGGGGCAGAAAGGACCGGAAGTAAAACCCTGCAACCTGGAAGTAGAAATAATGTATAAACACCAGAGGTCACCACCCTTTTTTGCACTACGGACCGGTTTAATATTGACAATACTCTTGTGGACCGGCCAACAGTGTGGGGGGGGGGGGGGGGGGGGGGGATGTTAAACACGACCGGAATACAGCAATACTCGAAGCAGGTTCCTTATGTCCAGTCTATCCCGCAATTTAGTTTTCGCTGTTCTCGGCACTTAGCTACTGTCCCACGCTGCTCACGTTTTTTTCTGCTGAAAAAACTCAACGGGTTTGTCTTTAAGTGCAGGATGCTTGGACTCAGGGTACCAAAGCAGTTTTCATTGCCTCATTAGACAGCCTCCGGGCCCGAACTCCAGCCTCCAGCCTGCCCGCCGCCAGACGCCTTGGTTAGGTATGGCTGGTTGTGGGTGGGTGAGAGGACAAGATCAGGGCCGGATCCCGCAGCGATCGCAGTCCGGAGAGAGCAAGCGACTGAGCGAGGAGTGCGACAGGGCGCACGCCCGCCTCCCTTTTAGCATCTATCAGCCGACAAAAGTTTGTTTCAGTAGATCGCAGCACGGTAGCTGCTCTGCTACTTACGAAACCCTGAGCCCAAATTAGGTCATCTGCGAATATTTTAGCACTGGGTTCCCCACAAACATTCGGTGTGCTAAACAGGTTTAGAGGCGGCGCCCATCTGTCCGCGCTCCGGGCCGGTAGCAACGGCACTTCCCAACAGCTGCGCGAGGTCAACCAGTGATCCTTGGCGCGAGGGTATCACGGCATTTAGGTGATTGATGACCTCAGGTGTGTTCAAGTTCAACAGTGGGCATGACAGGGAATGAGGAAAGGTGCAGCTGACTCATATCGCTTCCACGCGGCCCGGTGGTTGGGGACCACTGAATTACACGGTGTAGTGCGGGGGAGCTACACGCATGTGCACTGGGCAGAAAGAACTGAACTAAAACCCCGCAACCCAGAAACAATCTCTCAACAGTATTTGTGTATTTCTTTTTCTTTTGGGATCTACTGGGCAAGTCTCAAAGATCGACAGGTTGACGACCACTACTCTACAGTAATATTACTTATTCATTTCTACTAAATTAATTGATTACAGGTGAAATGCTACCACAAGAAGTACCGTTCAGCAACGAGAGATGTCATATTCCGGCTTCAATTTCACATCGGCTCTATTCAGGGTTTTGGCTTTGTGTTTGGGAAAGAAGACCTTGACAATGCCAACAAAGGTGAGCTGATAGACTATCTACCATTACTAGTTCTAACTGAATGGAATATAGATAAATGGCCAATCAGTGTTGAACTTAAGGCTTTTCCTTTTTCTAACTGCTTTCCCAGAGAGGAGGACTGAATGCAGTCACCTTGATTGTTCTAGCAAATAGCCAATGTTATTTACTCCGATCCCAGTATTCGCATTTCACTTGCAAGACTTATGATTTTGCCTTCTATTTGTGGATGACTGTAATTTTGTTAACTATTCAAGAGTTCACTATTTTGTTTTGCTTCCTTACCTTCATAGTACAATATTGGTTGGTATATTTTGTAGGAATCTTCAGCTGATGGGGAAAATCATATATTTTGTACATATGTCAATAAGACTTTAGATATATAAGTTTAAAGGTACTTATTTTTCTCAATGCAATATTTTTAAGGGTGATTCTCAGTGCAAACCATTGGGGGAAAGACACTAATCCCAAAGAAGGTATTAAAAAAAACACACACACACATTAAAGAAATTTTGCAGCATTATTTGATGTACTCTAAAACAGGCAATACTGCTGGTTAAAGAACACAAGATAACAGCATCAATTTGTTTTATATATGATAGCTTCAACATATTCACAAACAAATTTTCTGCTCAGTTCTGATTTGCCTTTCTCCTTAAGATGCAAATGATGACGTTTTGACACAGAGTGAAAAGAGTTGCACAGCACAGAAACAGACCGTGTATATGGATTTCCTTTGTTTGCATTTGGACTGGCATTGTTTTCTGCCTTGCCAGTTTAAGTGTCTGACTAAATGTCTAATAAATTTAGTAACTGTATATCTGATTCCAGCACCTCCTCTGGCAGTGAGTTGTGGATATCAACCTTGGAAAATGGAAAACTGCCTCCAGATCTCTCTTAAATCTCCTTACCCTCATCTTAAGATTTTTCACTCATGTTTTTTATTACCCTGTCATAAAAAAAGGTTTTGATTAATGTATACTAAATAGACTAAAATAGAACAGTTTGTCTGAATGTAAATGACGTAAGTGTCTGGTCAGCTATATCTTTGTTGCTTTTATTCTAGATGACAGGTTTCCTGAATATGGGAAGATTGAACTGGTGTTCTCAGCTAGCCCAGAGAAAATACAGGGTATGTGCAGTCATTTATTGTGTTTTTTTCCTTTTTTATTATTGTAAGTAGTTGGACTATGGTGTGGAGCAGTGGTAACATAACTGGTTTCACAAAAGCCTAGTGCAAATCCCATCATGAAAACTGTGGAGTGGAAATTCTGTTGATAATCTGTAATTTGGAAATAAAAAAGACCTAATATTGGTGATGATGATTGTTAAAGCCCGAGATTGTTGTAGAAATCCACCTGGTTCATTCATGTACATCAGGAGGAAATGTTGCCCTTCTCTTTACTGGCCTCACTTACTCAGGACTCCTCAGATGGGAGCCATTCTGTTAGAGATGAGTAGTAAATGTTGTCCTTGTCAGATACAAAATAATGAATGAATAAGGGAAACTGATTTTAAGGTGTTTTCAGAAATATGGATCAAAAGAAAGGTCAAGGAATGTCTTGTAAAGAGGTGGCAAATGTTGATTATTCAGTGAGGCCTTGTTTCAGCTTGATATGCTTGCACTACTAGAATTGATGTGGATATGGCAAACATCCATCTCGCAATTAGAGTGGCAATCCAACTTCATGTAAATAGATAACACCTGCATATAGTTCTGGTTCAGTCTAATACGTATTAAATAACTCGGATACTATTGAAGCTATTGGTCTTTCTTTTTGATGGACAAATGTTTTCTCTATGGAATGTTCTTGCTTCTGTTAAAGCTTTGAAGTGTGCAACTGGGGCAGCATTGCAGTCAGCACATCGCTTTTCCGTGCCAGTGATCAGGATTCAATTCCTGCCCCTGTCTGTTAAGGAATTTGTACGTTCTCCCATGACTGCCTGCATTTCCTCTGGATGCTCTGGCTTCCTTGCATGTTCCAAAGACATCCAGATTAGTAAGGGTTAGCAAATTATGACTGCAATGTTTCCAAGTTCAAAGTAAAGTACATGTATGTCACCATATACAACCCTGAGACTCTGTTGGTCATTGATGCAAGCGACCCTTTTCACTGCATGTCTTGATCTCTCGATGTACATGTGAGAAATAAAGCTAATCTTTCATCTTTAAGTTCAGGGAGGGCAGAAAGATTGGGATGTGAAGAGGTGGTCAGTTTCCTTAAAGGATGTTTTTAGGCCTTTTGTCAGTGATCCCCAGAGTTGTTCCTACCCAAGTGCACGTTTCTAGGTTAATGAAATTGTCTGTTTTTATAGAGTCAAATGCAAATAGGAAAGATTTAGACGGATATTGACCAGCTGCAGGGAAGTAAGATGAGGTGAAGTAGACAACTTGGTCAGCATAGAGAAGGTGAGCTGAAAGATCTGTTTCCATGTTATGTGACTCTATTTAACAGGCACTTCCGCCCATTAAGTCCAGTTACATTAATCCCGACTAATGATGCAGTAGTCGAGGTCCCATATGGGAGGTTGGTCAAGAAGGTTCAGTCACTTGGCATTCGGGATAAGGTAGTAAATTCTTTTCAACATGTGGGGAAAGCTGGAGAGTGGAGTAGATGGTTGCCTCTTTGATAGAGGACTGTGATTAGTGGAGTGCTGCAGGGATCAGTGCTGGGTCCTTTGTTGTTTGTCCTCTTTGTCAACAATCTGGATGATAATGTGGTAAAGTGGATCAGCAGATTTGCAGAGGGCACCAAGATTGGAGGTGTAGTAGAGAGTGAAGAAGTGCAGCGTGATCTGCACCAGCTGGTAATATGGGCTGAAAAGTAGCAGATGAAATTTAATGCAGACAAGTATGAAGTGATGCATTTTGGGAGGACCAACCATGGTGGAACTTGCACAGTGAATAGAAGGGTGCTGGGGTGTGTGGTAGAACAGAAGGATTTGGGAATACAGGTCCATGATTCCTTGAAAGTGGCTTTATAGATAGATAGGATATTAAGAGGATTTTTGGCACATTGGCTTCCATAAATCAAAGTATTGAGTACAATAGTTGGAATGTTATGCTGAAGTTATATAAGACGGTGAGGCCTAATTTACAATTTTATGTGCAGTTCACAAATATCACAAATGACCTGACTTATTCTAACAAAGCAGAGTCCACTGCCAAGAAGGCCCACCAGTGCCTTTACTTCCTGAGAAAGCTGAAGAAATTTGGCCTGTCCCCTAAAACCCTCACAAATTTTTAGAGATACACCATAGAAAGCATTCTTCTAGGGTGCATCACAACCTGGTATGGAAGTTGTCCTGTCCAAGACCAGAAGAAGCTGCAGAAGATCGTGAACATAGCCCAGCACATCACACAAACCAATCTTCCATCCTTGGACTCACTTTACACCGCACGCTGTCGGAGCAGTGCTGCCAGGATAATCAAGGACACGACCCACCCAGCCAACACACTTTTTGTCCTTCTTCCCTCCAGAAGGCTCAGGAACTTGAAGATTCATATGGCCAGATTTGGGAACAGCTTCTTTCCAACTGTGATAAGACTGCTGAACAGATCCTGACCTGGATCTGGGCCGAACCTTCCAAATATCTGGACCTGACTTGCACTACCTTACTTTCCCTTTTCTATTTTCTAATTATGATTTATCATTTAAATTTTTGTATTATATTTACTTCGATTTGTACTTCAGGGAGCGTGAAGCACAGAATCAAATATCACTGTGATGATTGTATGCTCTAGTATCAATTGTTTGGTGACAATAAAGTAAAGTTCTGGTCAACTACCTATGGGAAAGGTATCAATAAGATTGAAAGAGTACAGAGAAAATTGATGTTGTTGGGATTTAAGGACTTGAGTTCTAGGGAAGGGTTGAATAGGTTAAGACTTGATTCCCTGAAGCATAGGAGAATGAGGCAAGAGTTGGAAGAAATGCAGGTTGGGTGAGATGAGAACTAGAGGCCATAGGCTAAGGGCAAAATGTGTGCCACTTAATGGAACATGAGGGGAACTTCTTCACTCAGCAGCTGGCGTGAATGTGGAACAAGCTGCCAGTGCACAGGGTGGATGCAGGTTCAATTTCAGCACTTAAGAGCCAGGTGCAGGTTGATGGGACTATACAGAATAATAGTTCAGAATGGACTAGATGGGCCAAAGGGCCTGTCTCTGTGCTGTAGTGCACAATGACTATCTATCACCAATTCTATTTTATTCTCCCCACATTCTAATCAACACCTCCCTGACTCTACGACTCGCTTATACATTAAAAGTACAGTGGCCCATTAACGAACTAACCCATACATCTTCAAGATGCCTGAGGAAAACGGATAACTCAAAGTCACAAAAAGAGCAGGTCAACTTTACACTGGAATTAATGGAGGCCAGGATTGAACCCAGGTTGCTGGAGCAGTGAGATGTGTTACCTGGAGGTTTGCTGATACACTCACGTGCATAACGAAGTGTAAATCACTGGGTTTGTTGGACAGTTTTCCCACTTGGGCATTGATGAATGTGGACTACAAGATCCTGTCCAAGGCTATCGCCAACAGGGTCAAGTTTGCACTGGAGCAGGTGATCCATCTGGACCACCGGGCAGGAAGATCCCAGACAGCCTCGCGCTGCTGAGGGACACCATCGCTGACGTGCAGGACAGGGGGGTGGACGCCTTCCTGGTCAGCTTGGACCAGGAGAAAGCCTTCGACAGGATACCGCACACGTACATGGCAGATGTATTCTCCAAAATGGGATTTGGGGAGGGAATCCAGAATTGGATCAAACTGCTCTACACGGACATCTGTAGCGCAGTCCAAGTCAACGGGTGGGAAACAGACAGCTTCCCCATCAGGTCTGGAGTCAGGCAGGGTTGTCCTCTCTCCCCTGTCTTGTACGTGTGCTGCATAGAACCCTTTGCCGAAGCCATCAGGAGGGATGAGGGCATAAGAGGGGTGACGCTGCCAGGCAGTGGAGGGACCCAAGTCAAAACCTCCCTGTACATGGATGACGTCACCGTCTTCTGCTCCGATCTGAGGTCAGTTCACAGGTTGATCAGCATCTGTGAACAATTCGAGCAGGCGTCGGGGGCCAGGGTCAGCCGCACGAAGATCGAAGCCATGCTCTTCGGCAACTGGCCCAACCGATCCAACGTCCCCTTCACCATCAGGTCTGATCACGTGAAGATGTTGGGGATCTGGTTTGGAGGGGCCAAGGCATGCAACAAGAACTGGCAGGAGCAGACTGCCAAGGTCAAACAGAAACTGGGACTGTGGGGAGGGCGCTTCCTATCGATAGCGGGCAAGAACCTGGTCATCAGGTGTGAGGTGCTCTCAGGGCTGCTGTACTTGGCGCAGGTGTGGCCAGTCCCCCGCTCCTTCAGCTCGGAGATCACCCGAGCCGTCTTCAGATTCGTCTGGGGATCCAAGATGGAGCAGGTCAGACGGACCACCGTGCACAAGTCCCTGGACAACGGGGGCAAAACATCCCCAATGTCGCCCTCACCCTGATGGCCAGCTTCGTGTGCGACTGCATCAGGTTGTGTGTGGATCCCAGGTACGTGGGCATCAAGTACCACTATGTGCCCAGGTTCTACCTGTCGCCCTGGCTACGAAGGATGGGTCTGGCCCCTTTCCCGCACAACACCCCTGTCAGCTGGTCATTGCCGCCATACCTGTCCTTCGTAAAGAAGTTCTTTCAGGTCATTGCCTTTGACCACAGGGCCATCAGGCAGTGGTCAGCACGTAAGGTCCTGCAGACACTGCAGGAGAAGGACGTGATGGACACAGTGGGGTGGTTCCCTGAGCAGAATGTCCAGTTCATCTGGCAAAATGCCTCATCGCCAGACCTCACCAACAGCCACCAAGACCTCGCCTGGCTGGCGGTGAGAGGTGCCCTCCCAGTCTGATCCCTCCTGTACGCCTGTAACGTCGTCTCCACACCCCTCTGCCCAAGGGAGGACTGCAGTGAGGAGGAGTCGGTGACCCACCTCTTTGCACACTGTGGGTTCGCCGAGAAGGTGTGGAGGAGGATGGAAGGGGCAGTGTCGAGGTTCATCCCCAGCAGCTGCATATCAGAGGACTCTCTGATCTACGGGCTGTTCCCGGGGATGCACACGGAGACCAACATCCGGTGCTGCTGGCAGATCATCAGTGAAAGACGCTCTTTGGTCGGCCCGAAACTTGATGGTCTACCAGCACACGGAGATGTCCATGGGGGAATGCTGTTGACTGGCTCATTCTCGGCTGCAGGAGTACGTGCTGAGGGACGCACTCAAACTTGGTGCAGTCACCGCAAGGACCCGATAGGGAAGGACCCAGTAGGGTTCTTCACAGCCCAGTAGACCACAGTCTAGGGTTCTTCTCCCGCGGGAGTTGAGGGGTTGTGGGGGTGGCGGAGTGTATACCCCTAAACAAGTGTGTGTAAATATGGAATAACAGAGTGCCACGTGGGTGGTGAAAAGTGTGAAAATGCAAAGACAGCAATGGAAACAGTTATAAAGGATTGAAAGTCATTGAATGGTTTATTGTATATAATTTTATTTTTGAATAAAGTATATTGATGAGAATTGATCCAACTAAGACTACTTGGTCTTATCCCAAAGCATTTTTATTCCTGTGATTAATCCTCACAGTAATTATTTAAATTGAGTGGCTTGCTGTGCTCATTCATAGTCAACAGAACAAGAGGGACTTCAATCACATATTCTCCATACCAGATAGATACTGGAGGATTTTCTGAATACTGCGGCTGAGCCAGTGGGGTATTTGCAACAAGACATGCTTTGAGATGGTTTTTCTGCTGCTGCTTCAGAAATTAACCGATTTATTGAATTTAAATTTCTGATTTTCCATGGTTAATCCTGAATTCGTGACTCCCAGCTGCAGCTCAAGGGCCAAAACAGGAGGCAAAGACAATCTGACTTGTCTTTTCCTTTCTAGGACCGTGAGGCCTCAAGCAGTTAGCACAGTGGGGAAGAGAAATTGAGAGGGTGGCTTGAGACCACATTCTGGGTTTGCAATAGGTGTCAGCCTGCGGAGTAACTTGTCAGCTTGCAGGTTAGTTAACTGAGCTCAGAGGAGAGCAGTGGTTTAGGAGGCTTGGGTTCAATAGGAGTGTGTCCATGTATAGAAGGGAGATTTCTGTAAAGGATGTTAGTGGAAATTGCTTCCTTCAATCTTGGTTCATTGTACAGACGTGAATCACTTATGCAGAGAAGTGCACAAAGTAGAGTACCCTCCCTGCAATCTGTCTTGGGGGAGAAAGTGTATATGCTTGCTTAAAAACATGTTAACATGCAAACATTGGAAGTGATTAGAGTCGTATAGCACCACAGCATAGGAACAGGACCTTCGGCCCATCTCTAGTCCTTTTCAAACTATTCATCTACCTCATCCCATTGACTGCGCCTGAAACATAGCCTTCCACACCCCTCCCATCCATATACTTAACCAAACTTCTCTTAAATGCTGAAAGCTAACCCGATTTATTACCTGTTTCTGCCTGATTGCAATTTCATCATCTCTCCCTAGTATTTATTTCATACAGCAGCAATCATTTTGATGATCATGTCCCAAGTTAAGGTGATGTCCCGATCAAAAAAGTGCCTGGAGATGAAATAAAACAGGAATTAGGAGGACCAGTGATATTCCCTGGCTGTCTTCTGTCTCTTCCAATCAAGCTTTCTGGTATAAAACAGCTCTTTGGAAAGGTTTCTATTGCCTCCTTAGGGCTGAGGCTGGACATAATTCATAGCTGTTCTACTGAAATCGCAGTCTGGTTTAAAAGCACAGGGTATGTATTGTTTAACTAGCAAAGCAGTACGTAAGACTAAGGGGCAAGTGGCAAGGAATATTTTGGGCATTTCTCTCAGTGCAATATAAACTTAGCATGGCAAATGATAAAGGATGATTTAAAATGAAATCAAGTACATTAAGACTTTTACTATGCAAGTTTGTTTTTCTTAAATTTACATGAAATATTTAGCTTTATACAGTGGACTGATATGTTTAAACATAATTTAATTATCTTGCCTTTTGGAGCTGACAATGGCCCATGAGCCCCTAATAATGTAATTCTTTATTCAAAAAGAAATGTCTACAAAGAGAAATTTTAGATTTATGTGTGTTAAGCCTAACCCCAAAGTTTTCATTTGAAGTTGTATCCTTTAAATATTCTTTTCCCATGGAATGCAAAAGGAAACTAACCACAGCTGTGGGTGTGTGCTGACTTTTGTGGGATTCTGGATTAGATACATCATTAGTACCAACTCTGAAGATTTTTTCTAAGCTTTCCTCTCAGTTTTATTTATTCTCAGGGAGCAGCAACAACATTGTGGATGGCGTCTCACAATGAATGTACATTGCATTTTCTCGTCTTTACAACAATAGTGCATGGCCAAGTTATAGGAAAAAAATGAGTGTTTGTATCTATTGATGAATTATGCTTAATTGTGAGTATAATGCTGAACATATTGCCTCATAGGTTCTGAACATCTCCAAAATGATCATGGAGTCATTGTGGATTATAACACTGCTGACCCATTGATCCGTTGGGACTCCTATGAAACACTTACTGTTGATGGCGAAGGTAAGGCAGGTTATATTGCATTAGATTTCAATTCGATTATTTCCAGTTCTATTAAGTTTTATCCATTTGAGTACCCTATGTTGCAGTATGTCATTAATACATTCAGAATAATGCTAAACTTTAATGGCAGATTCAGAGCAGCTGCGTGATGTTTCCTTTTCTTACATGAACAATAATCAGTGAGTTTGTAAATGGCATTAGGACCTGGTTTGAAAATTTTCAAACTTTCTTTATAAATTGCTGACAAAATATATACAACAGGCATAAAACGGGAGAGAATTTCATCCTGTCGGTCTGCTCAGATGAAGGAAGACTCCTGATTCTGTCAAACATACCTGATTTCAGTGCAGAATAATTTATGGATGTGTTAGAAAGCATAGTCCTACACCAAATTATAATGAGTGTTCTTCTGAAACGATGAAAACCCTAATCTAATTTATATTAGCAGACTTATTTGAAAACTGCTTTCTGTGTGCTGGTTGGGAATTCATTAAACAATTGCTTCCTATATGAAACTATTAAAGCCGGTAAGATGGGCACAGATCACATTTTTTTGGCTATAAAGTTTCAATTAAATGCACCCCTTAGTAACAACCTGCATAAAATGAAGTTTTATCCGTGATTTAATTGGGGTCATCTACTGTATCCAGTTGCTCCCAGTTTGGGCTTCTCTACATCAGTGAGCCCTGACGTAGATTGTGGGACCACTTCATCAAGGTCTTTAATTCCGTCATCCACAAAAGGGCACCCATTTCAATTCAAATTCCCATTCCGACATGTTGGTCCATGGCCTCTACTGTCACAATGAGGCCAAATATTCGGTTGCAGGAGCAACATCTCCTAGCCTTAAAGCCGATAGCATCAAAATCGATGTCTGTAATGTTCAGTAATTTCTTCTCCCCTCCCCTTTCTCTCTTTTTCCATTCCCCATTCTGACACCCCTCTTACACCTTCTCTTTTCCCCACATGTCCATTATCTTCCTCTGCTGCCCCTCCTCTTTCCCTTTTGCCCTTGGCCCACTGTCCTGTCCTATCGGATCCCTTCTTCTTCAACACTTTACCTGTTCATTCTATCACCTCCCAACTTCACACTTCAGTCCTCCTTCCACCCACTCACCTTCCCATCACTTGCTAGCTTGCACTCCTTCCCTCTTCCTTTCGAGTCCTAATGAACTGTCTCAGCCTGGAACATCAACTGCTTATTCCTCTCCTTAGATGCTGCTTAACCTACTGAGTTTCTCCAGCGTTTTTGTGTCCATCGCACTGGATTTCCAGCTCCTGCAGAATCTCTTGTGTTTACTCAATTTTTTAGAGATATTTTCATAAATGATCTTACCAATAGAGAATTTATCCATGAATTTCATTCAATTACTTTTTGGAGTAAAGTGATTCTTCAAGCAAATTGAGACAAGAACACAACAGTATAGAAACGGGCCCTTTGGCCCATCTGGTCTGTGTTGACTATATATCTGCCTAGTCCCCTCGACCTGCACCCAGACAATAGACCTCCACACCCCTCACATCGATGTAATTATCCAACTCTTTGTAAATGTTGTTGAACCCACATCCACCACTTCCACAGGCAGCTCGTTCCACATTCTGACCATTTACTGAGTGCAGAAATTGCTCCTCATATTCACCTTTCACCTTTAACCCTTGACCTCAATTTCTAGTCTCACCCAACCTTAGTGGAAAAAGGTTATGTGCATTTACCTTAACTGTACTCCTCAAAATTTTGCATACCTCTTATCAAATCTCCCTTCATTATTCTACGCTTTAGGGAATGAATTCCTAACCTGTTCAACTTTTCACTCAACTCAGATCCTCAACATCCTTGTGAATTTTCTCTGCACTCTTTCTATCTTACTGACATCTTTCTTGTAGGTAGGTGACCAAAACTGCAGAAAACATTCTAGAATAGGCCTCACCAACATCTTGTACAACTTCAACATAACATCTCGACTCTTGAACTCAATACTTTGAGTTATGAAAGCCAATATGCTGAAAGCTTGCTTTATGACTCTTAACTACTTTTGACACCTCCTTCCCAGATCCATCTGTTCCACTGCTCACTATGTAATTCCTACCCCAATTTGTCCTCCCAATATGCAACACCTCACATTTGTCTGCACTAAATTCCATCTGCCATTTTTCAGCCCATTTTTCCAGCTGGTCCAGACCCCGCTGCAAGTTTTGATGGTTTTCCTTGCTGCCCACTACATCCGCAAGTTTGCTGATACAGTTTACCACATTATCATCTAGGTTGTTGATATAGGTTAAAAACAACAATGGATCCAACAGTAATCCCTGTGGCACTCCACTAGTCACTGGCCTCCAGTTAGAGATGCAACTATCTACCACTACTCTCTGGCTTCTTCTGCAAAGCTAATGTCTAATCCAATTTACTATCTCATGTTGGCTGCAAAGCAAGGTCCCATGCAGGACCTTTTCAAAGGCCTTGCTAAAGTCCATGTAGACAACATCCACTACCTTGCCTTCATCAATTTTCCTGGTACCTTCCTCAACAAAATGTATAAGTTTGATTATACATGACCAATCATGCATAAAGTAATGTTTACTATCCCTAATCAGTTCTCGTCTATCCAAATACTGGTATATTGGGTCCCTTAGGTTACCTAACAATAACTTACCTACTATTGATGTCAGGCCATAATTTTCTGGCTTTTTCTTAGAACCTTTCTTAAACAACAGATAGCATTAACTATCCTCCAATCCTCTAGCACCTTACCAACAGCAATGGATGTTTGAAATATCTCCGTTAGGGCAGATTCTGCACTAGCTTCCCACAGGGTCTGAAGGAACATCTTGTTAGGACCTGGGGATTTATTCATCTAATTTTTCTCAAGACAGAAAACACCTCCTGCTTTGTAATCTCACTGTTGTTGTTTTGCCTCCATTCTATACACTTGGCGTTTGTCTCCAAAGTAAGTACAGATGCAAAAAATCCCATTTTATAATCACCCTTATCTCGTCCTGCTCCATACATAGATGATCACTCTAGTCTTCTAGAGGCCAATTTGACCCTTGCTATCCTTTTGCTCTTAATATATCTGAATAAGCCCTTGGGATTCTCCTTCTCCTTGTCTGCTGGAGCAACCTCATACCTTCTTTTAGCCCTTCACAGTGTCCAAGGGAACACCTTATCAGGCACTGAGGTTTATCCACCTGAATTTGCCTCAGGATAGCTATAGGGCTGTACATGGGTACTTTCCTATTAGGGCAGTGGGAAAGACTTCCATTGCTATTTCAACTGTGCATCTAAAATGGGCCTTTCTTTGCTTGAACCGTTTATGCCATTGAAAATCTTTCTTTGCGGCACTGAGGTTTTATAATTAACAGCCTTGCATTTGAGGTGTTCGTTGTTGGAGTTTGAGTTCCCTTTTTTGCACACATGCTTCTGAAGGACAGAAGGACATAAAATAAATGGAAGGACATGAAGCCAGTTAGCCCATTTTACTAGCTGCTAAAAATGAGTAGTGGTCTTACTGAGTGGTCAGATCATTGCTGACCTATTGCATTAGCATCACTTTCCTGCACTCCTCCCATAACCCTTGATTTCTTTAATATTCAAAAATCTGTCAATCTCCATCTTGAATATGCTCAGTAACTAATCTTCCACAGCTCTCTTGGGAAGAGTACTCCAGAGGTTTATGCCATTTCATGCCATCACCATTCTGAAAGGCCAGTCCCTAATTTTGGGACTGATCCCTCTCCTCTCACTTAGCAATAAAAAACATCACAGATACAAGAGACTGTGGTACTAGAATCTGGAGTATGAACTCAACTGGTCGAACAGCACCTGTCTGGGTGTTTCAGGTTGAAATCTTGCATCAATCCCAAATGTTGACAGTTCCTTTCATCTCATAGATGCTGCTTGACCCAAGGACTTCCTTCAGCCAAATGTTTGTTGGAGGAAATGCATGATCTCTTCTTCTATTCCGTCAGTCTCTGAGAGAGTTTTGTATCTTTCAATGAGATCACCTCGTGTTCTTCTAAATTCAAGAGAGTATAAATACAGTCAGTCCTCAAAGAATAAACAATCAGTGAAACTCCCTTACACTCCCTGCATCTCAAATGCATGTTTCCTTGGCTAGGGTAATGTATGGGGTGGAAACATCTGCGTAATTCACAACCACCAACATTGAGTTGAGCTCAATTTAAGAGACTGCTATGATGTGATGTCATAATGATGTGAACTTTTTTATGGTGCTTTATGTTCTATGTTTGGTTGACAATGAAGTGATTTGTTATGGTTTCCCTTAAACTTACGATGCCTCTGCCATTTTATTTCTGAAAACCTACACTTTGGTAAGGAGACCTCTACATAATATTTTATCTTAACATCTTTTCTCTTTCACTTAAATCCTTTTGTATTTTCCTCTTTGTATTCTTTGTTGCTTGCTGTACCTGGAATTCATGTTTAAGATGATCACGAGGATGATCTGACCCCAGTAGAATAACATTACCTTTGTGGTGAATGCTACTTCTGGCATTCAGTGGTTAGTTCCTGACTGTCAGACTAGGTCAATGACATCACAGGGATAGACAAGATAACAAGGGCAAATTTTAATTTAAGGAATTGTGATAACAGATTGTGACCACCTTGATCTCCATGCCATATACATGTGTCAAGCCTGCAAGATTTTTCCTTCCCCAGCCTGCTCTCCTTTTACAGACTGCCACAGAGAAAATGAGCAGGAGACTTGCAGAAAATATTTGTTTGCTTCGCTTGTTAAGAAAAGCTTTCAAGCCCTTGAGCTGCTTTCCATATGACAGCACTCAGAAAGCCTTCACATACCACTTTGTTTCTAAAGAAGCAACCACAACCAATGACAATGACGTGCAATCCCAGTCCACGAAAAGACACGATGGACACTGCCACCCAGCTGCCACAGACTTGAGATGGAACACACTTGCACTCTTCCATGGCAACGGCACAAGATGGGAAATCTGTTGAAAGGAATTTAGATTTGATAGGATACATGTGACATAATTCAGAGCAAGGATATTTGGGCCAGCAGGAATTATAGAATATTTCCCAAATGCCAATCGTGAAGAACAGCGAGTCATTCAGGCTGCTGAAGTTATCTTAGCTATTTCACACAGCAGAGCAAAGCACAGCAAGCGTAACAGTGACATTTCAGCACGCCATCATCAGCAAAGATCTGAACTTCTGCAAAAAGAGCCTTTGATTATTGCAGTAAAAGTTGATCTTCCTGACGATGGTTTTGGAAAATGCCCTGGATACTCATTGTTGTGGCCACTGCATGCATGTAACCTGTGACTTACAGTTGACTAATGCTCTGAAGAGTTTGAAAATGGCTATAGGATCTAAATTTATCCATTGACACAGAATGAGGCCATTTGGCCCATTGGGTCTGTGTCAGCTCCTGAGGAGGAGGCATTATCATTTGTCCCATGTAACACAAACAAAACACTGGAGGAACTCAGCAGGTCAGGTCAATTCCATGCAGGGAAATGAACAGTTGGTGTTTTGGGCTGAGACCCTTCATCAGCGTGGGAAAAAAAGAAAACAGAAGTTAGGATAAAGGCAGGGAGTGGGCTGGGTAGATGAGCTGGCAGGTAATAAGACTATAAGACATAGAAACAGAATTGGGTAATTTGACCCATCAAGTCTGCTCTGCCATTCAATCATGGCTGATCCTTTTATCCCTCTCCCCCGAAACTTTTGATGCCGTGTTCGATCTAGAACCTATCAAGCTCTGCCTTAAATATACCCAACAAGCTGACCTCCACAGCTGCCTGTGGTAATAAATTCCACAAATTCACCACCCTCTGGCTAAAGAAATTTCGCCACATCTCTGTTTTAAATGGACCCCCATCTATCCTGAGGCTGTGCTCTCTTGTCTTAGATACCCCCACCATGGGAAACATCCTTTCCACATCTACCCTGTCAAAGCCTTTCAACAATCGAAAGGTTTCAATGAGATTATTTCTGCCCCCCCCCCCAATCCTTCTGAATTCCAACCAGTACAGACTCAGAGCCAACAAACATTTGATAACCCTTTCATTCCCAGAATCATCTTTGTGAACCTCCGCTGAACCCTCTTCAATGCCAACACATCTTTTCTTAAATGTGGATCCCAGAACCATTCATAATACTCAAGGTGAGGTCTCACCGGTGCCCTATAAAGCCTCAGCATCACGTCCTTCATTTTGTATTCTAAACCTCTTGAAGTGAATGCAAATATTGCATTTCCCTTCCTCACCACTGACTCAACCTGGAGGTTAACCTTTAGGGTGTTCTGCACAAGGATTCCCAAGTCCCTTTGCATCTCAGATTTTTAGATTTCTCCCTATTTAGAAAATAGTCTGCACATTTATTTTTAACCAGCAAAGTGCATGTAAGACCATGCATTTTCCAACATTGTATTTCTTTTGCCATTCTCTTGCCCATTCTCCTAATCTGTCTGAGTCCTTCTGAAGCCTACCTGTTTCCTCAATACTACCTGCCCCTCCACCAATCTTTGTATTATCTGCAAATTTGGCAACAAAGCCATCTATTCTATCATCTAAATCGTTGATATACAGCATAAAAAGAAGCGGTCCCATCACTAAGTCTTCTGGAACACCACTAGTCACTGGCAGTCAACCTGAAAAGGTTCCTTTTATTCCCACTCACTGCTTTCTTCCAATCAGCCAATGTTTTAACTATGCTAGAATCATTCCTGTAATATCATGGGCTCTTAACTTGATAAGCAGCCTCATATATGGTACCTTGTCAAAGGCCTTCTGAAAATCCAAATGTACTACATCCACTGCATCCCCTTTATTTATCCTCAAAAAAATTCCAACAGGTTCGTCAGGCAGGATTTTCCCTTAATGAAACCATGCTGACATTGTCCTATCCTATCCTGTGTCTCCAGGTACTTCATAACCTCATCCTTAACAATTGATTCCAACCACTGAGGTCAGGCTAACTGGTCTATAATTTGCTTTCTGCTGCCTCCCTCCTTTCTTAAAGAATGGAGTAACAGTTGCAATTTTCCAGTCCTCTGACATCATGCCCGAGTCCAATGAATTTTGAAAGATCATTACTAATGCCTCCACAATCTCTACCTCTTTCAGAACCCTCAGATGCAGTTCAGCTGCTCCAGGTGACTTACGTGTCCTTTGGTCTTTCAGCTTTTAAGCACCTTCTCCCTTGTCATAGTAACTGCAGTCACTTCTCTTCCCTCACACCCTTCAATATCTGGCACACTGCTAGTGTCTTCCACAGGGAAAACTGATGTACAATAATTAGTTCATCTGGCCGCAACTTGTCCCCTGTTATTAGTTCTCCAGCCTCATTTTCTAGCAGTCCCTATATCCACTCTCATCTCTCTTATTTCTTACATACATATTAAAGCTTTTACTATCCACTTTGATATTGTTTGCTAGCTTGCTTTCATATTTCATCTTTTCCCTCTAAATGATTATTTTATTTGGTTTCAGTAGGTTTTTAAAAGCTTCTCAATCCTCTATCTTCCAGCTAATTTTAGATTTGTTGTATGCCCGCTCTTTTGCTTTTGACTTCCCTTGTCAACCACAGTTGTACTATTTTGCCATTTGAGCATTTCTTCATTTTTGGACTACATCTGTCCTGTACCTTCATCATTTTTCCCAGCAACTTACACCATTGCTGCTCTGCTGTCATCTCTGTCAGCATCTCCTTCCAATTTACTTTGGCCAACTCCTCTTTCATACCACTGTAAGGTCCTTTCTTCCACTGAAATACTGCTATGTCAGAGTTTACTTTCTCCCTGTCAAATTTCAAGTTGAACTCTTACTGTTATCACTGGCTCCTAAGGGTTCTTTTACCTTAAGCTCCCTAATCATCTTCAGTTCATTACATAACACCCTATCCAGTATAGCTGATCCCCTAGGTGGCTCAGTGACAAACCGGTCTAAAAAGCTATCTCGTAGGCATTCAATAAACTCACTGTCTTGAGATCCATTACCAACCGATTTTCCCTATCATCTGCCTGCCCTTCCTGACTGCACACTATCTTTGTTTTATTTACCATATGTCCTATCCTGTGTCCCTTCACTTCAGTTCCCATTCCCCTGCCAAGTTAGTTTAAACCCTCTCCAACAGCTCTAACAAACCTGCTGCGAGAATATTGGTCCTTCTGGGTTCAGGTGCAACCTGTCACTTTTGTACAGGTCATACCTGCTCCAGAAGAGATTCCAATGACCCAAGAAACTGAAGTCCTGCCTCCTGCACCAGTTTCTCAGCCACACATTAACCTGCCAATTCATCCTGTTTCTAACCTCACTGGTATGTGGTAGAGGGAGCAACCCAGAAAATACTACCCTGGAATTCTTGCTTCTCAGCTTTCTGCCTAGCTCTCTAAATTCTCTCTTCAGAACGTCTTTCCTTTTCCTTCCTCTGTCATTGGTACTAATATATGCCATGACATCTGGCTGCTCTCCCTGCCCCTCCTAAATGCCATGGATGTGATTTGAGATGCCCCTGACCCTGGCACCAGGGAGGCAACGTACTATCCGGGTGTCCTGTTCACATGTACAGAATCTCCTGTCTGCTCCTTGGACTATTAAGTCCCCTATCACTTCTGCTCCCCCTTCTCCCTCTTTCTCTTCTGCACCAAAGGCCCATGCTCAGTTCCAATAATCTGGTCTCCATAGCGTTCCCTGGTAGGTCACCCCCACAACTGTATCCAAAACGGTATACAGTACTCATTAGTGAGGGGAATGGCCACAGGGGTGCGCTGCGCTGTAATGGGTGAATCCAGATCCAGATGAGAGTAGGCAGATGGATGTGGGGTAGTGGGAAGTGGGAAAGATGTGAGAAGCTGGGAGGTTATAGATAGAAGAGGTAAAGGGCTGAAGGTGCTGAACAAGATGGACAAACAAGCTGGATGAACTCAGCAGGTCGGGCAGCATCCGTTGAAATGAGCAGTCAATGTTTCGGGCCGAGACCCTTTGTCAGGACTGAAGAAGGAGGGTGCAGGAATCCTGTAAAGAAGGTGGGGGGAGGGTGGAAGGTGCCAGGTGAAAAACCAATCAGAGGAAAGATCATGGGGTTGGGGGGGAAGCAGGAAAGGGATAGGCACATTCCACCTTCCCCCCCCCCCACCTTCTTTACAGGGCCCCTGCCCCCTCCTTCTTCAGTCCTGACGAAGGGTCTTGGCCCGAAACGTTGACTGCTCATTTCAACGGATGCTGCCCGACCTGCTGAGTTCATCCAGCTTGTTTGTACGTGTTGATTTGACCACAGCATCTGCAGTGTACTTTGTGTGAACAAGATGGAATTTGATAGAAGAGGACAGAAGACCATTGAATAAAGGAAAGGAGCTGGGGAACTAGGGGGAGGAAGCTATGGATGATGGGCAAGATGTGTGAGCAGGCAAGACAAAAAAGAAAGGTTGAAGGAGCCAGAGGAATAAGGGAAAACAAGAGGGGGGAGTGGTTACTGGAAGTTAGAGAAATTGAAGTTGATGCTGTGATGTTCAAAGTTCAAGGTAAATTTATTACCAAATTACATATATGTCTCCATATACAACCCTGAGATTTGTTTTCATGCAGGTATACCCAGTCAATCCAAGAAACATTAGAGTCAATGAAAAACTACATCCAAAAGGATTTTTTCTAACATTCACTATTAATGAGGCCAGACAAATACAGTGGCTACATACAGTATTCCCAACAATAAAATTAATGCAATAAAAAAGAGAAGATGCAGGAAACGCAGTTGGTACTGTTGCATCCATTTCGGATCCAAGACCTTTATCAGAATTCCTTGAAAACATCAAATGTCATTGACTAGAAATGTTAACTGTTCGACTTCCACAGATGCTGCCTAACTAACTAAATCTGATCAGGAATTAGTTTTAAAATGATTAGTTACCTGGAATTCATTGTTATTAATTTTAAGTAACAGGATGGATTTTAAATATTTCATCAAAAGTAAGGTGGCCTTTCATGTTGTGTAGTAGAATTGATGTTCGTACTTTTTTTTATCTGTATTGGAAGTTTTCAGGTGTAGCATGAAATAGTAGAATGATTAAGATAAGTCTATCTGGAATTGTTGAAAGGAGAAGATTTTGCTTTTCTGACATGAAAATGGAAATAGTTTGAGTGTGATCTCAAGTCAGAGTCAGAATCAGAATGTGTCATGAAATTTGTTAACAGCAGCAGTTCAATGCAATGCATGATAATATAGAAACAAATATACACATAAATAAATAACAGTAAATAATAAATGTATGTTGAATAGATTAAAAATAATGCAAAAACAGAAATAGTATATATTTTAAAAAGTGTTCATGGATACAAAGACCATTTAGGAATGGAATGGCAGAGGGGAAGAAGCTGTTCGTGAATCGCTGAGTGTGTGCTCTCAGGCTTCTGCACCTCCTTCCAGATGGTAACAATGAGAAGAGGGCAAGCCCTGGTTGATGGGGGTCCTTAATAATGGACATCACCTTTCTGAGGTACCACTCCTTGAAGATGTCTTGGCTACTACGGAGGCTAGTACCCAAGATGGAGCTGATTAATTTTACGACTTTCTGTAGCTTTTTTCAGTCCTGTTCAGTAGCCGTCCCATACCAGACAGTGTTGCAGCTTATCAGAATACTTCCCACGGTACAGCAATAGAAGTTTTCAAAAGTTTTAGTTGACAAACCAAATCTCTTCAAACTCCTAATGAAATGTAGCCGCTGTCTTGCATCCTTTATTGCTGCATCGATATATTGGGATCAGGTTAGGTTCTCAGAGATCTTGAGATTGCACACTCTCTCCACTTCTCATCTCTCTATGAGAATTGGTTCATGTTCCCTCTTCTTACCTTCCTGGTCCACAATCAACTCCTTTGTCTCACTGACTTTGAGTGCTTCTGAAGGGCAAAAATTACACCAGTGCCCAAAAAGAGTGGTGTGTGCTACCATAATGACTATTGCTCGATAGCACTCACATCTTCGGTGATGAAATGCTTTGAGAGGTTCGTCATGGCTAAAATTAACTCCTGCCTCAGCAAGGACCTGAACTCACTGCAATTTGCCTATTGCCACAATAGGTCTACAGCAGATGCAATCTCAATGGCTCTTCACACGGCCTTAGATCACCTGAACCATACAAACACCAATGTCAGGATGCTGTTCGTTGACTGTAGCTCAGCATTTAACACCATCATTCCCAAAGTCCTGATTAATGATGTACAGAACTTGGGCCTCTGTGCCTCCCTCTGCAATTGGATTCTCGACTTCCTAACCAGAAGAACACATCTGTGCAAATTATTGATAATATCTCCTCCTCACTGACAATCTCAAGTGTGTGCTTGTTAACAGAGGGGAAATTATCTTTTATTTCAGATCTGTTTTCTTAGGAAGCTATAAGTATATGAATAGGGATGGGTCTCCTAAAGCTGATTTGATGCATGTGTTCTGTATGTGAAGTTATTCAATAGCAGTGAGAAGATGCATACCTTTATGATATTGCTTCTTATACATCAGTTTTAGTGACTCATCGTTTGAAAGTATTTGATAGCTTCTGTTAACCACCATATGATTGAATGGTCGGTAACAAATTCTTCCCCTCAGTTCCAAACCAGAATTTAATTTTGTTTTTGACTGAAACATTTCTAATAAAAGAAGTTACACAGAGTTTGTATATGCTCAGAAATTTATAACATTTTCATACAGGAACAACAAAAGCCATTATTTCTATTTTCTTTGCCCTGTCACCGATTGTGTCACATTCTCGTGCCAGCCACTGAGGCTGAACGAGGCTGTTGTGACCTGAGAGTCTTAGCTAAATTACTGACACTAAATCCACTTTGTTCTCCAAGACACCTTAATTTTGGGGCTGCAGGCAATTCTTGAAGGTGTGTGGCATTGATCTGTCTAAGAGAGAGCGATAATCTGCACATGCACCAGAATCGCTATAACAGTCACAGTTCCTTAAGTGAAGCAACCAGTGATGTATGACAATTTCCCTGATGCTTGAGGTAAGGAATAGACTCTTCCACCGTTGCCTGTCAGGGCCTGAGCTCGTTTCTCATCAGCACCCTTCATTGAGTTTTTGAAAGAATTGCTCCAGGCACAAATGCTGTAAGATTTTCTGAAAGAGCATCCCTGCTTAGCCCACTTCAGAGCCTTTACTCCTGGCAGAGAGAGGGGCATGTATGTAAACTTGAAGGATTCCTATAGATAAAAATGATGCTTTGTTGCTCTGTGGTTTGAGGATAGATTGAGGAAATGTGTCTTGCCTTCTGAGTTAGGGGAATGGGAAATGTTTGCCTTTCGAGGTTAAAGAGTGAACTACTATTGTTAATAAAAGCTTTCATTTATTTTTTTCTGAAAGACCTCAAGTGTTACTTTTTGAATTTAATGATCAGATTTCAGGAATGATTAATTAGCAGACTTCTTCCATTTTCACTTGTTTAATAGATTTTGGAAACACACACACACACACACACACACACACACACACACACACACACACACACACACACACACACACACACACACACACACACACACACACACACACACACACACACACACACACACACACTCACACTCTCTTATGAACTTCAGTAGCTTGCTTTGCTGTTACAAATTAATATGCACCTCTGTCCTGATTTTCAGTGGTTACATGCATGTGACTCGTTAAGATTCTGTTGTTCTTTACTGAATTTGATAAATAAAGTCACAACTTCTGTTGATCATTGGCCAACACCTCATTTCAGATGAGTACTTAGGTCTGGCCTTGCCTCAGTTTATTTGATGCTAAAATGCTTGCCCTTGCATTTGAAACTTCAGATTTAATGAATCCAATAGACTTCTGCCTGATGACTGTAAACTCCTTGCTCATCCACATCCATGTCTTGCATCAGGTCTTTTTGATCCCTCCTCCCTCAGTTACTGATCTACATTGGCTTCTAGTCAAACAACCCCTCAAATTAGAAGTCATTTCCTAACTGAAAGATGTTATATAAGTGTAAATTTGTCTTTATAAGTGTCTGGATCTATTACTAAAACCCTGATTACTATGTTCTATATCATTATTAAACATAGGATTGCTAAATTTGAAAATGACATAGAACACTGGAAAGTAGGATTTCTACTGATAGCATCGAGTATTTGCACAGAATTAATCCATGCGTAATTTCAGCATGGTTTAATTGGTCTTACTAGCCTTATTGACTGCAACTGCTGGTTTAAGGCTCTGAAAATTCTGCACAAACAGCTGGACTGAGTTAGCAAAATGAATACCTTCAACACACAGTCACCAGGTTACATGTAGTCTTAATTCGATCACTAGGCATAAATTCCACTGGTGTTTGTGGCTAGTTTGAGCGCATACAGAAGTCCCACCCCCTTGTTTACATTTTCCATTCCCATATTTGGCCAGTGTGAAGTCTCATGCATATCTTGTAAGACCAGTCACCTTCAGTGGGAGGAAAGCGCACAGCATACTGAAAAATTAGGACCCCTTTCCAATGCTGCTGTTGCACTGTAAGCCTGGAGTGCTGTGATTCTTCTTAAAGCTGAGCTCTTTAGAGGAACTTTCGGCAACGTGCAATAATGAAACACAGTGTGAAAGGTAAGTTGTTTGTGTTAACAGTGATCATTATTTGTAAAGCTTGTGTGTTTGGGGAAAGGAAAGGGGGAACGAAGTGAGACAGCTAAAGCTTCTTCTTAAAAAAAAAGTGAAAAGGAATGTAGTAATGAACATGCCCAGAGCTGTCTGAATGTGCAAATATTTTCACAAATCATTTGGTGTAGCTGCATTCTCTGAACTAGACACCACCTCGTTGGATCGGTTATTACTGTAAGTTTTGTGCTGATTGCTAGTAGGGAATAGCATGTGGATGAGGCCCAGATGTGTTTACCTAGCTGGAATCAATTTGCTTCTATTTTTACAAGTGTTGAGAGAATGACAAAAGGGGAGCAGGAGGATGTGTTATCAGTTTGAAATGTCTTATGCCATTTATTTCCATTTGGTTGAGTGGCAGCAGTGTCCAGTCAGCTAAGGATTAAAGAGATGGCAGTAGAACAGATTTTTATTTATAGTGACTTAATTTTAGTCTCATGTTATGAAGTTGAGATAAGCTTCTCCATTTAATGGTGGCAGATATTTTTGGGCATTGATCAGATCTGAGGTTTTTGAACTTAGTTAATCTGTAATTATGAATTTCAACATCCAGACAAAATTGGGAAAGGTAGACTTGTGGAGCTGGAGCTAATAATTGATAATGTTGCTGGCACTATCAATCATTCTTAGATTCTACAATGAAAAACAAGGTCCTCAGACCTGTAAGAGTGAAAGACAGTAACATTATTTAAAATGCTCTGGCTTGTTTTCTTCTTCATCCAATTTAGAGCATGAAAGGTTTTGTGTCCCAGATGTGTGCGCTAAAAAACACATTAGGACTGTTGTGTTATACACGGTTTGCTACCAAGGAGCCCAAAATGTGCCAGGTTTTCACTATGGAAAACTACATTAAACCCATGTTATAAAAAAATTGTTACCAAGTGTGAAAATTATTTTGTATGTCCAGTTTGCAATATTTCTATGTGAAGTAAGTCGTGGAACTGCTTCAGAAGTTTATTAATTGCAGAATAATGCCATCTAGAGGACAGGTAGCAATTGTTTATTAATCATATTTCTCATAATGCATGTATGCCTTAAAAATATATTTCCTGCCATTACTCTTCTCCGAGGAATTTAAAATCATACCTGCAAAGGAGAATAATCTGGTTGAATGTATTTTCTTGTCCTGAAATTTACGGCATACTTGACGTCAATTAGGTTGTTGTTTGCTGCCTTCAGTTTTTCCCTCTGCTCTTTATGGCCCTCTGGAGTTAGGCGGCAGCTCTCCAATATCTCATCACTGTAGTGCTTGGGCATCATGGGCTCACTGGTTTATGGAAGGTTTCATAGTTGAACCATGATTTCAACTGATACATGGGTTGGACATTGTATCTTTCTGATTTATATATCCTATGTACCAGGCAGCAAGGCTTTGGGAAAATCTGTACCCTGCTGGTCTTGAAGTCACTATGTATCTTCTATATAATCAACTCTGGAGGATATCTTTCCAGTCTACCTTGTTTCAGAATCGCAAGTGAAGACCATGATGGCACTGAAATTGACTGGACCAAGAAACCGGGACCAATGACTTTTGGTCGTGGGACTACTGATTTCAGCCCTTGCACAGTATTCACCAGGTGTTTCATGATCTCTGAAAGAAAATCTGAGATTGAGAATGAGTTGATTGACAAGCTGTTGATTGGATGTTTGAACTAGTTGGGGGTGGGGAGGTAAGGTGAGATGGTTTAAGTCAGTGACATCGAAAGGGGCGGGGCCAGAGTTGCAGCATTATGTTCTGGATGGTCTGAGACAGACTTCGCAAATTGAAAAAAGCAGGCAACGTTGCCTGACCCTGGCATGAAGTCATCCACGGGTTTTCCTGTCTGAACAGGATTGTTGACTGGAGAATGACGTCATTTAATACATGTCCGATATGGAAACTTCTTGAGCTGACACGTACTGGCAAGTGGCTGGCCATCTTACTAAATTAAAGCACAGAGACCTGGGAATTGACATTGTAGTGTTTTACTTTAGAAAACTCCACCTTAAATTTCATTGTATTGAAATAAACAGTACCTCACAAATTATTATACCATTCTGCTTCAGAATCAAAACTATGCAGGGTAAATAACAGTGAATCCCTAGCAGATGATGTTGATTGGGTTCAGCATAATTATCCGATGATATTCTGCTCCTTGCATCTTAATATATATGAGTCAGGTGTTATGACTGCACATTTCGGATCTCTAGCATTTCTGTAGGACTTCCTGCTGTAGTTAAGGAACTAGAATGAGAATCATTAATTGGATCCATTGCCACCCTTGGTTATATTAGCAGGAAAGCATGCGCTCTCTGTGCAATGCCATCAGGTAACACAATAATAGTGCCCTCCAGCAAAACTGCATTCTGTAATTATGACTGTTGTAATTCCTCAGTTTTAGTGCCCTGGGGTGTAAAAGATCAGTTGCTTGTCACTCTGATTGCATCTTTTTGTAAGATTCATCAAGGATATGTCAGCAGTAAAATATGCTCTCTCTGGGTCGATAGGGTAACTCATGAGCAAGGAAGTTCTAAGTAAATTATGGTTAGCCACATGTCAACATAGTAACTTGGTGCTTACTATAAGGACTTACTTGTATGTATATTCTAATGAAAATTGAAACCTGATATTTTGAAAACTTTGGAGAGCCTAAAATGCAAGTTTCAACGTGATATATTTCACTCGAGATGCTGGTTTAACACTGTCAAGTATTTTAACATTACTCAAAGCTATAATGTTTAATTTATGTAATATTTCAAGCTTGTGTACTTGATCGAGCAAAGGCAACCCTGTGTATGCATTTTACCTTTGGAAGATTGTCGCTTTTTTGAGTACATAGAGTTGGTCTGGTCTGCTAGAATTTCTGAAATGTTTGGGAACAAAATTTTGTTTGAAGCCATTACAGTCTTTCTTAGGGAACAGACATTAATATAAGCAAAATAGTAGAAAATAGTTGGAGGAAAACTTACCTTTCCTTTTATAATTGATACCTCATGATATTAAGTGATGTATGTATTACGTTTGTTAAGAAGTCCTTTGTGTTCATTCTTGTTCTAGTGTCACACACCCAAGGCCCAATTGATGGAAGCCTGTATGCCAAGGTGCGAAAGAAAAGCTCCTCCGAGGGTCATATTCCTACAGGTGGTACTCCTGTAAGTGCTGGACCAGAACAGATTGAACATACACTGTCAGTCAGCAGTGACTCTGGAAACTCCACAGCCTCCATAAGAACGGATCGAACGGAGGAACACTTGCCGCCAGGCGTAAAACGAGGACTAAGCTTGCAAGAAAAAGCCGAGTTGGATAGGCTTTTAAGTGGGTTTGGACTGGAGAATTCAGTACAGTTGAAGGACATGACTGAAACAAGAGTGAAGTACAGTGGAGTGCGTCACATTGTGCCAGCTCAAGTTCATGTGAATGGTGAACTGAAAGCAAAGGACAGGGAGACTGATATTTTAGATGACGAAATGCCAAATCATGATCTGCATAGCGTGGACAGCATAGGGACTCTTTCCTCCTCTGAAGGCCAACCGTCAAACAATCTGGGAAACTTCAGTTTTCACAAGAGCAGTCAGAACTCCCTGCTGTCAGATGGATTTGGAAGCAACACTGGAGATGACCTGCATAATGCTGTTGTTCCGGACCTTGGTATTGGAGCAGATGCGGGTTATGACAGAACATTTGTTGGAGTTTCTGAGGGAAAGAACACCTTTCAGCGACCCAGAAACCCAGCACTGCCACCACAGCCACAAGGTTATAACCAGAGTAATTATTCAACTCAAACCTGGGTACGGCAACAGCAGATGGTTGCTGCTCAACATTATGCCTATACAGCAGAAAATGATTTAAGGTTTGCAATGGTGGGCACTACAGAAGATTCAAACAGAACGCAAACAGCATTCAACCTTCCAGATACTCCCACGCGAGGGTCAAGCAGCAGGGATGCTGTGCAGAGAGGCCTTAATACGTTATCAGGGGACAGTAAAATCCAAGACCGCCAAGACTCTGGTGTCATGTTTGAGCAAGCTCACAAACCATCTAAGATTGATCAAGTTGCTGAAGGTACAAGGTTGGGATCTGAGGAGCAGGATATGTCAACTTCCCCAACGTTGGATATTGATCAGTCAATTGAACAACTCAACAAACTGATAATGGATCTAGACCCCACGTTTGTGCCAATTCCTACGCGTGTTAACTCTGTAAATAAAGGCTCTCTTAGCAAGAGGGATGTCGTCCTGGAAGGAAGCAACGGTGTGAATTCAGGGACAGAGGAACAAACCCAGAGGGTCTCCAGAAGTGGCAGCCAACAAGGTAAATTAAATGGGCGGTCATATAGTAACCAGTGACAGAAATTTTGTTGCAGGAAATTTCTGCTCTTCAGTAAACAGTTCTGGTCACTGCAAAAACTGATATTGTAACCACTTTCAGGAAATTCTGCTTTGCTTAGTGCCTCTAAAAACACCTCATAAAATATATTCTTAAATATAAAACAGAAGAAATCTCAGGAATGTGATTACTATATTTCTACAAAAAGGTAATTTCCTGAGTTCATTAGCTTAGAATGTAGGTTTTATTGTCTGAACTCTATATTGTGGTATGTGTCCCCAGCAGTATTTCAGTGGTATCTGGCGGATTATTTACTTCTGTGGTGACTAGCCCAATCTGACTTCCCATGGTTTTCTCTACTCTCTGAGGTATTGAATTTCTTTAATTTTAGAAGACATGGGGCTAACATCAAGCTATTTTATTCCTAAATAGATAACCTTTGTATATGCTTGTTAACTGAGTATTGGAAGTCTATTTGACTGTTAGATGCTAATGCTGTGTCCTACCCTGTCTATGAAATGCATACCTTGCATATTCTAGTAGTAACAACTAAATGGTAGTTTGGTGTGTGGGTAGAAAGTGTCTTCTCCGCTCCTTTCTTAACTTTCTTTAAATGTTTATTTGCCATTTATGAGAGATACTGTGGAATTCTACAAATAAACACGAAACAAAGTTTAAATACTTGTATTAATTCACTCAGGTACAGTTTAATCCTTTTATACAAAAGCTGGTTTCTTGATGAATAGTTGCCCGGTGTATGACCCAGTAAAGATAGTACCTTTTTTATTTGGTTCTGAGTCATCTTCCTTCAACTTATCTCAGCCAGGTGGTGATAAGCTTGTGAATTCAGTACATTAAATTAGAAGATAGATAGTGTATATGTCAATGTGATCTATGTCTGAAAACACACATTTGTTTATGTGGAATATAAGCAGCATCAGACAGACGTAATTCTTCATGCTCACCTACCTGTGAACAGGCACATGCATGTGTGAAAAACTGTCTCGGTGGAGCATTGCTACCACAACCAGAGTTTAGCACAAGTCAGCACTGTCAGTTAGATTGGAGAGAAAATTGAGGAAATTATTTTTTTCTAAGTTCTGCTTTGTTTGCAATACTCCAGTGCTGGTGCATTGAAATTTTTAATGATTTGTGGAAAAACTTCTTTTCCTCAAATAAAATGTTTGGAAAATAATATGTTGATGCTCTATCAAAAGCAATACCACGAGAAGTCGCATTTGCTCTATTTGATATGTATTTAATTTTCCAAATGGCATACAACTTCTATGAAATTCTTCTATTGACTGGTGTTACAGTTGACTGGGAAATCACGAGTTACAACAGCTGTTGTCTATATGGCATCTATTTGGTAAATTTAATGCGAGGGTGATAACAGTATGATGGGTGAGATAGAACGTACACATTATTTGCTCATTGTATGTTTGATAGTTCATCAATACTCTATTGGTATTTCTAAACTTTGGAATGCAGAGAGAAATGCAGAAAGGTTCTCCCAAAAGTTTTCACTCAGAGTGTGATACAACATGGCTGTAAAGCTGGCAGACTGATTGTTACATTTCTTTTTGCCTGAAGCATCATCTGGGTGCTATCTGTACTGTTCTGTGATTGACTGGAAGGAATCTGCTGCTTCCAGCTAAAATGCTTTCCTCAGTGAAATGGTCCATCTTGTGAAAAGCCCATTCAATAAGGATTAATGAGTTTACATGGTATAATAAACTGGAGGTCACTTCAGAACATTTGTTAGGAAAGGAATGGGAAATGTTTAGCACTTTGATACTCAGAAGATTATTCACCCGCTGTAAATAAATCAGAGCTGGAAAATAGTCTGCAATTCTGATATTCTGGTGTCTTACTGCTTTTTGAAATGATTGATTCTAATGACTCGTTGACCATTACAGTTTGAGCACCCCTTATCTGAAATGCTTGGGGCTGGACGTGTCTCAAATTCTGGACCATGCCTCTATAATGAGGTAGCTTGGGTATGCAACCCGTGATTAAACACAAAATGCATTTGCACTTCATATACAGCATATAGATATACCTGAAAGTAGCTTTATATAATATTTTTTATAATTCTGTACATGAAACAATAATGTGTACGTTGAACCATCAAAAACGTAAGCAATCACTTCCACAGCTGCCCAAGTAGACACACAATGGCTGTTTGGCATCACCATTACTCCCAACTCTGAATTTATGTGCAACCAGAAAGCAGCCTTTGTTTTACACTTGTTCCACACACATATGGTATGTACTCATGCCGCCATTCAGCACGTTAGACTTTCCATCAGCGACAATCTTGGCAAACTCATCAATGAATTTCTCTGCTGCTTTGTGATCAGCAGAGGCTTTATTACCACAAATCTTTAAAAATTTAATGCTGTGTCTTTTCTTAAATTTCTGCAACCATTCCTCTGAGTATTCATAATTACCTTCAATTTTCAGTTTGTTGTGATAGATTTTTGCTTGTTTTATGATCGGCATACCATCAAGTAGCATATCTTTGCTCTGACACAGATGAGTCCACTTTCAAAGCACGGTCAAGCTCTTAATTTTCCACTTTATGTAGTATTTTTTCTGCTTTTCATTACTTTCAACATCGAATTTTAACAGTTTGCCCTTCTATCTCTTCAAATTGTAAACTGTTTCAGCTCCATACTCCTCTGTCAGTTGCTTCATACTTTCACCACAGTCAAGTTTTTCGAACTACTTGACTTTCAGTGTTACAGATAAAGATAAATGTTTTTTTTCTTTTCACTATTACCCATAGCAGGCCTTTTTCTCGTTTTCAAAAATATCTTCACAGCACAGAGCAGAGAATAAGCACAAACCACCTGGTGATCACTGTGAGTAATGCACGAAGGTCTGGCTATGATGACTGCTGAAAATAAGCTGGTGCCAACAGGGCCCCACTCGGGATATGGGAAATCGTTCCCGCAAACCACAGCGGTCGGTGATGCACAGAGACCTGCGCATCATTGGGAAACTTTCTCAGCACCTTCAGGAGTTTTCCATTTGTGACGTCATGACAGCACTCAAAAATATTTTGGATTTTGAATTTTTGGTTAAGGTGTACGCAACCTGTATAAAGATTATTGACAGATGTTGTCCTTAATGTGAGAAGAGATTACTTCTGCATATGACCACTCAGGTGTAAACTTAGATCACACCCACCCCAATGAACTCCTGACCATAGGTAACCTGGTGCAGGCTCCGTCACTGTTCCTGATTGGAGAAACGCACTACAGAGAACAATCTGAAACATGCTGCTGATCTGTTTAAAATGAAAGACAAGATCTAGATCAAGGTCAGAGGAGACATGACAATAAAATCCAAGTGGCTCAGATAAAATGGGGAGTCAGTCCTGCATCAACCTAACCCTGAATATTAGATTGTTGGGTCTCAATAGGCTCAGATTGGGTCACCAGACCATTCGTGCCAATTACTATTTATATGAGTGGTAGAAAAGCACAATTAATGTGGGTCACTTGGGTATTTTGATTCTTAGATTAAAACAATTAATGGTATGCTCTACTGTCACGTCTTTTGTGGCTGACTGTTGCATTATAGAAACATAGAAAACCTACAGCACAGGCCCTTCGGCCCACAAAGCTGTGCCAAATATGTCCCTACCTTAGAAATTACTCTAAGGTTACTATAGCCCTGTATTTTTCCAAGCTCTACATACCCATCCGGGAGTTTCTTAAAAGACCCTATGAAATACGCCTCCACCACCGTCGCCGGCAGCCCATTCCACTCACTCACCACTCTCTGCGTAAAAAACTTACCCCTGACATCTCCTCTGTACCTGCTTCCAAGCGCCTCAGAACTGTGCCCTCTCGTGCTAGCCATTTCAGCCCTGGGAAAAAGCCTCTGACTATCCACACAATCAATGCCTGTCATCATCTTATACACCTCTATCAGGTCACCTCTCATCCTCAGTTTAATATATTAAACACATATTGTGTTTGCTACTACTTGCTATTTTCAATAGTTAAAACCACTGAGTTTTCTCAATGTACTGAGCTGTAATAGGCTGCAGACTCGGGAGAGAAGGGTGTTTTTTCATATGACAATCCAGTTTTGAAAATTGCTGACACTAAAGTGTCTGATACCTGAGTTAATAATGTAGTTTAAAGTAAAATCCTTATAGCTTGAGGGCAGCATTTATTATTCATTCTTAGCAATCTTAACAACAAATGGTAGCAGTTTTGCTGCTTGGACCACATTTACAAGACTCCATCCCACACACTGTTGTACAAGAAATTTGAAGATTTTGCCTTAATAAGCACATATTAATTACTCTTACATTTTAATGAATGTAACTTGAATATTGTGTGTGTGGATATGCATTGAAAAAGAGATCAGTGGGACTATAGATATCTCGGGAAACTACACAGAAATCATGTCGTTCAAAGGTTTATTTATTTGTTCAGAATATTTAAGAGAGTGGTAATTCTATACATTACATGTTTTTGAGAATGACAGCCCAAGCAGTTCTAAATTTCTTATTAAAATAAACTTGCATCAAATTGGGTGAATGTTTTTTACACAGTAGCTTGTTTATGCATTCAAGGTGTGAGTTTGTGAATGGTGTCAACAATCTGCACTGTCCGGAATGCCTAGATTTGTGTTCTTTGGATGGCTTTCTCTGGCTCATGATGTTCCCCAAAGATGTAAATCAAAAGGATTTATTATTGAAGCTTCATTTTATGCAGTCCATAGATTATTTCCATTTCCTTTAATGATAGAAAATGGCAGTTTCACCCAATCACGTTCCAATTTAACACTTTCTACTTGATTATTTTAATTAGGACTTGAGATCCAATAATAAACTACAAAGCTAAATATTTGCCTAATTCTCATCTACGCCTTAAGTAATTTCTGCAAATATATACTGACTCTGCAGTCTGAAACTCTTCAAAATTATTCCAAAGATTTTATCAAATGATAATAACAGGAATATGGTGTAGAAGTATAAAGGTGGCTAGAGTGGAACATAGAAAGAAATCACAGCATGTCCACCACTAAGCACATAGCTGTTGTCATTTAGAAGGTAGACTTGTTAGAAGCTAGGAAAACTAATAAAACTTGATTGCTAGTCAGTGAAGTTATTTCAGCCGATCATGTGCAGTAGATGTTGCCATCTTAAAATCTCCGTCTGATTCCAAATCATTGAACTAGAAGGAAAAGTTGAGATGATCTAGCACCTAGCCGGAAGCAGAAAGCAGGATGAGATTTTTGACAGCTTGCCGCTGTCTTTGCCGACACTTTGTAGCAAAGCATCCGGTCAGAGATGGACTGATGTGACCATGGGTATGCAGAGAAAAGGGAACACAAAGTGAGTGGGAAATAAGAATCAATGGCAGCTGCTTGTATCCACCAGGTAGAGCAGGTATTGGTACATCTAAGGAGGATAGTATCCCTTGGATAAGCAGTCAAAATGCTAATTTTGATATATTAATGCAGGACAACATTCAGGGTGGGGAGCAGCAGACAGGAGAATTCTACAGCAGTTCCAGAATTAGGAAGATGAGTAGTTTCTGGAAATGATAGTTCTGGGTAGAATTAGTAGTCACTTGGGCAAGTATGGATTAATTAAAGAAAGCCAGCTAGATACGTCATAGGCAAATTATGTCTAACTAACTTGGTAGTTTTTTTATGAAGTAAGTGAGAGAATCAATGAAGAAAATATGGTTTATATGGACTTTCAAAAGTCATTTTGTTAGATGCTGAATCGTCAGTTTGAAGGACAAAGGATACAAAAAATAAGTTCGTAAGCAATATGGATAGAAAATTAGCTCAGTAGATGGGAAGAAAGTACTAGTGCAAAGTTGATTATCAGATTAATATCAGTTTATCAGACTAATAATGAGGAGAGAAATAATATGTAATGTTGGGAAAAGTAAAGTGTTATATTTTGGAAAAAATGAGGCTAATAGAAACTAGGACATGCGTTTCAAAAGGAAGCACAAGATAAGAAATATCTAGGACTGTATGTGCATGGCTCGTTGAAAGTGGAAGTGTTTGTCAAGAAATTGGCTTTAAAAAAAAAAGCTCATGGGATCCTGAGCTTTATAAATCGAGGCAACAAGGAAGTCATGAAGAACCTTGAGCATGTACTGGGTTGGCCACAATATGGATATTTCGCTCAGTTCTGCTAGCCCCATGTTAGGAAAGATGGAAGGTTTTGGAGAGGATGCAGAAGAGATTTACTGCAATAATCCAAAATATATGCATGGATAGGTGTATTGAATTAAATCATTGATCAGCCATGATCTCACAGAAAAACAGAAAGAGCTGGAAACAGTAGACTAAGCTTCACTGGCACTCGACTTGTTGAGTGATGGAATAGACTAAGGGGCTAAGTAGGCTAGTTTTGTTCCTATGTTCCTGTACTCTTGGGGTTATTTCACAACAGCCAGATGATTAAGTAGATGGAATCTCCAGTTTGTTCTAACCAGTGCAGACAATCAGTTGATATAGTTCTGCTTGATCTTTACCAATTTTTATGCACAGTTTCTCTTTGGTTTTCTCCCTTTATTGAAGCTTTCGATTACTTGTTAGGACGTAGATATCCTCCAGCAACTCAACCAACCAGTTTATCATTGAATCTGTACAAATAACACTTGGTAATTACACCACTGGGGTTTCAAGATGACTACAGTTTTTTGAACTTGCCTAAAATCCTCATAAGTACAGATCTCTAAGTAATGATGAAGCGTCAGGTCCCTGGTCAATTCAGCTATTCATGGATGTATATTGAACTATGGAGGTTGCTAATGGGATCATCTTGGGGGAAAAACAGTTTGAATTTATGGTGGTTTTGCCTCAGATTATTTGAAGGAAAAAAGACTTAATAGCATGAACTACTTTGACTAACTCATTGCATAGGTCAGTTTCCAGCTCTCTGCAAACAAGTAAATTATGGGCACTCTACACTCTTCCAGCAAGTAATTTTAAATAGTTGGCAGCATGCCTGCCATTTCCAGTTATACCTAATTAAAGTTGTAGGTTCTTACTAGTGACACAGACTTAGAAAATAAATTCAAAGTAAATTTATTATTAAAGTACGTATATGTCACTGATATTCATTTTCTGTGGGTGTACTCAATAAATCCATAATTTAATAATAACACTAATATAAGCAATGAAAAATCTCACCAACCTGGGCATTCAATCAATGTGCAAAAGACAATATGAGCAAATACAAAAAGAAAGAAATAATAATTATAAATAAATAAACAATAAATATCAAGAACATGAGTTGAAGAGTCCTTGAAAGTGGGTCTGTAGGTTGTGGGAACATTTTAATGATGTGGCAAGTGAAGTGAGTGATATTATTCCCTTTGGTTTAAGAGCCTGTTGGTTGATGGGTATAAACTGTTTATGAGCCTGGTGGTATGAATCCTAACGCTCCTGTACCAACTTCCTGATGGCAGCAGTGAGAAGAGAGCTTATCCTGGGTGGTGGTGGGGGTCCCTGATGATGGATGCTGCTTTCCTGTGACAACTTTTGTGCAGATGGCTCAGTGATGGGGAGGGCTTTACCCATGACTTACAGGGCCACATCCATTACCTTTTGTAGGATTTTCTGTTCAAGGGCATTGGTGTTTCCATGCTAGGCTGTGATGTGGCTAATCAATATACTCACCGCTACACATCTATAGAAGTTTGTCAAAGTTTTAGATGTCATGTTGAATCCTTGAAAACTCAAAAGGAAGTAGAAGCACTGCTGTGCTTTCTCTGTAATTGCACTTGCATGCTGGGCCCCTAAGAAGTCCTCCGAAATAATAACACTGAGGAATTTAAAGTTGCTGACCCTCTCCATGTCTGATCCTCTGATGAAGACTGGCTCATCAACCTCTGGTTTCCTCCTTCCAAAGTTGATAATCAGCTTCTTGGTCTTGCTATGTTGAGTGAGAGGCTATTTTGTAGCAACATTCAGCCAGGTTTTCAATCTCCTTCCTGTATGTTGATTTGGAGCTATGCTTAGGTGCACAGTCATAAGTATAAAGTGAGTGGAGCAGGGGACTAAGCACACAGCCTTATGGTGTACCTGTGCTGATGGAGATTGTTGAGGAGATGTTGTTGCCAATCTGAACTGCCTGAGGTCTGTAAGTGAGAAAATCGAGGATCCATTTGAAAAAGAGGTATTGAGACCAAGGTCTAGAAATTTATTGATTAGTTTTGAGTGGATGATGGTATTGAATGCCAAACTGTAGGCAATAAAGAACATCCTGACGTATGCATCTTTGCTGTCCAAGTGTTCCAGGGTTGAGTGAAGTGCCGATGAGTTGTCATCTGCTGTGGACCTGTTGCTCTGCTAGGCAAATTGAGCATATCCATGTCTTTTCTCAGGCAGGAGTTGATATATTTCAACACCAACCTCTCAAATCATTTCATCAAGTCATCATGTTCTTCTTAGGCACCGGTGTAATCGAAGCCTGCTTGAAGCAGGTGGGTACCTCAGATTGCTGGAGCATGATGTTAAAGATCTCAGTGAACACCCCCAGCCAGTTGATCAGCACAGGTCTTTAGTACTTGACCAGGTACCCTGTCTGGGCCAGATGCTTTTTGAGGGTTCTCCCTCCTGCTTCTTGTATAACTCTAAAACCTCGTGTATAAGAAATTTGATTAAGGAACAAGGAAATATTGGTCGTGCAACACATTACACAAATGGGTCTTCTGATCGATGAGCCATACTCCATTTAGTAAACCAGTCATACGTTTTGATTTAATCACTGAAACTTAAGGTAGTCTTTTAATTCAAGCTTTGAACTGATACTTATGAATTTATTGGTTTATTGAAGGTTTTCTCCGAACAACAGTGAAATATTCAATAGCATTTATAGCATCTAATGGGGAACTGAAGGTTCACTTAAACACATGGTGCAATGCTTACTTTAACATACTGTATATTACATTTTTAAGTACTTTAAGTACAGTTTGCAGTCAACTGAGAAACCTAATGTGGCTGAATTTTTATGAACATTAATGCAATCCCTAAAAAATCCTAATGGAAGGTTTAGCTGCTTCTTTAATTAATATGAAACATGTTTATGCATGGACAATACAATTGCATTAAAATATTGCCCACAGAGATGTGCAATAGATGATGATCTAGAGATGAGGAACACAGAGAGGTCTAATGTGTCTGATTTAGAATCTGAAATAATTTGATATTTTTCAAGAAATTGTGACCTTTTATAGCCTCAAACTGAATTTATGTAAGAATCTGATTCCAGACTCTGATATGTATGCCATAGGGAATACTAATTCTTATTTTAAATTTACTGCATACTGTCTTTTGCTAACTAAATGTAATCAGCCTGTCTCAAGTGTAGTATCCATTTAATATGAAGACTTTGTCACTAAAATCTCTTACTCTGCCTCCCTTGAATTCTAAAAGCAACCTGGAAAAATAAATGGAACTGTCAATGATGGAATTTGAAAGGCTGGAAGAATTTAATCAGTCAGCTTTGTAAACTGTAATCCCTCCACTGTTCCCCAGTCTGAGGAAGGATCACTGACCCATAACATTAACTCGTTTCTCTTTCCACAGCTGCTCCTAACTAACTGAATTCTTCCTGAGTTTTTCCTTAACAATATGGATTTTTTGACATACTGTGAGATTTTTTCTGAAGTCTAGACTTCAAGATGTTCACAAGCATAGTCTAGAATAGTTTACAATTTGGATCGTCAAAATATTAGGATATTAACATTATAATTATGAATATGTAATTTCTCCAAGCTAAATCTATAGTCCTTATTAATTATTTATTGGATGATCATTTTTGGCTTAAAATTTTCATTGCCATTCTATACAATTTTCAATATTCCACTTAGAGCCACTAATCACTTTCTGTTGCTTAATAATTTCAGCAGAATATAGCAAATAAAGTTTTCCCTTTATCAAAATTCAGCTGTAGTTGGAGGGACAGAAAATATCCAATCTCTGTATAAGAACAAAAGTGAAAAATTTTGTTTATTGTTTTTGTTCCTTGGGTGCATTGTGAAATACATGTTTTGCTGCCCTGAAAATAAATATGAACCAAAAGTATTCTCGGCATTGTCTTCATATGCTCTGACCTGCTTGTATGTTTGCCTGTTTGTTCATGTCTGTGCTTTGTTTTTGACTTCAGTCATTCCTGCCTTATTAATCTCCCTGACCTGTGTTTGAACATCGGAACAAGACAGTTCTTGTCGAAATCACTGGAGATGTACTTTGTGATTGGACTGGTGGGGCTCTATTTCTTATGGGCCAGATTGACAATTAGTACTTAGCATTGCCAACACTCCCTTTTTCCTCTCAAAAGCTATTTTGTTTCATACCTCAGAGCTGCAAATCTACCTCTGCCATCTCTGTAGTTGCTTTTTCTCCTACCCCCCTGTACTGACACCTTGGACTCCCACTGCATTCAACCCTTTGAACATTTTAAACCTTTTCTGAGGCAGATGCTCTCCTCAGTGACCTTATCTATGAGGTTGGTTTACTTTTTCACAAGTCTTAACTGCATAGCTACCACATAAATAGCATAATATTCCTCTAAGTTAACCAAAGAAATGCAGTTCTTTTATATCATTGTATATTTCCACCTGAACATCACATCCATGTTTGTTTGAATCCGGAATGCTTCTTGCTCCTGCAGCCTCCTCCAGAACTCCATGTGCAACTGGTCACCTATTCACTATACCCTGTTCTCAGCATAATAAAATCTAGTTTTAATTTCATTGTGCATAAAGATTTAAAAAAAAGAAAGCAGCCAATAAAAACAAAATACCTCATTTAGTCCTATTCTAACTTGGAGGAGTAACTAGTGCTGCAATTGATATATTTATTTGCTATCATACATTGTCACAAAATGGAAGATGGTTTGAACTCCCACTACAACGTGGCTTAGCACAGGTTTTACTTTTAAGATATCAAGCAGAGAGTAGACCTGCATGGAGTCAGGCTGGAAGAATAGATTAAGAGTCTGTTATGTCTTGGAGACAGGTTGACATCCATCACAAATAGTTGGGATGACATCGTTCTCTGTGACCAGCATGAAATGAGTGTGATTCTTGGTGCTGAAGTAAATATAGTTTCAGACAATGTCACAGAGTAGCTAGTTTCACTTGGAGAATCATAAAACAAATTTGATGCATTTTCTTTTGTATTGAATGTATCATGTCAGAAATCGTACTGTTTGTATTAGAAGCCAGTTTGTATTTCATCTGGTGGTAAGAGTGTTAAATGACTATTCAATGAAGTTTTGAAGGCACACTTACTCATTCTGATTTTTCCAAACTAACAAGTGTCAGCGCCTAGAAACACAACACCAAGCATGCAGTATCATAGCAAGATAAAGTTGTATTTTGCATCCTCCAAAATTCATTCCATTGAAATAATTCCATTACTGATTTTATGGCTAAAACGAAAGGGCACAGTTTTAAGGTGCTTTGAAGTAGGAACAGACGAGATGTCAGGAGCAAGTTTTTTACGCAGAGAATGGATGGTGCGTGGAATGGGCTACAGGCGATAGTGGTGGAGGTGGATACGATAGGGTCTTTTAAGAGACTCCTGGATGGGTACATGGAGCTTAGAAAAGTAGAGGGCTATGGGTAACCTTAGGTAATTTATAAGTAAGTACATGTTCGGCACAGCATTGTGGGCTGAAGGGCCTGTATTGTGCTGTAGGTTTTCTATGTTTCCATTTTCAGTGGAGTACATTTTGAGGCTAGAGTACAGTAAAGTGACATTAATGTATAGCATGTTTTGCAGAATGAATTGCAATGTAATGTTGTTTTAGGGAGATGTACAAGATCTCCCTAAATGTACAAGATCTGACTTGAAATTCAAATTTAAATAGCATGTTTTAAAGTAAAGTGATTGCTTAGAAGAGCAATCTTCAATATTGGGTTTAAGCTGCATTGCCATTACCTTGGATGGGCGTAGCAGCTGAGTGTTACAAAAAGTCCATATCAGCACTTGACAATCACTCCAGAAATGCACGCAATGAAACGGAACTAAATAAATGCAACAAATCCACATCTCTGTTTTAGCCAGCAGGTTTTTTTTTTCATCTTTTTTTTTCCCAACTAAATATTAATAAGTGATCTTGTTAAGAAAATTGATCCTGAGGCTTGATTAAGCGGGTCACCTTATCATGTGAATGTTACAACTAGGCAGTGGTTTTTCTGTGAAATCTTCTGTGAATCGATAATAACGTTGTTTCATTTCTGTGGGTTTTGAGGTGGCTGCTGAAATGTCTGCAGAGTCTGCCAGAGTTGGAAGTGGTTCACAATTTTCAACATTGTATCCTGGGCCTTTATTGTCAGAAGGCAGAGTTGTGTAGGGTAGATTGACAGAGGACCTTTTGTTTTGTAGCTTCTTATTGTGCCCTCTATCCTTTCATTTTTTAAGTGAATGAATCAGCCTCAGAATCCATGCATACACAAGTGTCTGCACATCCCAGCGGATAGCAAAGTGACATTGGCACTGCAGTGGAGATTAACTAGGTTGAAAAATCTCATCTTTGTCCTGTAGATTAGCTCTGCTGCATTGGAAGGTTTGCTGATGGTGAGGTGAATTATGGCAATAATAAAAATGTTGAGACAATGGTGCAGTCTTGCTTGACACTAACGTGGATGGTGATTGGATCTATTGTGGTGGACCTGTTAGTTAAGGTTATGTTTGCACACATGTAGACAGTTTAAAAAGTGACTATCATGATGAGAATGACACTTTATCTGACTTTGTACAGTTTTGAGTATATACGAAGCTCAGCATCAGATTTGTTCCATTTGAGAACTTCCTCTTCATTAGAGATGTGCTCACAAAAGCAGGGGAGGGTCAGGCAATTACAATAAAAAGAAGTCCTGCATAGGTTTTGGGCTTTTACAAGAAATAGTAATAAGGAGGCTGCAATAGCAGACCCGAACAAACAACATTATCCACTATTCTCTTGAGCTTCCTGTGTCCGAATATCTGTGATTGGCATGTCAACAAAGGCGACAGATATGTGGAAGTCTTTGGAGCCCAAGGCATGGAGACCCGGCATGAACAGGTCATCATTCCTGCCCCTTTCTCTTCCATGTTACAGCCAAGAAATAACTTTGGTTGGAGTGCAAAGTAATCCACTGTTTATTTTTGTCCCACTGATTGAGTGATTAATGTTCTCAGAAAATGCTTGCATTTATTTCAAGCTATATTAGGCAGTTTAAGGGTTGCATCCAATCAGGCCTTGGTATTATGTATCGGGTGTAATTTTAGTCAGCGAGCCTTATATTGTTCAGTTTAGTGAAGGTAAGGAATGAACAAATGGAAAGCTTAAGTAGGCAAGCAGACATAAGTTGTCAAATGAAACCATGAAAGGATACATGGTTTTGGGATTGTCCTGTCCAGCTGTACTCCTGAATGTCGGTATAAACAGATTTAGAGTCAGCAAAGTACTTCTGAAATGTGGTTTTAAACAGCAATGTGATAGTTCAAATATAAATGTTTCTCAAAACAGAAAACATTGATAGTTTACTTTCCCATGGCTCAGAAATCCTTGGTGGTTTGTTACCTGTCTCACCAGGACCTCATTTCTCATACTCCCTTTAAACACCCCAGAATCATTGGAAAGTTTGTTACACTGCTGTGTATTGCTTTTTTAAAAGTTGAATTAAAACTGTGATGTATTATTTGGGATAATATCAACTGGTCTAGAAAATCTGGAATCTGGCACCACCAAAGTTGGTTCATCAGAGTTTTGCTGCATTCTATTATTTTTCTTTGAATAATGTTTATCATCACCAAGCCTGATTGGATAGAACTCACATTTTGTCCAGAATGTCATGTCTCTGATTAAAAACAGTACTCTATTGTTATTCTGTTGTGTCAGGGCATAAGTGAGTAATGTTTTACTTTAAAACCTCAATTGCTAATAAAGATCTAAATTAACACTTCAGCAATACATTGAGGTGAGCATGCACAGACTATGACGTGTTACTAAAATTTCATCTGCCAAAATCAGTCACCTGATGAGCCTGCCTTTGGTGGTTCTTCCAAGTACCTTGTAAAACTGGACTGGAAAACATGAAAGATGGGTTTAGTGGTGGTCGGGAGAGCATCAGAGACTCTAGAATTCAAAACAACTGAATATTGCTGTAAAGGTTAAAATTAAAGGCAACTAACATTAGGTCAGTAAACTGCAGAAAGCTTTATAACTAACATATTCAGGGTTCATTGAGTCATACAACATGGAACCAGGCCTTTTGGACTGCTCAGTCCACACCAGCATCAAACAGAATTTTCCATTGATCTTGTTTTATTCTCTTGGTGTTCCCATCAACTCACCACAGATTCTACCATTCAGCTGCACACAAGGGGCAATTTACAGTGACCAATTAAGCTAGAAACAAGAACTTTTGCAGATGCTGGAAGTTCAGAGATCTTTCCATCTTTAATTGCCAATGAGACATCAACGGGCTGAACTGCAACACTCCTCACTCCTCCTCGATTCTTACCCCCTCTGAGCACACTGCCTTCCATTCTCTCCACACCAATCCCAGACTGAGCATCAAACCCGCAGACAAAAAGGCTGCTGTTGTAGCGTGGCCACTTCCCGGATATCTGCGGTCACCCCATCTTCCTGCTGCCCTAATAGTGATAGAGTTCCTCTTGCCCTCACCTACCACTCCATGAGCCTCCGCATTCAACACATCATTCTCCACAACTTCCGCCATCCTCAATAGGATCCTATCATCTGACACATCTTTACCTCTTTCCCCCTCCAGCCTCCGCTCTCCACAGGGATCACACTCACTGTGTTGCTCCTGTCCAGTTTTCCCTCCCCACTCATCTCCCACCTGGCACGTATCCTTGCAAGTGATTGAAATGCTTCAATTGCCCATTTATCTCCACACTTACATCCATTCAGGGCTTCAACTAGCCTTTCCAGGTGAGGCAACACTTCACCTGTGAATCTGTTGAGGTCATCTACTGTATCCAATGCTCCCAAAATGGCCTCCTCTACACTGACAAAAAAAAAGCCCAAACAAAATTGGGGGACTACCTTGTCGAGCATCTCGGCTTCAATTGCCAAGAGTGGAATTTCCCCGTGGTTAACCATTGAAATTCCTGACCCCATTGTCATTCCGTCATATTGGTTCGTGGTCCTCCTCTTTTTCCAAGGTGAGGTCACTGTCAAGGTGGAGGAGGAATACCTCATATTCCATCTGGGTAGCCTCCAATTTGATGGTACGAACATCAATTTCTCCTTCCAGTAAAAAATTCTCTCCCCGCTTCTTTCTTCTATTCTCTACTCTCGCCTCGTACCTCTTCTTGTCACCTGCCTATCACCTCTCGCTGATGCCCCTCTTTTTGCCCTTACTCCTGTGATCCACTCTCCTCTCCTATCAGATTCCTTCTTCTCCAGCACTTTGCATTTCCCACCCACCTGGCTTCACCTATTATCTTCTAATGTAGCAAGTGCTCATTCCCCTTCCCTTTGCATTTTTAATTCTGTAGTCTTCCCCTTTCCTCTCCAGTCCTAAAGAGGAGACTCGGTCTGAAACCTTGACTATATATTCATTTCCATAGTTGCTGCCTGACCTGCCAAGTTTATCCAGCATTTTTAGTGTGTTGTGCCAGTTAAACTAAGAACTCACTGGTTGTTGGGATTTAGGAGGAAGCTCAGCATTGGCAGCACTGGTGGTTGACTTGAACCCAAATTGCAGGAGCTTTACTAGCTGCACCACTACCCCAGCCATGTTTAGGTTCATATCGTGTGCAAAAGAGATTTACCTATTTGTAGAAGAAATTAACTAAAATATCACAGTCAGTTCATTTTCTATGGTAAAAGGAAGAGGATGCAAAATATGTTGCAAAACGTGTGGAATCACATTCTGAAAGATGCCCATGAGCATATAACCATACAAGTAAAGTCAGAAGGAGCCAGTTTTCCATCATCATCCTATATTACTAACTCCTGCGCTGATTCCACAGCATTACTGTAATCTCAGTGCTCTAAGCCACCACAGGTCCTTGCAGCCCAATCAACATTCTTTACCAAGCCACCAACATCCTCCTTGCCAATTATTGAAGTTATATGTGTCAGTAATGGTCACGTAATCACGGTTATAGTTACTTTAGATCAGGGGTTCCCAGCCTGTGGTCTATGGACCCCTTCCCTAATGGTGTTGGACCATGGCATAAAAAAAGATTGGGATCCCTTGTTTTACATCAAAAGAGAAATGCATCAATATTTTCTAGTTTGGCCCAAATTCCACCTCTTGTTATTTTAAATGTTGCTACATTTTGTGAATGCTGCCGTTGTAATTATGAGACAAATGCAGTTTACTTAAACCTTTCCCTCCAGATAAATGAAGCTGATTATCATTTTTTCCGATTCTCACTGGCTTGTGTCAGAATTGGGATTCAGAAGATAAATATAACAATGCATAAGGCACGTAAAGAGACCATTAGTGATACTAATGTAAGCATGTTCAACTTGTAAATATTTAACCATATAACCATATAACAATCACAGCACGGAAACAGGCCATTCCGGCCCTCCTAGTCCGTGCCGAACTCTTAATCTCACCTAGTCCCACCTACCCGCTCTCAGCCCATAACCCTCCACTCCTTTCCTGTCCATATACCTATCCAATTTTACCTTAAATGACACAACTGAACTGGCCTCTACTACTTCTACAGGAAGCTCATTCCACACAGCTATCACTCTCTGAGTAGAGAAATACCCCCTCATGTTTCCCTTAAACTTTTGCCCCCTAACTCTCAAATCATGTCCTCTCGTTTGAATCTCCCCTACTCTCAATGGAAACAGCCTATTCACGTCAACTCTATCTATCCCTCTCAAAATTTTAAATACCTCAATCAAATCCCCCCTCAACCTTCTACGCTCCAATGAATAGAGACCTAACTTGTTCAACCTTTCTCTGTAACATCAATATTATTTGCAATCTGATGTTGACAAGCATCTTAAGTGATTGGAAGTCTATACTGTAGATGTCATAAAATTTTTTGGGACTTTGAGATGTTTTTACCAGTTTAGAAATTCATGGGGTGAATCATAATGCAAGTGTGAGTCATGAACACAGTTGGAAGGAAAAGCCTAGTCAGATGTAATATTGGTTAAGGGCTACACAAACATCAGCTTGCTGTTACCACTTGATGGCCATTCCCTTTGTAGCTTTCACAAGTATCTTGAAAAAGGGAACCAGAAAAATGGAGGACAAGATTGGGGCATCGGGCAGGGTACATTGGTGGCTGAAATTGAAGATGGTTGGTCATGATTAGGGTAGTAGATTGGCTGGGGGCAATGTGATTCCAATGAGGATTGTGACATCAGCCATATGTTATTGATGTAGGGTGGCGAGCAAAGGTTAAACTTATTGTGCCCCCACATAGATAAACATTCTGGCGATGGGCTGCAGCACTCCCTTTCATAATTTTTTAAGGGACTACGTAGATGTAGTGATTTTCTGTTGTGCTGCTGGTTGTCTCAAGGGAACTCAACACTGCAGAAGGAGCTATAAAAATGTGTAGTGACTATTTTTGCAAATACAAAGGTACTGGTGCCTTTTTTAGGAACAGGATACTGTTGCCTGTTTAAATATGATGGATGATACAGTACTCTTCTGACTTGCAATGAATGTGCACTTTTTGTTCATAATCAAATTTCTAGGCCGATTTATATTGTTCAGTGTTGCAATGAACATTCTGCCATTTCAGTAAGTTAAGAAGTGGTCAGGGCACAGTGCATAGTTCTGATCATCGGATTATAGGAAAAATCTGATACTTTGGAGAGGGTGGAAATGAGATTCGCCAGGATATTACATGGGATGGAATGTTTCAATTATCAGGAGAAACTGGGGTTGTTTTCCTTGGAGGGGTTGAGCGAGGACCTGATGGAAATATACAAAATTATGAGTGACTTAGATAGGGAAGATATTAAGATATCTTTCCTGATAAGAGGCCTCTATAATTAGAGGGCATTGGTTTAGGATGAGGGTAAGGTGTTTGAAGGTGGTCTGGGGATGAACGAGTATTTTTATTCAGAAGATGGTGGGAATCTGGAATACACTGCATGAGTGGGTGGTGGAAGCAGATGTTCACACAATATCATCTCCTGTGTCCAGTGCTCACAATGCAGCTTCCTCTACATTGGTGAGACACATCGTAAATTGGGTCTCCGCTTGATCAAGCACTACTGCTCTATCCACCACAAGTGGAACTTACCAGTGGGCAATAATTTTAACTCTGATTCCCATTCCTGTTCTGACATATCAGTCCGTGGCCTCCTCTTCAGCCACGATAAGGCCACTCTAAGGTTGGAGGAGCAATGCCTCATATTCCATCTAGATAGCCTCCAACCTGATGGCTTGAACGTCAATTTCTCCAATATCTGGTAATTTTTCCCCTCTCTCTTCACTCTTCTTCAATTTTCTGCTTTGGCCTCTTATCTGTTCTTCTCACCTGCCTCTCCCTCCCCCGGTGTCTTTCTTCCTTCCCTTTCTCCCATTGATCCTTCGTCTCTAGCCGTTTACCTTTCCCACCAATCACATCCCAGCTTCTTACATTATCCCCCCCACCCCCACCCCCATAGCCAGCAGGCTTCACCTATCACCTTCTAGCTCGTCTTCCTCCCCGCCCCGCTGCCTCTTATTCTGTTATCTTCCACCATCTTTTCCAGTCCTTATGAGGGGCCATGTCTCGAAACATCGACTCTTTAGCAATCTCCATAGATCTGCCTGACCTGCTGAGTTCCTCCAGCATCTTGTCTGTGTTGCTCTAGATAAGCTCTTCACGGCAATAGAGCTCTGGTAAATGGGATTTGTGTTGATTGTCGGCAAGGAAATGGTGGCAAAAGGCCCTGTATTTGTGCTCTGTGACTCTCATGAAATTCCAAAGATAAAAATGATATAGATTTCAATTTTATTGAAAAGGTTTTAATTTGTAATAGAAAGTAATACTGTTAATGCAAAAGTAATTGATAATCCTTACTGTTTCCTAAAGCTGCTTTCAAAAGAAGTACACTACCATTCTCTTTCCATGTGTGTTCTTCATCACTCTTCCCTCGTTCACAACTTGGAGCATTTGGACTGAATATTAAAAATAGATGGATTGGACTGCCCAGCAGCACCTGGCGAGTTGACCTTCGCTCACTGAAGCCCACGGGTGCCTGTCCTCCATTTAGCCAAATTTGCCCAAGCAATTGAGAGCGGTTGATCATCAGGTAGTCCAGCTGGGGTGTTAATCACTCAACCTGTTGCACCAGTGGCCCACGTTGCACTTTGTCTTGATGTTTGATGAAATGCAGAATGCTCTACTGGACCATACGTGTCAGGTTAACCTTTGTGTTTATAATGTCCTCTCCCTTTAACAGGAAACAAGTGATGTTGCTTTTGATTATGCCCTGTAGTTTAAATGTCTGTTTCCTTCTATATGGCTGCTGCCAAATGTCCTTCTCTTGCTGAACTGGAGAGAAGGGAGACAAATCAGCATACTCAAAGTTATATAGTAAGAGAAACAGTTAAAGTTTCAGTTGAATCATATTGAAAACTATTGAGTCAGAAATGAATCACCTCAATAGAAATTTTGCACTCAGGGTAAATGTTCTCTAATTTTAGATGGTCCAAGTAATACAGTGAAGGTATGATAGGTAGAGCAAAATCAGGTTTCATATCACTGGCATATGGTGTGATTTGTGTTGCTTTTCTGTTGAACAATTCCTGTGAAAGTATGATAAGGAAAAGGCTTTCTCTGGCTGCAGGATTAAGTGTACATGGTCATATACTGTATGTAATGCACTAATCATCGTCCTTGCCATTTGCTCAGTACATTTGTAAGGAGTTATATAGATTGTATACAATGGCTTATAGTATTAGATCCGCAATTAGTAGTTATGGCGGAAATCTCAAGATCATCTGTTAAAATCTGGATGTGGTTATTGTTGTTCTGTCTGACATCAGCTGAAATATCAGAACATAAGAAAAGAGAGCAGGAGAAAGCTCTCAGGCTGATTGAGTATGTTGCAACATTTGGTTCAAAGATTATTGTTGATCTCCGTCAGGTCCACTTTAAAGCACCACGTTCATATCCATTGACTTTTCTTAAAATCTAGGGATATAATAATACTTTTTGAATGAACTCAGCTCAGTGACACCACTCCAGGATCGAAAATTCCAAATATTCACGATGCTCCAGAGCAGCGGTTCCTAAACTTTTCTGCGTTACTACCCTCTTGGCTCCCAGACCACATCCCCAGCACCAGCCTTTCCCATTACATAAGAAGAATAAAGAATTTTGATTTACAATGCATAGTGAAAGAAAATAGAAACTGCTAATTCAAAGCAGTGACAAATAAGTTCAAAAATTATTCAATGCTATTTAAAACTATGAATAAAATTATTTCTTTACTTACAGTAAACACAATTTTCATTAATAATTTTAGAGCGTACATTAGTAACCCAACTATTTACTACTTCATTGTTTTTTCACCTTTCAATGAGATGGATGGGCTTGGTGCATCAGACAATAGTTGCATGTTACTCAGCAGTCTTAGGTCCCCACTTTCAGAAGTTTGCAGTCTGTTTTGTTGCTTTGAAAGAAGTTGGGTGACTGCACTGAAACTACGCATTGCTAAATAATATAATGTTTGAAACGCAATAAAGAGCATCTTGACCTTTTTCCACAGTTCAGGATAGCGTTCAGAGATTTGTTTCTGCAACCAAAAGTCTTGATAATAATTTATTGAATCACAACTTCAGCTCAAAGTTCTTTTGTAGTGAGATCAGTTCTTCTTCCATCTTTTCTGTTAAATTCCTCATTACAAGTGCACAGGAATGGATTTATTACCTAATCTGGAATTTGGATTGAGAGAAGATCCTGAAATCTCTCTGGCATGTCTTTATGCAGCTCACCCAGGTGGGCACAGTATCCTTGAAGATCATCATCTGGTATTCTTTCTTTCCCTTCCAACTCACGGGCTCAGAAATTTGAAAGGGTCGTGACAGCCAATTTTGCATTTAAATAGGGTTACTTTGGCATAAATGTAGAGACGACTGTTTTGACTGATAAAATTTACATAATTTCCTTGCAATTAAAGAGTGATTTCATTAAAATTTGTCAATAATTCTGACAAATAAGCCCTGTCCTGTCTGATATTCTTGAGTTGATTTCTGAATGAAGCATTCAAGTCTTCAAAGAATTTTATCTTAGTATCAAAAAGCACATAAAAACATCTCAGGCAATTTCCTTTCGAGAGTTACTGTGCAACAGCAAGCATTCAATCTCTTCATCTTTCTCAATACAAAACTCTCAAAATAGTCGAGAATTGAGAGCATGGGCTTGATTTTATTTTGCTGTGTTAACAGTGTTTAATGATTTGTGCACCTGATCATTTAGTTTATTTTGTGACAGGATGCTGTCTGTGAATTACACAGTGAATGGTAAATATGATAGGAACAGCTTTTTTCAGAAAGTAATAACCCATGATAGTGGTCTGTCATTGAAGGTGTTGCACTAGCAAGAATGTCGGTGAGTGGAATGTCCTTTTTGAATTGTTGAACGACCCGAAATATTGACTTCCCCCTTCATAACTGTTTCTAGTCCCCTTGCAAATAATACATCTTGAACCATGCTTTCATCTTTTATAAAACAAACATAACTAAGGAGCAAAGATTTGCTACCTGGCCAAGTTGCCTCATCCAACTGTGGAGAAAATTCTGTTGTCCTAAGTGTCTTTGAATAGAGCAGAATCACTTTAATTATTTGGTCTAGTGACTAGTGCAAAACCATACTCAAATCCCCTCAAACAGCATCAGCTTCTCCGTTTTTATGGATCTTTCCAGATTTAAGAATGAGCAACGAAATATTGTATGAAGCACACAAACTATCACTTTTTTTGTGAAGTACTGGCAAACGTTTTTGAAGAGTTTTCCATTTCTGAAAGTTTTCTCAAAGTGACTGAAAACAAGCTGAGTTCTTGTTAGATAGATAGATAGATAGATACTTTATTCATCCCCATGGGGAAATTCAACTTTTTTTTCCAATGTCCCATACACTTGTTGTAGCAAAACTAATTACATACAATACTTAACTCAGTAAAAAAATATGATATGCATCTAAATCACTATCTCAAAAAGCATTAATAATAGCTTTTAAAAAGTTCTTATGTCCTGGCGGTTGAATTGTAAAGCCTAATGGCATTGGGGAGTATTGACCTCTTCATCCTGTCTGAGGAGCATTGCATCGATAGTAACCTGTCGCTGAAACTGCTTCTCTGTCTCTGGATGGTGCTATGTAGAGGATGTTCAGAGTTTTCCATAATTGACCGTAGCCTACTCAGCGCCCTTCGCTCAGCTACCGATGTTAAACTCTCCAGTACTTTGCCCACGACAGAGCCCGCCTTCCTTACCAGCTTATTAAGACGTGAGGCGTCCCTCTTCTTAATGCTTCCTCCCCAACACGCCACCACAAAGAAGAGGGCGCTCTCCACAACTGACCTATAGAACATCTTCAGCATCTCACTACAGACATTGAATGACGCCAACCTTCTAAGGAAGTACAGTCGACTCTGTGCCTTCCTGCACAAGGCATCTGTGTTGGCAGTCCAGTCTAGCTTCTCGTTTGCTTCATCAAGAGTGTAGTCTCTTCAAATGCAGACAAGACCATTTGAAAGGGCAGATTCTGAACTGTATCCCACTGAACACACTGTAATTCACTGTGCGATTAGAGTATGGATTCATACTAGCTAATGCTGTTACAGTAGTGAATGGCAACAAGGCCTGGAAATTACACATTCTTCAGTCCAGATTTATCATGATATGCCATATGCATGAGTGTCACATTACTTTTTGACAACTATAATGTGCTTTGAGCAAAGTCTCAGAGAATGGTGGGTTAGCAAGAGATGAAGTGATTGTGTGATCATTGTAACTAATTATGAGGCACTGAGAATCAAATGCTTATAAGTTATTCATTTCTTAAATTAAGCCTGTGTTCCGTCAGTCGCCCACCCCACTGCTTCCTTTATCTTTAGCATCCCCTCATTAATTCCCACTGCCCTGGCCTTGGGGGGGGGGGGGGGGGGGCAGGGGGTGGACACACAATATCACACGCTTTGGGAAGCACTGCTCCAGAGTAAAGAAATTCCCCATCTCAGTCCTGAACAGCCAGTGGTTTATCCTGAGACAGTAATACCTGGACACAGAGCATCAGCCTGCAGAAATACTCTCCCCACATCTAGCCTGTCAAGTCCTGTAAGAATTGTCTAATTTTCAGTTTTCTTAATTGCAGGGAATTCTATGTTATGTGGTAAACCTGCCATTGCTGGAACTAGTCTAGTACATCTTTGCTTCACTGTGTTTTTGTTCCAGTTATGGTTGCATCAATTCCATATATAATTTCAGCAGGAGGCCCAGAGAAATCGCAGTGAGGTTTTTGTTTGGTTGCTTGGTTGTGTTGAATCCATACCAGGATTTGAAGATACCATCTAGACCGGCTGAGTATATGCTACATTGACAGACACTGTTTACATTTGTCTACATTAAGATGTACTTGTTGTCTGGGAAATTTCCCAACTATTCTCAGAGCATAATGACCATTTTAATTGGTGTTGCATATTTAATGTTCTTTACCCTGCATATTTCCAGCTTCGGAATTCACTTAATTAATTTTATCAGCATTAGCAACTAACAAGTTTGGGCTGTAAAAACTGTGAATATCAATAGACGATAGTCACTCATAAACCCACTGAGACATTTAACTCGTTTACCTAAGGGATGCCAAAAATTGTGAACATTGCTACCATCAATCACATAGATCCATTAAAGGGGAAGTCAGGAAAGTACACAACAGAAAGAAAGCAAGATCATTGGGGAGAAATAAATTTAATGTAAAAAGAGGCTGCTGGAGCAGAGACATCGCATAGATAACTTGGGTCAAAAATTTTATGAAATATCAAAAGTTCAAAAGTGCTTTTATTATCAAAGTATGTATTCCTTATACAAACTTGAGATTTGTCTCTTTACAGGCAGCCACCAAAGAAATCCAATAGAACCCATTTAAAAAAAGACTGTCAAATACCCAATGTGCAGAAAACAAAACAAATTGTGCAAACAGTAAAACTAAGCAAATAATATTCAGAACTGAAATTCACAGAAGTTCATAGCCACAAAGCCAGTCATCACTGCGGCCGACCCAGGAGCTTAATAGTTGCAGGCCACAGCCTCAGTTCAGTGCAAAGATGAGTAAACCTCGCAGAGTAGGATTCCGAACACTGGCCTGACCCTGTCCTTCAGGGTCCAACCTTTTCGATCTTGTTCAGCACTGAAATTGGCCAAACCTTGGATCGTTCCTTGCTCTCAGACCTGGGCCTTGCAGCTTTGATACATTCTTGAGCTCTGGCCCCATGGCCTCACCTCAGTTCTGTCACTTCAAATCACCTTCAAGACTGCTCCTGCAGTGGCTAAACTGACTCATTCCCTGCTCTCAGTTCTGAGTCCCTACAGCCTCTATTCAGACCGGACGCGCCACCTTGCGATCATCCTGCACCTTCAAAACTTCAGTTTACACCACAAAAATGCCAATTTGTACTGACAGTTCCAAAGCTCAACTCTCAAAGAGAAGTTACAGGTTATTGATTGTAGTGATCATTTTCAAGAAAAAGTGTGGGTAATAAAGTAATTAATAGTTTTGTTTGCTGCCAGCAAGTCTTCACTGCGCTTTACCAGTACCATCTTAATCCAGAAATCAACATTTGACTTATTTGAGAAAAGACTGTTTGTTGTACCATGGCTTGCAGAATATATGCAGCACAGAAACAATTTTTCTCTCTCGAAATATTCAGAGAGAGAAATCCAAATGTACGTACGTGATGATGAATATTTTCACCCATTTGTTGGTTGATTACACAGTGATTGGGGTTAATGGTGGAGATGGGATTCTGGTGGCTTCTGACTTTACTGTGCTATTTGTTCCATTTATTGATGTTTGTGTCAGTCATGCAAGATCCCGCTGAGTTAATTATTATTTCACAATCCAAGCTAATTGCAACTTAACACCATAAATATTATTAACAGTAAGTGATGACAAACTATGACTAAACCCTGATATTGTTTGACTTGTGCTCAATTCCGAATAATTGGATGATATAATTTGGGGTAAGATTTTGCTTGCAAAGTCTATCTTTGTCCTTTATAGTTATGAGCACAGGATTCAGTACAAATGATTGTATTTTAAATAATAACTAATCTATTACAAATATGAGCTTTTAATTAATAGACTAGATTTTTCATGGATTCTTTTCTGTATCTCCACCACCAGAGAGCAAAGTCGATGTAATTAATGCAACCAATGCTATGGCACAGAGGATAAAAACTAATTCCTTTTTCTTTGTTAGCTTGGCATCAGTGGCTCTCAGCTTTGATCTAGATATTTGTGATTCAAGTCCCATTCCAGGGACTGGAGCAGAAGAATATAATTTGATGTTCTGGTGTGGTACTGAGGGATTAATGCATGCTTGTATATGCCTTTCAGATTTAGCATGAGGCATGTTAAAATGTGTCGGCGAATTTCAAGGATATGGCACCATGGTGCCACAGTGGTTAGTGCAATGTTATTTCAGCTTGGGGTGTTTTGGAGTTGGAAGTTGAGTTCCAGCACTGTCTGTAGGGAGTTTGTGAATCGTGTGGGTTTCCTCCGCGTGCTCCAGTCTCCCCCGCAGTTGAAAGATGTACTGGTTGGTAGGTTAATTGATTAACTGGTTGGTAGGTTATTGAACACTTATGTGCGGATGTTATTTGTGGACTTAAGTTCTGCATTTAACACAGTCATCCCCCATAAACTGGTCAGCAAACTGAACACTCTTGGCCTTGGTTCCTCCCTGTGCTCGTGGGTCATGGACTTTCTCACAGACCGACCGCAGCAAGTCAGAGTTGATAAGCACACCTCCACCGTCATCTTAAAAACAGGCACCCCGCAGGGCTGTGTGCTGAGCCCTATGCCCTACACACTCTTCACACATAACTGCACCCCCATCTACACCTCCAACTCCATAATTAAATTTGCGGATGATACCACAGTGGTTGGTCTGATCTCGGATGAGGATGAAACAGCCTACGAGCCTCGAGGTGGATCATCTGATGGAGAGATGTAAGGGCAACAACGTGGTCCTTAACACTTGTTAAACAAAAGATATGATCATTGACTTCAGGAGATCAAAGGACAGAGTACACACCCCCCTCCATATACATGGAGAGGTAGTGAAAAGTGTGTAAAACCTAATGTTCCTTGGAGTTATGTTGTCAAAACAGCTGACATGGACCACCAACACCTCGCTGCTTGTAAAAAAGGCACAACAAAGACTGTTGAAAAAAGCTGTTGCTTAACTTCTACAGAAGCAGTTGAAACCATCCTGACCAACAGTGCCACAGTGTGGTATGATAGCTGCACAGCCGCTGAGCGACAAGACCTGCATCACTTGGTGAAGATAGCCCAGTGAATTGTCAGGATGGAGCTCCCAGGACTGGACACCATCTATTCCAGCAGACTCAGGAGGAAAGCAATCAGCAAAACCAGAGACACCACACACCCCGGCCACTCCCTGTTTGACCTGCTGCCATCCAGCAAAAGGTTCAGGGCACTAAAAACCAGAACAAATAGACTGAGGAACAGCTTCTACCCCAGAGCTGTGGCCTCCATCACACCACTCCCACAGAACAATGACTGAAACCGTGAGCACACACATGCACACACAAGGACTCAAATACTTGACTAACGGCACTTTGTACATTACTGTGACATTCTGGTGCTGCTGCAACTTATTTTCTGCTACTTATCTATTTAATACTGCTTTTCTATCTTGTTTTTATCTACTGCTTTGTTTGATTGCCTGAGAGGAAGCGAGAGTTTCATTGTACCTATGTATAATGACAATAAAGATCATTCAATTCAATTCAATTCTATTCTATTGTACGTTGTCATTTGATTATGCTAGTGTTAAGTAGGTGGTGTGGCTCATTGGGCCTGTTCCACTCTGTATCTCTAACTAAAATCAAAAAATAAATAGAAGTATTTTAATATGATTTTGAAGGTGAGTATAGGAGTTAGGTCTCACATTGTGGTCAATATTTATGTTTCAATATTGCAAAATCCAAATTGTCTGGCCATTTATTTCTTGCTGTGCACACATTGGCTGCGATATTTTGTGTCACAAGTGCTTCTCTTTCCAAAATAGACTGCTTACTTGGCCTTGATCAAGTGAATTTGTTGTTTTCTACAGCTGATATCTGGATGTCTTTTTGTTAATGTTGTGTATATAGGTTAATCATTCACACTATCTGATAGTCACCTTTTCCAAACACTTAAATGTACTGGTTCAGAAATCTCAGACATGCAGTGATGTCTGTGGAACTGCAATATTTATTTTATGGATGCGTCAGCCATTCCTCACTCACTAATAAAAATGTTACTGTTTAATTTTATTTGTATCTTAGGCCCTGTTCTATTACATTATTTTAATCATAGCCTTTAGAAACCATGAACAGATCAGATTACCGGTACCTCTCTACGCACGTCAGACTCACTTGCATTGACGTTATCTTCAGCACCTCTCCTGGAACATAACTGCTTTGCATTTCAACATTTCTTCTGCTTCTTTTGCTGGAATAGAATTTAGATTTCAATTCAGCAATGGTTTTTTTTTCTAGCACCTTTAAATGGTTACATAATCCCAGCTTTCCATACCCTCAAAACCTCAAGGAAAAGAGACTCCCTGCGAATATGCTGGGGCCATCTGTTGTGCATGGTGCTCCTGATGCAGCCTCCTCTGCATTGGTGAGATCCATCGTAAATTGGGGGGGGGGGGGGCACTTCGTCCAAGACCTCTGCTCCATCTGCCAGAAGTAGAACTTCCCATTATCCCAACATTTTAATTCTGATTACCATTCCCATTCCGACACACCCGGTCCATGGCTTCATCTTGTGCCATGATGAGGCCACCCTCAGGGTGGAGGAGCAACTTCTGGGTGGCCTGAAACCTGAAGGCATGAATATCAATTTCTCCTTCTGGTTAAAAAAAATCCCTCCTCCTCCTCTCTTCTTCTATTCTCCACTCTTCTCACCTACCTGTCACCTCCCCCTGGGTCCTGTCCTACTTTCCTTTCTCCTATGCTCCACTTTTTCTCTCCTATCAGATTCCTTTCTCTCTGGCCCTTTACTTTTCCTACCCACCTGACTTTATCTATCACCTTCTAGCTATCCAGCTTCCCTCCGCCCCCCCAACTGAGGTTTTCCTTTCCAGTCCCAAAGAAGGGTTTCAGCCCAAAACATCAACTATTTACGGTACTCATTTTTTTAGATGTTGCCTGTCCTGCTGAGTTCCTTCAGCATTTTGTGGGTGTTGCAGAGAGCTGTAGACTCAGTCATCTCCATCATGGACACAACTGTTGTGTATTTAATATTATAGTTTTGTTTGAGAAATATTGTACATTTATTGTTCGATGAAGCATTCTTTTTGTTTAAATAATTAATTACGGGTTATATGTTAAAGTATGTGAATGACATCTGTTATTCGTGCACAGCTCACTAAAGTAAAAACTAAGTACACACGTTTATCTCCTGGCTCCACCGGGAGATGCTGCCTGACCTGCTGAGTTCTTCCAGCATTTTGTATGTGTTGCTTTGGACTTCCAGCATCTCCTGTGTTTATGATTTTCTGCTTCTCTTCTTGTACAGACTTTAAATTCGCCTTATCAGTTAATGAATAACAAGCTAGCAGTACAACCATAACTGTGTACTGTATGTGTCTATTCTAAGTGAGCAATGGCTTTGGACTAGCTTTCAGAAAGGGCAAAAGTAGTTGAGTGACTATCTCCCCAATTCAGAAGTCTCAAACAAAATTGTCAAAGTGCTGGTCCAGTTTGGGATCTGGTTTAGCAGGCATCAATGGTAATGCTTTGCTTTGGAATAAATATTCACAGCCCTGGCTTAAATTAAATTAAACAATTATCATTTCAGGCAAATCTTATGTGCTGCATTCAGTTCATGTGGAACTGAGCTAAGCAGGACTCCTTTATGTTCGACATTACAGAACTGCACATGGGCTTGAGGTTTGACCTCAACCATACGTCCAGTTCTAAGTGCATGGCACAGAGAACGTGAAAGGCCACTCTCATTTAATTTCTGCAATCTGCTTTCTTTTCAGGAATAACCATGTCATATTAAATAGTATTTTGAAGCTGATCATTTTTTCCCATCTCAGCTTCTTACGATTTCCCAGCAGCTGTTCTGGATGAAATAATTTAATTCACTATTGTCTTTGTATCGAGTTTGTGATTTTGTTTCTTTTCCTTGTATCGATATTTAAGTTAATGTTGAATTGATTATCATATGCAAACATACGTGCATGCACAGGTGCAATGAAAGACTTAGTTACAGCAGCATCACAGGCTCTTAGCTTTATTTCAGGGCAGATCCTCCAATGATCACAACTGCAAAATCCTGAGGTGTGCTCCACGAAAAGCTGTCCGCCATGAAGGGTTGACATAGTCTGGAGGGACCTATGGATGGGATGTAGGTTAAAAGAGAGCTATTTTTGCTTGGAGGATAAAGGTAGGCCCTCTGTGTAAAATAAACATGGGCTCCAGACCTGGGATATCCCAAAGAACGAATGAGAATGCAATTTTAAGACTGTTTCTATCAACCTACAACCCATTGAACTACAACCCATTGAAGGGGCATTTTGTTGTGCTTGGATTACGAGGCCACGTGGCCCCAGTCCACTATCCATTCCTTACCCTACCACACTTTACCACAGTGATTCCTGGGCAACCAGTTGTTTGGCAGTACAGTTGGTGAGCCCATGTGGAGTGTTCTGTTGCCACAAACTACAGAAGTCAGCAAATAACATGATCTTTGAAAAACTTTGGTTATCACTGACCTTTTCAGACTTTCTGCCTTAATCTGTAACACACTGACAAACCCCTCAATGTTTAGTACATGCCTTCCTTTCCCCCCCACTGCACACTTTTGGTACTTGCTTTATATTTAAATTCTAAAGGCAAGTTTTCCTGGTTTGCTTTTATGCCTCATTAGAATTTTATTAATGTTAATGCATCAGAAACACTCTCCCATGGAAACTACCTCACTATGATGCACACTGTGATTTTTAAATGTAACTAAAAAAACAATTTGAATCTCTCTCTCTCACACACACACACACACACACACACACTTTTTTCAAAATTGTCAGTGCCTTTTTCTGTAAAATATATACTTTAATTGATCTGTGTCATAATAACAAACCACTGTGAGTGATCCAAAAACACTCTGCTGCAAAGATTGTTAGTCAGAAAGAGATTAAACTCTGACATCATATTAAGAAATATAAATACCAATTTTGTTGAGAAGGAAAAGTACCCACCATGAGTTGGCTATTTCAACAATTATTGGTTACTCATATGTTTTTCCCACTGGTAACACATTAACTACATTAATTGCGAGAGCACATTTTCTGCCTGTTCATAGTGCAAGTTGAAATAAAGGGAATTTCTTTTGCTTGGATGTAGCCTTGTAGTATGGGGGTTCCGCCACGTTTCCCCATCAAGCTGGAGATCTCTGGCCTCCTTTAATTAGTTGTGGCATCGTGATTCTTTGTGCTTTATTGAAATGTCACATCTTCAATTGTGGTGCAGACTTAAACAAAAAAATTACGAGGCTCTTCTACCTTTGAAAGGATATTGACAGATCTGCCAGTCTTTTATAATTAATGTACATCTGCAGAAAGGATTTCTCATGTGAATGAGAATTCCACTGGTTTTTATAGTCTGTATATCTATCAAAACTTCTGGTGGAATGTCAGTGGGAATCTTTGGTGTGACTGTAACTGATAGCACCAGCAAGCTACGTTGTCACATTTACTGTTAAATGCCTGCAGGGTAGGACCATTGTTGAAAACTCTCTGTGAGGTATATTGGATATGAATAGTTGACTGACAGGGTCAATTTTGTAGCCAGTCATTAATGCAATTGCAATGATGACACTCTGCCAAATTAAAAACTTGATGAGAAGGCAGATGGGTTATAGTGAGTTAAAATGTGTGAACTTGAATCAGGAAGGAAAATAGTGATACAATGCTACTGGATGGTCTGTAAACTTTTGTTGGATCTTTCATCAATGTGTGTTTTTAAAAAAACAAGAGATGTGAAAGGCTAAGCAACACACCCAAAATGCTGGACAGTCCTGTCAAAGGGTTTAAGCCCGAAACGTCAACTGTACTTTTTCCCCATAGATGCTGCCTGTGTTGCTGAGTTCCTCCAGCATTTTGTGTGTATTGCTTGGGTTTCCTGCACCTGCAGATTGTCTCTTGTTTGAGATATGAAAAGCTTCATCTTTATTATCAGCCACTCTGTATTCAACAGTGCAAGAGAAAAGGTTATTCAGTTGTTTGCTTGATCAAATGCCTTATAAAAAAAAGTTAGATGTTGCAAATGTGCTTCCAACTTTTGAGGGGATCTCAAGCTATCGATGTATAATTAATAGCAATTGCATAGATAACTACAGATTATGGATATAACATATTTTCAGCCCATTCAGATTTTGAGAGCAAATAAAATAGATTGGTGGAAGCACTGATCAGGTCAAGCAGGATTTGTGTGAAATAAAAGTACTTAATATTTCAGGTTAATAACGTTACGATTTTGGAGGGTGTTGTTTTAAATTAATGTCTTTTTTCCAATCACAGGTCCACAAACAGACAGAAATCACCTAACATTAGGGAGGACCAGGAAGCTGGGTGTAGGACAATATGAACAAGGAGAAGTTAATCTGCCATATGACCAGAGTGGTTGGAACAAATCCTCTGACCCTTCCCACTCCAATGGAGCATTCACAACAGCAGAGCCAGGAGAGGTAGGTGAAACAATAAAAGCAAATGTATGCAATGTGTGGAAATATTTCACATGACTCCATTCAAATCTTTTGTCTTGTCATTGTGATTAGTGGCCATTTTGAGCTTATTAGACTACGTTATTATGTATAAGAGTTAAATTATAAATAGAAAATGTATAGTTAATTGTTTTCTACTGCTTTGAAACCTATACCTTAATTTTCTTAGATTGTGTTGATAAGATTACTTCCATTTTCTGTTTCACATGGTTTGTTTTTATTCCTGATTTTTACAAGCTATGTAATCATGGTGGATTTTGGGGAGGGATAAGTCGTGTGATAGGAGATATTCAATAAAGCCATTTCCTTCAGGCCTCTAATGTTCAGCACATTAAGTCCCCAATTTAAGCCAATGGTTATTTTGTGTTTTTGCAGAGTATAGTCCATGCAGAAATTGCATTGAGGACCCAGTAAATGCCCCAACATTTACAAATGAACTAGCTAGTCTCTTTCACTCGGCAGAAATTGTTTGTTTACAGAAAAAAATGCACATCTACATTCTTTTTTCCATTAAGCTCCTGTTCTAGTCTGAAATCTGTTGTTTCGTACAAGAGTATAAACTAGTTTTATATTGCTCTAATCATTGCTCTGGTTCCTGGGGCCAATATATAAAAAAGAAAACTCCCGAAACTGACTTGCAGTGGAAGCAATAGGTCTTGGGGCTCCTTGAGTCCACTGGCTAATCATTTATCCCAATTCCATTTCTTCTGCAGTGGACCCTGATCTCTCTTACCCTCCTCACTGCAAGGTGACTGTGACCAGGAGACAGAAAGCAAGACTGTAAACTGGGCCTTGTAATTAGATTTAGTGGAAGAAGGCAAATGTGCTCTTCTAGATTTCTTATCCACAAATCAACTCCCTCCCAGAGTTTGAGTTACTGTTTTCAGCATGGACACACATGTTGGCTGCTCTATAGGGTTACATATGAAAGTACCTGATGCAGTTTTGATGCCACACTAGAGGGTTTATGGGGAAGCAAATCATAAACACAAAAAATTCTGCAGATGCTGGAACTCCAGAGCAGCACGTACAAAAATGCTGGAAGAACTCAGCGGGTCTGGCAGCATCTGTGGAAATGGATAACAGTTGATGTTGGGGGCAAGATCTTCAGGATTTATGGGGTGCAAGCTGGAATTTCCTGGACTGGTTTAGACGTAGTTTTTAATAATGCTGAGAGAGCAAAGCCACATAAACCTATTCTATAAAAGCACATCTCTCTACAGTAGCTTGAAGAGCAACATTAGCCTTTTTGTCTTAAAGAGATTAAGTTTAAGCAACAATAGATAAAGATACATATACATTTCCATTCTTCTATAGCCCATTTTGTTCTGGAGTTAGTTTTTTTCAAGTTTGAATATTCAGAAATACTTTCACAAGTGAAGTCGAAGAAAGCAAACTTTACCAAGAGTCTATCTGTGCCTTACTGACTAGACGGGAAAGAGCTGGGAAGCTTCAGAATCTATTAGTTTTCCAATAGAGTAGCAAGCTCAGCAGTCTGTATGCCTGTATCTGTTTTTATTTCTTGTATTCTGTTGGGTTGACTGAGCTCAGCCCTGTGGCTAGATATCAAATCATAGATTAGACTGGGAGATTAGTATGTGTTGCCACATCCATTGGTTGTGCACTAAATTTTTCAGTTCATGTGTGAGGATGCCACGTAAGCACAAAGCTGGGCTTAGCTTTATTACTGCTTATAGGTAAAAGATTCTAAGGGGAACATCAGAGGAAACTTCTTCACTCAGAGGGTCGTGGGAGTGTGGAATGAGCTGCCAGCGCAAGTGGTGCGTGCAAGCTCAATTTCAATGGTTAAGACAGGTTTGGAGAGGTAGAGGTGTATGGAGGGCTGCTGTGGTCCCAGTGCAGGTCGATGGGCCTATGTAGTTTAAGCGGTTCACCATGGACTAGATGGGCCAAGTGGCTTATTTCTGTGCTGTACTTTTCTATGACTTTATAACAGTGGTAGTGCTAGTGCATGCAGAACTTCACATGACCAGGCTTCTAGGAGTCTGGCTCTGGTGAAATCCTGTGACACTGAGGGAGATGGAGGGAAAGAAGGAGACACTGAATTTAAAATGTGGAACCAGCTGTTTTATTGAAAGTGGATGTGTATTCTTTGTAAATTTCAGTGATGAATACAAGTACCTGAGGAGTATTTGCTACACCTTGCGATTTGGCCAGAGGATTGTTTATTGATATTATGGAATATAAGAAATGAGCTATGTGCTTCATTTCCAAGGCAATGATTCACTTTGCACATGCAGTTCCTTGAAAATCAAAGGCTGCTGAACAATCCAGTGTTTTTTTTTAATTAATGCTAACTTATTCCAGGGAATGTTCTGTTCTATTTTATTGCAGCTAAACAATCCAGGATGTGATATTGGACAGGATGAGGTGGATGGCAGACTGTTAGTCTCATCCTCTGCAAATGAAATGCCACCTCCCACACCAGCATTCCCAGTCTCACCCCCAACTCCATATGGTAACTACTTCAATACTGTACTAATCAACATACAGAACTGTGATTGTTTTAAATCAAACTTTGAAGCAGATAGAAAGTAAGTAAATAATTGAAATGTTGGTTTACTGGTGTTCATAATCAGCGTAGAAGTTAGGCTGCTAACTATTCTACATGCAGTAAAATTATTTAATGGTCAGCATGTTTGTATCTGGGGAATAAAACCATGTGGATTTTTTTTCTCTGTTGCAGTCAAAATGTCTCAGAATTATTCTGGAATTCCTGTGTATGGAGTCGGAGAACAGAACAGCAACCCTTCTGATGTCTACAGAATTGTTCACGGTAAAGAATGTGCTCTAGGCCTGAATTCATTAATCTCATGGAAGGTGAATTTGCATGAGGCTTTCACTCACAAAGTCATTCAACAGCGCAGCCAAGACCTGCTCCTAGTAAACAACCTGAAGCATCTGTAGAGCTCAACTTAATATATAAACTAAATTCCAATGTGTCGGTATTTCAGTGGAATAAAGGAAATTACAATGGCATGAGAGGAGAACTGGCCAAGGTTGACTGGAAAGGGACAATAGCAGGAAGGACAGCAGAGCAGAAATGGCTGGTGTTTCTCCGAGAAATGAGGGAAGTGCAGTACAGATATATTCCAAATATGAAGAAATTTTCGAATAGAAGAAGGACATTACTGTGGCTGACAAGTGAAGTCAGAGCCAAAGTAAAAGCAAAAGAGAGGGCATACAAGGAAGCCAAAGCTAGTGGCAAGGTAAAGGATTGGGAACCTTTTAAAAACTTGCAGAGGGAAACTAAGAAGGTCATTAGGAAGGAAAAGATGGATTATGAAAGGAAGCTGGTGACAAATATCAAAGAAGATACAAAAAGCTTTTTTTAAGTATAGAAAGGGTAAAAAGAGTTGAGGGTAGATATAGGACCAATAGAAAATACGCTGGAGATATTGTAATGAGAGACACAGAGATGGCAGATGAACTGAATGTGTAATTTGCATTAGTCTTCACAGTGGAAGACATCTGCAGTAGACTGGACAAGAGTGTCAGGGAAGTGAAGTATGTGCATTAAAAATTACAACTGAGAAGGTGCTGAGGAAGCTTAATCGTCTGAGGGTGGATAAATCTCCTGGATCTGATGGAATGCACCCTCGGGTTCTGAAGTTAGTAGCTGGAGAGACTGTGGAGGCATTAACAATAATCTTTCAAGAATCAATAGATACTGGCATTGTACCGGATGACTGGAAAATTACATATGTTACTGCACTATTTAAGAAACCATTGACCTGTTAGCCTGACCTCAGTGGTTGGAAAGTTGTTGGAATCGATTGTTAGGGATGAGATTACGGAATACCTGGAGGCACATGACAAGATAGGCCAAAGCCAGCATGGTTTCCTGAAAGGAAAATCCTGCCTGACTAACCTACTGCAATCTTTTGAGGAAATTACAAGCAAGGTAGACAAAGGAGATGCAGTAGACGTGGTGTACTTGGATTTTCAGAAGGCCTTTGACGAGGTGCCGCACATGAGGCTGCTTAACAAGATAAGAGCCCATGGAATTACAGGGAAACTACTAGCGTGGTGGAGCATTGGTTGATCAGCAGAAAACAGAGAGTGGAAATAAAGGGATCCTATTCTGGCTGCCTGCCTGTTACCAGTGGAGTTCCACAAGGGTTGGTGTTGGGACCACTGCTTTTTATGATGTATGTCAATGATTTGGACTATGGGATTAATGCTAAATTTGTTGATGATACAAAGATAGGTGGAGGAGTAGGTATTGTTGAGGGAACAGAGAGCCTGAACAGAGACTTAGATAGTTTAGAGGAATGGGCAAAGAAATGGCAAATGAAATACAATGTTGGAAAGTGTATGATCATGCACTTTGGTGGAAAAAATAAATGGGCACACAATTATTTCGATAGAGAGGGAATTTAAAACACAGAGGTGCAAAGGGACTTGGAAGTCCTTGTGCAGGATAACCTCCAGGTTGAGTCGGTGGTGATAGATAGATAGATAGATACTTTATTCATCCCCATGGGGAAATTCAACTTTTTTTCCAATGTCCCATACACTTGTTGTAGCAAAACTAATTACATACAATACTTAACTCATTAAAAAATATGATATGCATCTAAATCACTATCTCAAAAAGCATTAATAATAGCTTTTAAAAAGTTCTTAAGTCCTGGCGGTAGAATTGTAAAGCCTAATGGCATTGGGGAGTATTGACCTCTTCATCCTGTCTGAGGAGCATTGCATCGATAGTAACCTGTCGCTGAAACTGCTTCTCTGTCTCTGGATGGTGCTATGTAGAGGATGTTCAGAGTTATCCATAATTGACCGTAGCCTACTCAGCGCCCTTCGCTCAGCTACCGATGTTAAACTCTCCAGTACTTTGCCCACGACAGAGCCCGCCTTCCTTACCAGCTTATTAAGACTTGAGGCGTCCCTCTTCTTAATGCTTCCTCCCCAACACGCCACCACAAAGAAGAGGGCGCTCTCCACAACTGACCTATAGAACATCTTCAGCATCTCACTACAGACATTGAATGACGCCAACCTTCTTAGGAAGTACAGTCGACTCTGTGCCTTCCTGCACAAGGCATCTGTGTTGGCAGTCCAGTCTAGCTTCTCGTCTAACTGTACTCCCAGATACTTGTAGGAAGAGGCCAAATGCAATGTTGGCAATCAATTCTAGAGGTATTGAATATAAGAGCAGGGATGTGATGTTGAGGCTCTATAAGGCACTTGTGAGTATTGTGTGCAGTTTTGGGCTCCTTATTTTAGAAAGGATATACTGACATTGGAGAGGATTCAGAGAAGATTCACGAGAATGATTCCAGGAATGAAAGGGTTACCGTATGAGGAACGCCTCGCAGCTCTTGGGCTGTATTCCCTGGAGTTCAGGAGAATGAGGGGGTATCTCATATAAACATTCTGAATGTTAAACGGCTTGAACAGATTAGATATGGCAAAGTTATTTCCCATGGTAGGGGAGTCTAGGACACGAGGGCACAACTTCAGGATTGAAGGATGTCCATTTTGAACTGAGATGTGGAGAAATTACTTTAGTCAGAGAGTGGTAAATCTGTGGAATATTTGCTACGAGCGGCTGTGGAGGCCAAGTCATTGGGTATATTTAAGGCAGAGATAGATAGGTTCTTGATTAGCCAGGGCATCAAAGGGTATGTGGAGAAGGCAGGGGAGTGGGAATGACTGGAAGAATTGGATCAGCCCAGGATTGAATGGCGGAGCAGACTCGATGGGCCATATAGCCTACTTCTGCTCCTATATCTTATGGTCTGATGGTCTTATATCCTGAATGTTGTGCCCTGCTTCTCATTCAGATTGTAAAGTTGATTATATAATGTGACTGAAGCAAGGAAACCAAACTATGGAGATGGGGAGGATAAAGCTTTCCGAGAGTAATGGATCTTGATTGATGGTTTATACATTTGATTGGTTTATACATTTTGGTTTTTTGCAAGGTGTGGATTTACCCAGTAGTGTTGAAGGTTTCTGTTCCAGAACTAGCTATTCCCCTAGTCAAAATGTTCCCAACAAAACTGAAGATTGCCTAGATGTTTTTTCTAATTCTATCCTCCTTGGACACCAGCAACTGATGGGAACTACTTCAATGGTGCTATTATCACTGCTCACCCTTCCACTGGTAATCAGTTTGAGTTCCAGAGACAAATTGAGACATGACATGAAACTCTAGTAAAACTGAAATCAGTAGGAATTAGGAGAGGAAAGCAATGTTGCAGGCTGATTTGTACCTGCTTTAGACATTGTTCCAGGAGACACTCAAGGCAGTGACTTGGATGCAATGTCTTCAGCTGCATCCTCAGTGACCTTCATTTGTTAAAATATTTAGAATTGGGGAGGACTGTACAGTTTGCAAGCTCTGTCTACACCAATAGGCAGTTCCAACAACACTCAAGAATCTTGGCGGTATCCAGGTTAAAGCAGCTCTCTTAAACAGTATCTCTTCCAGGATAATTAAAGTGAATTTGCTTTACTGGTTCACTGCAGCTGCTGTTTGTACACAAGAACACAAAAAAAAGGAGCAAGAATAAAGTCAATTCAATTCAGTTCAAGCCTGCCCGGCCATTCAATATGACCTTGGCTGATACTGGCCTCAACTCTCTTCTGTGTCTGTTTACCGTAACCCATAATTCCTCAGTCATTTAGATATTTATCTGCCATCGCTTTAAATATATCTATTAACCTGACCAAGACCACCCTCAAGGCAAGAAATTCCAGAGATTAATGAAATTCACTGGAAGAAAAGAAATTTCCATGCATCCCTTTATCTTGCATCTACATCATCTCATTTCGGGCTCCCCCACTAGTGAAAACCCCTTAACATCTGTACCATCACACACCCACCAAGTCTCAAGTAGGTCACTCTTATTCTCCTCAATTCCAAAGAATACAGAACCAAGCTGTTGAGCCTTTCTTCATTCTCAGACAAGAATTTCATCTGGACTTCCACCATCTCCTTTCCTGGGTAAAATTCTGCACAGTATTCCAGGAATAAAACAGCTTTCACAGTTGTAATAAAATTCACCCCTTTTAAATCTTCAATCCCTTCGCAGTAAAAGGCAGAATGTCATTTGCCACCTCTACTGCATGTTGAACATGCCTGCTAACTTTATGTGATTCAAACATTTGCAGTCTCTTGCTCTTTAAATCATAATCTGTCAAACCTAATTATATAAAACCCAATTGACTAGGTTTTTGATTATATTTAGCTTTTCTGAATGACTACCGGTAGTTATTTCCTCTTTGATTATAGACTTCAGAATCTTGCCTGCAATAATGTTAAGCTAACAAGCCCACAATCCCCACCTTTTTCCTTCCTCCCTTCTTCAACAAGGGAGTTATGTTGACTGTTTTTCAGACCTCTGGATCCTACCCAGAAGTTAGCAAGTTTTGAAAAGTTTCAACCAGTGGGTTTGCTATCTCTACAGCCGTTTACTTTTAAAGACTTGAGTATAGGCCATTTGGTCCTGTCAACTTGTCTTTTTTCAGTCCTGTGATTTTGTGTAATATTCTATGGTGGGATTTTTTTTTTTACCTGTGCTTTCAGATTATTCTGTCTTTGGATATTTGCACTGACTTCCATGGTGAAGACTGATGCAACCAACAAAGGATCTGACCTCTCTTTGCCTCATGTTATTAATTCACTAGACTCATTCACTAAAGATTTCGCACTTGCCAAAGCCACCCTCTTTATATATCCATAGAACTCTTTCAGGTTTCTTTTTATATTACATGCAAGTTTTCTCTCAAAATCATTTTCTTTCGTAATTTTTTTTCAAAGAGTTTGACTCCTGGTTCCTAAAAAAAAAATCTCAGTTCTCAGATTTATTGCCAGCCCCTGCCACTTAGTATGCATTTTCGACTGAGTATAAGTTTTGAACATTTTTGTTAATCACAAACAGTTCCTTTCTCTCATGGAATGCCTCTTTCTAATTGGGATAATCTTACATAGAGCATGTTGGACCAACTGACTGATTATCTGCTACTGCTCATCTACTGACCTACCCCACTGTTTATTTCCTCAGTCCACTCTAGACAACTTCACCTTTATACCTTTATATTTGTGCTTATTTACTTTGAAGATGCTGATCTCTACCTGAGGTGCTCTCCTACAAAACATTCCATTATTTGCCATATTATGGTCAACGACTCTTCAGGGGGTGCTGAACTATAAGGTTTTTTATTAATCCTTCCTCATTACAATATCTGCACCTCACAAATATGCAATCTTTGAAGAAAGAAGCAACAAATTGGATGCAAATTGTGCCTGTTAGACTTAGGTAGGTACTGTTGCTTTATCTTATTCATAGGGGAATAACCCTGGAACTCCTTACCTAACGTGAGAGCTTAGACAGGGTAGGTATTTGGAAACATTTCCCCATCACAAAGTTGTCCAAAACTAAAGGGCAGAGGTTGCAGGGTAAAGAGTAAGAGGTTTAGATGATATCTGAAGAACAACTTCATTCCATCCAGATGTGGTTGGACTCTGCCTGAGTGGATAGTAGAGGCATGTCAGAGATTTAAGAAGCATTGGGATGAATATTTGAACAGTCAAAGCATAAATGGCTACCAACCAAGCCCTGGTAGATGGAATTCATGAGGAAAGATACTTGATGATCAACATGGACATAGTGAGCTGCTTCTAACTTGTGTGACTCCATGACAATAGCTAGAGATTAGTGTCATACAGCACAGAAATTGGCCCCAAGTTGTCTATGCTGACCAAATTGCCTGTCCAAGCTAGTCCAGTGGCTTCATACCACTTCAGAAGAACAGATATTGATTATCAGTAAGTACTGGCCTTTCTGCAGATTACCTCTTGTGAATAAATAAGTATTCAGCAGTCCATTGCCACAGCTGCTTAACACCCATGCCCAGTTCAAATGAGAATGAGATTTTGCATTGTTTCTCTGTTTCCCCTGAAGCTCATTTCAAGGTATTGTTTACAACACGGAATTTCAGGTGCAAGGTTAGCTCCATGGAGAATAAAGGTCCTGATGAAGGATCTTGGCCTGAAACGTCAACTGAACTCTTTTCCATTGATGCTGCCTGGCCTGTTGAGTTCCTCCAGCATTTTGTGTGTATTGCTAATGACATATACTCAGCCAGTAAGTTATAAACTTCAAAATTGTTACTGGAATCAAGATTTTAAGAGGGCTTGTACCAGTTGAAACTTTATTATTAGTTTCTATTAATTAATTGTTTATCCAGTTATTTTAAGCATTTGTATATATTAAATAGATGTAATAAATAAAATTAATAGTTAATAGTGTGTAGATTAATTTGAGGTGTCTGCTGAAATTATGCCCATAAACTGAAACACGCAGAAAAGATTTATTACTTCTTTCCCTCTAGAATATTTAGAGTTTTAACGAAAAGAAAGTAGAATAATTAGCCCATCAATTGAACAACAAAAATAAAATAGTCTTAGGATACAAAAATTACATTCTTAACAACTTCATGCAAATAATACAGTATTTATTCTTTCGCAATCAGCTATTTACTAGTCACCAAATGAGTTTTATAGAACATAAGTATTTCTCATTGTAAATTTCCAAGACATTTTTAATGAAATTGATAGTAGCAGAGTTGTCTTGTTGGTATACTTACTTTCTTCATAGATAATTGTCTGCATTTATTAAATCTGAATTAATAGGCATGGAGGAGATGGGGAAGGTAAGGAGGAATGCAAGACAGGAGAGGCTGTACAGGAAATCCTTGTCCACCACCCTGTGCCCACATGCAGTTAGCAATGAACAATGCCCACATTTTCATCTGGAAATAGATTTGTCACCTTGAGGCCATTAATGTATATGACTCTATGATGTGTTAGTAGGCTTTATAAATGAAGCTCCTCATTAGAGTGCTTCATCACAAGAAGTTATTTAATTTGCCTTTATTTTCAGAGAAGAAAGGCATTTGCATTCCACAGATTAGCCTGAGATCCATAACACTTAGTTTACCTGTAGCACATTTTTCAGAGCAATGGTTAGCAGTGTCGTAACTATTTGCTCCAGGCAAGTGTGAGGCTTTTGGTATTAATATTACATTGTGGGTGGGAGGCTGTGCACAACATTTCATAAAGTTGTGTTGTGCAATGTGTTGCTTTTCAGTCGTCTGGAAGGATTTCCAGGACATTCAGTTATTAAGTATTAGAAGTGTTTTAGAAAGAATGTAAAAGTTTTCAGTCAGTTCACAACGTTTGCTACCTGCAAGCACTTACATTCTCAAAATATTTTGTGTTGGTCATTTATTCTAAAAGTTTCACGTGTCACGCCATTTGTGTCCAGTGGGGAAACTTTATGTGAGTAACATATGAGGAAAGCACAAGATGGAAGAGGCCAAGTGCAAAGGGTTTACTTGCTTGCACTTACAGTTAAAACTGAATGTTTTGTGTGCCCATGTTTGACTAACCACAAGGTGATGCCTGTTACCAAAAGAAGCTGGGATGGTAAATCTTATGGCGCCACTAATGAATGTTTGCTTAACAATCGTTCCATGTGCGTATTTGTGCGTCAGTGCACACAAGATTGATTGGTATGCTGATTTATTGAACTCCCTGAGATATTTTCAGCCATAACTGCAGCTAATGTTGCAGTGACCATGATGAACCTCCTTTGTAGGATCTAGCTGATGTGTAGGTGTAGGGCCGGCCATCTGCTGCAAGAATACTTGCAGCTATCATTAGGCCAGAGAGCGTCACCTCCAGGATGACCCCAGTGGTCATCTGGGATGAGAAGCTTGTCATGTATCTCGTGGGCATGCTACAACGCTGACCTCTAGTGGCCAATTAAAATGGTTTTTGTCAGACAAGCCTTTGACTGGGTGGGGAGTGAACTCACTCCTAACACTGAGTTTCTTTTATATCTATTTGCCCTCAGCCTTAACACAGAGTATTTTGAATAAATTCCATCTTTCAAGCTTTTTCTGAAGGATTTTAATTCCTCTGCTCAGTTCTATAATGAATCTCTTCAATTATCTCTATCCTTAAATATTCATAAAGGGAATTTTTGCTCCCGATAGATCAGTACTCCTTGTAACTTCTCTCTCCTGTATATGGAATCATGCACAGCATTGATTATATCAGAAACTTAAAATGAAATTTTTACTTCCATTCATGTCACTGCAAACTGCTCTCTCAACATATGAGATATAAGTACCCTCATTGACAAAACCTAGAGTTTGAATCTTTAGTGTTTATGATATGTTCATCATTTGCTGAATATGCAAATAAAAACTGCAGTATTTCCTACAGCATGAGCACCTTCATCCTTCACTCCTTAAAAGCTGAACTCCTTACTTGCATCATAATAATCAGTTGAAGTTGCAATCCTAATATTTCTCATTAAAACTCTCACCAATATACTCCCAGAAACCTCACTATTCTCTATTGTCTTCCTCTTCCCTCTGTAATTTGCACCTCAAGTAGAGAATATTCTTATATATAATTAAGAGCACGGACTATAATCTGAACAACCCATTTTAGAAAGGACGCTAAACCCACCGAGTGCACAGAGCACAGATTAATCAGACGACCGATTGACAATTGGGTTCAAAATAGAAAGATCAGTAAGAAAACAAAGGAAGGCATGGGGGAAAAAAGATAGAATGAAAGAGTTCATTGAATAGTGACAGAAATGTCTGGAAAGGTCTCATGCAGACAGTAAAAGATAGTATAGGCTCTGATTAAGAACAAGAACATAGATCTACAACTGAGAGTGTGGCTCAGTATTTTACACTGAGAAAAAAGATGGTACCAAAGACAAAGGAGAGGAAGCAATGATATGGGAAAGGCAATGAGTTGTCAGAAAGGAAATGCTGTAAAGTCTGGTGATGCATAAGGCCCTAGATCACTATCCAGATGCTAAGGGAGGCAATGGTGAGAACTGTAGAAGTGTTACTGTAAATCTACTGGTCACCTGTGGATATAAGTACATTGCCTTATAGCCTTGGATGTAAAGGTGCTGAAGAGATCATTGCAAATGTCACACCTTTGTTCAAAAAGGAATTAATAAATCTGTTTATTGGCAAGAAATATGCTAGAAATGCTGACGAGGAACACTTTTAATACTCATTTAGACAAGCAGAGGTTAACAATAGAAAATCTGCATGGATTGGTGAAAACAGTTTGATTTTTGAGTAATGTAGTTGATAAATGCAATGCAATTGATAATGAGTATATGGACTTTCAAGAGGTATTCAATAGAAAAACACATTTAAACCCATGGAATAAAAAGACAATGGCAGAATAATTGCAATGTCAGCTTAATATGAGGAAACATTTTTTTACTCTGGAGAAATGTATAGCCGATCATGTTCACCAATGCTTGACATGAGCGCCCTGCTTTGCTACATTAGTAATTTGCACTTGTATGTAAAAAGGTACCATTTCAAAATGTGTAGAGATGCAAAACTTGGAAATGCAGGAAGCTGTTGGAGGGTAGGGGCAGATTTCAGGAGGAGATGGGCGTGCTTGAGGAGGTGCTGACATAGGGCAATTTGAAATTAAACGTAGAATAATTTAGGAGTAGATCTGGGAGGAGAAAAGGAAAACAAGAGGGAGCAAACTGGGATGATTCTTGCAACTCTAGTGTCAGCAGGTTTTATTTGAATCCTCAGCTTCCAGCCATGGAACATGCTAACACTCAAGCTGGTACAGCCCAGGTATTTGCAGTACCTTCTCCAGACAAAGGTCCAGGTAGGGTTGGAGCTGGTTCAGTTGTGAATTTTATTGTAATTTGAAGGGCCTACTAGTCTGAGAGGGAAACACCTCACCTTATTTCAATTCCACATCCTAGTTAGAAGGGGAAAGTGTATGTTTAGATGAAAGCAAACACAACCTCAACAAGGGCAGCCCTCAGAATTGATGTAAGTAGCATCTTGAAGCAAGTATCAAAGATGCATCAGCAAATCCTGGGATAACAATAAAGAAAGGAAATTGGGGGGGGGGGGGGAATCAAATCTCTATCAAAATCCCAAAATATCAGTTTGAATTGTGGTATTTTTACTGTGGTCTGATGCATGATGTAATGCAGCTTTCAAAGCAGTAAGGATGTTTGTCCATGTTTTGGACCTGCCCTTGTCAATTGTGTTTTCTTTAAAAAGAACATTTTTTTCCCCCTGATTTGTTGGTTGGTTTCCTGAGCTAGCAGCTGCGATGTGACAAATGTTGAGAGCAAACAATATTTCAGCTGCTTACTTGTGAGTTGTTTTATTTTTAATTCAGTTGTTACTTTTCCCATGGCTGAAAGCTGCCACTCAACCAGGTCTTAGCTTTGCTTGTCTTTAGGGTAAAGTGAGTCCAGAGTACAGCGGAATTCCTCTTCGTATTTAAAAGATTGTATACCTTCAGGCACTAAAGAAAATGTGCACAAAGTATTTTTCCTGAAGGGCAATTTGACCTTTGACTTTTATTAGTCCTTTTTCATTGGTAGGAACAGATTGGGAGGGTGTAAAACAAAGCTGCAGTGTCGCTTGAAAGTCAAATGTAAATGAGGCTGCAGCCAGAGCATGAATACACTGAGTGGACACTCACAGGCTCCAAGAAACAAACTTGGTCGAAACAATTGGTGAATTATTTTCCATGCGAGCAGAGTGGATTAAGCTGCTGCTGACCAAATATCTTCAATTAAAACGTAGTTCGGCACTCTCCACCTTTCAGCTCACAGCGGAAGTTTTGTACAGGGTTCCTAACAGACTGTAAGTAAAAGAGAACAGAAAACTGAGGGTGGATAATCTCTTGAATGAAGTCACTTTTTTTTTGTTGTATGTGGTATTCCTGCTGTGCTGATGTTAAGCTGAAGTCTGGCAGACAAAACAGATCGAACGCTCTAGTGGCTCCAGTACTGTTCCAGTATTTCAACACATTCAATCCTTTTGATGCTTTCATGACAGCTTTACATCATGGCTACCTCTGTTGGTAGGTAAACTATGGTTTCAGATTGATGTATGTTTCTATCTGAATCCTTAGAGGTTTAGCAATCTGCAAGTAAACAGCTGGCAATGAAACATTATCTCCGGAGTCTGAAGCAATAGCCCCTGTGGAGCTCTGTGATTTCAAGCTAACAGACCGGGCAAGTTTTAAATACAACGTCTTGATACTCGATTGTTGAATTTGCAGACACCTTTGTTTATACTTGCTGGAAGAAGGAAACTCATAGCGATATAGCAATATTTCTTAAAAATCTTTGTGCTAAAGCTTAAAATTTTCAGACTTTTTTTGAGTCTGTTATATTCGTTTTTGGGCAATAGGCCGGTATCTTTGCTCATGTGAAATCCCCATGGCTTCTGTGTAAAATGTTGTTCTGCTCTTTTTTCCGGATCTGTTTAGTCATTAAATTTTAGTTGAATTGATACTCCTTGTGGAGGTTCTGCCTTTTAACATGTAACTATTAATCAGGCCACATACTGAACCAGTAACAGCTGAGCACATTCCTGAGGGTAGCTAGCACGTATCTAGGTCATTGGCAACCGTCCACTGAATTCCTCGGTATTACCCCATTTACATTGCTGATCTGGCTGCAGAGGCAGTCCACTTGCTTCCACTGACACTAACTTTGCAGCCATCACTGATTTCATTCCACCTCCCCCTCAGTTACCAGAGGCAAGCAAGCTATCTCACCCTTGTGATGTCTGTCAAAACCATACACTATAAAATCAGTTCATCCTGCCGAGGGAGACAATATGCTCTTCAGCATGATGAACTAACTACATTTGCAGTTCACATTTCAAAGGCTTCTGCAATGGGGGTAAAGCAAATCTGCTCTGTGGAACACCTCTTTTCTGTGTGGAAGTATAGCCCTGAGCTTCATGTCACTGGGTCCAAATCTTCACTTCATCTCCACTCCTGACTGCTGCTTTTTGCTTTCTATGTATGTTGTTTTAATGAAGCTCAATGTACACATTAGAGTAGTCCCTTGCTTTACCTCACAAAATTTTTACAGGCAAGAAGCTTCAAGTATAACCTGAGCTGCAATTTTAGCTGCAGCTCCGATTGATTACCTGGTGGTAGTTGTGAACCATATGAGATGGGTGTACAGTTCTTCCAGATATGGGAATAAGGGGCATCCTAGCACATCGCCACTGATTCAGTAATCTGCACACCCTCCTTCCAATAGAATGCTGCTCTACTTGGCTTTTCTTTCAATTGCTTTTGTATCTCACCTTCACCAGTTATTCCTAGTTTTGTGTACCTGCTTTTGTCTCTTTGCCCCCATGGAAGCTGTCCAACTCGTTGACTATTTCTATCCTTTCCTGTACGTTACATTCTCTTCCCTGAGGAATAACACTGGTGCCAGTAGGATAATTTCACATTAAGGTTTTTTTCTAATCTCACAAAAGCAACAATAATTTTGCTTTCCTGGTAGGGCTAATCTGCTGCAGAGTGCAGTAACTCGCTACTACTGGTCTCTCCTGAAGAGTAAATGTGGTGAATTTGAAACTTGGGGCTGGTTTACATTGTAGATTTTTCATAGTTCAGTGGAGTATATGATAAAAGATGTGGTCTGAGGATGTATTAATAAGAAACTTGTAATGAACTGATAAAATTGCAAGAAAAGTCTAGGTGTTCCGATTAGAAAGAATAGCATGAAAGGCTTGTGAAAGGAGCTGAGTTGTATATAGAAGAGCTGATACAAAGCTTTCTTCATTCCTGGAGCAATAAACAGAGGATAATCCCCCACCACCATCCCCCTCCAACCTCTACTCCCGGTGCAGACTGGGAGACTTTCACTGAACACCTACGCTCGGTCCGCCAGAAAAAGCAGGATCTCCCAGTGGCCACACATTTTAATTCCATGTCCCATTCCCATTCTGATATGTCCTCTACTGTCAAGATGAAGCCACACTCAGGTTGAAGGAACAACACCTTATATTCTATCTGGGTAGCCTCCAACCTGATGGCATGAACATTGATTTCTCTAACTTCAGTTAATGCCCTTCCTCCCCTTCTTACCCTATCCCTTATTTATTTATTTATCCTCCTCTCCCCCCCCCCCCCTTTTTTTTCTGTCTCTGCCCCTCTCATGATCACTCCTTGCCTGCTCTCCATCTCCCTCTGGTGCTCTCCTTCCCCTTTCTTTCTCCCTAGGCTTCCTGTCCCATGATCCTTTCCCTTCTCCAGCTGTGTATCTCTTTTGCCAATCCACTTCCCAGCTTTTAGCTTCACCCTCTCTGCCTCCTGTCTTCTCCTATCATTTCGGATTTCCGCCTCCCTCTCCTACTTTCAAATCTCTTCTTTCAGATAGTCCTGACGAAGGATTTCAGCCTGAAATGTCAACTGTACTTCTTCCTTTAGATGCTGCCTGGCCTGCTGTGTTCAACCAGCATTTTGTGTGTGTTGATTGAATTTCCAGCATCTGCAGATTTCCTCATGTCTACTCTCACAGATGCTGTTTGACCCATTCAGTTTCTCCAGCAGATAAAGTTTGCTGCTTCAAATTCCAGCATTTACAATCTCTTGCAGCTCTCTTAAGGCTTTGATCTCGAAGGAGAGGTAGTTTCCTGTTATTTCACTTGTGTGTTGATAGTGTTGGCAAGGCCTGAAGTTATTGTCCATCCCTACTTGCCTTGAGATAATGAAGGCTTCAACATCATGAGCCCCTGCAGCACAAAACTGAGCAACTGATTGAGCACCAAATTTATGTGAAATCCTATACTATACTTTAAATACCACAATTATTTGCCTCGTTTTCATATTAAAATTTAATTTTACCAACTCAAAGTGCGCAAGCACAATTTTTAATCAGTTTTATAACTTTTGAGATGGTGATTAGAAATGGTGGATTGCATGGAAGAGGAATGTGACCACTAGCATATGGAGATCTGGGTCAGAAGTTCATTGTCGGATTAACGTGGGATCAGTATCGCCTTATCACTTGTAGAAAATAAGCTTTTTAATCCTATTAAACTGTACATAGCAAAAGTAATACACATGAATGCAAATTATTGAACAAGGCTGGCATGCCCATATTGAAAGTCCAACGCAGACTGCCTTCAGACGATTGCGCTGGATAATTTCTGCCTGGAGCATACGACTTCTGATTGTTCTTAATTGATCAAAGTGTGGGATTCCTAATGCACTTGTCCGATTTAATAGAGCAAATGTTTGCATTTTGACACATCTCGTGCTTATAATTAGACTTTGCTGTTTAATGGTCCTTTTGGCATAATTTTCATTTTGTACAAGAAGAATTATGAAGCCTTTAAGAAGGACCTCCAAGGCACAGCTGTATATACACAGTTTGATTGCATGTTTTCCAAGCAGTCATTTATCTTCTTGAGTGACCACATTCCTAGCAGTTACAGGGTGCATGTTTTAAAATGACTATTCTTCCCCATATTGCTTTACTTTAAATGCCTATAAACATAAATAATGCACATACATTCTTTCTATGAAGCTGTAAACATATGTAATGACATTTTTGTCTGCCATTTTTTTGTTTGTCTATGTGCATGTATTATTAAGCATGAACTTTGCAGATTCAGTCCCAGACTACTGCAGTGTTTGTGCAATGTAACGCAGTTTTCAATAGTCCAGAGCTCAAGTACAGTGTAATCTTCTTTGCAACATCTCATTGCATTTCCCCCTGGTGTCAGAGTGGCCTTTGATTCTGCCCATTATAAAGAGAGGAATCTTGGGAAATAGCCGTACTGGAAATGCCAAATGTAAAGCACTGTTGTTAGTGGTATCTGTTGGCAGTCTTTTCTAGCTGTAGGCCGGCTCTGTATTTCTGCTTTCCTTAAGCCTAATAGAGCTTTTCACAAAATTATTACAAGAAATTAAACATTGAAGTTTCCCTATACCTCCCATGGTTTAGTGTCCAGTTCCTGATTAAAGTGAGATTGATTTTGAAAAAAAGTAAACATTTTGGGACACTGTTGCTATGCATGGAGATTAGCTCTCCAGAGACGGAACCCATTCTTGAAGTGAAGCTATGTTAAAACAGTACCCTTAGAGTTCCTGAGCCAAGAAATTAGCACATTGCTCAAAACTAAATGGGTTGCGTTGTTTCCTCCCTTTTTAAATGTGTGAAATGATGGCACCCAGGGTGTGTTTCCACAGCAGTGATGGTGCTATTGGAAAGAGGAAGGCTTCACTTTCTGGATCCATGAAATGTTTTTGCAGTGCTCTGAGAGAATCTCAATGAAATAAACGTGCAGTAGAAAAACTTAGTGGGACCCTTTACCTCAGTTCATAAAAATATTGAACATTGTACCAGTAATGCTTACTCTATGTCCTCAGTAGTGCAAATAATTGTCCCATCTTGTACATAACTGTGCCGATGCATCTGTCACCTTTGTAGATGAAAGGGTGAGCTATGGATGTGAAATACACATACAAGCTTCTACGAGCCTCTGTTTTTGAACCATTTCAAAACCGCCTTGGATAATGGTCTATGATGTTGGCAAGTTATCTCTGCTATGTCAGGAATCTGGGCGGCCGTCATGTTTCATTGATTTTCAGATAGCTTTATCTCATCTTTGTACTTGTGTCTACATGCTTCTGAGATTTTATCCAAAAGAATGCTAAGGTTATGATTTTACCTTTTCCCCCTAAATTCTGTTCAAGTCATTGGGCCTTTTTGTAAATAGATTACCTCTGCCAGGGTGATCTGACACCTTTTAATTTTGAAAAGAAATTTTCGAAAAAGACCTTTCCTTGGGTGTGCTTTGAAAGAAAATTCTTTTGCAAGAAACCTAATCTAAAATGTTAGAGATTCTGCAAGTGTAGAAAATCACAAAGTATTTCTGAATTCACATTTGCCTCAGAATAAATTAAAATCAGGTAATCAACTAGTGCAGTAAATCATTACCTCAAGCTGATTTCTAAAATGCTTGAAGCACAGATTTTGTTTTTTTTATAAACAAAACACTAAATTAACAATGTCTGTAATGTTTATTTTGGGAAACCTACTATTAGCTGTTGAGCAAATTAATATTTGTAATTGCCAGAAAGCCTACTCTGGTGATTAAGAGTAAAGGTATTGTGTTATGTGATGTTGAGACAAGCCAACAAAATACGATATATTTTGTCACTTGCTTCTCTTGCTGTATTGGTGCTTTATTAGATATGATTTGTTCTTATGGTTTTTTAAATTGTTAGTCATGGCACAGAGGCTGTTGTTTCGATCATTCACACCGAATGCATTTTTACCACACAGAACCCCAAAGTTACACGGATGGCAGTCATCATTCTGTAGGGGGCTCAGATAACAGTGCAGCAGTGAGCAACGTTCTATACCACACTGATTCCCCAACGACTAGTACATCTTACCAGCGATCTTTTGGCTCGATGTGCATAGTCCCCACCAACAGCCAAGTGCCCAGGACAAACAGGTAGGAACCTTACAAACTACCTGCACATAGAGCCTTGTAAATGAGTCAACAGCTGCCAGTTAAGACCTTAGTGGTACTTCCCGGTGTAAAACCAAATGTGTCGGGAGTTATTTAAACTTGTTAGCAGTAACAGTCAAATAAAGAAAAGTTGTTCTTTGTTTGGCCTTCAAAATGTTAATATATTATTTCTAACCCCTACTTGTGGCTACTTACCCACAAGATTTGTTTTTTGCCATTGGTAGTTTACACTTGAGAACCTGGAATGTGGAGCAGAGAAGGTGGGGTGGCTATACTTTTAGGCTGGGACTTCTCAATGCTTTTCAAATACAGTCAAATATTTAATCTCCAAATAGGTTGCTTCTTAGACAAGTTTTTTTTTTAAAATGTCAATTTAAACATTGAAACACCTTGGGGGGGCAGGGTGGGGGAAGATCATGCTGTATCAAGCAGTATGACAAGTTAATACCTGTTTTTTTCCTTTGTCGATGGAAAGATACACGAGTTCTGCTAAACGCAAGTTGATGTGGAAATAGCTTTTTTCTTCATTTTACTTTATTCACATGTGATGTACAATTTAGCTAGTTACAGCTTGTGGAGGGAAATGTGCTGAGTGGGTACATGAAAAGAGCAATGTGATATTTTATGCGTGACCATAAGAGGTCTCCTCCAGTGAGATCATTGTGGATTTATGATAAAGCTCTTGTTTGACTATCCCCTGCGAGATAATTGTTCTTTGCAACAGGCTTTTTTTTAACCAACATTCTGAAACTAACGGGTTTTGTATCTTGGCCTCTTGTTTGAATTTCAAGAGCCCAACTCCAATAAAGAGGCTCGCAGAGTTTGAGCTGATAAATCCATTTCCAGTGGCAGGTCTATTTGCTAGAAAATCCATTCAACAGAATTAATATTGTGTTTGACTAAAGTAGTTGACCTTTTGAAAGTCAACCGAAGTCTCAGTATGTGAGGAGATTTGATTGATCAGGCAGAGGATCGCATCTCAGTTTATTTCACTGTTTTAATTTCATATGATAATTAAGTAGTGCAGCAGAGAGGCTGTTCAGTCTGTTCATTCATAGCAATGCAAATTGTTTTCATTTGCATATCTATGTAGTTATCCTTCTGAAAGTTGCCGTTGAGTCTGCTTCCTTCTTCCCGTCATTGTGTGTGTAAACATTGTTTTTTTCATGTTGCATGTACCAATTTATTATTTACCTTTAATGTGTCTAATTATTCCTCGTCTGTGCCACAGCAAAGAGTTGCCCCATATTTACTCTATCAAAGCACTTTATGATATTGAACACTTCTATTACATTGAAAAATAAAGAATGGCAAATGCTGGCAAGTTAAAATAAAATGAAATACTGGAAAAAATTAGCAGGCGAGGGAATATCTGAGGATAAAGAAACAGAGTCAGCATATCAGTCCAGCTCTCTTCATCAAATGTGATGTTCTGATGAAGGGTCTTCAACCAAAACATTAATTCTTTTTCCTTTTCCACTGGTACTGCCTGACCTGCTAAGTGTTTTCTGGACTTTTTCCTGTTGTCTAACTTAACTCTGTCTCTGGAGAATAATCCGGTCTTCCAAGATCCTTTGCTTAACTCAGGTCCTGCATTACTAGCTGCCTTCCTGGTAAATATCCTCTGCACCTTCTCTGATGCCTGACATCATATTGTGACTAATTTTGCAAAGGCTAAATTTTGCTTGTGCTTATGTAACAAATATGTCTGGCTCTGATAATAACCATCAAGAGACATGGATGCATATCATATTTTCACAATCTATAAAACCTTCTATTTTCTTGGCACAATTTGCTGATACAACTATAGAAACACTTCATTTACTTGCATGCAAGGGTTTGCATGGCTTTGTGCTGAAAAGCTCTTCATACAACATAAACATAGCTGGAGCACATTCTTTGCATACACTGTCAATTTCCAATCTTTAGCTGCAGCTGCTCATATTTGTTTCTGCCGGCATTAAATTCTGTCTAAATTATAAACTAGAGTGTATAGAATTAATCAGCAGTGTTATTAGACTACTTAAGTAGTGTTCCATTTCCTTCTTCTGAATGATTGTCCTAAAAACGACCTGCCTTAATATAATTTTCTTTGAAGTTTCAATGATCCTCGAGTTCCTTGAGCAACCTGAGAAGAAATGTAGATACCCAAATATACCCTATGCTTCTATATTCATGCCCTCTGTCTGACTTCACGTTTAATTGTTCCCACGGAATATTATGGCCTCCCCATGTCTTCAGCCAGGCTCACGAACAGTACTCAGGTACAGGAAGCCAACCAAACTACTTATCCAAAGCAGCTGAGATACACTTTTAAATTTGATGTCTTTCAATCAAATGGCAGGTTCAAGAATGATCTAGTGCTTTCCCGGTGTTTATGATGAATAAACTCTACTCGGGCTTCCAGCCGGGTACAGATGTCAATTATAATTTTGATGACAAATTCTGCCAACTTCATCAGGGTATCGATTATAGCGTCGGTTATAATCGATATTTGTACCCGGCTGGAAGCCTGAGAAGAGTGTATTTGTAATGATAGGATCGTCAAATATATTGATACCAGTTTCTACTATCCATTAATAGAATCTCAATTTTAATTAATTGTGATGCAGAAAAATTAATTACTAAATGACAGATCAATTCTTGTATGAAAATGGCTGATATTGTTTACTAATTTTATATATTAAGTTAATTTATTTCTCTGTTTACAATTTCCTTTTCTTCCTAACAGCCCACGAAGTTGGTTGGAGAGTGCCCAGAAAGGAGTGTTTTCTCCTCAGTCATCAGTAACTGGGATTAGTAGGTCAACAGGTAGTTACCTTGGTTCCTCAGTGTTTTCTGGTAACGCCGGCAGTCCCTTGCAGGATTCCTCCAGCTTATCACATTTTCTTTCTCCAGGATCACAAGTTGTCTCATCTAACCACCATTCAATTCACGTGAATGTTTCTGAGAGCCTCACTGCAAACCTGCGACACGGCAATACTGGAGCGACATCCGCAATGCATTCTTTGCCTGCTGATTCTAGTAACCGGAACTATGGTGTTAACAGTGTACTCCACAATGATGGAAAAACTGACATTTCACAGAGCTACCCTGCAGGATCAAGCAACACCACTTTGAACATGAACTCCCCTGTGACTAGTGTCCTGGCTGTTAATGGGCAGCCTCAAAGTAATACACCGCTAATGCATGATGTTATGGGTGTGACTGTCCATCCCCCCTTGCCGGAAAAGAAAAGGATTTCTGAGGGAGATCATTCACTTGTGTCCATCTCACCAGCTTCAAGTGGCTTTTCAAGTCCACACAGTGGAAGTACAATCAGCATTCCCTTTCCCAGTATCCTTCCTGACTTTTCCAAAGTTATCAGTACCTCTGCTGCACAAGGTGAGTACTGCTATTTAATATTACAAATAATCAATAGAACAAATCTAAAGTATATGTTGTGTTTGGATGGTCACTGGTTAGTGTGGATTCACTACGCTGAAACATCTGTTTGCCTGTTTTCCAAAACCAGTTAATCTCAAAGATCCTTGATTATTTTTATGCAAAGATAATGAGATTTGTTTCCGTTCCAGATCCTAGTATCTGCAGTCTTGGTGTCCTCTAGCTGAATATTCTTTTATGTGTTTATGTGCACTTCTAACCGTGAAGCTCTCTGGGGCAGTTAGTAATGACCAGCTTCTGGAAAGCTGAATGTTAAGCGCACGGCCCACCCACAGTCGAGAAGCTGCCTGCTAGACACCGTGTTTATGCTACGTGGCCACTGCTAGTGAACACGAGGCTGTTGCCAGCAGCATGATTGTAATGTAAAGTAAGATAAGACACACAATACTGCTGTACTTTTTGTTTCCCTGAACGCAATTTAACATAACAAAACTAGAGTTACCAGATATTATTTGGTGATGTTTTTGGAAGTGAGCTGAGCTCTCCTAATCGACTGCTGACTTCTGCTGTTGCTACTTGTGTTCACCACAAAGTACAGCAATTATTTTATATGGATACAGAGTTTACAAACAATTTAGTGATGTTATCAGGGTCTGTAGAACATTAGTGACCAGAGAGCTTCAGATATTTGTTAGTTATTTTGAGAATAGTTTCTCTTCCATAATCATCTGAACTGTAGTGAAGTGGTTGCAATCTTGTCCCTGAAAGTTTACTTGAGAAACTTTGTTGACTTGAAGCGTGATGGGGATTAGATAAGACCGATCAAGCACTCGCTTTTTAACTGATGTTCTTGTCAGCTTTACGAACTATTCAGTGTTAGTTGTGAGTGGAAGCAAGATGCTTTCACTTAACTGAAACTTACAAGAATTTACAAGGGACAGCATGGTACCATCGTGGCTGGCACAAGGCTTTACAGGACCAGCGACCCAGGTTCAATTCCTGCTGCTGCTCCCCATGACTGTGTGGATTTCCTCCGGGTGCTCCGGTTTTCTCCCAGAGTCCAAAGACATACCTTTTAGTAGGCTAATTGGTCATTGTAAATTGTCTCTTGATTTGACTAGGGTTAAATCAGGGGTTGCTGAGCAGTGCAGTTCGATGGCCTGGAAAGGCCTATCCAGCATGTATGCCAATGAATAAATAAACAAAATTGTGCTGTAGAATTCCACCTTCAATGCCCAGAGGATTCCAGAGATTGTAGGCATTATCATTGACTTCACTGGGAATTAAAATTTCCTTTCACCTGGCTTCCTTTGATCACAACTATGGTCGATTCCATCGGGACCAGTATATTTTGGCCCATTTAAACAGCTGCCCCAATTAGCCAAAGGTACATGGAAATAGTTAAAAAAAGGTATTAAAAATGATAAATCACCATTTAACTGAATAACAAATTATGTTTTTCCAATGAAATGAGGAATAAATTAGAGCACTACCAATACTGCTACAGTACTATAAAACTGCGCATTGGTTCCTAATATTTATCGACGGAGGAATTCACCCAGTGTATGCTGCTGTGTTCTTTTGATTGACTGCAAATGAGTAAAATCAGTGTAGGCACCTAGATGTAGATAAAGAACTGCCTTCACACAATGCCTTCAATGATTGCATCTTCCAAATCGTCATTTTCATTGTAACGTTCAAAAGGATTGTCAATACCTTCAAATTCTTCATAGTTCCAAACACTGAAGTAGTGAAATTGTTTCATTTTCACTTACGGCCATTTCTGGCATCTCCAAACCTGAAACCTTGAAACTGCAGTGAGCAAAGCAGTTCTGAATTGTCTTACTGCTTATATCCCATCAACTACCAGTGAGAGAAATCACTGCTTTCTGAACATAAACACATGCAACTGATGCTATTTAAAAGCTGTTCTCTCTAACCACAGTACAGCGTCTAACAGCCACACAAGTGTGCGTGACTGACTCTAGTTAGAAACTGTTTGGCAACACTCTCCTCTCCCAGTTAAGCAACAGTGTCCCAGAGAAACAAAGGGAAACCAGCATTTTTTTAAAATTAATTTTTATTCTTTAAGAGTTGTTCCAAATAAGTAGCTGCCCCAATTAATCAGAATCCACTGTACTTTTTTTAAAAAAAGTATCCCAATTAAAACAAAGAAAAATGATTAAGAAAGGCAAGCCAGTCTGCATTATTGAAAATAGACACTAGGTTTCTCCTGCACTGAATTTTTGGCACTTAAAGTAAAATACATATTCAAAACATTCAGATCTTGCAATTTTCTCTTATATTCTTGTACTCAGCAATTTTCAAGTACAATTTTAAAAAACACAACCATTTGGTGTCAAGTTATTAAATTCTTTTGGGAGTTTTGGGCTTTGTGAAGGGCAGATCGTGCCTAACAAGCCTGATAGAGTTCTTTGAGGAGGTGAGTGCAGTGGATGTGATCTTCATGGATTTTAGTAAGGCATTTGACAAGGTTCCACATGGTGGGCTTATTCAGAAAGTCAGAAGGCATGGGATCCAGGGAAGTTTGGCCAGGTAGATTCAGAATTGGCTTGCCTGCAGAAGGCAGAGGGTCATGGTGGAAGGAGGGTTGTGACTAGTGGTGTCCCACAAGGATCTATTCTGGGACCTCTACTTTTTGTGATTTTTTTTATTAACAAACTGGATGTGGGGGTAGAAGGGTAGGTTGGCAAGTTTGCAGACAACACAAAGGTTGGTGGTGTTGTAGATAGTGTAGAGGATTGTCAAAGATTGCAGAGAGACATTGATAGGATGCAGAAGTGGGCTGAGAAGTGGCAGATGGAGTTCAACCTGGAGAAGAGTGAGGTGGTACACTTTGGAAGGACAAACTCCAAGGCAGTGTACAAAGTAAATGGCAGGATACTTGGTAGTGTGGAGGAGCAGAGGGATCTCTGGGGGTACATGTCCACAGATCCCTGAAAGTTGCCTCACAGGTAGAGAGGGTAGTTAAGAAAGCTTATGGGGTGTTAGCTTTCATAAGTCGAGGGATAGAGTTTAAGAGACGTGATGTAATGATGCAGCTCTATAAAACTCTAGTTAGGCCACACTTGGAGTACTGTGTCCAGTTCTGGTCGCCTCAGTATAGGAAGGATGTGGAAGCATTGGAAAGGGTACAAAGGAGATTTACCAGGATGCTGCCTGGTTTAGAGAGTATGGATTATGATCAGAAATTAAGGGAGCTAGGGTTTTACTCTTTGGAGAGAAGGAGGATGAGAGGAGACATGATAGAGGTATACAAGATATTAAGAGGAATAGACAGAGTGGACGGCCAGTGCCTCTTCCCCAGGGCACCACTGCTCAGTACAAGAGGACATGGCTTTAAGGTAAGGGGAGGGAAGTTCAAGGGGGATATTAGAGGAAGGTTTTTCACTCAGAGAGTGGTTGGTGCGTGGAATGCACTGCCTGAGTCAGTGGTGGAGGCAGATACACTAGTGAAGTTAAGAGACTACTAGACAGGTATATGGAGGCATTTAAGGTGGAGGGTTATATGGGAGGCAGGGTTTGAGGGTCGGCACAACATTGTGGGCCGAAGGGCCTGTAATGTGCCATACTATTCTATGTTATGAGTTATTGGAAGTACGGGAAGACTAACTGGCATGGGATTAATGTTAAATGCATGGGGTTTAAAGATGGCTCAATACTCATGTAGCACTGATTGGCTCAATAAACTATTAATATGAAAGAAGGAAATTTGTTGGCACTATCTGCTTAACGTTTCAAACACCACTGATTTTAAGTAAACATATGTATTACAATAACTTTCATTATTAAAAGCTGGATGATTCCATTATGCTGGAATGGAAAATTACTATTTTCTCTCCACAGTGTTGACCCCTCCCTCTCAGTTTTGAGCAGGCATCTTTCAGTGGGTGGTAATGCCACTGTGACGTTAGTGATAATGTTGCATTGAATTGAATTGACTTTATTACTTGCATCCTTCATATACATGAGGAGTAAAAATGTTTATGTTATGTTTCTGTCTAAATGTGCAATTTATAGTAATTATAATAATGGTATGTAAAACAAGACAGTCAGTATAGCATAGAAATACAATTGTATCAGCATGAATTAGTCAGTCTGATGGCCTATTGGAAGAAGCTGTCCCGGAGCCTGTCGGTCCTGGCCTTTATGCCGTGGTACCGTTTCCCGGATGGTAGCAACTGAAACAGTTCCCATACCAGACAGTGATGCAGCCAGTCAGGATGTTCTCAATTGTGCCCCTGTAGAAAGTTCTTAGGATTTGGAGGCCCATACCAAACTTCTTGAACCGTCTAAGGTGGAAGGCTGTTGTGCCTTTTAGTGCACATGACTGTTATTTAAATGCCTCCCTTAACTTTGAGAATTAGGAGACAATTCAATCTGACCCAAAATCCATTCTCACCTTAATTTTGTGAGGCTAATCCTAAATCCATTAATTTTGTCCTCACTAAGATCAATTGATGTAGCATAAAACAGGCTCAATTATTCCTGTAACAAGTTGCAGATTTTATTTTCTTATTCTTTCCTGTAATGCTTAAACATCTGCTTGTAATACAAATCTTAACATCTCCTGCTACTTATTGGAAGATTGTATGTCAGTTAGGAACTGTCAGAAGAGAATTTATGAGTTATACCACATGGTGATGATTTGTCTGAGACGAATAAAGGCAAAGGATGAGAGAAAAGTATGTTTATAATTGTTGAAATACTAAATTTTTTTACTAATATTGCAAAATGAATATATGTAATCTGATTGTTTTGATTACCTTATTCTGATTTATTTTTACAAATATGAATTAAATTTGAAAGTAAAATTTTTTCCCTTTTTTGCTTTTGTTACAGATTCAAGTTCATCATCTGAAAAACATGTCACTGTAAAATTTGTACAGGACACATCCAAGTTTTGGTACAAGCCAGAGATATCGCGTGAACAAGGTGAGCTGGAGCTATCTTGCAATTCTATGACAAGTTGTTTGAGTTATCATGGGCTACCTGGGACTAAATAATATGACAGTGAAAATGTGATGGGGAGACTGGGAAAAGCAGTACGGTATCTCATGAGATAATCTGTAGTTGAATATAAAGTGAAATTAAATCTAGTGGCTGAATTGACACAAGCCCTATGAGGAGACTTGAACATTGCCCTATAGCTATGCAGTGCCAAAAATCTCTCACAATGTTCCTAATCCATAGATTGTTGGAAGGAGTGAGTGCAGATGAAATTTTTTATCCATGTTCTCTTCTGAAAAATGGGCATTAAGAACTTGGAAGTAATTATTAAGTTTTTCTCTCATATTTTAGTATTAGTTATGTGACTACATGGGAAAAAGATTAGCAGAGCATGCCTGCTCATTATTGTAGTGGGAGTATCTGGCTCAGTGCTGCCTTTGAAATCCTCCTTTTTGTAACAATGAGTCTACTGTGTCAGCCACTGAAACTATTTGTTGCTAGCAAAATCGTACATGATCATCAGCAATGCACATTTGCAGTGTGTTCATTCATCTATTTCTCTTGTATATGCAAGCCTCATCTATTGCAGCTCTGGTGTAAGAATCCTTTTTGTCAAATGTACCAATCTCAGTGAAGCAAAATAATTTCATGTTGATTTCCTCAGCAATCTGAGGAAATGGAGAATCTGAGAATTGACATTTGCTAGAACTGAAAACTCACTTCATCAACCACTGCTAACCCTCAGTCAACCTCAAGAAATGTTGATTTATTTTAAAGTGGTCTTATGAGTGTATACAGGGTTAAACACTGCCTGTGGCTCTGCAGTCAAACGTTAAAATTATAGTTCCTCATTGCTGTCAATAATATTGCTTAATGTTCTTTTACAAAGCAGTGCAAAACTTTCAGTTGTAGATACCAGAAAACTTGCTGATATACTATGTGATCGCAATTTTGTCTTTTTAATTAAAAGTGTGAAATATTTTCTTGTGAATAGATAACATACTAGCATTTGCAAGCACAACAACAAATGCAGATATTTGTAGAGAAAATAATCAATTTCAATTGCTAACTCTCTTGCAGAATAATCTACAAATTTTAAATTTTAAGCTGTGTATTTATTTTAAATACAGTCGTCCCTCCTTATCCACGGGGATTGGTTCTGGGACCCCCCCCCCGCAGATACCAAAAAACGCGGATGCTAAAGTCCCTAATATAAAATGTTGTAGTATTTGCATATAACCTACGCACATCCTCCTGTATACTTTAAATCATCTCTCAATTACTTATAATACCTAATACAATGTAAGTTCTGTGTAAATAGTTGTTATACTGTATTGTTTACAGAATAATGACAAGAAAAAGGTCCGTACATGTTCAGTACAGACACAACCATCGTAGCTCTTCTGGGAATGCTGATGCTGCCTCGCATCAGCCGATCCCGATTCTCCCGTGATCTTTAAGTTCTTGAGTTTGTAGCACTTTACATAGCTAATCAGCCATCCCTTACTAGCCTTAAACTCCTTCCTCTTGCTCATAACACAAGTAGCGAACGAACGAGACGCGAGGCGAACAATGCTCAACTTCTGTGTTTTCCCGATCCGCGGTTGGTTGAATCCGCGCATGCAGAACTCGTGGATAAGGAGGGCCGACTGTATACAGAACTTTCTCTTCAACTTTTTTTTCTAACAGTAGCTATGTTATAGCATATCTTTGTTTTTAAGTAAAATCATCTTATCTCATTTTATTGGGACTGAAAAGCTCTGGCCATTGTAATGCACATCTGCTGAATCCTCTCATACATAAGGCTTTTAGCCGAGGAGAGCAGCAAGGCTGGATGTGGCAACTCAATGGAACTAGAAGCACCGGCCAACAGAATAGGAGATCTGTGGTCCACCTGGTGCTTGTCTGGATTGTGGTGATCCTCCAAGTATGTTAGAGTAGGTGTCAGAATTTACCAGGTCTTAGATATTATGCCATCATTGCTGCAAGATCCTCAACCTACTGGCCTCTGTAAGTGGTCTAAAGTCAAACATCAAAAGCTGCTCAGGAATAAATCTCAACTTTGATACTACATCAAAGGTTCACTTTTTTTGAAATCATAATAAATTATTATCACCTTAGTGCATGTAAAGATCAATGGAAAGGAAGATTTGGGTATCAAAGTATGGGTACAATAAGTTGAAATCAATTTCTACCACACAAGAAATCATTCTTACAAGATTTTTTATCTGAATTTTAGAAATTAATACACACTCTGTGACTAAGTTTTAGTGATTTGATTATTAAATCCACAGCCATTACATTACTAAAAGATAAAGAGCCGGGATCATTTATCGTCCGGGACAGCCATTCTTTCCGGGGTGCCTATGGTTTGGCAATGAAAGTCGCTACACCTCCAGCTTCTGTGCTTCAGCAGAACAAAAAAGGTATTCTATGTTCGAATTGGTCTGCACATATATTGCATATACTCTCTGTACATTCAGCCACAAATCAGAATGTGTATTGCGTGTATAGTGGATGTGGGAAATGTCCTTGGGGAATGATAGGTGATATCAAAGAAGAGCGAAATTGGGAAAGGGTAAAACATTGGGAAGATCAGTAGAGAGGAAAGAAAACTTGAGAAAACAGCAGTTTGATGAATGACAGGATGGAGAAAAGATGGGAATAAATAGAAGCGGGCTGAAGGGATATGGAATGAATCAGAATCAGGTTTACTGGCATACAGCATGAGATCTGGAGTTTTGCAACAGCAGTGCAATGCGGTACATATTAGAAAACTAAACTGTAATAAGAATTAGATAAGAAAGACTCAAATTAAGTAGTTCAAAAAGATAGCAGAAGGAGAAAAATTAGTGAGTTAATGTACATGGGTTCATTGTCCATTCTGAAACCTGATGGCTGAGGGGAAGAGATTGGTTCCTGAAACGTTGAGTGTGTCTTCAGGCTCCTGTACCTACTCCCTGATGGTAGCAATGAGAAAAGGGGATGTCCTGGGTGATGAGGGCCCTTAATGACGGATGCCACCTTTTTGAGGTATTCTCAATGTTGGTGAGGCTAGTGCCCATGATGGAGCTGACTGAGTTTACAACTTTCTGCAGCTTTTTCCTGTGCATAACCCTCCCCATACCAGGCTGACCAGTTAGAGTGCTCTCCACGGTACAGCTGTAGACATTTGCAAGAATTTTTGGTGACGTGCCAAGTCTCCTCAAACTCTTAATGAAATATAGCTGTCTTTGTAATTGCATCAATATGTTGGGCCTAGGATAGATCTTCAAAAATGTTGACATCAAGGTACATGAAAGTGCCCATCCTTTCCAATACCTATCCCTTGATGAGGACTGGTGTGTGTTCCCTCGACTTCCTCCTCATGAAATCCACAACCAATTCCTTTGTCTTTCCGTGTTGAGTGCAAGGTCATTGTTGCAACACCACTTGCTCCTGTATGCTTCCTCGTCACCATCAAATTTATAGATGCCATTTGAGCCGTCCCCAGGTGTAGAGAGATTAGAGCCAATCATGCATCCCTGAGGTACACCAGTGTTGATTGTCAGCAAGGAGCAAATGTTGTTTGCAATCTGCACAGACTGTTGTCTCCCGCTGAGGAAGTCCAGGATCCAGTTGCGGAGGGGGATGCAGAGGCCTCCCTCTGCAACTTCGCAGATGGCAGGTGTGGCATTGTAATGCAGTTGAAGGAATGAGAATGCCAAGATAATGCCATTATATTTATTCAATATAATGGGCATATTGGATAAATGTAAGTTTGCACAAACCCAATTCAAGCTACAGCATTTTGTTGGAAATTGGAAACTGAAGAATTGAAGAATGGAAGAGAGCATTAATAATGGAGGAAGAGCATTAAGAACTTTTTGCAGTCACTGGGCTCCTCTGCTCTGTCTCTGGGACATCTTCTGTGGGGCAGCTTAAGAGCAAAGCAGGAGATGGATCCTTGGTCTCCAAGAATAATAATATACAGAAAGGAAGGACTATTCTTGGAGATAGATTGATTGAACTTCCACAGGAATCGAATAATGGAGGGCAGTTACTGAAAGCAGGTGTCATGGCCGATGGTATTGAGAGAGTTATCTTTCAAGGACCCATTTGGTATTTGAAATTGAAAGGAGATTCATACAGAAAAACATAGAAGATAAATGAGATCCCTCATGGATGTGGGGAAATATGTTACTGCAAAGCAAGGTTGAATAATAGTCTTTTATAGTCATGGAGTGGCTATTCAGCATCTTTGAAATGATCCATTTCTATAACCCTCTGTGACATTTCTTATTTTTCACCATTTTAAAAACTATTCTGAACACTGCTTCCTATATTATTTTTGATAAACCACCGTGTCCTTGTAGCTCTATGCATATATATGGTGGTTATTCATCTTTTACATTTCCTATTTCAAGTTGCTGATTCATCAGCCAGTGTGCAAATCTTTTTCATGCTATATCTTAAGGCCCTCAGATCACATTAGTGCAGAGAAAGAGGCTGTAGATTCTGCATTCAATTCTACATTGTTCTAGTCACACCAATGCCTTTTGAATATCTTCAATACGCTGCACAAGGAAAAATGCAAACTCTGACATGATCAAAGATTTGTTTATCGCCTGTTTTGTATTCTGTACCTTTAATTTTACAGCACAATCTTCACGTGCATTTTTCATAAGTTTGTCTTTCAGCTTTTGAAGCTGTTTATTTCAGATTCTCCAAAACATTTTGTTGTTCTGAACCTAAGATCTGGTAATTATTCGTAGATATGAATATTACAGATATGTCACTCTGCTTTACAAGCATGAGATCAGGAGTTGGATTTGGACGTGGACCCATCTGCTACTTAATAAGATAATGGCTAATCTCATCAACCTGGCAATCACTTCTCAGCTATGTGTTATACCTTGCTTATCAATAATCTGCTCTTCAGGATTTTAATGCTTCAATTGTCACTCTCATTCTTTCAGACTAGCAGATACAAGAGACTACCCATCCTTTCCACAACCTTTTTGCACCTTATGGCACATCTGGTGGCATTTTTTGCCTTTTTGTTAGCATTTGTCTTTTTTTTAAAAAAAACATTTAGTAGCTCAACGCAGCACAGATGGACAGCGTGCAGGGAACCAGCCAGATTCAAATCTGGGACCATTGTCCTCCAAGTCCAGTACTGATGCCACTACACCACCAGCCATCCATCCTTTTCCACATATCATTCTTATAAACCGTCACTGAACTGCATTTAGTGAATATGTTACGTTTAAATAAAACAACATGTTCTCACCTCTGGTCTGTGTACAGAAAATACCATCCTTACTTCGGGATTGAACTCCCATTTACAATGAATGGAACTTTGTTACCTTTCCGAATTTCCTTGCTATAATAATGACTTTTGTAAATCTTGCAGGGCGCTTGGACGAATAAGTTAGTATCTTAAATTGTTATCGTCTCACATAATTTTGTTAATGCTTTTTAATTTTCCTTCCAGCTTGAGCAATTTCACCTTTTCCTGTATTGTATGTTCATTTGTCAGAAATTCTCACTCATTCAACTTGTGTTTATACCCTTTATACCCTCCTTTATCTACTTTTTACATTGAATTTCCTTCCTGCTTTGTGTCATAAGCAATTTTGACAACAATATTTTCAGTGTTTTAATTCAAGTTGATTCCTGTTGCACATCCTTCTTTATATTTTGTGAACGGGATAAGAATGTTATGTCTGTTTTCTGTCAGCCATCTAATATTCCATCTACCTAAGATGTTACCTCCTACTCACAAATTTTTTTTCTTGCAACAATCCAAGATAGAACCTTCTGAAAACCAAATGCAATCCATTAACCGCATTTTCTCTACCCACAACACATTCCTCTCAGACTCCACTTAACACTGAGGATGTGTTCCTTCGAGGTGAAATCAGCACTACACAGGATCATTATAATGTTATATGAATGGACATGTGTGCTGGATTTTAAAAAATCAAACCCGAGATATATGATTTTCTGTATACACAGTAATTTGTGGAGTAACCATCACACAAATAGGCCCAACCCGTACATCAGTTGAGTAGCAACACGTCACAGCAGCAGCGGAAGGAATCGGGTGGTGGTTATGTCCTAGAGAAGGGACTGGGCTGTGGTCCTCCTCTAACTTTGGTTTCTTCTTCAAGTAGGCGTCAAGATTTGACTGTCTTTTCTTAAGTTTTCTCTCATGGAGCAGTTCTCAGTAGCAAGAAATCATGTCGAGAACACCTCTCTCTGCCTTATTGCTTGGCTCCCAGTCAGGGTCATTTTAATGATGAGCTGGTCCATGATTTGTGTGATTGTGGTGATGCTTATGGTTAGGTGTTGATGATAACTTTGAGGTCGTCATTGCAGAAGCTTATACCTTGTCTGCATTTTTTTATTATTGTTCTGATCGTTGATGGAGCCAATTTCAAAGAGGTGCCAAAATCAACCTGGCTCTCATCAAGCACTGTATGAATTGCAGTTTCACATCCATGCTAATGCTTTACCTAAACATCTTGCATGTACTACCCTCACCGGAAGTTGCAGGCCATTTTCCAGACATTATAGGTGAAAAACATGGAATAAATTGGTGAGGGAGCGAGAATACTTACACACACAGGGGAGGCGGAGTGTGAACTAATACATGATTGGCTCAGAGCATATGTAAAGTGCTCTCATTGGCCAATTGAATGCTTACTGTAATGCGACTGATCTTGAGAAGTTTTAAGTGTGGTTCAGAATAAATTTTTGTCACTTTTAAAAGTTTTAATAAGGAATTGAATAACCACATTGTAACAAATCTGTGCTATGTGGGGTGGCATTGCACGGGGTCTGAGTGTACCTCTTCAAAGAGTTGCAATAAATTAGTCAAATACGATTATCCTTTCATAGAACCATGGTGAATTGAATAGTTACCTGCTGTATGATTTTAACATCTTTTAAATGGAAAGTGTTCGAAGATATTATTAATCTAATTGGTGTTTAGGTTCCCATTTTCTGACAAGAACACAAGAAAATAGGAGCAAGAATAGACCACCAGGTACCTCATGCCTACCCCACCATTTACTAACATATCTATCTCCATCTTAAACAGCTGAAAATCTAGCCTCCATCTCTTCACAGGCAAAGAATTCCAGAGGCTCGGTTTCTATACTCCTGTTTTAAATGACTGCATTGATATATCAAAATTTCATTACTTTGTAGCCATGTCCCCTCTCTTACAAGTAAAAACGTTTCAACATTTACCCTGTCAGGTGCCCACTCATCTTCTGCGTGTGAATAAGGTCATCCCTTCTAAACTCTAAGGAATATAGAACAATGCTCTCTTGCCTCTCTTGATAGGATAGACCTCATATCCCAGGATTTAAACTGGTGATATCCTTTAGGCTGCTCCAATGCTACTCTGTCCTTTTTAAAAAGTAAAGGGGATCAAAGCTGTGTACAGTATTCCAGGTGCAGCATCACCACCGCCACTGGAACAAAACCTCCCCAATCTTAAACTCCAACCTGTTTGAAATAAAGGCCGGAATCCTTTTTGCTACGGGTAGCATCTGCCTGCTAACATTGTGACTGATGCATTGGAATACTTAAGTCCTTCATAACCTCACTCCCTTCGTTCAGTTGATAATCCGCTTTTCAGTTACTCTTGCCTCAGTTATTCCTTGATTCTGAAAAGAGCTAATTTGTTATTTTCCAAGCTAATGGAACCTCTGAGTCAGGGGAATGTTGGAAAACCAAACCCATTGCATTAGCAAACTCTCAAGCCATTTCATGAAAACCCATTGGGACCCAGACTCTTGCTCAGCCCTTCTCTGAAGAAAGATTTATTTACCTCAACGTCTGTCTCCCTGATTCACTAACCTGTGTGTCAATATGTTCCTTTATTTCACAGCAGCAGGAGACTTAGCAAATGAGCTGGTCAGACATTTCCTGATTGAATGCACCCAAAAGGGAGTACGATTAAAGGGATGTCCCAATGAACCGTATTTTGGTATGTTGTTTTGTTTCTTCTTCACTCATCAAAGTTGCTCTAGACATTTTTAAAGTGGAATGATTCACCTTTATCTAATGCGCATTATTGTCTGTTTGATCAGGGAGTCTGACTGCATTGGTTTATCAACATTCCATCACCCCCCTGGCATTGCCTTGCAAGCTGCTCATCCCCGATAGAGGTAAGTGTATACATTGGGTGAGAAGAGTTGCAGAAAAACACATACTTTAAGAGGAGAGCCTGCATTAAGAATGCTCCTGTTAACCAATCTTTAGTTTGGTTTCAGAATGTTTATTATTGCTTTGAAGGTGTTATTATGCAATCAGCATAGTTATGACCTGCATGACGACCATCAGAGAGACATGTTGGTGTGTTCGTGCGCAGATCCAGACAACTACAGGGAATACAAAACTGATTTTGGGGAGAGATGAAAATTGCAACGTGGATTTTATGGGGAAGGGGCATTTACTGACTATCTCCAGTTGCCCTTAAGAAGGGCACACATGATCTTGGATTGCTGTACAGGTGCAAACATACTACTGTTGTAAAGGGATATCCAGCATTTAGATCCACTGAAGATGAGGGACTGACAATATACTTCCACATCAAGTTGTGTGACTATCCTAAGTTGTAGAAATCATGGGTTTGGGGGATGGAGATGGAGCAACTGAGGTGAGGAACTTCAGTGTGTAAGTGGTACAAACGGCCTGCACTATGGGCTGGTGGGGGAGGAAACATTGTGTCTGCAGCCTATTCATGCACCTGGCTTTGAAGTGAACTATACTTTGTGAAACATCACAACTCAAGAGTACATCTTTGGTTTTAATGTTACTACATACCACTTTGGAAGGGATTTTCTGAAAAGCCTGCCAATTTCTGTAGTTACAATTCTACTGTACCAATACATCAAAAACCGTTACAAATCCACCCCCCCCCCCCCACCCCGTGCTGCTTTCTAGCAAAGCCCGCCCAATTTATGGACAACCCACGCATACCAATGAAAATTTGGGAGAGCAGTGGGGGCATGGAGTTGAATTTGACAGCTGCTGCAGGTAGGGAACAGAACATTTCTGTGTGCCTTCTTTCTCCAGTGGGCTGGATAGACAGATACACGCACACGCAGAACTGAGAGTGCTGAGGTGAACCACTTGCTCTCCCACTAAGGCACTTTAGGGCCGACTGAGTGCGACAGTTCCCACACTTGCATAGTCTCCTGTCACAGCTCTTTCTGTAATTCTCTCCCACCTGTTTCACTTCTATTCCGATTTATGAACAGTTCTCAGGAGTGGAATTTAACAGCCATTGAAAGAGCTTCCAAACTCTAGAAGGGATAGTGTGACCTTTACAGTGTAATCTGGTTATTCAAGTTGATATTTCTAGTTGTCTTAAACATACCTGTCCAGCTAATCCATCTCTTAAAACTTATTTTACACACTTCAAGCATCAGTGAATTTCTCATAGTAATCTGTCAGGCTCCACATTTTTCAATGGGATTTGAATCAGCTTTGTTTCAAAATAGATCTCAGTCAAAACTCATAGTGCTGAACAACTTGTATGATCAGCAAATAAACAGATGATTGAGTGTGATCTTCCCATCTGTTGCAGATCCTTTGGAGGATGGAATTGATGCGTCTCCACAGGCTGCCACCAACTCTGCTGCAGAATTGCTGAAACAAGGAGCAGGTGAGAGTCCAGCGATGCTGCTTCAGTAGGTGCTTCTACAATACGCCTGACAAGTAAAGGCACAACTTAGCTGTCTAAATCCCCTACTGTACCAGCGGGAAGAACGGGCTGAAAACTGACAGGTGGAAGTTAATGCAGACAAGTGTTAGGTGTTGCACTTTACGAGGACCAATCCGGGTAGGTCTTACATGGTAAGAGTTAGAGCACTGAGTACAATAGAACAAAAGGATCTGGAATACAGTTCCATAATTCCTTTAAAGTGGCATCACAGGTATGTGAGGTTGTTAAAAAAATTTTTTTGCACATTAGCTTTCATAAGTCAATGCACTGAATCCAGGAGTTGGGAAGTTTTGTTGAAGTTGTATAAGGCATTGGTGAGGTCTAATTTGGAGTATTGTGTGCAGTTTTGGTCACCTACCACAGAAAAGATGTAAATTTTCTCTGCACTCTTTCAATCTTTCTTACAACGATCTTGCTGGGACTGGAGAACCTGAGTTATAGGGAAAGGTTGAATCAGCTTGGACTTTATTCCTTGGAACGTAGAAGATTGAGGGGAGATTTGATAGAAGTATACAAAATTATGAGGGCTATACATAATGCAAATAAAAGCAGGCTTTTTCAGTGAGGTTGGGTGAGACTAGAAGTGGAGTTTATGGGTTAAGGGTGAAAGGTGAAATGTTTAAGAGGAACACGAGGGGAAATTTCTTCACTCAGAGAGAGGGTGGTGAGAGTGTGAACTGAACTGCCTGCGCAAATGGTAGATTTGGGATCGATTTCAACATTTAAGAGAAATTTGGATAGATATGTGGAAGAGAGGGGTATAGAGGGCTAGGGTAATGGTCTGGGTGCAGGTTGAAGGGACTAGGCAATTAATGGTTTGGCATAGACTAGAGGGGCTGAAGGGCCTGTTTCTGTGCTTTCATGTTCTATGACTCAATGATTGTACTGGATTTGTTAGGTACACTGTATTGTGATGGTCTTTATCCATTGCTAGACTTTGGATATTGGCTTTTGTTTTGGCACTGCTGTGGTCTTGGATGTTGATGCATTTGCACACCACGGAAACAGGCCCATTGGTTGAATATTAGGTACCATTCTACACTAATCCTACTTTTATTTTTGCTATGCTCCTCTCAACTCCCTCCAGATTTCACCAACACTTAAACTCAAGGGGCAGTTCACCAGTGAGCATTTGGTAGACTGGTGGGATGGATAGGTTGGATTTGCTGGTTATTGATTTGGTGGTAAGTGGTTAGAAACTGTCAAACCCAATGGAAATGCAAGAGATCATGGGGAAAATGTTTAAATTCCACATAGCATTGGAGCTGTTAGCAGCAGTTCCATTTGCCTCCTTCGTGTCTTCTAGAATAAGTAGTTTAAACCTATTGATGTTTTATATGCTTACAGGGTATAACTGTGCAGAGGAGGTATCATAAGTCTTAAAATGTATGTGGTAGATAAGTCTCCAGGGCTTGATCAGATTTACCCAAGCACACTGCTTGAGATCTGGCTGAGGCATGTGCTTCATCATTAGAAATAGTTGACATGCCAGAAAACTGGAAAAGCTTAGAAACTGTAGACCAGTGAATCTTTGTTGTCAAGTTCCTGGAGTGATAAACTATACAGGCATTTGGAAAAACAGGTTTTGATTAGAGAGGGTCAATGTGGCTTTGTGCATGGGAATTCGTGTCTCGTGAATTTGATTGAGTTTTTTGAAAAAGTAACCACATTGTTTAGACTAGGTGATAGAAGTGATCTATATGGTCTCCAGTAAGGCATTTGTTAAGGTTTTGCCTGGTAGGCTGCTTTGTAAAGTTAGATTACATAGGATTCAGGGAGTACTAATTATTTGGATACAAAATTGACTTGATGGTAAGAAGCAGGGATTGATGATGGATGGTTGATTTTTTGGACAGAAGGCCTGTGACTAATGGTGTTCCCTAGGGCTTGGTGCTCGGCCCATTGCTACTCGTCATCAATTTCAATAACTTGGATAAGAATGTACTAGGCTTGGTTAGCAAGTTTGCAGAGGGTGCTAAAATATGTGATATAATTGACAGTGAGGATGGGTATCAGAGTTCATAGAGGGATCTTGAACAGCTGGGTAAGTGGGCAGAGGAATGGCAAATGGAGTTTAATTCTGATAGGTATGTGTTGTTGCATTTTGAGAAGATGTTTTGGGTTGAGAGTGGGGTGTGATCATAGTGAATAGTAGAACCCTGGTGAGTGCTATAGAGTGTTATGACACGAAGCTGGGCGGCGGTGTTAGCTGTGAGGAGGATGCCAAGAGGATGCAGGGTGACTTGGATAGGTTAGGTGAGTGGGCAAATTCATGGCAGATGCAATTTAATGTGGATAAATGTGAGGTTATCCACTTTGGTTGCAAGAACAGGGAAACAGATTATTATCTGAATGGTGGCCGATTAGGAAAAAGGGAGATGCAATGAGACCTGGGTGTCGTTGTACACCAGTCATTGAAGGTGGGCATGCAGGTACAGCAGGTGGTGAAAAAGGCAAATGGTGTGTTGGCATTCATAGCAAAAGGATTTGAGTACTGGAGCAGGAAGGTTCTACTGCAGTTGTACAAGGCCTTGGTGAGACCGCACCTAGAGTATTGTGTGCAGTTTTGGTCCCCTAATCTGAGGAAAGACATTCTTGCCATAGAGGGAGTACAAAGAAGGTTCACCAGATTGATTTCTGGGATGGCAGGACTTTCATATGAAGAAAGACTGGATCGTCTAGGTTTATACTCACTAGAATTTAGAAGATTGAGGGGGGATCTTATTGAAACGTATAAAATTCTAAAGGGATTGGACAGGCTAGATGCAGGAAGATTGTTTCCGATGTTGGGGAAGTCCAGAATGAGGGGTCACAGTTTAAGGATAAAGGGGAAGCCTTTTAGGACCGAGATGAGGAAAAACTTCTTCACACAGAGAGTGGTGAATCTGTGGAATTCTCTGCCACAGGAAACAGTTGAGGCCGGTTCATTGGCTATATTTAAGAGGAAGTTAGATATGGCCCTTGTGGCTAAAGTGATCAGGGGGTATGGAGAGAAAGCAGGTACAGGGTTTTGAGTTGGATGATCAGCCATGATCATACTGAATGGCGGTGCAGGCTCGAAGGGCCGAATGGCTTACTCCTGCACCTATTTTCTATGTTTCTATGAAAAGAGAGATTTAGGAGTACAGGCACATGGTTCCTTGAAATTGGGATCACAAGTGGTGAAAACGGCCTTTGGTATGCTGGCCTTAAATCAGCCAGGGCAATAAGCATAGGAGTTGGAATATGTTGAATTGTACAAGACATTAGTGAGGCCGCATTTGGAGTAGCGTACTCAGTTCTAATCACCCTGCAATAGGAAAGATGCCATTAAGCTGAAAATACATTGAGGATGTTGCTAGAACTTGAGGATCTGATTAACGGAGAGAGGTTGAGCAGGTTGGACTGTATTCATCGGAATGTAGAGTAACAAGGGGTGATCTCAGAGGTGTATAAAATTTGAAGGGCATAGACAGGATCAATGTGCACAGTTATTTTCCCCAGGGTTGGGGAATTGACAACTTAGGTTTAAGTTGAGGAGGAGAATTAACATAGAAGATGGAGGGGAGAATGGATAGAAGTATACAAAATTATAAGGGGTATAGATAGAATAAATGCAAGCAGGCTTTTTCCACTGAGGCTTGGTGGGGCTACAAGTAGAGGTCAGGGATTAAGGGTGAAAGGAGAACATGAGGGGAAGCAACTTCACTGAGGGTTATGAGAGTATGGAATGAGCTGCCAGCACATGTGGTGCAGGCAAGCTCAATTGCAAGAGAAGTTTGGATAGGTTTATGGATGACAGGGGTACGGAGGGCTATGGTCCCGATGCAGCTCGATAGGGGTAGGCAGTTTAAATGGTTTGGCACAGACTAGATGGGTGAACGGGTCTGTTTCTATGCTGTACTGTGACTCGATGAGCGATTTAATTGGAACTTGAGGGAGCATTTTTTTCACCCAGGGAGTGGTCAGTATATGGAATGGGCTGCCAGAAGAAGTGCTTGAGGAAGGTGCATAAATAATACTTAAAAGTTATTTGGACAGATACATGGATCGGAAAGGTTTGGAGGGCCTGTAGGCCAACTGTGGGCAAGTGGGACTAGCTTACATGGAAATCTTGGTTTGCATGGTCCAGTTGGGCCAAAGGGCCTTTAACTGCTCTGTATTACTCTGATTCAATTAAATATCTGGCTACTTGTGGATTGACTAGTTTCCTGGAATTTCTGTTTTCAGCATGTAATGTGTGGTACCTAAATTCTGTGGACATGGAGTCACTGACAGGTCATCAAGCAATCCAGAAAGCAACATCAGAAACACTAATGCAAGCTCCACCTCCAGCTTCCACTGTTGTACATTTTAAAGTATCTGCCCAAGGCATTACCCTGACTGACAATCAAAGAAAGTAAGTCTGCTTTATTACATATTAATTTGAACTTAGAATTGGACAGGAAATGTATAGCAAAACCTGTATCTGCAAACAGATTCATTATCAGCGTAAAATGTTCCAATGATTGCTGCCTAATACATTGGGGTAAATGTAGTTGACTACAAAGAATTTGAGACAGTTATTGAGTCCGTAGATAATGTTTTGATAGTTTGAAGAGTAAGACTAATTAATGATAAAATGCAAACTGCATTTGATGGCTATACGGAGAGGCTGGACCTAGTTTCCTTTCTCTGAAATAGCAGAGGGGAGATCTGATAGAAGTTTATGAGATTATGAGAGAAAAAGATGTTATGGGTGAAACTAAGGAACCAGAAAGGTACGACCATGTTAATGGGGCTTTATTGCTGACCACCCAGCATGCGGGATTTAGAGGAACAAATTTGTAGAGATCGCAAACCACTGAAAGAAACATAATAACATAATGGTTATAGTAGGTAATTTTAACTTTCCACATATTGGCTGGGACTCCCACACTGTAAAAGGACTAGATGGGATAGTTTGTCAAATGTGTTCAGGAAGATTTCCTTAATCAGTACCATAGAAGTCCCAATGAGAGAGTGTATGATACTGGATCTGCTATTGGGGAATGAGACAGTGCAGGTGACAGAAGTTTGTGTAGGGGAACACTTTGCACCTAGTGATCATAATGCCAATAGTTTCAAAGTAAGTAAGGAAAAAAAAAGGTCTAGACCAGAGGTGTCGAACTCAATTGCACATGGGGCCAAAACTCAAAGCACACTTTAGGTCGTGGGCCGAACAGGATAAACGTTTATTGAACACACTAAAACTAAACATTTTTTGAACATAAATATGAATAAAAACAGACAGGAATATTATTCCAGGAAAAATAAACTAAAACTTTAAATAACTTAAATATTTTGCTCTCCATAAAAATATCTCCTGTCAGTATTATACAAGTTAGAAATATGAGCATGCTGCAAAAAAACCCTGAAAATATAAATAAAATTTGTGCTTTTCAGCAAAAGTTAAAACAACAACAAATCAAAACATTCAGTTTTCTTTGCTCTTATGCCGTTTTGTCAGAGCTGGATGCTTGGCATCTTTTCTTGGCAATAAGTTCGTTTAGGTTTGGTGTAAGGTTCTGTGTTGTGGAGATTCTCAGGATGGACTGCAGGTGTTCATCATTGAGACGACTCCTGTGTGATGTTTTGTTAATCTTCATCACTGAGAAAAGCTTCTCACACAGATATGTGCTACCAAACATGCACAAGGTTCGAGCCGCATGTAGACGGAGCTGAGGCATTGCTTCAGGAATAGAGCAAATAAACTGTACGGGCCCTGCAGTGTCGTACTTTGCCTTTGGTGTCCCATTACACTGCAGCTCTATCAGCTCCATCTGAATCTGTACAGGTGCAGTTTCCACGCCGACGGCAAATGGGTTGCGAAGCAGCTCGAAATTAATTTTTTGTGCTTCAAAGTCACCAAAGCGCCGTGCGAACTCAGTGCGAAGTGCGCTCAGTTTATCAGCAAAGTGCGCATTTGGGAACATCATTGCGCCGACCTGGTTCAACATTACTTGGCAACAGGGAAAATGAGGCAAGTTGCACTGGTGCATTTGTGTCTCCCATAAGAGCAGCTTCACTTGAAATGCCTTCACTGCATCATACATGTCAGTGATCATGCGGTCACGTCCCTGGAGCTGAAGGTTTAAGACGCTGAGATGTGTTGTTATGTCAGCCAGAAACGCCAACTCACATTTCCACTTTTCATCCCGCAAAACTGTGGAGTCTTTTCCTTTACTGTCCATGAACTGACAGATTTCCTTGTTGAGCTTAAAAACTCTATTGAAAACTTATCCCCGACTCAGCCAACGCACCTCTGTATGATAAGGAATGTCGGCAAACTCTGAATCTATTTCCCGCATAAAAGACTGAAATTGCCGGTGATTTAAACCTTTAGCTCGGATAAAGTTTACGGCTTGTGTTACAGTGCTCATTACATGTTCCATCTTTAGGACTTTACCACACAGCGTTTCTTGGTGTATGATGCAGTGATATGTTGTTAACTCACCAGAACAGTTCTCCTCCTGCATCTTTACCCGCATCCTTCCCACTAGTCCACTTTTTTCCACCGCACATCGCCAGTACTCCATCTGTTGTAAGTCCAATAAGTTTGTCCCAGGGCAATTTCATGTCGGTTACACTTTGACATACATTTTCAAAAATGTCTTTTCCTGTTGTCCCGTGCATCGATTTAATGTTCAGTATTTCCTCTGTAACACACAAATTGGAGTCCACTCCTCGGATGAGGATAGCCAGCTGTGCAGTGTCCGTCATATCAGCACTTTCATCCGCAGCAAGCGAGTATGTAATAAATGGGTTGCTTCTTTCAATCAACTGTGTTCTTAACTCAGTGGCTATCTCACAAACTATACTCAGCAACCCATCGGTTTTGAAAGACTCTTTTTTCAGAATCAACTTTTCTCTTCGCCATTGTTAGGGGTTAGCTTTGACCTCAGAATAGCGTTGTATACAGCAACAGACGCTTGACGCGGGGATGTTCCCGGGTAGCCCATCGGCAGCGGTTGCGCTGCATTATGGGATCTGTAGTTTGTGTGTTATCAGCGCTTCATATCTCCGGGCCATTAATAATTAAAATAATAGATCTATCTAAAATGATCTCGCGGGCCGGATATGGCCCGCGGGCCTTGAGTTTGACACCTATGGTCTAGACCATGTGTTGAGATTCTATACCGGAGAATGGCCAATTTTGATGATATCAGAAAGGATCTGGCACATGTGGATTGGAATGGGCTGTTTTCTGGCAAAGATGTACTTGGTAAGTGGGAGGCCTTCAAAAGTGAAATTTTGAGTGTACAAAGCTTGTATGTGCCTGTCAGAATAAAAAGTAAAGGTAATATGTTTCAGGAACCTTGGTTTTCAAGAGCTATTAAGACCCTGGTTTAGGAAAAAAAAGGAGGTGCATAGCAGATATAGCCAGGTAGGAACAAATAAGGTACTTATGTGGGAGGCTAGTGCAGAAATTGCAGGGGCCTTAGAAGAGATACTTATATTATCCTTAGCAACTGGTGAAGTGCCAGAGGCCTGCAAGATAACTAATGTTGTTCCACTGTTTTAAGACTCTAAAAGTAAACCAGGAAATTATAGGCCGGTGAGCCTGACATCAATAGTGGGAAAGTTATTGGAAGTTATTCTAAAGGACCAGGTATATGAGTAGTTAATGGTTCAGGATAGCGTGGCTTCATGTGTGGTAGGCCGTATCTAACCAAACTTAGAGTTTTGAGGAAGTTACCAGGAAATTTGATGAAGGCAAGGCAGTGGATGTTATCTACATGGACTTTAACAAAGCATTTGACGGTGTTCCACATGGGAGATTATTCAATAAAGTTCAGACTCTTGGCATTCAAGATGAGATAGTAAATTGGATTAGACATTGTCTTTGTGGAAGAAGCCTGAGAGTGGTAGCAAATAGGTGCCTGTCTGACTGGAGGCCTGTGATTAGTGGAGAGACACAGGGATCAGTGTGGGTCCATTGTTGTTTGTCATCTATATCAATGATCTGGATGATAGTGTGGTTATCATCCTCTGCAGCATTTTTGTAGAGGATAGCGAGAAGACTATCGGAGTGTGCAGTGCCATCTGGACTATCTGGAAAAACAGCAGATATGAACTTAATGCAGATAAGTGCGAGGTAATGTATTTCAACAGTGAACAGTAGGACATTGAGGAATGCTGTAGAACAAAGGGATCTGGGAACTCAGGTCCATAATTCATTGAAAGTGGTGTAACAGGTAGATAGGGTCATAAAGAAAACTTTTAGACAATAGGTGCAGAAGTAGACCATTCGGCCGCCATTTTGAGATCATGGCTGATCATCTACTATCAATACCCAGTTCCTGCCTTGTCCCCATACCCCTTGATTCCCCTATCCATAAGATACCTATCTAGCTCCTTCTTGAAAGCATCCAGAGAATTGGCCTCCACTACCTTCCGAGGCAGTGCATTCCAGATCCCCACAACTCTCTGGGAGAAGTAGTTTTTCCTTAACTCTGTCCTAAATGACCTACCCCTTATTCTCAAACCATGCCCTCTGGTACTGGACTCTCCCAGCATCTGGAACATATTTCCTGCCTCTATCTTGTCCAATCCCTTAATAATCTTATATGTTGCAATCAGATCCCCTCTCAATCTCCTTAATTCCAGCATGTACAAGCCCAGTCTCTCTAACCTCTCTGCGTAAGACAGTCCAGACATCCCAGGAATTAACCTCGTGAATCTACACTGCACTTCCTCTACAGCCAGGATGTCCTTCCTTAACCCTGGAGACCAAAACTGTACACAATACTCCAGGTGTGGTCTCAGCAGGGCTCTGTACAAATGCAAGAGGATTTCCTTGCTCTTGTACTCAGTTCCCTTTGTAATAAAGGCCAACATTCCATTAGCCTTCTTCAGTGACTGATGATCAAGGACTCCTAGATCTCTTTGTATTTCTCCCTTACCTAATTCTACACTGTTCAAATAATAATCTGCCTTCCTGTTCTTACTCCCAAAGTGGATAACCTCACACTTATTCACATTAAACATCATCTGCCAAGTATCTGCCCACTCACCCAGCCTATCCAAGTCACCCTGAATTCTCCTAACATCCTCATCACATGTCACACTGCCACCCAGCTTAGTATCGTCAGCAAATTTGCTGATGTTATTCTCAATGCCTTCATCTAAATCGTTGACGTAAATCATAAACAGCTGTGGTCCCAATACCGAGCCCTGTGGCACCCCACTAGTCACCACCTGCCATTCCGAGAAATACCCATTCACCGCTACCCTCTGCTTTCTATCTGCCAACCAGTTTTCTATCCATGTCAATGTCTTCCCCCCAATGCCCTGAGCTTTGATTTTACCCACCAATCTCCTATGTAGGACCTTATCAAATGCCTTCTGAAAATCGAGGTACACTACATCCACTGGATCTCCCCCGTCTAACTTCCTGGTTACATCCTCGAGAAACTCCAACAGATTAGTCAAGCATGATTTACCCTTGGTAAATCCATGCTGGCTCGGCCCAATCCTATCACTGCTATCTAGATATGCCACTATTTCATCTTTAATAATGGACTCTAGCATCTTCCCCACCACCCATGTCAGGCTGACAGGTCGATAGTTCTGTTTTCTCCCTCCCTCCTTTCTTAAAAAGTGGGATAACATTAGCCATTCTCCAATCCTCAGGAACTGATCCTGAATCTAAGGAACATTGGAAAATGATTACCAATGCATCCGCAATTTCCAGGGCCACCTCCTTTAGTACCCCAGGATGCAGACCATCTGGACCTGGGGATTTGGCAGCCTTCAGTCCCATCAGTCTTCTCATCACCATTTCCTTCCTAATGTCAATCTGTTTCATTTCCTCTGTTACCCTATGTCCTTGGCCCATCCATACATCTGGGAGATTGCTTGTGTCTTCCCTAGTGAAGACAGATCTAAAGTACTTATTAAATTCTTCTGCCATTTCTCTGTTTCTCATAACAATTTCACCCAATTCATTCTTCAAGGGCCCAACATTGTTCTTAACTATCTTCTTTCTCTTCACATACCTAAAAAAGCTTTTGCTATCCTCCTTTATATTCCTGGCTAGCTTGCGTTCGTACCTAATTTTTTCTCCCCATATTGCCTTTTTAGTTAAGTTCTGTTGTTCCTTAAAAACTTCCCAATCATCTGTCCTCCCACTCACCTTAGCTCTGTCATACTTCCTTTCTTTTTAATGCTATGCAATCTCTGACTTCCTTTGTCAACCACTGTGGCCCCTTTCCCCCCTTTGAATTCTTCCTTCTCCGGGGGATGAACTGATTTTGCACCTTGTGCATTATTCCCAAGAATACCTGCCATTGCTGTTCCATTGTCTTTTCTGCTAGGATATCCATCCAGTCAACTTTGGCCAGCTCCTCCCTCATGGCTCCATAGTTTCCCCTGTTCAACTGCAACACTGACACCTCCGAGCTGCCCTTATCCTTCTCAAATTGCAAATAAAAACTTATCATATTATGATCACTACCTCCTAATGGCTCCTTTACTTCAAGATCACTTATCAAATCCTGTTCATTACATAACACTAAATCCAGAATAGCCTTATCCCTGGTCGGCTCTCATACAAGCTGTTCCAAGAATGCATCCCGTAGGCACTCTACAAACTCCCTATCCTGTGGTCCAGCACCAACCTGATTCTCCCAGTTCACCTGCATGTTGAAATCCCCCGTAACTACTGCGACATTACCTTTACCACATGCCAATGTTAACTCCCTATTCAACTTGCACCCAATATCCATGCTACTGTTTGGTGGCCTGTAGACAACACCCATTAGGGTCCTTTTGCCCTTACTGTGCCTCAGTTCTATCCACACAGACTCTACTTCTCCTGATCCTATGTCCCCCCTTGCAAAGGACTGAATCTCATTCCTCACCAACAGGGCCACCCCACCCCCTCTGCCCACATTTCTGTCCCTATGATAGCATGTATACCCTTGTACATTAATTTCCCAGGTCTGATCTCCCTGCAGCCATGTCTCCGTTATCCCAACAACATCATAGTTACTCATTCGCACCTGAGCTTCAAGCTCATCCGCCTTATTTCTGCCACTTCGTGCATTCAGATATAGAATTTTTAACCTATTTCTCCTCTCTCTGTTTGAATTTTAACACCATCGTCCCTCATACCCTCTGCTCCAAATTGTCTCACCTTACTGTGCCACCTGACCTCTGCGATTGGATTTACAGCTTCCTGACCAACAGAAGTCAGCAGGTAAGGATGGGACAGGTCACCTCGGATATTCAAATCACCAACACCGGCGCCCCCCAGGGGTGTGTCCTCTCTCCACTGCTGTTCTCCCTCTACACCAATGACTGCACCTCCTCCAACCCCTATGTGAAGCTTTTGAAGTTTGCAGACGACACTACCGTCATCGGACTCATCCAGAATAGTGATGAGTCTGCATATCGACAGCAGGTGGACCAACTGGCGCTCTGGTGCAGTCGGAACAATCTGGAGCTGAACACGCTCAAGACAAAGGAAATGATAGTGGATTTCAGGAGACATCCCCCCGCTATGTCTCCCCTCACAGCCCTCAGCAGCCCTGTGTCCACCGTGGAGAACTTCAGGTTCCTGGGAACCACCATCTCTCAGGATCTGAAGTGGGAGCAGAACATCAGCTCCATCCTGAAGAAGGCCCAGCAGCGGATGTATTTCCTGCGGCTCTTGAGGAAATACGGCCTGCCTCAGGAATTGCTGCTGCAGTTCTACACTGCAGTCATTGAGTCTGTCCTGTGCACCTCCATCATTGTGTGGTTTGGAGCCGCCACCAAGCAGGATAGAACCAGACTACAGCGTACAGTGAGGACTGCCGAGCGCATCATTGGAGCCTCCCTGTACTCTTCCAGGTTGAAGAAGAGGGTGGGGAGCATCATAAAGGACTCCTCCCATCCTGCGCACGGACTGTTTGATCTGCTTCCGTCTGGTAGGCGCTTCAGATCCCTCCAGACTAAGACTAATAGGCATTGGAGAAGTTTTTTCCCTACTGCGGTCACTTTGCTGAACAGTTAACTGCCGGTTAACTGCCGGCTAACTATTACTTGGATTGCACTACCTGTATGTATAATCTATATTTTCATTTATATTTATCATTATTATTGTTATGAGCAGAGAGACAACATCTGCCGGAATTAAATTCCTTGTATGTGCATAGATACTTGGCGATTAAAGTCTGATTCTGATTCTGATTGCTGCTTATTGTGCTTAACCCAGCTCCCCAAACTCCCATCGGGCTATACTCCCCTAGAATTTTGTTGTCCTTCCTAAATTTACTTATTCTTTCTGCACATTTAACTCCATGTTCCGCCAGACTATCCCTCTGTACATATGTCCTCCTTATCACTTGTTCCGCCTCACCTTTCTCTACTACACACTTAATATTCCAGAACCGTGTAGTCCCCACCTGTCCTTTATTCTTCCTCTCGCTATCCTCTCTCACATTCTGGATCCCCGCCCCCTGCAAATTTAGTTTAACCCCCCCCCCCCCCCCCCCAAGAAGCACTAGCAAACTTCCCTGGCACACTGTCCTTCATAAATCAAAAGTATGAATTATAGGAGATGGGATGTTATTTTGAAGTTGTATAAGATGCTTGTGAGACCTAATTCAGAGTATTCTGTGCAGTTTTAGTCACCTACTTACAGAGAGCGAGTATTGTTTCGTTGTTTAAAAAAGGCTTCAAGAATAAACCAGAAAACTGTAGGCCTGGGAGCCTGACATCTGTATTGGGTAAATTATAGACAGGTATTCCAAGGGACCTGATATATAAGTATTTGGATAGACAGGGATTGACTAGGGATAGTCAACATGACTTTATCCACGATCGGTCATGTCTAACCAGTGTTTTTAGAATTTTTCAAAGATGTTACAAGGAAAGTTGATAAAGGCAAGGAAGTGGCTGCTGCCTACGTGGACTTTAGCAAGGTATTTGACAAGGTCCCATATGTGAGATTGGTAAAGTTGTTACAGTTGCTTATGAGGTAGTAAATTGGATTAGATGCTGGCTTCATGGGAGAAGCCAGAGAGTGGTAATAGATGGTTCCCTCACTGACAGGCAGCTTGTGACTAGTAGTGTGCTGCGGGGATTGGTGCTGGGCCATTAGATCAATGATCTGGATGAAAATGTGATAAACTGGATCAGTAAGATTGGGGATGCAGTGGACAGCAAGAAAGACTATCAAAGTTTGCAGTGAGACTTAAACCAACTGGAAAAATGGCAGATAAAATTTAATGTAGACAAGTGTGAGGCGTTGCGCTTTGAGAGGATAACCCTGGGTAGGTAATGCACAGTGAGCAGTAGGGCACGGAGGATTGCAGTACAACAAATTACAGATCCATAGTTCCTTGAAAGTGGTATCACATGTAGATATGGTCATACTGAAACACTCTTCAATCCAATTTTCAAACCAACTGCAAAGAATAGTGATAGATTTGGGGAATGTAAATGACTGATTTAAAATTCAGTTTTGAATGAATCATACATTTCCTGCTAGAACTATATTTACATCTATCACCAACATTTTCTTGCAGAACACTTCTTTGAATATAAGTGCGGTGGATTTAAATACAAATCATTCTCTTTCCTATTTAACAAAGAAACAGCACTAAGAAATGTAGAAAGTGGCTAACATGCAATTTCCATTTCCTTTATCTAAATGACCAGTGATCTGTGCTAGGTTCCCTATTGTTTGTCAGATATTAAGAGATTTTGATGTGAACACAAGTGGCATGAGTAGCAAGTCTGCAGATCACCCCAACTTTGGTGGTGGCGTGGATAGTGAAGAAGGAGATCTAATGGCTCAACAGGGAAAGTGAGTAAAGGAATATGGCAGGGTCAGAGGGGGTCTTGAACAGAGAGGCCCAAGTGTATGAATGTCTAGCTCCCTGAAGGTGGCAACACAGGTAGATTGAGAGATGATGGGAGCACATGACATGCTCACCTTCATTGACAGTATCATTGACTACATGAGTTAGGATGTCATGTTACACTGCACATGCAATATTGTGTGCAGTTCCAGCAGCCACACAATGGAAAGAAAGAAATTTAACTAGAGTAGGTGCAGAAAATAATCACAAGGATGGTGCCTGGACTGAAGAGTTTGGGTTACAAGGAGATACTGCAGCAATGTTTCCCCCGATGCAGAGGGTCGACTTTATAGAGATCTGAGAAAAATCAGATAGGTTTGGTGCTCAAGTCTGTCTTCTTCCTAGATTAAGAGGTATCTAAAACTAGAGAGAGTATAGGTTTAAGGTGAGGGGACAAGGTTTAAAAGGGGTCTGAGGAGCAACTTTTTCCTCACACAGTGGCTGGTGGGTGTATGGATTGAGCTGCTAGAGTTGGGTACAATCAACAGTTAAAACATTTAGACACATGTACATGGATAGGAAATGTTCAGGGAGATAATAGATCAAAAACAGGTAAAGGGGGTTATCTTGGATGCATTTGGTCAAAGAACCTATTTCTGTTCTGTATAACTCTGAACTTAACCCTGCCCATGTAATTAGTCATTTATGAGTCTGGATAGCAAAGAGGCTGCCCCAACATGAGGACATTACTGTTAAAAATGACAACACTTTTATCATGGTCAGAAATCTTGAAAATCATGATTAAAAATATTGGATGATACACAACTAGCCCATTAATAGATCTTGCTCAATAAATAAAATTTCAGAATCTGGTTTAATATCACTGGCATATGTCGTGAAGTTTGTTGTTTTCTAGCAGCAGTACATTACAATACATAGTAAAAACTATGTTACAATAAGGAGTATATATAAAATTAAATAAGTAGTGCAAAAACAAAGGGAAAGAAACACTGACATACTGTTGATGGGCTCATTGTCCATTTAGAAATTTGATGGTGGAGGTGAAGAAGCTGTTTCTGAAATGTTGTATGTGTGTCTTCAGGCTCCTGTACCACCACCTTGATGGTAGCAATAAGAAAAGGGCATGCCCTGGGTGATGGATTTCCTTAATGATGGATGCCATTTTTGAAGGTGTCCTCGATGCTGGGAGGCTCGTGTCCATGATAGTGACTGGCTGAGTTTACAACTTCCTGCAGTTTTTACCATTCAGTCGCCTGTGATCATCAACTTATTCTACAATGGTTCCACATTTAATCCTGTTTTTGGACTAATATTTTTTTCATAATGGCATTTTCCCTCTCAATCATAGGCTGTTCTTCAGAAGGCATTATTCAGTCAACACAGTGATTTTCTGTGCTTTGGATCCACAAGATAGAAAGTAAGTTTGATAGATTTTTCCACTTTACAACAGCATTAAGTACTTAAACAATGAGATGGGTTTGAGATTCTCATGAATTTTATTTTCTCCCTCCCCTTCTTCTCAAAAGGTGGACGAAAGATGCCAGCTCAGCAAAGTAAGTATTTATAATTATGTGGAATAGTTCTAATTGAGCTTCATAAAAACATAGAAAACCTACAGCACAATACAGGCCCTTCAGCCCACAAAGCTGTGCTGAACATGTCCTTACCTTAGAAATTACCTAGGGTTTATATATGCAATCAAAAGCAAAACGCTAGAAATATACAGTATGCTTGATGGCATCCATAGAGGCTTTTCCACCAACGTTTCAGATTAGTGACCCTTTTCGGAACTGTTCTGACAAAGGGCCATTGACCTGAAATGTTGACCGTTTCTGTCTCCATACATGGTACCTGACCCGTCAAGTGTTGCCAGCAATAATCTGTTTTTGTTTCATATTTTCATCATCTGCCTATTCTTGCTTCAATTAGGTACAAAAGCCTCATTAATTTTTTTCTTCCATTAGGATTTTTGGATTTGTGGCAAGGAAGCAAGGGAGTGCCACAGACAATGTCTGCCACCTTTTCGCTGAGCATGACCCGGAGCAGCCCGCCAGTGCCATTGTGAACTTTGTATCAAAAGTCATGATGGGGTCTCAGAAGAAGTAATCAAATTCTGATCCTGCAAAAACCCGCCGTAAGAATAATAAATGTTTAACTAAAAAACAAAAAAAAAAAACAAGGCAATAATAAATTGCATCAATGGTTGGTCGTGTTCAGAAGTTTTGTATATGTTGAATGATGGTAAGAGCAGGTTTGAATTATTTTAGAATGGAGCAGAGAACTACAGAGAATAACTGGTTTTAGCCCAAACTGTCAGAAAGGATGTATGGCTCCTGTGATTATTGGTTATCAGTTGATCTTACTTGTTAAGGTGAAGGGTCAGTGCTTTTATTTTTAACTGCTCTGAGCAGGAGAAGCTGAACAGTTTTTTTTTAAAAAAATCAGTAAAATATAATATATATTTATTTGACACCATATCCTGAGTAGCTTATGGCTAATCTGATGATTGTACTTGTTGCACATGTTTAAACAAAAATGTGCAGTCGCAGTTTGACTGTCAATTTTGTGTTTTGCAGCCGCCTCAGTGCTAGAAACCATTCTACAATGTGTGCAACACCTGTGTATCATTCCAGAATCACTGGCATTTTAGTATAAGTAGGATAGGCATTAACATTTATGTAGATCTATTTTATATCATTGCAATTTTTGTTACAATAAATGAAATCTGTAAGTATCCAGTTGGGTATGAAATTCTTGCCAAAGTACCATTTAACCAGCACTTTGAACTGCCTTATTAATGCGAGTTCAATGATTGAATTCAACCCTTTCCCTCATATTAAACTAGTGTATCCACCTGTGTGTTGCTTCCAGTGTTAACTAATTGTGAAGATAAGTTTAAAGGTTTTTACTTCAATCAATTATCTGTATTACCAAAATCATTTTAGTCATTTTTGTTTGTTTTGCCTAGTCTGTATGTTGTAGTATTCTTAAAGCATACTGTAAAAAAATCTTGTATCCATTATGTAAATGAATTATGTTCTGTAATTCTTTGTATAGTCCTTTTCCATTCTTTGAAACAATCTGTTAAAATTATAATAAATACAATAAATTTTCATTCTTTCATTTGTTCTTTGTGCATGGCTGTCACAAAACAGCTTGTTGTTTTGTTTGACAGTCTGTATCTATGGTTCAGTTTAAAATTCTGTTATTGATTGTTGGAAGAGCAACTCCAGCTTACTAAACATGTTGGAACCTCAGATCTCTGAAGTCATAAAGATATATATCATTGAAACAGGTCAATACATCCACACCAAACCCTTCTCCCGGCACTTGGCCTATAATCTTCAAAGTTGTAAGAAATTGAAGTGTACTAATTTTTTTTTTAACTTAAATGGTATCAGAGATCACATCCACCACTCTTCTTGGGCAGTGCATTCCATCTACATTCAGTTTCCTTCTAAAACCTCTTTCCCCATACCCCAATTCCACATTCTCTTGTTTTGTCTTCCTTTGACCTGGAAAGTAAGAATTCCTGCATTCTACCTGGGCATCTCTGGATCTCCATACCTTCCACCCAGGCTTATGATGATGGTCCTTTGAGATGCCAACCCTATCTTTGTCCTTCAATTTTGTATACTATCACGTACCCTCTTAACCACCTCTAGTCCCTTACTATAACTGAAATGCTGCATCCCAGGTGATTCTGGTGATTTACCTCTATACCCTCATTACTACCATTATATTTTACCTATGGTGTGGTGGCCAAAACTGCACACAATACTCCAGTTAAGGCCAAACCAAAGATTTTATTAGGTTGGAGCATCATTTTTGAACTTCTGTATTTGATGCCCACTATCTTTATGCCATGTTATGTACTGGTGCTACCACCTTCAAGAATCTCTGTATTCCAAGGTCTAATATTCCTTGTATATGCATATCCTATTCTCATCAGTATCCCAAAATACATGACCTTACACTTAGCTGAATTGAACTCTATCTGCCATTTAGAATTGTAGAACACTACAGCACAGAAACAGGCCCCTCTGCCCATCTAGTCTGTGCCAACCTGTCCTGCTGTCCCATCTGCCCGCACTTGGGCCTTAGCCATCCATACTCCTCCACTCCATGTACCTATCTCAAATGTTACGATTGAACATGCATCCACCACTTCCGCTGGCAGCACGTTCCACACTTGCACCACCCTCTGAGTGAAGAGGTTTCTTCCCAGGTTCCCCTTAAATATTTCACCTAAACCCAGGACCTCTCACTCTAGTCTTGCCCAACCTCAGAGGAAAATGTCTGCATGTATTTACCCTATCTACTACCCTCATAATTTTGCATACCTCTATAAGATCTCACCTCATTCTCCTACATTCCAGGGAATAAAGTCCTGGCCTATTCAGCCTGTCCCTATAATGTGGGTCCTCAAATCCCAGCAACATCTTTGTAAATTTTCTGTGCTCTTTCAAGCCTATAGATAATCTTTCCTGTAGTCATGTGAGCACATCTGCATGAAATACTCAAATTTCAGCTGCACCATCTTATGCAACTTCAACATAACATCCCAACTCTCTTGCCAAAACTTTGACTGAATCTACCCATCTATTTCTCAGCCATTTTGATCACCAGATTGATATTACTCCATTACTCCACCCTATCCATGTCTCCAATTTCTGTGCCAGCTGGAGAATGCCTCCCACGTTCACAGCCAAGTAATTCACAGAAGTTACCAGTTCCTAGCATGGATCACCGAGGAACACCACTAGCAATTTGCATCTAATCACTAAACAAACCTTTTATCCTACTTGGTACAGGCCTTAATATTAATGCTGCATTAAATTTGCTGATAAGCAAAGATATAACTGCAGCTTTGAGGGGGGGGGGGGGGAGCAAGAAACCTACAATGACTCTCCAACAATCATTTCTAACCCACGGAAATACAAGCAACAGGCAATGAATTCAACTTGTTCAATCTTCCTCTGATATCAATTATACTGTATGTCGATACGAACACATTTCTGAACTGTCTCCAACTATACATCTTTCCTCGAGTAAGTGGTCCAAGACTTAATATTCTAGATGTGATTTTACTAGTGCTTTGTACAGATAGAACAGACAGAACAGTACAGCAAAAGAACAGACTCTTCAGCCCACAATATCCATGCCAACCATGATGCCAGATTGAACTAATCTGATATACATGCAATAGATCCAAGTCCCTCTATTCCTTACATGTTCACATTTGTCTAAAATTAAATGGTTTTAAAATGTCAGTATTACAAATCCTTCCTCCACCCCCCCCCACCCCCAACTGCTGGCTGTGCATTCCAGACACTGATATTGTCCTGTGTATAATCTTGCATTGCCTCACATTAGTCCCTCCTTTAAATTCTCCACCTCCTCTTACCTTCAACGTGTGCCCTCTAATACTTAATACTTCCACCCTGGGATAAAGACTGACTACCTCATTTATGCATCTCATTTTACAAACTTACCTCATCTCTCCTCAGCTATACTCCAGAGAAAACAAGTTTCCCCAAACTCTCCCTATATCACTTTACAGGCAATATCCTGGTGAACCTATTCTGCACCTTCTACAAAGCCGCCTCATCTTACTGTGACTAGAACTAAACCAATACTCCAAAGATGCTCTAACCAGAGCTGCAAGTAACAATACTTCCTTACTTTCATACTCCAATCCCCTTAAAAGCCAGCACTCCATTAGACTTTGTAATTTCCTTCTAGACCTCAAACTACCTCGGTGCTTCATAGGCAAGGACTCATAAATCTTTTACTTCACTAGATTCACCACTTTCTGCCTAAAGAAATTCCTCCTCATCCTCATCCTAAGCCTCTATTCTGAGGCCATGTACTCTGGTCTCAGACTCTCCCACCAAAGGAAACATCCTTTCCACATCCACTCAATCAAGCCCTTTTACCAATTGATGGGTTTCAATGCGGTCATCGCACATTCTTCTGCATTCTTGTAAACGCAGATCTAGAGCCAACAAACACTCTTCTTAAGAAGTCTTTCAATCCTGCAATCAATTTCATGAACCTCCTTTGAACCCTCTCTGGTTTCAGCACATCCTTTCTAAGATAAGGGCCCCAAAACTGCTCACAATACTCCAAGTGAGACCTCACCAGTGATGTATAAAGTCTCAACATTACATCCTAGTTTTTACATTCTAGTCCTCTTGAAATGAATGCTAACTTTACATTTGCCCTCCTCACCACAGACTTAACCTGCAAATTAACCTTTAACCTGCACAACCACTTCTGTCCCTTTGCACTTAAGATTTTTGTATTTTCTCTCCATTTAGAAAATAGTCAACCCTTTCATTTCTTCTACCAAAATGCATGACCATACACTTCCCAACACTGTATTCCATCTGCCACTTCTTTGCCCATTCTCCTAAACTGTCTTTCTGTAGCCTCTCTGATTCCTCAAAACTACCTGCCCCTCCACCCATCTTTGTATTGTCTGCAAACTTTGCAACAAAGCCATCAACTCCTAATTCATGTCTATTTCATTGACATGTAACATAAAAAGAATTGGTCCCACCACAGATCCCTATGAAAGACTACTAGTCACTGGCAGCCAACCAGAAAAGGCTCCCTTTATTCCCGTTCTTTGCCTCCTGCCAATTAGCAACTGCTTTATCCATGCTAGAATCTTTCTTAATCTTTCTAGAAGCTTCTTAAACAGCCTTTCACCTTTACTTTTTTGCCTCTCAATCCAATCATTCCTTCCTCCTCCCTTCACTAACTGATTGAACATAGAATTTCCCTACACTGAATTGCTTTCCTTCTCAATTCTTAAATTCTACTCACCAAAGATTTGCGATGTCGGTATTGCTTTTAATTGTTCGTACTCCCACAACTTGGCAGGCAATAATAAATGTGTAAAAGTATGCAGCCACTGTTCTAATGAACTTATGGTATCAAAATGACTCAAACCAGCCAATTCTGTGTCATTCCAAATATCTGTAACACTTTACATTGAGAATATACAGATTTGCCCATTACAACAACGATAAATCAAAGCTGAATTTTATTTCATTTTGTGCCAAAACAAAGACTATTCTGTTCTAATGCAAAAAAAATCAGTAGAATTGCCAAAACCAATTATTTCTTAAATGAAGGTGCAAATCATGTGATGCTACTCTGATTGTTTTGAATAAACTGATGTTGTAGTAATTTTAACAACTTAGCACAGATTTAGAAGCATTCCTCTTTCTTCAAAGAACAGGATTTCCTTCCTTCACCATTGATGCTACCCTCACCTGTATCTCCTCCGTTTCCAAGGCATCTGTCCTCGCCCCATCTTCCCACCACCTCAACAGGGAAAGAGTTCCACTTATCCTTACCTATCATTCCACAAGTCTCCACATCCAGCACATTATTCTCTGGAACACTATCATCAACAGGCTCCTACCACAAAACACATCTTTTCTCCCTCTCCCCACCCCACTCTTTGCTTTCCGCAAGGATCACTGCTACCCATTGTTCCTTTATCCATTCGTTTCTCCCCTCCACCCAGCTAATCTTGCTACTGGCACTTACCCCTGCAGGTAGAAGTGGTACTGCTGCCCATTCTCCTGCTCCCTCACCTCCATAAAGGACCCTAAATAGTCCTTCCAGGTGAGGCAACACTTCAGGGGTGTATCCAATGGGGTCATCTGCTGAATGCATTGCTTCCGATGCAGCCTCCTCTACATTGGTGAGACACGAGGTAGGTTGGGGGACCATTTTGTTGCACACCTTTGCTCCATCCAAAAAAAAAGTATTTCCTGGTGGCAAACCATTTTAATTCCAATTCCCATTCTGAAGGTTTGTTAATGCTGCACAGTGGAGTTTAAACTAGAGTCGCAGGGAGGTGGGAACCAGAGAGCCAGAGCTGTGAGGGGAGAGGTTGTGGAAGCAGTTGTTGGTAAGAAATCAGACAAAGCTAGGAATCAAAATGTTGAACATGGTGTGATTAGGGTCCTGAGCTGCATACATTCCAATGCAAGAAGTATCATAGGAAATGCAGGCAAGAGTATTGAAGAGGAGTCAATATGTAGTGAGGAGAGGCTGCTGATAGGGCAAAATTGCAGTCAACAAGAGGAGTTGCAACAACAGTAGTAAGGATGTGGCCTACAAATTACAATGGGAGATAGAAAATGCATGCCAAAAAGGCAATGTTACAATAGTCATGGGGCTTCAATATGCAGGTAAATTGGGAAAGTCAAGTTGGTGCTGGATTACAGAACTGGCAATTTCTAGTCTGCATATGACATGGCTTTTTAATGCTGCCCATGGTTGAGCCAACTAGAGGATCAATTATTCTGGATTGGGTATTGTGCAATGAACCGCAATTGATTAGAGAGCAATTGATTGGGGGGTACGTTATCATAGTATGATCAAATTCACCTTGAAATTTGAGAAGGAGAAGCTAAAGTCAGATGTATCAGTATTGCAGGAGTAAACAGAATTACAGAGGCATGAGAGAGGAGTTGGCCAGAATTGATTGGAAAAGACCACTGGCAGGGATGATGGCAGAGCAGCAATGGCCAGAATTCTGGAAGCTACAGGATATGCACATCACAAAGAGGAGGAAGTATTCTAAAGGAAAGATGACACAACATGGCTAACAAGCAGAGTCAGCATAAGAGACACAGAGATTGCATGTAATAGAGCAAAACTTAGTAGGAAGTTAGAGGGTTGGGAAGCTTTTAAAAACCAACAGAAGGCAACTAAAAAGTCACTAAAGTAAAGATGGAATATTATTGACTAGCTTACTTTTATATTAAAGAGGATATCAAAAAAATTGGGATGATGTTTTTGTAGGGAAATGTACTATGGACATGTAGTCGATGTTTAGGGATCTCTTGCAGGATGTTAGGGATAAATTAGTCCTGGTGAGGAAGATAAAAAATGGTAGGGTGAAGGAACCATGAGTGACAAGTGAAGTGGAAAATCTAGTCAGGTGGAAGAAGGCAGCATACATGAGGTTTAGGAAGCAAGGATCAGATGGGTCTATTGAGAAAGGAGCTTAAGAAGGGGCTGAGGAGAGCAAGAAGGGGGCATGAGAAGGACTTGGCGAGTAGGGTGAAGGAATACCCAAAGGCATTGAAGAACAAAAGGATAACAGGGGTGAAGGTAGGACTGATTAGAGATAAAGGTGGGAAGATGTGCCTGGAGGCTGTGGAAGTGAGTGAGGTCCTCAATGAATACTTCTCTTTGGTATTCACCAATAAGAGGGAACTTGATGGTGAGGACAATATGAGAGAGGTTGATGTTCTGGAGCACGTTGATATTAAGGGAGAGGAGGTGTAGAAGTTGTTAAAATACATTAGGGCAGATAAGTCCCTGGGAGCTGACGGAATATCCCCCAAGCAGCTCCATGAGGGGAGGGAAGGGTTTGATGAACCTCTGGCTAGGATCTTCATGTCCTCGTTGTCTACGGGAATGGTACCGGAGGATTGGAGGGAGGCAAATGTTCAAAAAAGGTAGTAGGGATAGTCCAGGTAATTATAGACCAGTGAGCCTTACATCTGTGGTGGGAAAGCTGTTGGAAAAGATTCTTAGAGATAGGATCTATGGGCATTTAGAGAATCATGGTCTGATCAGGGACAGTCAGCATGGCTTTGTGAAGGGCAGATCCTGTCTAACAAGCCTTATAAAGTTCTTTGAGGAGGTGACCAGGCATATAGATTAGGGTAGTACAGTGGATGTGATCTACATGGATTTTATTAAGGCATTTGACAAGGTTCCACATGGTAGGCTTATTCAGAAAGTCAGAAGGCATGGGATCCAGGGAAGTTTGGCCAGGTGGATTCAGAATTGGCTTGCCTACAGAAGGCAGAGGGTCATGGTGGAGGGAGTACATTCGGATTGCAGGGTTGTGTTTAGTGGTGTCCCACAAGGATCTGTTCTGGGACCTCTACTTTTCATGATTTTTTTTATTAACAACCTGGATGTGGGGGTAGAAGGGTAGATTGGCAAGTTTGCAAACGACACAAAGGTTGGTGGTGTTCTGGATAGTGTAGAGGATTGTCGAAGATTGCAGAGAGGCATTGATAGGATGCAGAAGTGGGCTGAGAAGTGGCAGGTGGAGTTCAGCCCGGAGAAGTGTGAGGTGGTACAGTTTGGAAGGACAAACTCCAAGGCAGAGTACAAAGTAAATGGCAGGATACTTGGTAGTGTGAAGGAGTAGAGGGATCGGGGGGGGGGGGGGGGGGGGGTACATGTCCACAGATCCCTGAAAGTTGCCTCACAGGTAGATAGGGTAGTTAAGAAAGTTTATGGGGTGTTAGCTTTCATAAGTCGAGGGATAGAGTTTAAGAGACGCGATGTAATGATGCAGCTCTATAAAACTAGTTAGGCCACACTTGGAGTACTGTGTCCAGTTCTGGTTGCCTCAGTATAGGAAGGATGTGGAAGCATTGGAAAGGGTACAGAGGAGATTTACCAGGATGCTGCTTGGTTTACAGAGTATACATTATGATCAAAGATTAAGGGAGCTAGGGCTTTACTCTTTGGAGAGAAGGAGGATGAGAGGAGACATGATAGAGGTGTACAAGATATTAAGAGGAATAGACAGAGTGGACAGCCAGCGCCTCTTCCCCAGGGCACCACTGCTCAGTACAAGAGGACATGGCTTTAAGGTAAGGGGAGGGAAGTTCAAGGGGGATATTAGAGGAAGGTTTTTTTTACTCAGAGGGTGGTTGGTGCGTGGAATGCACTGCCTGAGTCAGTGGTGGAGGCAGATACACTAGTGAAAGTTGAGACTACTAGACAGGTAGATGGAGGAATTTAAGGTGGGGGGTTATATGGGTGGCAGGGTTTAAGGGTCGGTACAACATTGTGGGCCAAGGGGCCTGTACTGTGCTGTAGTATTCTATGTTCTATTCTTGAGGCACATAAGATGGAAAAGACACGAGAATGGATATCAGACCACTGGGAAGTGGTGCTAGAGAGGCAGTATAAGTACATATCAATTAAATAAAACCAGGCACACAGGAGTTGGCTTTAACTGGTATATTCACATTGTAGCGAGAGAGAAAGAACAATGTGCCTGCATGGACAACAGATCAATATGGAGTGATAAAGGGGGAGGGATCATTGCTTTAAAAGACATAGGTCCGTACGTTACAGTTGTAATGGGGGACAAGGAAATAAGAATGAACTTAATAAGGATTTTGCATCAGTCTTCACTGTGGAAGTCACTAGGAGTATGGTGGAATTTTCATGTGTCATTAAGTGTAAGAAGTTGCGATAAATAGAGAGACAGTTTTTGGGAAACTGAAAGGTCTGAAGGTAGATAAGTCACCTGAACCAGATGGGGTACACCCCAGGGATCTGAAAGAGATTGTGGAGGCATTAGTAACGATCTTTCAAGAATCATTAGATTCTCAAATGGTTCTGGAAGACTGGAAAACTACAAATGTCACTCCACTATTCAAGAAGAGACAGGCAGAAGAGAGGAAATTATAGGCCTGTTAGTCTGACCTCAGTGGTTGGGATAACGTTGGAGTTGATTTTTGAGGATGTGGTTTTTAGGTACTTAGAGGCACATGATGAAGTAGGCCATAGTGAGCATGATTTCCTGGAGGGAAATTTTTGCCTGACAAATCTGTTGGAATTCTTTGAAGAAATATCAAGCAGTATACACAAAGGAGAATTGGTTGATGTGGTGTACTTGGACTTTCAGAAGGCCTTTGACAAGGTGCCACACATGAGGCTGCTAAACAAGCTACAGCCGCTTTCTCATGGGAAATGAGTGATGGGCAGTAAATGCTGGTGATGTCAATGATGTGGTGACATATTGATACAATTATGAAGTGGTACACCAGTAGCTATATTTCATTCGTAGTTTGAGGACTAGCAAATTTCTCCAGATGTACCCTGGAGAGCATTGTAACAGGTTACATCACCATCTGCTATGGAGGGGCCATTGCACAGGATGGGAAGTAACTACAGAGGGTTGTAAACTCAGCCAGCTACATCCTGGGTATTATCCTTCCCACAAATCAAGGTCATCTTCTAAAAGTGAATCCTTAAAAAGGTGGCATCCACCATTAAAGATCCCCAACACCTAGGACATGGCCTCTTTTCATTACCCCAATAAGGAATGAGGTACAGGAGCTCAAAGACAGACTTTTAACAAGCAATTTCTTCCCTTCCACCGTCAGATTTCCAAATGGTCAATGAACCCATGATCGCTACCTCACTATTTTTGGTCTCTTTTTGCACTGCTTATTTAATTCCGATTCCTATTCCCATTCACTGTTTTAACCCATGGCTTCATCTAATGCCAAGAAGAGGCCACCCTCAGGGTGGAGGAGCAACACCTTATATTCTGTCTGGATATCCTCCAACCTGATGACATAAATATCGATTTCTCTTTCCGTTGATTAAATTCCCCCCTCCCCCACATTTCTGTATTCCCCAGTCTGTCCTTTCACTTCTTCTCACCTGCCAATTACTTATCCCTGGGTCCCCTCGTCTTTCCCTTTCTCCTGTTGTCCACTCTCCTCTCCCATCAGATTCTTTCTTCTCCAGCCCTTGACCTTTCCCCACCCACCTGGCTTCGCCTATCACCTGTCAGCTAGCTTTTCTGCCCTCCCCCAAACTTATTATTCAGGTATCTTCCCCCTTCCTTCTCACTCTTTTCCATGGATGCTGCCTGACTTGATTTCCTCCAGCATTTTGTGTGTTGCTTTTTATATACATACATCTTATTGTCATTAATACTATAGTTTATGTGTTTCACTGCCAAAAAACAACAGATTTCACAATGTATGTCAGTGATAATAAAGCGGATTCTGATGCCCTGATCCCCAAATCTGATTAAGTAAACCTAAAGGAATGAGGGCACACCTTTCTTCCCTTTACTTTTTGGAAAAAGTTTGATTGGCAATCATTTTCAGTTGCATATTAGTGCAAGTATTTTATTACTAAATTTGTCTTTATGTTATCTGAAGGTCATTCTGTAAACAAATGCAGCAAATTTAAACTAGGCATTAAGACCAAGAAGCTGTTTTCATAAACTTTTTTCCTTACCACATTTTATTAGTCAATTTCACATAGAAAATGTGTTTTTTCAAACATTTATCCCCCCCAGTAGATTTTGGCTCAATGTTCCCAGTGCAAGATTCTTTATATTGAGGTTTCAATCACAAGGAGTGATCAAATATTAAATTAAATATCTAAACAGTGATATTTTCTGAACACGTATCTACATATTTTTGATAAAGTACATTGCCAATATTTTCTTAAACTCAAAACAAATTTTTTTGTTTAAGCAGCATTAAGAGGACCTTCCATTTAACGGTTTGATCGAGCATTTCATCTACTGCAAAGACTTTTATTGCAATAGATGAAATGCATGATCAAACAGATAAAGGGAAGCTCCGCTTAATGCTGCATAAACAGAAAAATGTTTCCAAAGAGAGGAATGAAATTATCTACCTTAGTTAATATCAAAAAGACTGAAATCTGATGAAAGAGAGATTGTGAAAACCTGATAAATTCGACATTACTGAGATGTCAGGTTTATCTAAAGATCGTGGATGTGACTGCTGTCTAGACTTACTGAGCATTTCCATCTTCAAAGGAATCTGGAATCTACTTGGAGACAAAATCTAGTGCACTCATTCCAGTCGGATATTCTTAAATTATTTAGGTGATGGATTATATTTTACAGATGTACGCACCCAGCACGAATTTAGTTTTGTCCCAGGTTGTTTAATGTTTTTCAGGTAATATCAGATTTGCTAATGCTCATGAACTAATTGTGGATAGACATATAGATGCCATTAAGCCATTGGATCTGTTGATCTGACCTCCTGCCCTTGCTTAACCCATTGCGTGGCTCTGTACTGCTACCACCCAGTAAGCAGATCAGGCCATACGTGGCAGCTGTGATTTCTGTTGATACTTTGAACTCACAAAGGGCTATTTTCAAAAGTCTTTGATAAGCAGACAAGTAGTTGAAATTAAACTTAATTTATTTCAATTAAAAATAGTAAATATTTAAAAAGCACCAAGTAAATTGTATATATTAAATTAATAGATGCAAAACTTAATTAAACCAACCTCTATAATATAAACATGACAAACCATCATTCAACCTTCCAAACCAGAAACATTGTTCAATAAAATTATGGCTCTGCAGACTTCTCCTATCCTTTTGCCCACGTTCAGTAAAGCCCACCATCCCTGAAACTAATCTGGTGAAAATGTAGATACAATTTCATTCAGACAATGTATAATAGAATCAAGATGTCTATTCTCTAATATCACCAGCAGCTTGTTTGGTCCAAGCACAAGGACACCATGGCTAAGTGAGTGCAACAACACCTCTACTTCCTCAGAAGATTAAAGAAGTTAGTATGTCCCCATTAACACTCGCCAATTTTTACTGATGCACCATAGAAAGCATCCATCACAAAACCAGACTCCCCTTTATCTACACTTCCCACCACTTCAGTAGAGCAGCCAATCACATGCCGGTGATAATCAACCTGATTCTGATGATCAAAGACTCCACCCACCTTGGACAATTTCTCTTCATCACCTTCTGCTGGGCAGAAGATAAGAAAGTGCTCAAGGACATTTCTATCCCTCCGTTATAATTCACTTGAATGGATTTCTTGTATGAAAGAAGATGAACTCCATCTACCTTCACATGGTCCTTGTACCCAGCTGTCTGGTTTCACGGCATTTTCTCTGCAGCTGTAACACAGCTTTGTGCACTGTGCTATAGCTTTTACTTTGTATTACATCAATGTTAATATAGAAACATAGAAAACCTACAGCACAATACTGGCCGTTCAGCCTACAAAGTTGTGCCGAACATGTCTCTACCTTAGAAATTACCAGGGTTACCCATAGCCCTCTATTTTTCTAAGTTCCATGTACCTATCCAAAAGCCTCTTAAAAAAAACCCTATCATATCCACGTCCACCACCGTTGCCAGCAACCCATTCCACGCACTCACCACTCCCTGCATTAAAAAAAACACAACTTACCCCTGACATCTCCTCTGTACCTACTCCCAAGCACCTTAAACCAGTGTCCTCTTGTGGCAGCCATTTCAGCCCTGGGAAAAAGCCTCTGACTATCCACATGATCAATGCCTCTCATCATCTTATACACCTCTATCAGGTCAACTCTCATCCTCGGTCGCTCCAAGGAGAAAACATCGAGTTCACTCAACCAATATGTTTTGAAATGAATTGTATGGGTGTCATGCAAACCCATTTTTTCCATTGTACCTCAATAACTGTGAGCAAATACTTAAATCCTTTTGCAATAAGGGTAGGCGGACTGGTGCAGAGCCAACAACCTGTCTCTTAAGGTGAACAAGACAAAAGAGATGGTTGTTGACTTCAGGAGGGCACGGAGCGACCACTCCCTGCTGAACATTGACGGTTCCTCAGTAGAGATCGTAAACAGCACCAAATTTCTTGGTGTTCACCTGACGGAGAATCTCACCTGGTCCCTCAACACCAGCTCCATAGCAAAGAAAGCCCAGCAGCGTCTCTACTTTTTGCGAAGGCTGAGGAAAGTCCATCTCCCACCCCCCATCCTCATCACATTCTACAGGGATTGTATTGAGAGCATCCTGAGCAACTGCATCACTGCCTGGTTTGGAAATTGCATCATCTCAGATCGCAAGACCCTGCAGCAGATAGTGAGGTCAGCTGAGAAGATCATCGGGGTCTCTCCGCCCGCCATCACGGACATTTACACTACATGCTGCATCCGCAAAGCAAACTGCATTATGAAGGACCCCACGCACCCCTCATACAATCTCTTCTCCCTCCTGCCGTCTGGGAAAAGGCTCTGAAGCATTCAGGCTCTCACAACCAGACTATGTAACAGTTTCTTCCCCCAAGCTATCAGACTCCTCAATACCTGAAGCCTGGACTGACACCTTGCCCTATTGTCCTGTTTATTATTTATTGTAATGCCTACACTGCATTGGGCACTTTATGCAGTCCAGTGTAGGTCTGTAGTCTAGTGTAGCTTTCCTCTGTGTTTTTTTTAATTACGTAGTTCAGTCTAGTTCTTTTGTACTGTGTCATGTAACACCATGGTCCTGAAAAACATTGTCTCATTTTTACTATGCACTGTACCAGCAGTTATGGTCGAAATGACAATAAAAGTTGACTTGACTTGACTTGAGATGGCCTTTCTGATTGAAAATGATCATACAAAGAACAGTAAACAGAGGTTCATCTACAAGGACAGCCAGATTTGTCTGGATGCCAAATAATTTCAAATTTCCAGCATTAGAAAACACCGCACTTCCACATTTTGTTCTGCAAAAATGGATGACATCACATTTTCCACATTATGATCAACTTGCCATATGGATGGGTGTGTGTTAGATTTACCTACTGAGGTTGGCAGTAAGCTACGGCCCATATATGAAGTCATTGTCATAAATCCTGGAAACAGGCCTTGTAGTCCATCACATCCATGCCAAACAGAGGCACCCACCTGCATTAATCCCATCTTACACCACTTAGCCTGTAGCCTTCACTGGCTGACTAATTCAAGTGGTCATCTAGACACATTTTGAATGCTGTCAGTAATTCTACTTCCGCCACTCTTTAAGGCATATTTTCCAGGTACTTACCATTCTCTGGGTGAAAAAGAACCCTTAGACCCCCTCTAGTACCCTTCCCCTTTAGAACATAGAATAGTACAGCATAGTATAGGCCCTTCGTCCCACAATATTGTGCCGACCCTTAAACCCTGCCACCCATTTAACCCCCCCCCACCTTAAATTCCTCCATATACCTGTCTAGTAATGTCTTAAATTTCACTAGTGTATCTGCCTCCACCACAGACTCAGGCAGTGCATTCCACGCACCCACCACTCTGAGTAAAAGACCGTCCTCTAATATCCCCCTTAATCTTCCCTCCCCTTACCATGTCCTCTCGTATTGAGCAGTGGTGCCCTGGGGAAGAGGCGCTGGCTGTCCACTCTATCTGTTCCTCTTAATATCTTGTACACCTCTATCATGTTGTCTCTCATCCTCCTTTTCTCCAAAGAGTAAAGCCCTAGCTCCCTTAATCTCTGATCATAATCCATACTCTCTAAACCAGGCAGCATCCTGCTAAATCTCCTCTGTACCCTTTCTAATGCTTCCACATCCTTCCTATGGTTAGGCAGCCAGAACTGGACACAGTACTCCAAGTGTGGCCTAACCAGAGTTTTATAGAGCTGCATCATTACCTCGCGACTCTTAAACTCTATCCTATCTACCTGTGAGGCAACTTTCAGGGATCTGTGGACATGTACCCCCAGATCCCTCTGCTCCTCCACACTACCAAGTATCCTGCCATTTACTTTGTACTCTGCCTTGGAGTTTGTCCTTCCAAACTGTACCACCTCACACTTCTCGAGGTTGAACTCCATCTGCCACTTCTCAGCCCACTTCTGCATCCTATCAATGTCTCCCTGCAATCTTTGACAATCCTCTACATTATCTGCAACACCACCAACCTTTGTGTCGTCTGCAAATTTGCCAACCCACCCTTCTACCCCCACATCCAGGTCGTTAATAAAAATCACAAGAAGTAGAGGTCCCAGAACCGATCCTTGTGGGACACCACTAGTCACAACCCTCCAATCTGAACGTACTCCCTCCACCACGACCCTCTGCTTTCTGTAGGCAAGCCAATTCTGAATCCACCTGGCCAAACTTCCCTGGATCCCATGCCTTCTGACTTTCTGAATAAGCCTACCATGTGGAACCTTGTCAAATGCCTTACTAAAATCCATGTAGATCACATCCACTGCACTACCCTCATCTATATGCCTGGTCACCTCCTCAAAGAACTTTATAAGGCTTGTTAGACAGGATCTGCCCTTCACAAAGCCATGCTGACTGTCCATGATGAGACCATGATTCTCTAAATGCCCATAGATCCTATCTCTAAGAATCTTTTCCAACAGCTTTCCCACCACAGACGTAAGGCTCACTGGTCTATAATTACCCAGACTATCCCTGCTACCTTTTTTGAACAAGGGGACAACATTCGCCTCCCTCCAATCCTCCGGTACCATTCCGGTGGACAACGAGGACATAAAGATCCTAGCCAGAGGCTCAGCAATCTCTTCCCTCGCCTCATGGAGCAGCCTGGGCAATATTCCATCAGGCCCCGGGGACTTATCCGTCCTAATGTATTTTAACAACTCCAAAACCTCCTCTCACTTAATATCAACATGCTCCAGAACATCAACCTCACTTATATTGTCCTCACCATCATCAAGTTCTCTCTCATTGGTGAATACCGAAGAGAAGTATTCATTGAGGACCTTGCTCACTTCCACAGCCTCCAGGCACATCTTCTCACCTTTATCTCTAATCGGCCATACCTTCAATCCTGTTATCCTTTTGTTCTTCACATAATTGAAGAATGCCTTGGGGTTTTCCTTTACCCTATTCGCCAGGGCCCATCATGCCCCCTTCTTGCTCTCCTCAGCCCTTTCTTAAGCTCCTTTCTTGCTACCCTTATTCCTCAATAGACCCATCTGATCCTTGCCTCCTAAACCTCATGTATGCTGCCTTCTTCCACCTGACTAGATTTTCCACCTCACTTGTCACCCATGGTTCCTTCACCCTACCATTCTTTATCTTCCTCACCAGGACAGATTTATCCCTAACATCCTGCAAGAGATCCCTAAACATTGACCTTAGTACATAGTACATTTCCCTGCAAAAGCATCATCGCAGTTCACACCCGCAAGTTCTAGCCTTATAGCCTCATAATTTGCCCTTCCCCAATTAAAAATTTTCCTGTCCTCTCTGATTCTATCCTTTTCCATGATAATGCTAAAGGCCGGGGAGCGGTGAGCACTGTACCCCAGATTCTCACCCACTGAGAGATCTGTGACCTGACCCGGTTCATTACTTAATACTGGATCGAGAATGGCATCCCCCCAGTCGGCCTGTCAACATACTGCGACAGGAATCCATCCTGGACAAAATTAAACTCTGCCCCATCCAAACCCTTGAACTAATCAAGTGCCAATCAATATTAGGGAAGTTAAAGTCACCCATGATACCAACCCTGTTATTTTTGTACCTTTCCAAAATCTGCCTCCCAATCTGCTCCTCAGTATCTCTGCTGCTACCAGGGGGCCTAAGAACACCCCCAGTAGAGTAACTGCTCCCTTCCTGTTTCTGACTTCCACCCATACGGACTCAAAAGAGGATCCTGCTACATTACCCACCCTTTCTGTAGCTGTAATAGTATCCCTGACCAGTAATGCCACCCCTCCTCCCTTTCCCCCCTCTCTATCCCTTTTAAAGCACTGAAATCCAGGAATATTGAGAATCCATTCCTGCCCTGGTGCCAGCCAAGTCTCCGTAATGGCCACTACATCATAATTCCATGTATGTATCCAAGCTCTCAGTTCATCACCTTTGTTCCTAATGCTTCTTGCATTGAAGTACATGAACTTTAGCACTTCTACCTTACTACCTTTACACCCTTTATTCTGGTTCTCTTTCCTCAAAGCCTCTCTATATGTTAGATCTAGCTTTACTCCATGCACTATACTTGCAGTTCTCACATGACCTTTATCCTCCTCCACCTCACTATTTACTCTAACACTCTGGTTCCCCTCCCACTGCAAATCTAGTTTAAACCCCCCAGGGCAGCACTAGCAAACCTTCCCGCAAGGATGTTAGACCCCTCCAGTTCAGGTGCAACCCGTCCCGTTGGAACAGGTCCCACCTTTCCTGAAACAAGGCCCAATTGTCCAGAAACATGAAGCCCTCCCTCCTGCACCAACTCCTTAGCCACGTATTTAGCTGCATTATCTTGCTATTTCTAGCCTCACTAGCACGTGGCATGGGTACCAATCCTGAGATTGCAACCCTGGAGGTCCTGTCCTTCAACTTTGCATCCAACTCCCTAAACTCTCTTTGCAGGACCTCTTCCTTCTTCCTACCCACATCATTGGTTCCTACATTGACCACAACATCTGGCTGCTCACCCTCCCTCTCGAGAATATGGAGAACTCGATCTGAGATATCGCGGACCCCGGCACCAGGGAGGCAACAGATCATCCGGGATTCTCGATCTCTTCCACAGAACCTCTTATTTATCCCACTAACTATCGAATCCCCTATCACTACTGCTCTCCTCTTTTCCCTCCTTCCCCTCTGAGCTGAGGGTCCAGTCTCGGTGCCAGAGACACCACCACTGCAACTTGTCCCTGGTAGGTCACCCCACCAACAGTATCCAAAATAATATACTTATTATTGGTGGGAACGGCTGCTGCGGTGCTCTGCTCTTTCTGTCTATTCCCCTTCCCTCTCCTGACAGTCACCCAACTACCTGTCTCCTGACTTTTGGAGGTGACTATCTCCCTGAAACTCCTGTTGATTTCTTCCTCTGCCTCATGAATGATCCGAAGTTCATCCAGCCCCTGCTTCAGTTCCCTAACTCGGTTTGTCAGGAGCTGCAGCTGGATGCACCTTTTGCAGGTGTAGTCATCAGGGACAATTGTGCTCACCCTGACTTCCCACATACTGCAAACGGAGCACTTGACTGCCCTAACTGCTGCCGCCATTACCCACTTGTAAGTCAATTAGATTAATTAAAGGAGCTGACCTATCCTTACCTCACTGGGAGCAAGCTCGTCCTCCTCCTCCTCTGCTCGCCGAAGCCTCTCGAGCCAAAGCCTTCCTACTCTGTCTCCCAATACTCCATCGCCTGCTCCTGCGACACCCGCTCTGTTAATCTGCTCGTTTTTTTAACTCTCCCGCTGTTCTCACAGGCCGACCTTCACGCGCTTGCACAGTCATGTCCCGTTCAAACTGTCGAAATATGTCTCTGGTTTTTAATCACCTCTGATAAGGGAGAAATATTTCAGCAGTGTGCCTTGTCTATACCCCTCACAATTTTATATATATCAAGCTCTTAGGACACTACTTCAAACCTTGGACTTGATGATGAGTCCAGGAAGAAAATAATTCCATGTCGCATTCTGCATGTGCGGAAGTCCATGCTTGCCAGCTGTTCTCTATGAAACTGCTGCCAAGCCCCATGCCTGTGTTCCATTGAGTTGTTATTTAGCAACTCCAAAATAAAAGCCCCACTTAAGGTTACAAGTACCCTGAAAAACATAACTATACTCTCCAACCAAGTACCTTCTGCTTGAGAAGATTTGGGAAAACAGAGATCGCTAGCTTCAAAGAGATTGGGGATGACACATTAAACTAGGAGGACAATAATATTTCAGTCATATGGAAAACATTGGGAATATTTTGTGTGGATAACAATGCTGAATGAATGGATTGCAAAAAGTGAACAATTTCAAGTTCCTGAGTGTCAATATTTCTGAGGTTCTATCCTGGGCCCAACACATCAATACAGCCATAAAGAAGGCAAGACAGCGGCTATATTTCATCAGGTGCTTGAGGATATTTGGTTTGTCACCAAAGAAACTCGCAAATTTCTACAGCTATACAGTGGAGAGCATTCTAACTGGTTCCATCACCATCTGGTATGGGGTGGGAGCTACTGCACAGCACTGAAATAAGCTGTAGAGTATTGTAAAGTTAGTCTGCCCCATCATGGGCACTAGACTCCATAGTATCCTGGGCATTTTCGAGGAGCAATTCCTCAAAAACACAACATCATCATTAAGGACCCCTATCACCCTTGCTCTCATTGCTACCATCAAGAATGTCAGGAATGAGGCACAGAAGCCTGAACGCACACATTCAATGATTCAAGAACAGCTTCTTCCCCTCTACCATCTGATTTCTGAATGGGCATTGAACCTACAAACACTAGTCCAATACTTTCTAAATTTTTTATACCAACTTAATTTATCACACACACACGTTTTTTTCTATTATGATGATTATGTGTTGCATTGTACTGCTGCTGCAAAGATAACAAGTTTCATGATATACTGTATGCTGGTGGTGTTAAACTTGATTCTGACATTTAAATAACATAAATGTTTAATTGAAGATTACATAAATTTATCAATATTTCACTCTGAACTTTTGCCTTTCTGCTTGCATTTGAAAGAATGCACACAAAATGTAAAAGAAAGTTGTTTGTAACTGGAGAGAGAATATTTAAAGAGCACAGGAGAGTTAAAGTATCTGAAAGTGAATTAAGCCACTAAATCAAACTGGAGTGGTGATAAACTATCCTGGTCCCCGAGTAAAGAACTCTTCTGGTAATACTGTGATTTATGAGTCCCTCACTAACAGAACAATAAAAATGCCCTCTGTGATATTTCCTGACCTGTTAACATCCTTGACAGGGAGTTGCTAAATGGTCTTGAGAAGAGGATCTTGTGAATTCAGAACTAATAAAGACTACAAATATTAATCAGTCTTTGATTAAACAAAATAGTTGGAAAGCATCAGCTATGAATAAAGTTTGAAATAATAGCTGCAACTTCAAATAAACCAAGTAATACCCAAGATGTCAATAGTTAATGCATCATAATGCCATGCTAACTTGGGATTTGGTACCCGCTCCAGATATTTAGGAATATTCTGCGGGCATACATGTCCAGTGACAACTCATCTGGGTTTCCAAGTGGGGCCTTTTACTGTGGATGGGATGATGACTTTCCATATTCGCTCTGTTTGTTGGATTGTGCACCATCTCAGTATAACTGTACGCAGCAAGTCCAGACGACATCACAGCAATGGTGCACAATGATACGAGCTCAATCGCTAATGAGCAACTCACTGATGGAATAGTCCTGCAATGTTTGTTGTTCTTCGTATCCAGCAGTGACATGATTGTAAAAGAATGACTTACAAGATGAACAAATGCACCTTTGATTGGACCCAGTATGGCCACTGTGTCTGAGCACGCCACCATCTTACCAGAAATGAGTTTTAAAGTAATGAAAACATTACAAAGAAAACATCTGATAATTCAGTTTTCTCATTGTCTTGGAATGCCTCCAATTCTTATATACTTTCAATTATGTTTAAATGTGACTGATAAAACTAAATTAGGGAAAAATTTACTCTCTGCAAAAAGATTGCTCAGCCTGTTGAATGACATCACTAGTGATAGATTCCAGAATTCCCTCATAACTGATACCAGAACTAAAGTAAGTCAGGAAGATGGAATTCACATCTTGGCAATCACTAAATCTTCAAGGCCATTTGTAACTGCTATCATTTAGCTGTTTACTGCAAAATTCTGGGCAGCACTGAACTTTCATCTCACTTTAAGTATTTATTTGTGCATTTTAATGTTACATCTTCATGAAGTTTTTCAAATATTTTTACGCAAAAAAAATTCCCATTAGAAAAAACAGAAAATGCAGTACAGTGTGCAGAAAATGCTTTGCAAAAATTAGTTCTTTTTAAACCTGAAAAATGCAATAAAACTGTGAAACTGACCTTGTTTCCTCTTGAGGCTGGCAATCTGGTTGTAATTTGAAGAGAAACTTGAAATAAACTCAATTGCAGGAAATTCATGCACAGAGTTCCATAGCCTGGGGGTAGGACCACTACAGGCACTGATACACTTGGGTGCTGGAATCAAATTAATGAAAAATGATTATTCTTGTGCTCAAAATTTTAGATTCTTTGAGGCCATGTCTTTAATTTGGACTCCAGGAAATTCAAGGTCATTGTTCAGTTAAAACTATGCAGAGTTTACTGTGGGTACTTACCGTGAAGGAACAAAGGTAATGTTCTGTCTTCAAAATCCGTTCTTCTGTGTTTGTGAATAAATTGAGCTACTCCAATGTTGACCTTTATATCTGTGAAATATTGTTCTGTGCAACATTACTACAAAGCACTGAACACAACCATCGTTACCTTTCACTGCAACTAAACTTTTTAAAGTCTTCTCTGAAAATTAAAGATCCTAAGAAATATTGATTTGAAATGCTAATGCTGTTAATCCTCTACAGATGTTGCCTGATATATTCAATGTTTCCAGGACTTCCTGTTATCTTCACAACATGCTCAGATTTGTGATCAGGGAAAACCCTTGTTTGTAAGATACACCACTGACATTCACTAAGCAAAGTAAAAGTTTTGTCTTGACTAAAGCAGACCAAATTCCATTCTAGCTGATTACTGCTTAATCAGTTTACTCACATTCATTAACAATGGGTAAATTGTGGCAATCAACAGTGTTATTAAGAGTACTTATTCACCAATAACAGCTTTCTGCTGCTCAGTAAAGGCTCATTAGGAATATTTTCCTTCAATCTCTTCAGAGTTTTGATTCAGGGTATGGATAAAAAAAATGTTACATTTCAGCACTGATGGAAGAGTCATTGCTCTTGGCACCAAGGCAGCATTTGACTAAATTTAATACCAAGGACACCTGGTGAAACAATGATTGCCAACAGCTGGAGTTTTTCATCAAACAAAAGACAAGCATATGGCTGTGTCAGACTGGTTATCCCAGGCCAATGACAGCAATGTAAGATTTCCATAAGACCATGTCTTTGGCTGTTTCAACTACGGCTTTCCATTGCTCACAAGGTCAGAAATTGAGAGGTTCACCGATAGTTATTTAGTATTCAGTACCGCTGTCGGATAATGAGGCACATGATATGGAGAATATTAATATAGCCTCTGCATAATCTGTTGCATTTCTCAGCAGCCTTTATACCTCTTCCCCCTCCCCCCACTGTTGGACTCCTCATGGAGTGCCTACCCGGCCATCACATCATTCTTTGACATTTTGTCCAGCGACAAGCCAATCCCACCACTAGACTTATCTTTCCCTTCCCCATTTCAGCTTTCCATGGGGTCACGCTCCCATGCCCCTGGGTTTGTTCATCCTCCCCCCCCCCCCCCATCGTCTGGGAGGTGTAACAAACAATCTGCTGGAGGAACTCAGTGGCTGTAGTAAAACCTGTGGGAGGGAAGGAATTGCCAACACACACAAAGTTGACAACTGCTTTCTTCCCATGAATGTTGTTTTATCCATCAAGTTCCTCCAGCAGCTTGTTTGTTACTCCAGATTCCTGCATCTGCAGTCCCTTGTGATGCCTTTACAGGACGTGTAACACCTTATCCTTGCACCTCCTCTCTCACTACCATCTAGGGCCCTAAACAGCTCTTCCAGAGGAGGCAGTGATTAAGGTCCACCTCCTTCAACTTTTTAATTTGGTCTCCTCTGAAGTGTATTTAAGATTCAGTAATATTGTAAATATGTTCTTTGATTAAGCATTCTTTGTTTGCTTACACAATTCATTATGGGTTATATGTAAGTATGTGAATGGCATACACCATTATGCCACTTGAGAGTGTCTCACTAAACAAAAGGTGGGGGAGAAACTAAGCATGAACATCGTAGATAGGAGGGGTTCGTGTTTGGGTGTTTCTGATCTGCTTTGTAGCTGATTCGGCACAACACTGTGGACTGAACGGCCTGTTCCTGTGCTGTATTGTTCTATGTATCCCAGTTCCTGTGTTGTTCTCTCAATTTATTTTTGGGAGTTACAAAACTTAGCATCCTCTACATCTGAACACAGACGAGGTGACTGCTTTGCCAAACCCCTGCACTCTGTCATAGCCATTTGGAACTCCCAGCTGCAAGCCATTTTAATTCCCCTCCCCATTCCCACACCAGCAAGTACCCCGGCCCCTCTGTCTTTCTTTCAGATTATGGAGGGCTGGTATCTCTTTCACCAATCAACTGCCCGGCTCTTTACTTCACCTCTGCACCTCCTCAGCCCCGGTTTCACCTTGCTATCTGATTCTGTTTTACATTCGGTAACTTTATGCGTTTGCTTATTTTTGTGTTTGAGACTTCTCACTCGGTTGTGCTTGTTGTCTGCCTTGCACACTCTCTCTGTGTGACCTTGTCTCTGACACTTTCTGAAGACTTCTTCTTTGAACCAACAGTCATTTGTATCATGGGAAGATTTGCCACATCAATAATGTCTTTGGCTTTTTGGAATATTCAGGGAGATTTTGGGTATTTCACTTTCTATCCTTTTCTGTAGTTCTGCTGCATCCTTGGCTGTAGTCTCTAATGATATTGTAATGGCCAATGCCCGTTCTAAGGTTAGATCTCTTACAGATAGTAGCCTCTTTTGAGTGCTTTGACCATCCATGCCACATACATGCCTGACCCTTAATGCATCAGAAAGTCCATCGCTAAAGTCACAGTACTGGGAAAGTTTGCGCAGTTCTGCTATGTATTCAGAAATGCCTTCATCCTTTGACTGGTCTTTGTGTAAAATCTAAATTTCTCAGCCATTACCAGTGGTTTAGAGCGCAAGTGATTTTGTAAAATTGTAACAATTTCATCAAACGTCTTGCTTGCTGGCTTTGCACGGGTTGCTGAATTGTGTAGGAGACTATACTTTCTTGCATCCATTAAGCTAAGAAGCATAGGGGGTTTCTTTTTCTCCTCCACGTTGTTTGTGTTCAACCCTATCGATAGCAGCCATGATGGCTTTCCCGTGCTGTTAAACTCCAGCTGTTTTGTCCCATAGCTGTCAGTGCGGTCCGTGATATTTTCTGACATTCAGGTTTGTACTTGTTGTACAACTACATATCGATTGAGTAAAAGCACATACACGGGAGATGGCTTTAACTGATGTATTCACATTGCAGCGAGGGAGAGAGAGACAAAAAGAACAATGGGCATGCATAGACAACGGTGCACAAGTAGATGTCAGATTAATACGTTGTGCTGGGGGGTGGGTCATTGCTGTGAAAGAAATAGGTCCATACATTACAGTAGAATGTTGAATGAAGCATGAGTCACTCCATTCAAGAGAGTGGAGGAAATTGAGTGTAAAACCTTAACATAGCCAATTGCTCGAGATTACAGTAATTTTATGTCTATGCATTGTACTGCTGCTGCAAAATAATGAACTTCATGTCATGTAAAACAATCATAGTAAATGTGATTCTGTATGAAATACAAGTTGTGACTAATCTGTTCTCCAATAATAGTTAAACTTAGTGCTCCCCTTTCCCAGTATTCACAGTCACAAGAATGTACCCCTTTCTAGTTTGTGTAGCTCATTAACTTCTATCTCAAAGGGTAAGCTGTAATGGGAGGTTTTTTTGTTGTACTTTGTGTAAAAAGAGAGAAGTCAAGATTCAGAACCCCCGATTTTTTAATCCCTTTTCTGACTGGGTGCCCTGTATAGTAGGCAAGGTCTACAGTGCTGGCTTTCCTCCAGGAAGTACTGATTAATCTCCAGGATACCACTTTAAACACCAGGGGAGGAAGGAGGAAATCTTATCAACATTAAAAGGAAGTGATTTCCTTTTTTTTCTGTTTCTGGGAAACATATCACAAAATACTGGCAAGGAAGAATACACATGGTACTTTTGTAAACACACACACACATAAATAAATAGAAGAGTTTCCCATATAAATGACTACTCTTTTCCATAGATGCTGCCTGGCCTACTGAGTTCCTCCAGCATTTTGCGTGTTTACTTGAATTTCAGCATCAGCAGATTTTCTCTTGTTTATAATCATATCTTAGTATGTTTATTTTGGATAGCTCAAGGTTTTTAAGAAGTCATTTAATTTTAATATTATTGTTACTTCAGGAATATACAGTAGGTCACCACCTTGAACGCAGCCTTGACAATAGTTATAGTCATATCAATATCTGATAAGCCATTAATCAAGAACATGGGAAAAGTGTTCCTGTGTAAAAATGGAAAATGCTAGAAGTACTCAGCAAGTTGGGTAGCATTTGTAAAAGAAAAAAAAATCAGTGTTTCAGCTTGATGCATTTCATTAGAACTAGGAAAATTAGAAAACAAGCAGGCCTTAAATTGAAGAAAAAGGAAAGGATGGAGGTAATGACTAAATAAATGGTGACTAGGAATAAAAGAATGATGCAATTGGTATGGTGCTGGTTGCAAGAGGCTGGCAAAGTCTTGCCTGGAAGAGGCATTGAAATAAAGAGTATAGATGAGGAGTAGATGTAAAGGTTAACTGAGGTGCAGGTTTTTCCACACAGAGGATTGTGGGTCTATGGAACAAACTACCAGAGGGGTGGTATATGCGGGTAAAATTTCAACATTAGGATACGTACAGGGGTAATGAAAGTTTTCTTGTATATTGTCAATGATCCCTCCCATTCATAGCTTGTCAATTATCCCATCCCTATGTTCAACAATCTCCTTTTTGACCTCCTAGCATCAAGCAGGAAGTACCGTAGCATTAGGGCAAGGATTATTTGGATGGGAAACAGCTTCTTCTCCTCCTAGGGGATGAGACTACTGAACTCCCTGGCATCAGCTCTCACCATGTATGAAGCACCAGTAGTGTTATGCTGTTTTCTTCTTAATTCGTGTTGTAAATGCACCTTATTATTTGATCATTTATTTGTGGTAATATTATTTTATGTGTTCTGTGTATTGTGTTGTTCACCTTGGTCTGGAGGAATGTTGTTTCATTTTGCAGTGCACATGTATACAGTTAAAATGGCAGTAAATCTGAGCTTGAAATGGGCCAAATGCAGACAAGGAGGATTAAGATAGATAAATGGTATGGCTCATGTGGTACAACTCCATTTGAGTTGCAAATGGAAGAAAATGAATGAGAAGAGGGAAGATAAACATTGAGAAGCAGGAAATAGCAGCTGAGGAAAACCAGATTTAAAAAAATGCTAAAAATATTTTATAGTCCCTGGAGGCATCTATGGAGTGGGAAAAACTAGCATTACAATTTGCTGACCTTATATCATAAATGGTTGGTTGTCAGTTTTTCCTCTCTGCAGATACTGCTTGGCTTGCTGGGCTTTTCCAGCAGTCTCTTTTATTTCATATTGTCAGCAACTACAATTTCCTCTGTTGTATATTTTCAGCAATATTCCTTTCCTGTTCTCACACACCTCTATCCACGCCACCTCCAGAGCTCAGCTATAACCTGTAATCCTTCACTGTCCTCTGATTGCATAGATTCTACCATTTCCAAAAGGTGAATTCTAATTCTGTTCCATTAAATGATTAAAATAAAGTTAAAGTTAAATATTTTTTCAATATGGTTTTCAGGATCTACTCAGGTAGCTTTAACTCTGTATACACATTTAGTGTGTGCGCGCGCACTCGTGTGTGGGATGGGTGAGCACTGAAGGGTGCATCCTGGAATAATTTTTATTTCAAGGTTTAATGGAAGCGAGAAATATTGCAAAACCATAATTATTACTTATCAGGATTTTGTTGACTGGGAAGTTGTTCATACCACTTTGTTATGAAAGATAACAAAGAGAGAAATCTGAGAAGTAAGGGCCAGTTAATATGTCTGTCATCAGGAAAATCCCAAATCTAAGCATTAACTTATACATTCAACAGCCTCACTTTATCTGCCAGAGCCAGTAAGGATCAGTAATGGGTCAATTCTGTCAAAACATCGATTTTTAAAAAAATAGATGTTGTAACTAAAACATTGGAAAGCAAATATTGACCTGGTTAGGAATGCACTTTTATTCTTTAAAGTATACAATATTAAATGGGTCAGAATATAGAATAAAAATGTGTTTTCATGATGATCTTGTTCTGTCTCTAGTTTAAAATAATAAATAAAGTAGAAATAACAAGGCATTGACAAACAGCAATCTGTTTTACAAATGTTTATAATTAATTCTATGTTAGGTTGATTATAATAAATCAGCTAACAGGAATGAACAATAATCAACTTGAATACTTCATGAAAAGTTTAAAAGAAAACTAGAGAAGGCTTATGGCATGCTTGCCTTTATTAGTTGAGGAACCGAGTTTGAGAGTCAGGAAGTCATGTTGCAGCTTTAGAAAACTTTAGTTATGCCACATCTGGAGTATTGTATCTGTTTCCGGTTCCCACTTTATAGGGAGGATGTGAAGGCTTTGGAGAGGGTGCAGACGAGGCTGACCAGGATCATGCCTGGATTAAAAGGCACGGCCTATAAGAATTTGGAAAAACTTGGGTAGTTTTCTCTGGAGCAGCAGAGGCTAAGAGGAGATCTGACTGGTTTATAAGATTATGAGAGGCATAGATAGACAGCCAGCATCTAATTCCTGGGGTGGAAATATCTACTATCAGAACCAAACTAAACTGCCCAGCACGGCAGGTAGACAAATAAAGTGCAAGGTCTATGATGAGGTAGGTTGAGAGGTCAAGAGCTCTTTTATCATACGTCTTCAGAAACTTAACATAAAATCTAGAGTATTTTTTGAGACTTCTGTTTTAGGGAAAAACTTCGCGTGTTGAAGTTATATTTACTTTCTCCCTGATAAGCTCTACACTGTTAATGAAAATGACTTAGTGTCAGATAAATTTATTACATGTACTTCAAAACTAACTCTGAATGTACATACAAGTTTTGAAAGCTTATTACACTTTATTGCAGTTTTAGACTTCATTCTCAAATAGAGCTAAATATGAACAAGTGTGATATTAACAAATGTCAAATTCATCTAATTTTACTAGCCTAATCATTTAAAGGGTCCTATACAACTCTACTACTACTACTTTAGTATATTTGTAAAGCAAAAATCAGGAAGTTTTCTACATAATTTATATGGTAGATCTTTAATTTCAGCATAGAATAAACATTCTTAAACCATTTAAAATGAGAATATATACAAAATGCATGAGGAACACAGATCAAGCAGCATCCATGGAAATGAGTAAACTGTTGACATTTCAGACTGAAACCCTTCTCTTCAGCACTGAAAAGGAAGAGGAAGACTCCACAATAATAAGGTGGGGGGGAGGAGAAGAAGGATAGCTAGAAAGCTTTAGGTGAAATTAGGGAAAGGTAAAGGGCTGAAGATAAAGGAATCAGATAGGAAAGGACCATTGAAGAAGGGAAGGAGGAGGAGCACCAGAGGGAGGTGATAGGCAGGTAAGAGGCAAGAGGAATAGAAGAGGGTGGGAGGGGGAGAAAAGGGATTTTCTTTTAAAACCAGAAGGAGAAATTGACATTCATGCTTCCCCACCCTGAATGGGAATGGGAATTGGAATTAAAACGTCGGGCCACTGAGAAGTTCCACTTCCGCCAGATGGAGTGGAGGTGTTTGACAAAGCGAGCCCCCAGTTTATGATGGGTCTTACCAATGTGAAGGAGGCCGCATCAGGAGCGCCAGTTAAAATAGATGACCCCAGAAGATGTGCAGGTGATGTGTTAACTCAACTGGAAGAGTATTTCGAGCCCTGAATAGAAGCGAGGGAGAAGGTGTAGCGCTTTGACCACTTGTGGGAACAAGTACCGGGAGGGAGATTAATGGGGAGGGAGGAATGGACAAGGGAATCATAGAGGGAGCGATCCCTGTGGAGAGTGGCAGTGCAGGGAGGTGGGGTAGTTAAAGATATGCTTAGTGGTAGGATCCCTTTGGAGATGGCAGAAATTGCAGAGAATGATGTTTTGGATGCTGAGGCTCATGGGGTTGTAAGAAAGGACAAGAGGAACTCCATCACTGATAAGGAAGATCAGGTGAGTGTGGATGTCTGGAAGGAGGAAATGTGTGTTAGGTCACCATCAATGGTGGAGGAAGAGAAACCCCATTCTGTGAAGGAGCAGGATATCTCTGATGTCCTGGAAAGGAAAGTCTCATCCTGGGAACAGATGCAGAGCAAACTTCTCTTTCGGCTCTTCTCATTTTTTCCAGACTCGAGGGGTATCCACGGACACCCGCATGGGCCCCAGCTGTGCCCATCTTTTCATTGGCCTTTTTGACATCCCAAGCCTTTCCTGGTAATGTCCCCCAACTGTTCTTCCACTACATTGATGACCACTTTGGTGCTGCTTCATGCACCCACTCTAAGTTGTTCAAGGTCAGGGGAACAGGAATATGAGAAAACCACCACAGAGAGTTCATCAGAAACCCCCCACCACCTTTGGTATTTGGAATCAGCAGTTCAGTCCATCCTGAGAAACCTTCAGGTATTAAAGCCTTGGATGGAGTGGGGTAGAGCAGAGGAAGGGACTGGAGACCTTCACCAGTGGGCTCTGATTATAGTGACAGCTAGCCAGAGCGGTCTGAATTAACCCCTGTCACGATAGGGTATTTGGTCATGGCAATGGCTCTGCATTTGAAAGGAGTGGTGCTGTCTTTAATGGGACTGGCAGAGTCAGGGATACCATAGATGCAGCCATTTGGATACTGGAAGAATTAGAATGAATGGGTTGGGGGGGGGGGGGTAGAAAAAGGTCTTTGTAGTTGGAAGTGCAAATTAGACAAGCAGCCTGGACAGCCCGGCATGACCCCCAAGGAAATGTTTCTGGCGTTGCTCAGAGTCAGGATTCTGAAGGAGTAGGTATATGGGGTGCCCTCTCCCATCCTCTATGCCAATTGGTCAGAGCACTGCCAGGGGAAGAGAGGTCAGGAAATGGTTAAGGGAGAAGGATCATTCTCCAAACCCTTATAAGACATTGGTGAGGCCAAATTTGGAGTATTGTGAGCAGTTTTGGTCACCTAATTACAGGAAGGATATTAATAAAGTTGAAAGAGTGCAAAGAAGGTTTACAAGGATGTTGCCGGGACTTGAGAAACCGAGTTACAGAGAAAGGTTGGATAGGTTAGGACTTTATTCCCTGGAGCGAAGAAGGAGGGGAGATTTGATAGAGGTGTATAAAATTATGATGGGTATAGATAGAGTGAATGAAAGCAGGCTTTTTCCACTGAGGCTAGGGGAGGAAAAAAAAGAGGACATGGGTTAAGGGTGAAAGGTGAAAAGTTTAAAGGGAACATTGGGGGGGGGGCTTCTTCACACAGAGAGTGGTGGGAGTGTGGAATGAGCTGCCAGATGAAGTGGTAAATGCGGGCTCACTTTTAACATTTAAGAAAAACTTGGACAGGTATATGGATGAGAGGGGTTTGGAGGGATATGGCCTAGGTGCAGGTCAGTGGGACTAGGCAGAAAAATGGTTTGGCACAGCCAGGAAGGGCCAAAGGGCCTGTTTCTGTGCTGTAATATTCTGTGGTTCTTTGGTTCTCCCCTTTTGTCATCTGCAGGAGTCCTCATGTTCCATTCAGCATTCCCTATATCCCTTGCTGGAGGCTCTGCAAAAGGCACCGGCAGACTTCAGTGGCAGCAGGGTTCAGGTGGCGTGTGATGCCCTCCTAGCTCCATTCAGGGTGGGGGGGGGTTCATTCACACTGCAAACCCCTCCACCTCCATCATGAATGGGTTGATGTTGAAAAATGTCGCATGATGTGTGGCCACGGGTTTGTGTGAAGATTCCTAACCATGTCGTGGAAGGGGTACATTAATAACAATCCCCTTCGATGACAAGAAACAAAACTGTTGGGGAGAATTGCCCCCAGCTTTGTAGGTTTTGCCATTCTGTTTTGGGGGAAGCTGGGAGGGAGTTGTCTGCTCCAGCCAACGTTGCCCAGTAGTATGGTAGCAGCCTTAAAGAACTTGATCTTTAATAATCCCCAGTGGAGTAAGTGCTTTAAGGGCTGGTATTTCCCTATGCACGATATGTTTAACTCAAAGGTCAAGACTCTGAACGTGATTCCTCAGCCAAAAGGGAAGGGAATGGAATGCTGGTGTAGGTGGTGTGATGGGCACAGGTCCAACCAGTCAGTAGGACCTCAACAAATCAACACTTTACAATCAACTACTCCAAGGATAATGCTGAAAATATCCCTAACTTAATGGATGATGCTGTGTCAGCAGTACAAGGAAAACAATACACAATAGACAGTAGGTGCAGGAGTAGGCCATTCGGCCCTTCTAGCCAGCACCACCATTCACTGTGATCATGGCTGATCATACACAATCAGTACCCCGTTCCTGCCCTCTCCCCATATCCCTTGACCCCGCTATCTATAAGAGCTCTATCTAACTCTCTCTTGGATGCATCCAGAGACTTGGCCTCCACTGCCTTCTGGGGCAGAGCATTCCACATATCCACCACTCTCTGGGTGAAAAAGTTTTTCCGCATCTCTGTTCTAAATGGCCTACCCCTTATTCTTAAACTGTGGCCTCTAGTTCTGGACTCACCCATCAGCGGGAACATGCTTCCTGCCTCCAGTGTGTCCAATCCCTTAATCGGAAACTCGGAAAAGCTAACAGGTCCAAGTTGCTGGGTCTCAATGGCCTGCTCAAGGCTTTCAAAGGAAATAGCTGCAGAGATACTCGAGCCATTTCTTGAAGCCTTTCCAAACTTACTGAGTGTTAGATGGAACCAGCAAATTGTGAAACTGCAAATGAGAAGGAAGAAAGACAAAAGGTGGATAATTATAGACTTGCTGGTCCACCGTTGGCAAGATTCTAAAGACAATTTTCAAAGAAATAGTAGCTAGTCAAACTTCTGTAATCAAATCAGACAACAAGATAAATCATGTGACAAGTTTGCTGGAGTTCTTTTGGGATGGAAAAGGTAGAGTGAATACAGAGCAAATGTAGATGTGGTGTATTAGATTAACAATTCTTATTTGATTCACTGACTCCAAGGGATCTCTGGCCCATGATCACTCAAAAATAAAAAGGGAAAGGATTCTTTGTGGTGATATGGAGAAAATTGAAGCCATGAGTCAGGAGCACACAAAAAGCTCCACATAAGCAACAGAAGGAGCTCATCACCTCGTATGCTCAGCTTGTCATTCACTTCCTGCCTCTTCTGTGGAGCAGTCTGTACAGGGTCCACAGAAACCCAGCCAACTCAATCCATGTAGTGAACAGTTACAAGTACATTGTGTTTTATGGGATTACTTTTATATGTATTGTGTTCTTTATACTTATTGTTTTTTTATGCTGAAACAAATCTGCAGTAACAATCATTTAATTCTCCTTTATACTTGTGTATTGAAGAATGACAATAAACAATCCTTTGACAACCTTCATTTGACAACCTTTTTTACTGTCCACAACTCCACCAAAAATCAACCCATCAATATCTTTGACCACATTATGAAGTATTATCACAATCAAAACTGGTCCCAACACTCATCCCTGTGGAAAACCATTGGTCGCAGATTTGCCTGTGTTTTCCAAGGACAAACCAGTGTTTCCTAGTAATGAAATGCACAGAATAAGCTGCTATATCACCAGCGTCCCTGGCTGAACTTGAACCACCAAACTTTTGGTTAACAGCCGATCATGCGCCTCAGAGAGAAGCTTTGTTTCCATGTTTCATGCTATATTCCCGAGTCCCAGTGCTGCCGAGTATTAGGTCTGCCTAGTGTTTTTCAGACCTGCCCTAGAGAACACCAGATCTGCCTCAGGAGCATCAAAGCTGTTCTGGAATTTCCAGCACTGCCTCAAGCTTCAGATCCACCTTATGTGTTTCAGAGCTGCTTTGAAAGCTCCCCGGGCTGTCAGGTGCCAGCCTTGGGGATGGGCAGGTATTGCCATGACCCCTGCAGCCTCTGCATCTGGCTGGGGAGCATTGAGCTTCCAGGGTTCTGAGCACTGGAATTCACTAATCATTATCTTAACCAGGGCCATTAAGCCTTTGTGCTTTTAGCTTAATCTGGTCAAATTCATTGTTACTGGCACGTGTTTCCAGCAGTCATTGATTATTTAAAGAGGACTCTCATTCAGTGCCTTAGCAGAGTTATTACGTTAGAGAGAATGAGTTGTCCTGTGGTGTCGCTCAGTCACTTCCCCGAGCCTCTGTTGCTACTCCTACGTCTAGCTTCTTGTTTCAGTCATCTCCTCCTGGGGATCCTCCCGTCCCTCTATTCCTGGGTTGAGTTGTGAGCCTGCCATCTGCAGCTCCTGGGTTGAGTTGGTGCCAGCGACCTTCATGACAGAGAAAGCCTGGTCTTCTGCACCTGGGTCCAGTCCTCCTGATAGCTACGGGAAGCCTGTAGTATAAACCCATCGTAGCTCGTTTCTCATTCCTGAGCTCTGTCTATTTTGCCTCAGTGCAGGAGCCCTCTAGAATATTCACTGAGTGCAGCTGTGTCATTCTCTCTGATCAGTAAAGCAACACCATCTCTTCTATATTCTCCTTTCACGTCCAAAACATTGAAATTGTGGAATAATGATTAATTAAAGAATAGCTTTATTTGCCATATGCACATCAAAACATAGAAACATAGTGAAATGGGTTATTTGCGTCCAATTAAATCAGTGGGGATTGTTCTGGGGCAGCCCACGAGTGTCTCCATGCTGCCAGCACCAACATAGCATGCCCACAACCTACTAACCCTAAAGCTAACCGTGTGTCTCTGGAATGTGGGAGGAAACCTCACACAGTCATGGGGAGAACATACAAACTTCTTAAAGACAGTTGCAGGAATTGAACCCGGATTGCTGGTCATCGACACTGTAAAGCAATTACAATAACCACTATGCTACCATGCCACCCGAGCTACTAGCCCCGCACTCTCTCAACTAAGCTTTTGTAACATCCACAAAAACGTAGTTCTAGGCACTTACCCAAGTCAAAGATTATCTGCTTTACCCATAATACCATTTGCTTTGAAATAAGCACACTGCAACCTAACAGTCCCAGTGTTCATTTAGCTAGTCCTTTCTTTCAGAGTTAGTTGATTTCACCCTTACCACCCTCTCAATCCCTCCACATGCTCACTAGCTGGTCTGGTTCCCACTCCCCTGTCATGTCAAATCCTCCTGAGTGGCACTAGCAAGCCTTCCTGCAAAGAAATTGGAGCTCTGTTGTTTTAGGTGCAGCCTGTCCATCTTGTTCAAGTCCCACTTGTGCTGAAAGAGCCAAATTACCCATGTACCTGAAACCCTCCCGTCCACACCAGCTCCTTAGCTCCACATTCAACTGTACTCTTCCTGTTTCATTCCTTGGAATTAGCAGAATTCCCTGTTTTCACAGTTGTGTGACATTGAACTTCATCTGCCCAAAACAACAAAATAAACCGGGATCCTCATTTGTAGTTTCTTTTTCTGGTTTATAATCCATTCATTTCTGCTTTTGAGCTTTAAGCCTTGTTTACAGTACACTGCCTATCTTATCTTTTGCTGCATTATCTTCTGTCTCGGGACAGAGACACGATTCTGTGTTTTTTTCCCCCCCTTGTTCTTTGCTTAATGCGAACTTACATAATAAGATGCAGGAACAGTTTGATCTACGAATGATCTGAATGCACTCAAACATAAAATCACCTTAATGCTCTCTCAGATTTGTTCGAATTTGGAAGATCAGTTTGCAGGCCTTAAGAAAGTGCTGATCTCAACTGGAGATATAGATTCTGCAGTTGGCTGTGGCCCTCCAGGATTAGGGAGGGTTAAGCTAGTTACAGAAAGATATACAGATTAGCGAATGGATAAATCTCCTGGTGGTTTGTCTATATTGATACGAGTAAACTCCAAAGCGACATAACTTTGTTGTCCAGCATACTTACCTTTTCGGAAAGATATCTGTGGAACAGTAAGCAATGGGAAAGTCTTTGCTTTCAAAGAGCTGAACAAAAAAAACTTTGCTGATGTTTCAGACTTAACCAGTCATCAGAAGGGTTCTGATAAAATTTAAAGATAAAGCATAACTGATTGTTCTATTCCAAATTCATGCTGATTTACAGGGCAATTCAGCATTTATTTTAAGCACCAGCACTAGGGAAAAAATATCAATGGTGTTGCACATAATTAGATTCTTTGGTGTTTCAATTAATAAAGAGAAAATACGGTGCAAGCATTTTCTATCATAAAATGTAGATGTACTATGTATCAGAACATTAAACCCCTGATGGTCTCTAAACTCTTGCAGAGGCTGGAGGGTGTACTTATTTGCTTTGAAATAAGCACACTGCATCTTAACAGTGCAAACAAATAGCCTGGTCCTTGTGTATCATTTGGTGACTTCAAAGCATACTTAAGCATAGCTTTGAAGAACCTTTCTTATTAACCATTAGTACTTGCATGTTGTATCTATTATTTAATTATATATATATTTTTTCTCTCTTGGGTTTTACATGAAGGTTGAAACCAAGGATTTTTTGAATGCCAACACAGTTTTCTATGAGTTGAACTTTAGGAAATTAGGCATTCATGCAAGCCAAGTGACCGTCACTGTTTTTCTAAAGACGCTTGTGCTATACTTGCCTGGGTATATGTTTATTTATTAGAAATGGACCTATGCAAACAGATCACAGGAAGAGAGCTTGATTCGTAAAATGTGATACACACAGCCGGGCAAATCTCCTGTTTGTATATCAGTGTCAGGAAAGTCTGCTATGACAACACTGCAAGCACACATCTATGAACACAGAACATAGATCAGCACAACACATTACAGACTCTTCACCCTATGATGTAGTGCTGACCTTTAAACCTATACCAAGATCAATCTAACCCTTCCCTCTCATGCAGCCCTCCATTTCTCTTTCATCTGTGTGCCTCGCCAAGACCCTAATGAATCAGCCTCTGCTACCAACCCTGGCAGTACGTTCCATGCACTTCTGTGTAAAATAAAACCACCTCTGACACCCCCCGATACTTTCCTTCAATCACCTTAAAGTCATGCACCCTCGTATTAGCCTTTTCCACCCTAAGAAAATGTCTCTGACTGTACACTCTATCTATGCATTATCTTATACACCTCTCATCTTCCTCCTTTTGAAAGAGAAAAGCCCTAGCTTGCTCAACATATCCTCATAAGACACGCTCATCTATCCAGTCAGCCTCCTGGTAAATCTCTACTGCACCGTCTCTAAAGCTTCCACATCCTTCCTAAAATGAAGTGACCAGAATCGAGCACAATATTCGAAGTGTGGTCTAACCAGGGTTTTATAGAGCTGCAACATTACCCCACGGTTCTTGAACCTAATCCCCCGACTAATGAAGGCCAACACACCATATGCCTTTTTAACTTGTGTGGTAACTTTGAGGGATCTATGGACTTGATCCCAAGAGTCCTGTGTTCACCACGCTGCTAAGAATCCAGCTAATAAATTTGCAAGTGAGGGGAACCCCGGTACTGCTCTACCACAACACTCTCTACCCACCAGAGTTGTGTTTGCACATAGATACTAACAGTGCTTGAGAAAGTAGGGTAATGTACTTGGGAGAAATGTACATAATTCAGAACCACTGATAGTGAGTTGCGGTTTCACTTTAAGAGGTGGGTCTGTCATGATGTTATTATTACATAGAAGTTCATAGTGCGCTTTTGTTGTGTAGGTTTTGAAGTTCAATAAAATGTGTTACAGGTTTCATTAAACATAAAAATACCTCACTTTGTTTTATTCGTGGAAACCTACAAGCCAAACAGTACATCCATTTTTATCAGTTTGTGTTTGGAGGTTCTAGCTGGAGGTTTTCAGGGATGAAGGAATGGGGTTCAGGGGACAGAGAGGTGACAGAGGATATGGAGTGAGTGATGGATCAGATGATTGAATGGGAGAGATGATAGGGGTTCAGGGTTCAGAGAGAAGAGGAACAGGGCAAAATTGAGAGTAGAGTCTAGTTGGGAAGGAAAACAGATAATTGGAGAAGGCTCAAAAACAGGAGCACAGGAAAGGCAAAGGTCGAGATCAGAATGGAGAATGGAGACAAAAAGAACATACAATCAGGTCTTCTGGCTAACCTCCTCAATTTGTGCACCCGCCATCCATTTTAGGTATTGCCTACCAGTGAGTGGTTCTCCAGGGCAGTTTCGCCATAGAGCTTGAATGGTGTTACTTTTGTATCTATACAGGTGGCTGAATGAGACTCAAAATCATGGTGTCACATTTGTAGTAATTATAGGTATTGCCTAAACTCAAATAGGGCAGGGCTTGAGATAGTAACTATGCTCAGCACAGCTGGGAAGCAACAAAAAAACTGAATAATAGTTGGCAATTGTCAGTAAGACCTCATGGAAATTGCCGAAGTGGAAATATCCATTCTTTAAATGAGGTTCCACTCACCGGGAAATACCAAGAGTAGGGATTCATTCTTTCAAGTGGGCAATTCAGGATGTGAGTAAATATTATGGGGTCACCTGAGCTCCCTGTCTGATTATCAGTTATCATGTTGGTGGTTTTGAGTGGAGAGGAATCCTGGCATGAATTTTGGACTATCAGTTAGTCTATCAGTCTGTGCTGTCAAATGACTGCACCTAGGTGCAGAGGAATGAGGGACTCCCACATTGAGACAGAAACAAAATTATTCAAAGAAATTCCAACTTGGTGTCTTGCCCAAGTGACACTGTGAGACAAATCATTTTGGAAAAAAAGGATCATATGACCAGTGCTAGTTGGGAGTCCACTTTAAGCAATCACAGCGTGCTGAAACCCCGTGCCAGTCAAATAAACTTGATAAGATTAAACAGGAAGTGCAAGGGCTTAATGACTCTAGATAAGGTCCACAGGGCTCATGACAGGAGATGTGAGGAGTTAAGTGTTTTCCACCCAGAACGTGGTGAATATTTGGAATGAACTTCCTGATGTGGTGGTTTTTATGTTTTGTAACTCCAAAACATTAAACTAATTCAAAGGAAGACACAAGGAGTCCAAAGTGTGAATTTAATTTTGTGTTTACTTTAAGCATAGTGCACACATATCATGTGGTAATGTGATAATGTATGGAATTTGTGTATTTAGAAGCATAGAAAACCTACAGCACAATACAGGCCCTTCAGCCCACAAAGCTGTGCCCAACATGTACTTATCTTAGAACTACTTAAGCTTACCCATAGCCCTCTATTTTTCTAAGCACCATACACCTATCCAGGAGTCTCTTAAAAGACCCTATCATTTCCGCCTCCATCACCATCACCGGCAGCCCATTCCACTCACTCACCACTCTCCGCGTAAAAAAATTACCGCTGACATCTCCTCTATACCTACTTCCAAGCACCTTAAAACTATGCCCTCACATGCTAGCTATTTCAGCCCTGGGAAAAAGCTTTCGACTATCCACATCATCAATGTCTCTCACTATCTTGTACACCTCTATCAGGTCACCTCTCATCCTCCGTTGCTCCAAGGAGAAAAGGCCGAGTTCACTCAACCTATTCTCATAAGGCATGCTCGCCAATCCGAGCAACAACCTTGTAAATCTTCTCTGCACACTTTCTATAGTTTCAACATCCTTAGTGTAGTGAGGCGACCAGAATTGAGCACAGTACTCCGAGTGGGGTCTTCCTCCTTTTCTGCAGCCGTGACACTATTTCTGATCAACAGTACCACGCCCCCACCTCTTTTGCTTCCCTCCCTCAGCTTTCTGAAACATCTAAAACCTGGTACTTGAAGAAGCCATTGCTGCCCCTGCACCATCCAAGTCTCTGTAATGGCCACAACATCATAGCTCCAAGTGCTGATCCACGCTCTAAGCTCATCCGCTTTGTTCATAATACTCCTCGCATTAAAATAGCATGTCTCAAACTATTGGTCGGAGCATGTCCCTTCTCTATCACCTGCCTATCCTCCCTTTTGCACTGTATCCAAGCTTTCTCTATTTGTGACCCAACCTTCCTTTCCTCTGTTAATTTTGTTCGGTTCCCACCCCCCAGCAGTTCTAGTTTAAACTCTCCCCAATAGCCTCAGCAAACCTTCCAGCCAGGATATTGATGCCCCTCAGATTCAAGTGCAACCTGTCCTTTTTGCACAGGTCACACCTGCCCCAGAAGAGGTCCCAATGATCCAGAAATCTGAATCCCTGCCCCCTGCTCCAATCCCTCAGCCATGCATTCATCCTCCAACTCTTTCTATTCCTATACTCACTGTCACATCACACAGGCAGTAGTCCAGAGATTACTACCTTTGAGGTCCTGCTTCTCAGCTTCTTTCCTAACTCCCTGTAGTCTGTTTTCAGGACCTCCTCCCTTTCCCTACCTATGTCTTTGGTACCAATATGTATCACGACCGCTGGCTGTTCTCCTTCCCACTTCAAGATATCATGGACGCGATCAGAAACATCCTGGACCCTGGCAGGCAAACTACCATCTGAGTTTCTTTCCTGTGTCCACAGAATCAGCTGTCTGGCCCCCTAATTATAGAGTCCCCTATCACTGCTGCCTTCCTCTTCCTTTCCCTACCCTTCTGAGCCGCAGGGCCAAATCCTGTGCCAGAGGTGTGACCACTGTTGCTTCCCCAGGTAGGCCGTACCCCCCCCCACCCCCACCAGTAGTCAAACAGGAGTACTTATCGTCAAGGAGGACAGCCACTGGGGTACTCTCTAGTATCTGTCTCTTGCCCTTCCCTCTCCTGACTGTTACCCACTTATCTGTCTCCCCAGGCCCCAGGGTGACTATCTGCCTATAACTCCTTTCTATCACCTCGTCACTCTCCCTGACCAGACGAATGTCATCGATCTGCATCTCCAGTTCCCCAACACGGTCCCTAAGGAGCTGCAGCTCGATGCACCTGGTGCAGATGTGGCCCTCTGGGAGGCTGCGAGTCTCCAGGACTTCCCACTTTTGACACCAAGCACAGAAAACTGGCCTCACACACATACTTCCTGTCTGTATTCTACACAGATAACCTACCTTGCCTTGACCCTTTATTGCCTAAGCCCCGTTGAGCCAAAGCCTTCCTACTCTGTCTCCCTCTGACGCCCACTGTATAAATCTGCCTTCTTTTTGAACTCTTCTTGCTGTACTCACTGGCTGACCTCCACGCGCTTGTGCCCTGTTCAACCACTGAAGAAATAACCGTCACCTTTTGAACTCTTCTTGCTGTTCTCACTGGCTGACCTCCACGTCCTTGCACAGTTGTGCCCCGTTCAAACCACTGAAGTAGTAACATACATGAATCATTTAAATATGAAAGAATGCTTGAACAATACATAATCAAGATTACTCAAGTATTATGTAAATATTAAATACACAACATTCCTCCCTGCTTAGCTATGAACTCCAACTCAACAGAGAATGCATCTCAACTATATACACTGTATACTATATAATACATCCACAACATAGTAAATTTAAATTCTCCCAATGAGGCCTAAAGATTTAATCACTATGGGGGATTTCTTACTATTGTGGAATAATATCTTTCCTGACAGGAAGGATCACCCTGCTTGGCAGGTGAGACCTGTGGCTGTGAAACGTTTTCAGTTCCTTCATGGTTGTAGGATTTGACTCTGAAATGGCAGGATGTGGTTCTGACAGCAGTAGCTACCTTTCTTCTCTTAACTCTGCTCTCCTCAACTGATTGATGTGTCACCTCCAGATGACATCAGACGCAATCTCTACTGTGTAGGAGAGTGGTCCAGTTCTGTCCTTCATCTTTACGAATACACATTTTTGTTCATCTCTGTGGTCCCTCGCCAGAAATGTTTGACCATTGCCATTTCTTCCCAACCTGCAGTAATTAGTTCAAGAGTTGGAGCACAGCAGCCAAGTTTGGCAGGAATCTATTACAGCAGTTGATGAATCCTAAAAAGGACTGCACCTGTGACAAGATCTTTGGCCTTGGGGCATCCACCACTGCTTGAACTTTCAGCTTACTTCTCTAAACCTTGTGTGTCGATAGTGTGATCACAGTAAGTGATACTTGCATTAAAGAGTTTACACTTTTCGTGTTCTGCTCTGAGCCCATAATCTTTAGATCTTTTTAACACCATCTTGAGGTTTTGGAGGTGTTCCTTGCTATCCTTACTGGTAACAAAAATGTCATCCAGGTAACACTGTGTGCTTGGCTAACCCATCAGCACCCAGTCCATAGCTTTCTGCCAGAGTATAGTTGCAGATACTACTCCAAAAATAAGCATATTATAGTGATAAAACCCCTTGTGAGTGTTTATGTTAAGAAACACTTTGCTCTGTTCTTCCATGTCCACCTGCAAGTAGGTCTCAGCTAATTCCACTTTGCTGAAGTGTTTCTCTCCAGAAAAGTTTGCAAAGATATCACTTATCCCGGGCAGAGGGTATTGATCTATGTTCAGTACTAGGTCGATGGTTCAATTTAATGTCCGAGAAATGTATACAATATACATCCTGAAATGCTTTTCCTTTGCAAAACATCCACAAAAACAGAAGTGCCCCAAAGAATGAACGACAGTTAAACGTGAGAACCCCAAAGTTTCCCCCCAGCTCCCCCCTCCTGCGTGTAAGTGAGAGTGACCAACAATCCCCCTCCCCCCACCGGCAAAACGAAAAGGGCATCTGCTACTGAGCACAAGCACGAGTAAGCGATAGCAAAGCCACAGACCTTGCAGTTACCCCAAAGACTATCATAATTCAGCCGTCATTTGGCAACTCACAGGTTCTCTCTCTCTCCCCCCCCCCCCACACCGGCAAGGGAGAGGGAGGTGTCCCCCATTTTCACAGTGAGCGGGAGACATAACAACCCGCTGGTTTACGATGTTAAAAAGTCTGTTCTGTCTCTTTTTACGAGTTCTGTGCCCGAAGGTCGCAAAGATGGTGTCCTCAAAATCACTACAGATCCTGACAGATCCATTCTTCTTTGCTACTCTGGGGCCACTGGCTTTGCCCATGGGCTCCTCTCAACCTTGGAATGAATTCCGTCAGCCTCCGTGCAATCATGGCTAGTTATTGTGGCTAGCTTCTTGTAGCTAGTTATCACGGATGGTACCAAATACACTGTTGTATGAATAACTTCTTCTCGGGCTTCCAACCGGGTACAGGTATCAATCTTAACCAATATTTTGATGACCGTCTCTGCCACTTTCATCAGGGATGATGTCTAGGCATGTCTAGTCCAGTGGTATTCATACCCCCTTCGTCCATTTCTCCTGATTGGTAAGTCCTCAATCAATCAATTTTCATTATCCCACCTCATTTACACTCAAATTCTAGTTCTTACTTAGAGCAAGAACTTTATTTTTATTAAAATTCTTATTCTCTGGTCTTATTTCAATGGCTTCTTTCATCAGGATAGTTTCAAAAGCCATTGGCACGGCACAATAGTTTTGTGTCATTGAAATAATTTCTATGGCCACTGCAAATGCAACATTTTGCTACTACCAATTTCTCCGGGTAACCCAAACGCACAAGCCTCCTGTGCTCCTTGATGCGGGTTTCCACCGTGCGCCCCATCTAGCCAATATACACTGCTCTGCATTCACAGGGAATCCAGGCACTGAGTCCCAGGTTATCTTTGACCTGCATAAATTGGGATTTGAGTTTCCTTACGGGTTTGTGGATGGTATTAATCCAGTATTTCTTTGGGATCCTGGTGATCCTTCCAGAAACCATGAAAATATAGGGAAGACAGATGGTAGTGACAGGTTCCTCCTTGTTGTTAGGTTTCCTGTTTTTTTCCACTGGCCCTTTTAATAAAGCACAAGTCCTAGTTTATGTGGGTCAAAGATGAGTTGTCATTGAAATGCTGGTTAAAATCAATACCTGTACCTGGCTGGAAGCCCGAGAAGAGTTTATCTGCTCAGACAACACTAGATTCTTTTTTTTTTAAAACATTGTTGTATATTAAATAAACAATAGTGGTGGAGTCAGATAAATTTATAACGTTTAAAAGGTGTTTGGACAGGTACTTAAAGAGGAAAGGCATAGAGGAATGTGCATCTAATGTATCAAATGAGATTAGCATAGATAGGTAGTATGGTCAGTGGTGCCAAGGTGGGCGGAAAAGGCTTCTTCTGTGTAGTGTCATTCTACAATTCTATGATTGGTTCATTGATCGCCCTTGCATGTATTGTAGTCAGACTATGACATCAATCATTGTGCAAGGTTGACTGAACGCTAATGCTACCTCTTTTAAACTCCATGTTTATGTCCAATTCATTCCACGCTCTCAGAACCCTTTGAGTGAAGAATTAATGCACATTTTCTGAATTATGGATAATCCTGGGACGGTTGAGAAAATGTGCAGAAAACAGAATAGGTAAAGGTGTTAAAGGGGAGAGAAGATGGCAGAGATGAGAAGGAAAATTCCTCAGTAAGGGTGCTGATTACAGTTTGCAGAACTGCCTGGATTTAACAACATTCAAAGCTTGTTTTGTCTGCATTGCACAAAAGAGTTTGTGATAGAAATCTTCAGAGGAAGGACCATATTGTCTTTGACTGTGACTGCATCTGACTCCAACTGGGCGTGCTGCTGGAGATGTAAATCTAGCTGCACAAATGAAGTTTGTAAGCCAAAATGAGGCACTTCTTCCCATTTTCTTATGCCGATGGAGTAAGCATATGAGTATACTCATGTTGCTTCCCCATACTGATATGAATCCTTATCACTATGTTCTAGCTGCAAGAAACAAAGTTTTGTTCCAAAAAGTGACCGAAATTTGTTGTAATACCATTGCTAATGCAAGATAGATCATATATGCCACCTAGGGGACAAATGACATATAAATGAACACATACTCACTGAAGAACAAAATATTTTCTCTTCTTACTCCCAGAAGGTTAATAGTTAGAACTTTGTATCAGAAAATGTTGCTCCACGTTGATATGCATTCTTTTTGAAGGCATTATTCATTTGCTTGGGAAACACTGGAGTGAAGGATTAGACCCTAAGATCCTAAGATAAAGGAGCAGAATTAGGCCATTTGGCCCCCTGAGTCTGTGCCGCCATTTCATCATGGCTATCCATTTCCCACTTAGCCTCAGTCTCCTGCCTTCTCCCCGTAACCCTTCATGGTCTGATGAATCAAGAATCTATCAACCACAATGAATTCCACAGATTCACCTCTCTGGTATAAAGATATTTCTCCTCATCTCCATTCTAAATGGACACCCTTCTATTCTGAGACTGTGCCCTTTGTTTCTAGACCCCGCCACCATAGGAAATGTCCTCTCCACATCCGCTCTGTTGAGATCTTTCAACATTTAATAGGTTTCAATGAGATCAAAGGATTCAAAGATCCAAAGTATATTTATTATTGAAGTATGCATGCAGTATATAACCCTGAGATTCATCTTCCCAGAAGCAGCTATGAAACAAAGTAAGAAAACTGGAACCCATTCAAAGAGAAACATCAAACTCTCAATGCGCAAAAAAACCCCAAATCACGCAAGTGACAAAAAAACGAGCACAAAATAAAGAATATAAAACGCAATCATTAAAACAGTATTGGCATATTCATTTCAATAGACAATAGACAATAGGTCACCCTGAATTGATAGGTCACCTATCCAAGTTACCCTGAATTCTCCTAACATCCTCATCACATGTCACACTGCCACCCAGCTTAGTATCATCAGCAAATTTGCTGATGTTATTTTCAATGCCTTCATCCAAATCGTTGACGTAAATTGTAAACAGCTGTGGTCCCAATACCGAGCCCTGTGGCACCCCACTAGTCACCACCTGCCATTCCGAGAAACACCCATTCACCGCTGCCCTTTGCTTTCTATCTGCCAACCAGTTTTCTATCCATGTCAATGCCTTCCCCCCGATGCCCTGAGCTTTGATTTTACCCACCAATCTCCTATGTGGGACCTTATCAAATGCCTTCTGAAAATCGAGGTACACTACATCCACTGGATCTCCCCCGTCTAACTTCCTGGTTACATCCTCAAAAAACTCCAACAGATTAGTCAAGCATGATTTACCCTTGGTAAATCCATGCTGGCTCGGCCCAATCCTATCACTGCTATCTAGATATGCCACTATTTCATCCTTAATAATGGACTCTAGCATCTTCCCCAACACTGATGTCAGGCTGACAGGTCGATAGTTCTCTGTTTTCTCCCTCCCTCCATTTTTAAAATGTGGGATAACATTAGCTATTCTCCAATCCTCAGGAACTAATCCTGAATCTAAGGAACATTGGAAAATGATTACCAATGTATCTGCAATTTCCAGGGCCACCTCCTTTAGTACCCCAGGATGCAGACCATCTGGACCTGGGGATTTGTCAGCCTTCAGTCCCATCAGTCTTCTCATCACCATTTCCTTCCTAATGTCAATCGGTTTCATTTCCTCTGTTACCCTATGTCCTTGGCCCATCCATACATCTGGGAGATTGCTTGTGTCTTCCTTAGTGAAAACAGATCTAAAGTACTCATTAAATTCTTCTGCCATTTCTCTGTTTCCCATAACAATTTCACCCAATTCATTCTTCAAGGGCCCAACATTGTTCTTAACTATCTTCTTTCTCTTCACATACCTAAAAAAGCTTTTGCTATCTTCCTTTATATTCCTGGCTAGCTTGCGTTCATACCTCATTATTTCTCCCCGTATTGTCTTTTTAGTTAAGTTCTGTTGTTCCTTAAAAACTTCCCAATCATCTGTCCTCCCACTCACCTTAGCTCTGTCATACTTCCTTTTTCTTAATGCTATGCAATCTCTGACTTCCTTTGTCAACCACTGTGGCCCCTTTCCCCCCTTTTGAATCCTTCCTTCTCTGGGGGATGAACTGATTTTGCACCTTGTGCATTATTCCCAAGAATACCTGCCATTGCTGTTCCACTGTCTTTCCTGCTAGGCTATCCGTCCAGTCAACTTTGGCCAGCTCCTCCCTCATGGCTCCATAGTTTCCCCTGTTCAACTGCAACACTGACACCTCCGAGCTGCCCTTATCCTTCTCAAATTGCAGATAACAACTTATCATATTATGATCACTACCTCCTAATGGCTCCTTTACTGCAAGATCGCTTATCAAATCCTGTTTATTACATAACACTAAATCCAGAATAGTCTTGTCCCTGGTCGGCTCTCGTACAAGCTGTTCCAAGAATGCATCCGTAGGCACTCTACAAACTCCCTATCCTGTGGTCCAGCACCAACCTGATTCTCCCAGTTCACCTGCATGTTGAAATCCCCCGTAACTACTGCGACATTACCTTTGCCACATGCCAATGTTAACTCCCTATTCAACTTGCACCCAATATCCATGCTACTGTTTGGTGGCCTGTAGACAACACCCATTAGGGTCCTTTTGCCCTTACTGTTCCTCAGTTCTATCCACACAGACTCTACTTCTCCTGACCCTATGTCCCCCCTTGCAAAGGACTGAATCTCATTCCTCACCAACAGGGCCACCCCACCCCCTCTGCCCACATTTCTGTCCCTACGATAGCATGTATACCCTTGTACATTCATTTCCCAGGTCTGATCTCCCTGCAGCCATGTCTCTGTTATCCCAACAACATCATAGTTACCCATTCGCACCTGGGCTTCAAGCTCATCCGCCTTATTTCTGACACTTCGTGCATTCAGATATAGAATTTTTAGCCCATTTCTCCTCTCTCTGTTTGAATTGCTGCCTATTGTGCCTAACCCAGCTCCCCGAACTCCCATCGGGCTATACGCCCCTAGAATTTTGTTGTCCTTCCTAAATTTACTTATTCTTTCAACACATTTAACTCCATGTTCTGTCAGACTATTCCTTTGTACATGTGTCCTCCTTATCACTTGTTCCGCCTCACCTTTCTCTACTACACACTTAATATTCCGGAACCGTGTAGTCCCCACCTCTCCTTTATTCTTCCTCTCACTATCCTCTCTCACATTCTGGATCCCTGCTCCCTGCAAATTTAGTTTAAACCCCCCCCCAAGAAGCACTAGCAAACTTCCCTGCAAGAATGTTAGTACCGCTCCAGTTCAGGTGTAAACCGTCCCTTCGGAACAGATCCCACCTTCCCTGGAACAAAGCCCAATTATCTACAAACCTGAAGCCCTTCAACTCAACTTCAGCTCAGTTCAATCTAAATTTGTGTTGTTCATTAACTTTAGGCTGCAGAGACACTCCCCCATTCAAAATTGCACAAAGTAGTAACTAAAAAAAGGAACGACATGAACCAGAAACACATCATTACATGAACTACAGCGTCCAATCCACAAACTGTGTTGATTAAACCTTGCCCAAGACTCAGGACTCTAGCACTGCACTCTGGCAGCTTTGAGCAAGAGGGAAGAGAGACACCTTTCGAATGCAGGGACCTTGACCAGCTTCAAGTTCCTAGGTGCCAACACCTCAAAGGATCTGTCTTGCACTCAACACATTGATGCAATCACAAAGAAGGCACACTAGTAGTTCTACTCCAGGAGGAATTTGAGGAGATTTGTTATGTTACCAGTCTCTAACAAATTTCTCTTCATGTATGGTGGACAGCGTTCTGACTGGTTGCTTTATAACCTGATATAGAGCCTTCAGTTTAAGGATTGTAAACTTCAGAGGGCTGTAGCCTCACTTAGTTCTATCATGGGCACAACCCTTCCTGCCAACAAAGACATCTTCAAAAGGTAGTGCTTCAAGAAGACCTTTGTCACATGCGACATCCTGCTTAGCATTACTTTACATTGGAAAAGAGGTACAGGAGCCTGAAGACCCACACTCACTGTTTTAAGAACAGCTTCTTCCTCTGTTATCAGATTTATGAATGGTTCATGGACCCATAAACATAACTTCGTTGTTTGTCTTTCGCATGATGTATTTATTGTGTAACCTATAGTATTTTCTGTCTTGCACCGAGTTGCTGCTGAAGAACAAGTTTCATGACATGCCTCACTGACATTAAAATCTGGTCTGATTCTCATTCTGCTCAGAATTAATTTTCCCACTTGTCATGCATAGGGTTCTTATCACCCGAATTAACATCACAACATGGCAAAAACATTTAATACTTGGTCAGTTGAATTCAAAAGAACTGAAGATGAAGATTTCAGTCAAAAAAATAAGATCGTTGACTTATTCATTTTGGATCTTTGTTCTTACATTCTCAGATCAGTTACAATTTATGTACAAGTCTTCATATTGTTCATTCTTATTATAAGTTACTAATTTATATTTCTCATTGCATAAAATATTCTATCCCCATTATCCCCATTCCTAGAACCATCTATCAATCAGAGTAATGTCAGACATTTAGGTCTGTGGTATGAGAACACCTTCATATTGAGAATCTAGAGGTTCAATCACAGTTTTTTTTCTAAATAGAGATTGATGGATTTAGGAGACAGCAGGAGACGCTCATGGAGTGAGCACTGTTTCAGATTCGCTCCATAACCTTTACTTTTTTTAACCTATGATCACCCTTATTTAACTTACTTTTACCTACACCAAAAGATTCTTGCTACTTTTTTGGACTTATCTTTAAGAGTCTATTGTGAATTTTGAAGAAAGGAGTACTGAAATGGCTTTGAGATCTAAAGGGCGAGACCCTGGGAAAGATTCTAACGGGAACAGAAAGAAAAAAAAGACCGATCCTAAGCACACTGAATTGACTTATGAAATGTTATTGGAGCTTTTAAATGAAAAATTTGAAGAACAACGACAAATTTTCAAACAAGATATAAAGGCTTTTCAGGATTATATGGATAAGACTGATTCAGTAGTTAACCAGCAGCAAGCCCTAATTGCAACTTTGCAAGATGACGCTCGGAAGCGAGACTTGATAATCGAAAAACTGGAGCAGAAATTATCTTCGACGATTAAACAGGTGGAAACACTTAAAGCCAAGCGTGTCGACTTTGAAAATCAGTCCAGAAGACAGAACTTACGCATACTTGGTCTCCCGGAAGGTATCGAACAAGGGGACCCCTCGAAGTATTTTACTCAACTTTTAAAGGATGTATTCCCTTCTGTATTCCCAGACAGTCCTCCATTACTTGATCGCGCCCACAGAATTATGCGCCAATCATCAAGTTCTTCATCTAAACCACCGGTTGTAATTGTCCGATTTCATTATGTGCATGTCAAAGAGCAACTTATTCGTGTGGCTCAGCGTTTAGGGATGGTCAAATTCCAAGATTTCGATTTTCGATTAGTGGAGGATTTTAGCCCAGAAGTAATGAAGGCAAGGCTTCTTTTTAAACCTCTGATGTCCGAATGTTATGAGAAAAATCTAAAACCTGCGCTCTTATACCCTGCGAAGCTCAGAATCTCACCTCCGAATGTACCACGGCGTGTTTTTCTCTCCACATCTGAAGCTCGAAGCTTTCTGGATGAGCATTATTCTACTGCTTGACTCTCGTTTTTAATAAATGAGTGATTTTGATTGTTACAAAACAGTTTCTGTTTCCAAAACCAGATTTTGTTTCTGGCTATTGGTGTAGGTTTACTCTATATTTTATATTCTAATTAAAGTTTTTTTTTCGATGTACTAATCTTTTTATTTTACTTACTTTAACCACTGTACTTTATCTTTGGTCATTATTATTAATCCTTCGAAGGTGAATTTTTTTTACTAAGATGGCGGTTTCTTCTCTAAAATACTTCTTGCCTTTTCTTTGATTTCACCATTTTTTTTCTCTCGTCTTCTTCCTATAATGCATTTCTTATCACATTTTAAACTTTTTTGGTTTGTTTGGGTTTTAACCCGATTTATAAGTTACTAGTGATTATATTCTTTTTGTTTTTTTTTACTAGCAATTATATTAAGAAGTTTGTTTTAGTATAGTGATCATTATTTTTTTTTGGAGTTTGGGTGGATCTTTTTTTTCTTTCCTTTATATACGGAGTTGCCTTCTGCTGATATGGGGGTAGATTTAGTTTCATTCCTTTTTCTTCCCAGCCTTCTCCAGGCTTGGGTGGGGCTTTCTCTTCTTGGGTGGGGAGGTGGTTTTTTTTTCTAAATCTATTGTTCTTTTTATCAGTTTTTTTTAGTTTTTTTATTTGGGCTGATTTGAAACTACTAAAATGTCCGCGATGTCGTCACTTCCAGGTCAGCCCCTTATTTTTGTTCCTCTTCCGGGTGCATGAGTTCATAATTTGGTTAACCCTTTATATACCAAAGGGTTGATTTCAGAAATATGGCTCAGACCATTAATTTTGTCTCTTGGAATACTAATGACTTAAACCATCCGATTAAACGGAAAAAGATTTTCAAAGTATTCCAAAGACTGAATGCACATATTATTTTTGTACAAGAAACTCATGTGAGGAAAGAGGATAATCAACGTTTTTTTAGGTTTTGGAGGAGTCAACAGTACCATTCGAATTCGAATGCTAAAGTAAAGGGAGTTTCAATTTTTATTGACTCCTCTATTGCATTTGTCCAACACGATATTATTTCGGAGCTGAATGGTAGATTTCTGTTAATTACTGGTTTACTTTTTAACAAAAGGGTTGCTATGGTTAATGTTTATGCTCCAAATGTGGATTATCCCGATTTTTTAAGTCCTTATTTACTTCTCTACCTAATCTAAAATGAATATAGGTTAATAATGGGTGGTGACTTTAATTGTTGTTTAAATCCTTTGTTGGACAGATCTATATCTACTCAGACTTTACCTAATAAGTCGGCCTCTTATATTAATTCTTTTTTGACTGATAATGGAATTTTTGATATTTGGAGATTTCGGCATTCTAAGGACAAAGAGTTTTCGTTTTTCTCACATGTTCATCATTTTTACTTGAGAATTGATTATTTTTTTATTGACTCTTGTTTTATTCCATCAGTAATTGGTTGTAATTATGATATTATAGCCATCTCTGACCATGCTCCATTAAAACTTTCTATTAAATTTATGGATACAGCTTCTAGTGCTAGGCAATGGCGATTTGATTCTACCTTACTGCAAGATCCGGATTTCATTAAATTTATGAAGGAACAGATCGATTTCTTCTTTTCAACTAATTCCACGGATGATATTTCTTGCGGAACACTTTGGGACACTTTTAAAGCATATATACGTGGACAGATTATCTCCTATTCCGTTGGTTTGAGAAAACGCATTAAGAAGGAAACTCTTTTATTGGTTGATAAAATTAAAGAGATTGACAAGAAATATTCGACTGCTCCTAGTAAGGAGCTTTACAAACAAAGGGTTGAACTTCAAATGGAACATAGTTTATTACTTACATCTTCGATTGAAAATCAATTAATGAAAATCAGATCTGATTTTTATATACATAGTGATAAATCGGGTAAACTGTTAGCTAATCAATTGAAGAATGCTTTGGTTAAACGCCAAATTATTAAGATTCGTCAACAGAATGGTGAATTGACAGTTAACCATGATGAGATAAACAAATCTTTTCAAGATTTTTATACCTCCCTGTATCATTCTGAATTCCCTCATGATTATAATATCATGTATGATTTTCTTGGGAAATTGAATTTTCCAAAATTATCATCAGATGATCTTTCAATATTAGAAACTCCTATTATAGATGCAGAAATTAAAAGGGTTATTTCCTCTATGAATTCTAGGAAAGCACCAGGTCCAGATGGGTATACAGTAGAATTTTTTTAGTGTTTTTCCTCTACTCTTTCTCCTTGGTTATGCAGGGTTTTTGAAGAAGCAATTAGATTGGGTAATCTGCCACAATCTTTTTATAGAGCTTCCATTTCTTTAATATTGAAGAAAGATAAAGACCCTACTGACTGTGCATCCTATAGACCAATATCCTTATTGAATGTAGATTCCAAGATCTTTTCCAAGTTACTGGCATCCAGGCTGGAGAAGGTATTACCTCAAACTATCTCGGAAGATCAAACTGGTTTTATTAAAAATCGCTATTCTTTTTTCAATGTTAGGAGATTATTGAATATTGTTTATACTCCTTCACATAGCACCTCAGAATGTGTCATTTCATTAGATGCGGAGAAAGCATTTGATAGAGTTGAATGGCCATACTTATTTACTGTGCTTGAGAAGTTTAATTTTAGTCCGACATTCATTTCCTGGATTAAACTGATATATCATACTTCAGTAGCCTCAGTTTTTACTAACAATCAAAGATCTCCCTTTTTTCGTTTATTTCGGGGTACTAGACAAGGCTGTCCTCTTAGTCCATTATTATTTGATATTGCTCTAGAACCCTTGGCAATTGCTATTAGAGAATCACTGAACATTTTTGGCATTACTCGTGGGATGGATATACATAAGTTATCATTATATGCAGATGATTTATTATTATTTATTTCTGATCCTGAGAAATCCATTCCTGCAGTTATATCATTGTTGGCTCAATTTAGTAATTTTTCTGGGTATAAATTAAATCTTAATAAGAGTGAATTGTTTCCTTTAAATAGACAGGTTCCAATTTATGGAAATTTACCTTTTAAATTAGTTAATGACTCTTTTATATACTTAGGGATTAAAATCACAAAATTATAAGGAGTTATTTAAGGTTAATTTTTTTACCCTTAATTGATCAGATTAAATGTTTGTTCACTAAATGGTCACCATTATCTTTATCTCTAATAGGTCGGATTAATGCTATTAAGATGATTATTTTACCCAAGTTTTTATATATATTTCAAGCGGTACCAATTTTTATTCTGAAATTTTTTTTGCTAATGTTGATTCAAAAATTTCCTTATATATGGCAGAATAAAAATCCTAGATTCGGTAAAAAATATTTACAGAAGGCAAGGAAGGAAGGTGGATTGGCATTGCCTAATTTTAGATTTTATTATTGGGCAGTTAATATCCGATATTTGATATGTTGGTTAAAGGATTTGGATTTATCTTTTAGCCCTCATTGGGTGAACCTGGAAATTAAATCTGTACAAGGATTTTCATTGGGTTCTATTTTAGGGTCTTCTCTTCCCTTTGCTCTTTCTAAATTGCAGAAATGAATTGACAATCCGATAGTCAAACATACTTTACGTATATGGTTTCAATTTCGGAAATTTTTTGGGCTGAATCAGTTTGTTTTAAATATTCCTATTGTATCCAATTTCTTTTTTTATCCTTCTATTATAGACCAAGCTTATTCAGCTTGGAAGACTAAAGGATTACTACGATTTTCCAATTTATTTTTGGATAATTGGTTTATGTCTTTTGAACAATTATCTAATAAATATAATTTGCCTAGATTTCATTTTTTTTTAGATATTTACAGATTAGGAATTTCTTAAATACTGTACTTCCTACCTTTCCAAATCTTGAGTCTTCGGGTATTTTGGAGAATTTGCTAGAACCAAATCCTTCTCAGAAAGGGGTAATATCAAAACTCTACAATATAATTATGAAGATACGTTCAGAGCCCTTCTATAAGATTAAAAATGATTGGGAAAGAGAACTTAACCTTACTATCCCTATTGAGAATTGGGATAAAATTCTTCAATTAGTCAATTTATCATCTATATGTGCTAAACATTCATTAATACAGTTTAAAGTTGTGCATAGGGCTCATATGTCCAAGGATAAATTGGCTCGTTTTTATTCCTATATAAATCCTATTTGTGACAGATGTCATTCTGAGATAGTGTCTTTAACTCATATGTTTTGGTCTTGTCTGTTTTTGAAAAAATATTGGAAAGACATTTTTGATATTATTTCCATGGTGTTGAACATTGATTTACAACCTCATCCTATTACTGCAATTTTTGGTTTACCTATGATGGACTCAATCCATTTATCTTCTTCTGCTTGTCGAATGATTGCATTTCTTACATTAATGGCTAGAAGAACTATTTTTTTGAATTGGAAAGAAATTAATCCTCCTACCATATTTCATTGGTTTTCTCAAACTATGTTATGTCTAAATTTAGAGAAAATTAGAGGTGTTGTATTTGACCCTTCTATTAAATTTGAAAAGATATGGAGACCATTTATTCAATATTTTCATATGATGTAATGTGACCCTGTTCCAAGCCTATTTGTTTTTCCAGTTTTGATTTTACATATGTTGAGAGGATCGGAGTTGACGACACTGATGATTTTGTATTTTTGTTAGATATTATAAACAGCCCATTTTTTTTCATCATTATTTTTTTTCCTTTTATTTCTTTTTTCTTTTTTTCTCTTTATTAGTTATTAGGTTGTTAGATTAGTTTTACTAGCATAAATATTTTTTTCTTTTTCTCTTTTTTGTTTTTTTTTAATATATATATTATGATATACCTAGTTTTGCTTTGTTTATATGTTACTTGTATTGTTCATGATTTGGGAAGACTCATTTATATTGTAACTATTGCTTATGTATCCTTTCATGTTCAGTTTAAATTTGTATGTTTGTAATCCCATTATCTATGTATTAATCTTATCACGTTGATATTAATAATAATAATAAAAAGATTGGAAAAGAAAGAGATTGATGGATTTAGAAACATAGAAAACCTACAGCACAATACAGGCCTTTCGGCCCATAAAGTTGTCCCGAATATGTCCCTGCCTTAGAAATTACTACGGTTACCCATAGCACTCTATTTTTGAAGCTCCGTGTACCTATCCAAAAGTCTCTTAAAAGACCGTATTGTATCCGCCGCCACCACCGTTGCCGGCAGCCCATTCCACACACTCGTCACTCTCTGCGTAAAACCTTACCCCGACATCTCCTCTGTACCTTCTTCCCAGCACCTTAAACCTGTGCCCTCAAGAAGAAAAGGCCGAGTTCACTCAACCTGTTTTCATAAGGCATGCTCCCCAATGCAGGCAACATCCTTGTAAATCTCCTCTGCACCCTTTCTATGGCTTCCACATCCTTCCTGTAGTGAGGCAGCAAGAACTGAGCACAGTACCCCAAGTGGGGTCTGACCAGGGTCCAATATAGCTGCAACATTACCTCTCATCTCCTGAATTCAATTCCACGATTGATGAAAGCCAATACATAGTATGCTTTCTTAACCAGAGTCAAGCCGTGCAGTAGCTTTGAGCGTCCCATGGATTCAGACCACAAGATCCCTCTGATCCTCCACACTGCCAAGAGTCTCACCATTAATATTATATTCTGCCATCATATTTGGCCTACCAAAATGAACCACTTCACACTTATCTGGGTTGAACTCCATCTGCCACTTCTCAGCCCAGTTTTGCATACCATCAATGTCCCAGTGTAACCTGACAGCCCTCCACACTATCCACAACACCCCCAACCTTTGTGTCATCAGCTAACTTACTACCCATGCCTCCACTTCCTCATCCAGGTCATTTATAAAAATCACGAAGAGTAAGGGTCCCAGAACGGATCCCTGAGGCTCTCCACTGGTCACCAACCTCCATGCAGAATATAACCTGTCTACAACTACTCTTTGCTTTCTGTGGGCAAGCTAGTTCTGGATCCACAAAGCAATGTCCCCTTGGCCTCCTTACATTCTCAATAATCCTCGTATGGGGTACCTTATCAAATGCCTTGCTGAAATCCATATACACTACTTCTACTGCTCTTCCTTCAATGTGTTTAGTCACATCCTCAAAAAACTTCAATCAGGCTTGTAATCTGCCCTTGACAAAGCCGTGCTGACTATTCCTAATCATATTATATCTCTCCAAATGTTCATAAATGCTGCCTCTCAGGATCTTCTCCATCAACTTACCAACCACTGAAGTAAGACTTACCGGTCGATAATTTCTTGGGCTATCTCTACTCCCTTTCTTGAATAAAGGAACAACATCTGCAACCTTCCAATCCTCTGGAACTCTCCCGTTCCCATTGTTGATGCAAAGATCATCACCAGAGGCTCAGCAATCTCCTCCCTTGCCTTCCACAGTAGGCTTGGGTACATCTCATCCAGTCCCGGCAACTTATCCAACTTGATGCTTTCCAAAAGCTCCAGCGCATCCTCTTTCTTGATATCTACATGCTCAAGCTTTTCGGTCTGCTGCAAGTCATTACTGCAATCACCAAGATCCTTTTCCAGAGTGAATACTGAAGTATTCATTAAGTACCTCTGCTATTTCCTCTGGTTCCATACACACTTTCCCACAGTCACACTTGATAGGCCTTATTCTTTCATGACTTATCCTCTTGCTCTTCACATACTTGTAGAATGCCTTGGGGTTTTACTTAATCCTGCCTGCCAATGCCTTCTCATGGCCCCTTCTGATTCTCCTAATTTCCTTAAGCTCCTTCCTGTTCGCCTTATAATCTTCTAGATCTCCAACATTACCTAGCTCTCTAAACCTTTCGTAAGCTTTTCTTTTCTTCTTGACTAGATTTACTACAGCCTTTGTACACCATGGTTCCTGTACCCTACCATAACTTTCCTGTCTCATTGGAACGTACCTATGCAGAACTCCACTCAAATATCCCCTGAACATTTGCCACATTTCTTCTGTACCATTCCCTGAGAACATCTGTTCCCAATTTAAGCTTCCAAGTTCCTGCCTAAGAGCCTCATTTCTGGATATTTGGGGTATGAAGGAAAATGGATTTAGTAGAGGAAAGGGATACTGTGGTTGAAGATTTTGAATACACCAAATGCTTCAATTTTTAGTATTAAAAATGAGTATTTAGTATTCTTTACAGTACGATGAAAGAGGCACAATTCTAAAAGGCCTGGCAAGGATCAATGGATCTATGGTCATTTCTGCATAATTCTTGGAAGTGGAAGGATGGATTGAGAAAATATTAAATATAAACAAATTATATTGTAGGTCTATCCTTGAATCTTTTCTCTGCCTGGTAATCCTTTTCCAATAAAGAACTCAGAATAGTGTCTGCTTTGGGATTCTAATGCTATTCATGCAAATGATACAGCCAACCAAGCAAAGCTGGAACTCAGCACACTATCCTTACAGTGAATGTGAAAGGTTTTGCAGAGAGAATATTTGTGCCTATCAATGTCTATTGCAGGTAGTCCAATTCTCAGAGGCATGTAGAACACTGTTACCCAATAGACCATGAGTAGAATTAAGTTAGAAGTTTTCACTGGAAATTTATATATGATGTAGCAGCAAAACCAAACAAAGCAAAAACTAAGCAATTGTCAGTAGCCTGCTCATGCAAATACAACAAATCCGTAGTAGTCACAGACTACTGGCAATTGTTTAGTTTTTGCTTTGTTTAGTTTTTATATATGTCGTAGTTTTGCCACTACAAAAAAATATAAATTTGCAGTGAAAACTTCTAACTTAATTCTACTCGTGGTTTATTGGGTAATAGTGTTCTACATGGCCCAGACTACCTGCAAATGGAGTTGGAAGGCACCTTGAGGAAGTCAGCCAATGACATTACCAGGCAGCCATTAAAATGGAATCCTGAGGAAAGAGGAAACTGGCTCTGAACAGAGATCATCGATGGCCTATGATCCACTGGGAGATAGGGATGCAACAACAGCAACTAATTCTAGTGCAATCTAGCGATCCATGTAAATAGTATTGTTGATTTTATTTTGTTTGTCAATTGGATTAGGAAATATTCTGGCTGTAGTAGTGAATAATCAGGTGTTCTTCCAGCAAAAAAAAAATAACATAGGAAATAACTAAATCATTTCTTTTCTACAAAAGGTAGGACTAAGCCAATCACCCAATTACTATCCAAAAAATCTGATCCTGAACATCAGCACTGTGATGAAAGATGTCATTCGACGTGTGATCAGATTGAGCTTTCTCACTAGTGTGCTTTACAGCAATACTCTGTTTCAGTCTGTCGGAAAGTTTAACTTGGTTTCCTTTGCAGTTTTGATCTGCCCCAGATGAAAATGCAGAATTTCAGATGTGAAGTGACAATGACTGCCCTGGGCATGAAGGCACTATTCTTTATTCTTTCACTATACCTCACTTTAGTATTGACAAACTTCAATATTATTGAAGTCAGTAAGAATTGTGGGTACATTTTTCCACTGTCTGGAGTCATAAAGCAAAATTGATGTTGTAGTTGTGCACATGCATACATTCTTTGTCATGTTATATAACTTCTGATGTCAATTTAATTGACTACTGTAAAAAACACTATTAGTACATTAATATTTCCTGATAAGATGGTATGATAAAAGGTTACTTATTAAGAACAGAAGTATATTTTGTTGTATGAAAAGCAAGAAGCAGGAATTGTACACTGACAATGAGCATCTAACAGCAGTAAAGCCATATTTGGTAACCCTGCCAAGAGCTGTGATTATATGCTGGATAACTTCACAATGGACCTCAGTGACTGGAGAATGGTGCTGAGAGGTTTCTGCAATGCCATTGAGTAGAATATATGGGATAACCAAGTTTTTGCGCGCGTGTGTACAAATATACACCATTTAAAACTGTTTTTGATTCTGGTGGATTCTATGCTATTATGTCAACTTAATTAGGTTAAAATCAGCAGAACAAGTGCTCCTTTCCGGGGAACACACTAGGATAAGAGCGCAATATTAATACGCAGCAGCCTCTCCGGACTCTGGATTTGGAGATTACCAAACGTTATGTGGATTTTCTGGTGTAGTCTGTTGTGTTGTGTGCTTTTATGATATCATTCTGGAGGAATGTTGTCTCATTTTTTAACTGCATTGCATTTGTAGTTTCTAAATGACAATAAACTGAAACTGAACCGAACTGGAGTATACTGATCTGCCTGGGATCACCAGAGCTGATCCTACCAATATTTGATGATCTTGAGATTTTTGGAATTACCAAACAAGAAACAGGTGTCATTGCAAACAGCAGTAAAAACAATCTCTATGATGTCTGGACCATGACTCAGATCTCGAGCCCTGAGGGTAGAAGAGATTTATTTATTTTTTATTTTTATAAACACAATTTACAGCAAGTACTGAGATGGCAGTTGATTTCAATCCATTAAGATTCAATAGCTATGTTTTAAAAATCTTCTCCTGATCTGAGGTTGTTTATTTTTGTGAAAGACAGAAGCTCCTCTCCTAGAAAGTGGAAACTTTGTGACAAATCTGGTCTGCAAACAACCTTCTCCCCAACCTCCACAGATGTTGCTTGATCTATTGAGTTTCTCCAGCTGTTTGGTTTTGATCCTGATTTCAGCATTTACAATCCCTTGTGTCTACAGTTTGCTGCTTTTCTTTTAAGCTGTCACCAGTTAGAGAAGGAAAATGCTGGCTAAACTGTGAATTTGCTGTGCTTGGATTATGCAGTGATAAACCTGGCACTCTTTGAACATTAGTTGATTCAAATTATATTTCCATATAGAAATGGAAATAGATTAATAAAACAGATTATTGAACTCCTAACCTTTATTCTACCATTTATTCCACCATAACAGCGCCTCTATGCCCTCAGGAGTCTGCAGAAATTCAGCAAGTCATCAAAATCTTGAAAAATCTCTATAGATGTGTGGTGGAAAATGTACCGACTGGCTGTATTATGGCCTGGTATGGGAACACCTGTGCCTTAGAGTGGAAATTCCTACAAAAAGTAGTGGATTTGGCCCAATACATCACAGGTAAAGCCGTCCCAACCATTGAGCACATCTATGTGAAATATTGCCATAGAAAAGCAGTATCCTTCATCAAATATCCTCACTACCCAGGCCATTTTCTTTTCTCACTGCTGCCATCAGGTAGAAGGTACAAGTGCATCAGGACTCACACCACCAGGTTCAAGAACAGTTACTATTCCTCAGCCATCAGGCTTTTGAACTAAAGGGGATAACTACACTCATTTAAGGACTCTTTTATCTTGTTATTTCATGGTTGTTATTTGTTGCTATTTATTTATATCTGAGTTTGCATAGTGATCCTGTTACAGTTCTTGTTCTATAGATTTGCTAAATATGCATACAGAAAAAGAATTTCACGGCTCTATGTGGGGACATGCATGAAGTCTGATAATAAATTTTACTTTAAACTTTTGAACTTTGAACGTTTAATTAAATCATAGGTGATTTGAGGCCTAATCCAGATACCTCCTTTGCTTGTACTCCTCAATAGCTTAGGTTAATAAAAGCAGTAATTTTTCTGGTTTAAAGTAATCAATTGAATTATCATCTACAGTCATTTGTAGAATGAATTCTGGATTTTCACCACCGTCTCCCATTTGAAATGTTTAACTTTGAAAAAAATGGTCTCAGTGTCCTAGAATCATGAGCCAATCTGTGTAACCTTCAAATCTTGAACCCATCAATCAAATCACAGCTTAATCTTCCCTACAAATATGATCCTAGTTTGTAAAATACCAAAATTCATCTCCGGAGTCAAGATACTTTTCTGGTAAATCTATTCTGTACACCCTTCAAGACCAAAATATTTTCCCCTCCCTAATCTTGTGCTTCTTTGAATCTACACAACTTTTATTTTCTATTTTAAAATGCTATGTTTTATCCTTCTATCCAGTGGATGAATTCACATTTGCATACTTTTACATTTAGTTTTCCTGTTTGCTCAGTCTGTTAATATTTCTTTGCAATTTATGTACTATGTACACTCTTAATATCTTCATGAATTGCAAACTACTGAAATGACAAAGAAATACTATAAGTATTTGAAAACACAAACTTAAATATGTGGCTTGAAATCCCATTGACTGAGTTATTCGTAAATATTAAGAATAGATATGTTTCCCCAACACAGACACTTCAAGAACACCATTGATTTTCCATTTGAAATATATTTTCTTGAGGTTTGTTGCCTATGCTTTGTTCTTGTTTATGGCCATGAAGGCTTCATAGCTTAGATCTGTAACATTGCATGAAGTGAGCTAGACATGTAATATCATTTAAAATGCATCCAATGTGTATTAGCCACAAATGCATTTAATATTTTATGTATGTAACTTTTCCACGTTTTCTTGGTGGCTCTTTTCCTACAGGCTCAGCCTTGATCAGCAGCATCACATGTAATTAACAGTTTTATCAGCATGTTCAGCTCTGCTTCCTAATTAATTCCAGAAGCAGAGACATTGTGTTGCTGTATTACATTATTGTGTCAAACCCAAGGGTTAACAATAGAGGGCACCATTGCACCAAACAAGAGAAAGAACCTTTATTTCTTAATATTGGAAAAAATGTGCAATGTCTTCAGGTCAATCAGATCTCAAGAGTGCAAGGACTTTTGAAAATCCACCTGGGCCGTGCTGAGCTCGATGGGATGCCAGTCATAATAAACAAGCCACCTATGGAGCAGATACCCTGACAAAGTGCCAATCCGAAATAATCACATCCTGCTCAGTTGCACGTTAATCAGCTTGTCTCTGGAAGTAGGAAAATCCCAGATTAGCCTGGAGGTTTAGGTATAGCTTTTGGGTCGACTATTTTTTCTTGAAATCTTTTTTTAAAAAACTTGTTGCTTGTTCAATTTATTGTGGTTGTGTTGCCAAGCCAATTTGCTGCAAATTTTGTTAAATCTACCCCGTATCGTATTTCAGTAGGATGAAATCAATTGAAAATGTACCTCCGTACACTGGTGTTAAAGATCATTTCTGATCAGGATGGGTAATTGCACTGGAGTGTCATTTTGGTAAAGAAGCTTCCTAAAAATGGTTTTCTGCAGGGTTAATTGTTCCCTAAATTAACAAGTAACATTCATTCACAAGGTTGCATTGCTTTTTGAAGACTCTATCTTGTCAAAATGCACATTTTTAGAGGTTATCAGTGGTAAATGATGTGTATTTTGAGTGCTATTTAAAGGAATACTAAACATTTCATGCATGCTTGATCAGACTGTGAAGGGATCTCTTAAACTTAAGACTGCAAAACCATTTACCAACAACGACACACTTTTTAAAGACTATGGTGAAACAGCAACCAGTTTTCATCCACCAATCTCTCAGAAAGAATAATATGTTTTGGTTCTGTAGATGACAGAATGAAGATTGGCAAATTGCTGTGATACCTTCCTTGTGCTTTCATACAGCACAGTGGGTTCTTTTACCTCCACATGATACAACAGGCCAGGATTCACAGATCAGATGACACTTCTGATCTATTGTTATTGCCCTATGAAT